>NC_083356.1:110929798-111564381 GCF_030254825.1 Meriones unguiculatus
GGAAGGATTTGAGGTTTGGGCAAAGATCCCTGTGCAGCTAAGGGTCGGCTGAAAACACATGGAGTAAAGACTAAAGAATGGATCAGAGTCAGATAACCATGACTGTAAATATAAACCCTAAGACCAATATGGAGGTAGTTAACTGTAGCAATTTTCCCCTTTTTAAATCAAGTGTCAAAGAGCCAGCTCAAGTTCATGTCAGAAATAGTCTCTGTTCCCCTTACCAGGGAACCCACTTGGTTACTGAGCTGCCATGGGCTACATCTGAGCAGGGGTTCTAGGTTATATCCATGTATGTTTCTTGGTTGGAGAATCAGTCTCAGAAAAGACCCCTGTGCCCAGATATATTATGTCCTTGTGGAGCTCCTGTCCTCTCCAGGTCTTATAAACTCCCCCTACTTTCATTTAATTCCAAAAATTAAAAATAAAAAATAAATCAAGTGTCCTTTCTTCCCTCATCCCACGAAGTGCATCAGCAATGAACATTGTGTTAAATTCTGGTAGGCAGCTGACTTCATTGAGCTCATTTCACAGTAGCTTAAGCAGGGATTTGTGTGGTAGCAGTGCACAGGGACAACACAAACCATGTCAGCTATTTTTCAGTGGCTTTTATTGCATTTTCCCTATGCTCTAATTGACTGGTTTTGACAGATTAAAAATGTAATCCTTACCTTGTGGCTTCCAACTGAGTTGAACCAAAGAGGAATCTGGGTTGGGAATGAGAGGAAGAGAGAGCAGTGAGATAGAGGTCCCTTTCTTATGGAATTGGCATACATAGATGCTGTCCTACATATAAAGTCATCCTCCTGGCGAGCTCTACTCAGTAATATATGCTTTTTGTTTCTAATGGTGAGATCCTCTAAGTATATCACTAGTTGTGCTTTAAGTAACAACTATCAGATGATCTTTGTGTGAGTATAATATTAAATTTAATTCTCATAGAATATAAAACTTGCCACAAGGATCTAATTGAAATACAGATATTTCTTGGGTAGCTCCTGACCAGAAATGATAAAGATAAAGATTGACTGCTTCTACCACCCTTTATTCATCTAATTAAGGATTCATCTACCAGATTAAAAAAATATATCAGTTTTTATACCATTGCTTTGTTAAATTTTACATAGAATCTTCAAAATGTAATGTTTAAGTTATTTTAGCTCCCGCTTCTACATATATGAGAACCAATACTCAAATACAAAATAAGTTTTCAAGTTTGTTCAGTCAGTAGATAGGTGAACTAATGTTTGAGCTAAGGTCCTTTCATCCATGTGTTTTTAAGAGCATCCATTATTTACATACTAATATTTAATGTTTATTATATATGTAATAGAAAATAAATCATTAATAAAGTTGGCTTTCAATTATGGTGTTAAGATATGTTCTACTTGCAAAGAAAGTCCTACTAAACATCTTCAACTTTATTCAAATGATAGTATTTCAGAAAAACAACCTCAGGTTTTTTTCAAGTCAATGGGCAATTGTTAATTAATGGGAAGCTGCCCAAGCATAATACTATTAGTTAAAGTCAAAAGTTTCATGTTGCCTTAACTGTTAGATCTTTCTTTTTTCTCATTTTTAAAATATTTTTATTTTTATATTAATTACAGTTTATTTACTTTGTATCCTAGCTGTAGCCCCATCCCTCATTCCCTCCCAATCTTACCCTCCCTCCCTCATCTCCTCCCTGCCCCCTCTAAGTCCACTAAACCGAAGGAATGAAAGTCAATTGGAAAATGGCAGCTGCAATTTAGTTGTTTTCAATTGGACAAACAGAATTAGACTTCAAGATTTGGCTTTACCTTAATAATGGAAGTTATTAGTTCATAACTAGAGGCATAACTGTGAATTTAGAACACAATCAGGGGCACCGGTCAAGCATGACGAGAACAGTTCTGCACGCATATGTTCCATTTCAAAATGGAACATCCATAGCAGTTCAGTGGAGCTCAAAATTACAGCTGAGAAGCGATCAGTTTAACCGCCTTCAAAAATCTGCGTACAGGAAACAGACTGAAAAATTAGTTTCTTAGCATTAACATGTGTGAATTATATTCATGAAAATATCTGAAGATGATTCTCAAAGTAAACAAACATTTAGATATGTATTGAGAATTTAAGGAAACGTAAAATCATGTATTTTTGCAACATAAGTGTTATTTTAAGGTCATGTTTTTTTAAATTTTTTATTTAACTTTTATTAATTACACTTTATTCCTTTTGTATCCCCCCATAAGCCCCTCCCTTCTCCCCTCCCTGTCCCCCCTCCCCCCCTTTCTGCATGCATGCCTCTCCCCAAGTCCACTGATAGGGGAGGTCCTCCTCTCCTTCTTTCTGATTTTTTTTTTTTTTGTTCTTCTCAATGCAGTTTATTCAGGAACCTTGAACAATCTTCTGACCAAAGGTCATGTTTTTTAGAGAAAAACTTAAAAT
This sequence comes from Meriones unguiculatus, assembly GCF_030254825.1. Taxonomy (NCBI): domain Eukaryota; kingdom Metazoa; phylum Chordata; class Mammalia; order Rodentia; family Muridae; genus Meriones; species Meriones unguiculatus. The sequence continues at coordinate 110,932,232 of NC_083356.1, forward strand.
AAGCTAGAGAGATTAAGAAAATGTGTGATGTCACACATTCATTATGAGTGATTCAGGGGGCAGGAAAGATCATTAGAAAGTGTCATTATTTTAAAGCCTTAATTTTTACAATTTACTTGAGTTAAATTTTAATATGTATTTTATATATACATGCACTGTATTACAGCTTTTTCCCCTTCCAATGTTCCTTCCAAATAATCCTAATACACCACGCTTTTCAAATTCCTGCCTTTGTATGTATTATGTGTGTGTAACCTGCCGAATCCATCTAGAGCTGTTGATATGTATATGTTTTAGGCCTGACTACTTGGTGTTTGTAACCAGTTAGAAAGATCCTCCGTAGGGATGAGGGAGTCTCCCTCTCTCAGTATTTACTCACAGCCTGTGCCTCTAAAGGGAAAATGTTACTAGGGAGCTTTACCCTTGGTAGGAAGGAGAAACAGAAATACAGAGGAGAGGGAGTGAGGAGGAAGTTTTTTTTAAAGCCATGGGTGATCATTATCTTAGTTTGTGTATGTCCACAAATATGCGGTGTGCACAGGCCAGAGGGGCTCCTGGAGATACAGGCAGGTTGCAAACAACTGTGTGGGTGCTTCGAACGGAACTCTCATCCTCTGTAAAAGGAGCACCTGCTCTTAATTGCTGCGGCACTTCTCCAGCCACCACTGTGTTTCAATACTTTTTTTTTTTCTTACGTGCTTTCATTTTTGAGTGAATTAACTATCCTATTTAGTAGTCCAGAGTCACAGAATTAAGAAAGGCAATCGTGGGTCGCAGTTGGCGCTGCCCTCCAGCCCTAGCGTCCCCATGTGGCAGAGGGTGACGTTTGAGGACATGAAGGATTAGATTTACAAACTGGCCTGACTCCCTCCCAGATAGGTGTGATCCCGAGGGACTCCATTTCTGCCTGGTGATGAAGTCTTGAGGATCCTTAAGTCCGAAGGCCTGGCTCCTGATCTCCCTGACGAGCTCTACCCTTTGATTAAGAAAGCCGTTGCTGTCCGCAGAAGTCTTGAGGGGAACAGAAAGGATAAGGATGCAAAGTTCCACCTGATTCTGACAGAGAGCAGAAATCGCCTAAGAGGGTCCTCCCACTTCCATCCACAGCGTCTGCTCCAATGGCATGGATTCTCTTGAGCACACAAGCAATTAAAATAACTCTGAATAAAAAAAAGGAATTGGACCATGTGATATAATAGTAATAATAATAATAATAATAGTAATAATAATAGTAATAGTAATAATAATAAAGAAATTACAAATCCCCAAGATAGGTATTCTATTGGCAGTATTGGCTCATGTCAGTGATAGATGAGGTTACAATTGAAGTGAAGACATAAACAAAAGTTGAAACAGTGATGAATGACCCAGAGAGTCAATAAGCACTGAAGATAATTCTGTGCCTTGATATTTTGTAGCACTGAAAACCAATCATAATATTTGAACAAAATAAACACTATCAAATTAAACTCAACTCTGTGTAACGCATTTCCCTTATACCTATGAAGAAGCTAATTAATCTATTTGCATTCCAGATTGCCAGTCATAAACTTGGGGTGGGGACTGATTTCTGTGATCACAAGCAGTGCTTGTCTGGTTATTAGCATTATGTAAACATCTATGTATTATTATCATAATTAGTATTTTATTTAATTAAAATACTCATGAAAGGCCAACACTTTAAACACCTATTCTAAAATGTCCTCTATCCAACATAAAAACGCAATTTAGTTCCTATTTGAATTCTGCTTTAGGTACTATTTTCCTCCCAAGGACACCTTTGAATCGGTAATGTGAGTCCAGTTCCACTGTCTTTAAATTATAGGAGAATGTACAAGAAGCCAAGTTCTTTGAATCACATTGGCTGTTATCCTGAGATATCTCATTAGATATGCATATGATTTAATTTGTTTTTTATTTTCTCAGGTTAAACAGCATCTTCTAACTGAGATGTTAAGAACATCTTGCTAACAGCTGACTTCCTTGTTATCTGGCATCAGTATTTTTCATTTTGAACCAGTAATCTCTGATTTATTTAGTGGAGAGTGGCTCTAAGAAACCGCAAGCGTGACATGATTCATGCACATGGCTGTGTGTATCTGCTTCTGCTCCAGTTGTGGTCCGATGATATCTGTGTAGTCTAGTCTCCAGGGACCACCCTTCCAGCTGCCATCCACCACAGTGAGAAAGCTGCCACTTTCTATCCTCAAGGCATGGTCATTTGTTAAGGATGGAAATGTGCAGGCATTAAGGCAAGGATTATGAGACTTTATCATGACAGTTCAACATTGATTTATACTTTGAACTTTTTAGATTAATATCACATACACTGAACAGTACAGATACTCTTTAAAAAAATTATTTAATCACTTTATAGCCTGATCCCAGAGCCCTTCCTCTTTTCCTCCCAGTCCCACCCTCAGACTCCCCTCTCCCCATCTTTCTGCCCTCTCAGAGAAAGGGAGGCCCCTAAGGGTACCAACCCACCCTGTCACCTCAACTAACAGCAGGACTAAGCACCTCTCCCCTTGAGGCCAGACAAGGCAGCCCAGCTAAGGGAAAGGGATCCAAAGTCAGGCAACCGAGTCAGAGACAGCCCCTGCTTCAGTGGTTAGGGGACCCACATGATGACCAAGCAGGACATCTGCCACGTATGTGAGGGGGCCTAGGACCAGTTGATGCATGGTTCAGTCTCTGTGAGGCTCCCATTGGCCCAGGTTAGTTTGCTCTGCAGGTCTTTTTTGTGGTGTCCTTGAGCACTCCTACTCCCTCAATCCTTCCTTTCATTTTTCCACAAGACTCCCGGAAGTTGGCCTATTGTTTGGCTGTGATTCTCTGCCTCTGTTTCCATCAGTTGCTGGATGAAGCCTCTCAGAAGGGAGTCATGTTAGGCGCTTGTCTGCAAGCATAGCAAGGGTTTAGCTCTCTCCCATGGGGTGAGTATCAAGGGCCAAATCTTAATGATCTCTCTCCTTATTGTGTGTGTGTGTGTGTGTATGTGTGTGTGTGTGTAAGTGTGTGTTTATGATTTCTATTGGGGTTTGGGACTGCATGTCACAGAGCTCTGAATGTCAGAGAACTTTTTGAGGATTATTTATTTCACACTTTGTAGGCTAGTCTGTTTTCTTGTTTACAGTGTCTAACATACTGCAGGCTAACTCGCCTATGAGCTTCCAGAAGATTCTCCAATCTCCACCTCTCATCTCACAATAGAAGTGCTCAGATTATAATTGTGTACTCCGGCATCTGGACTAGCAGGATACAATGGGTCCTAAGGACTGAATTCAAGTAATCAAGATGTCTTGACAGGCACTTTCTCTACTCATATAAATGTCTTGCCAACCCCAAACCACAGCTCTCATAAAAATGTAATCTGATGTGTTTCAAGAATGTATTTATTCACTTAGACACACCCTTGTTGATGTAAAGACCTTTTTAATCTCCTTAGAATGCCTCCTTTTATAGACAGGCCAACTACTTGAAATGAAGTCACTTTTAAAATTATGTTTCAAGTAAAATTGCACTTCTTGATTTGTATTCTGTCACTCAGTGTATGTTTAACAGTCATACCTTTTAGCATGCAATTCCAAAGGTTGCATTATTCATAGAACATGTGCAAAAAGAAACAGCAGAGGGTTTTGTTTTGTGTGTATCTCCAGGGAGGTGTGTCACTAAAGCGATTCGTGAGGCAAGCAGCGCCTTTCCAGCCAATTTGTCTTCTTTCACCAGGTCTGCGGTAGTTTTTCATACTGAAGAGCCAGGGCTTATGTTTTTTTTTTCTTCTTCTATATTTAGCATCTACATTTGTCAATCTGGAGCCTTACTATTTGTCTTTCAGTGATAATCCTAGTATTCTGAGGACATTGTTCAACCAGATGATTAAAACAACTTCACTAACATTGATAACATAGATGAAGAGAAGCAGCATGTAATATATTGGGAGATTAGTTAAGATTTTACACAATGTGCATGTTAAGGAGAGCTTTAGGTCCAGAGAAACAATAGTATGTATATTTACATCCAAAGATATAATTAAACACCATAAAAATGGGTTACTTTTGTATTTTCACTTTACAGATGGAAATGGATTTAACAAAATAACATGGGAAACATTTTCTTTTAATTAAAAGGAGAACATGATAATATGGCTTAGGAAGATTAAAATTAATGAATAATTTTCAAAGGCAACAATATTTGACAAACTTAAATAACTGATTGAAATTGTTATGTAGATGTTCAGAATCAGTGATGCTTAGATTTATAAATGATGTATTTTAAAAATGCATTATTTTATAATGTAATCTCTTTCTGAATCTCTACATGTTTATCTGATTAGAAATAGAAGGGCAATAAAATGACAAAGGGTATTATTAATGGTGCAAAATCTTAGTATCTTATTTTTCAAACTGAGTCAATTTTATTATAAAAATGAACACAAATTTAGTTTAAAAGACTGTCTTATGGGCTGGAGAAATGATTCAGCTGCTACAAGCTCTCACTATTCTTCCAGGACACCTGAGTTCAATTTCCTACATGGTGGTTTACAACCACTTATTAACTTCAGTTCCAGGGAATCTGATCTTCTCATCTAGTTTCTACAGGCACAAGGAACACATATGATATTCAAGCATAGGTTTAGGAAAAGACTCATTCACATATGAAATAAAGTAAAAGACACGTGAATCCCCAACCTAAAGAAAGAGATACCCTTGAACATATAAGAGGCTTGCAGAATACCAAATAGATTAGACCAGAAAAGAAATTCCTCCCACCATATAATAATCAAAACACTGATTCTACAGAACAAAGAAAAATATTAAAAGTGGCAAGGGAAAAGGACGCATATCATATAAAGGCAGACCTGCCATAATCACACCTGACTTCTCAACAGAGACTATGAAAGCCAGAAGGGCCTGAGCAGATGTCATGCAGACTCTAAGAGACTACAGATGCCAACCCAGACTACTATACCAAGCAAAACTTTTAGTCACCATAGATGGAGAAAACAAAACAAACTTAAACAATACCTATGCACCAACTGAGCCCTACAGCAGATACTAGAAGGAAAACTCCAACCCAAAGAGGTCAACTAAACCTAAGAAAACACAGGATATAGATAACTTCACAACCACAAAACCAAAAGATAGCAAGCACACAAACACTCTCACCACCATCTCCACAATAAAAGGAACTAAGTCATTTGTCACAAATATCTACCAAGAACAATGGACTCAAGTCTCCACTGAAAAGACGCTTGCAGAATGGTTGCCGGAACAGGACCTGACAATCTGCAACATTCGAGAAACACATCTGTATAACAAAGATAGACACCACCTCAGAGTAAATGGCTGGAAAAAGGTTTTCCAAGCAAACATACCCAAGAAGCAAGCTGGAGTAGCTATCCCAATACCCAATAAAATAGACTTTCAGCCTAAATTAATCAAAAGAGATGGAGAGGGACATTTCCTTCTCATCAAAGGAAAAGTCCACCAAGATGACACCACAATCCTGAATACCTATGCTCTAAATATAAGGGCATCTAACATCATAAAAGAAACATTATTAAAGCTTAACTCACACATTGATCCCAACATATTAATAGTGGGAGACTTAAGCACCCCACTCTCACAGATGGAAAATCACTGAGATAAAAACTAAATAGAGAAATAATGAAGCTAACAAAGGTCATGAATCAAATGGACATACTAGATATCTACAGACCCAAACACAAAACAATATTTTTTTTCCTCAGTACCACATGGAACCTTCTTCAAAATTGATTATATAGTCAGTCACAAAGGAAACCTCAATGAATAGATGAAAACTGAATTAACCCATTGTTCTTTATCAGATCACTGTGGATTAAAGCTAGACCCCAACATAAACAACAAAAAGCCTACACACTCATGGAAACTGAAGAACTCCCTGCTCAATGATCACTGGGTGAGGGAAGAAATAAATAAAGAAAGACTTCCTAGAATTTAATAAAAATAAGGGCACAACTTACTCAAACTTATGGGACACCATGAAAGCAGTGCTAAAAGAAAAGTTCATAGCACTAAGTGCCTTCATAAAGAAATCAGAGAGCTCCTATATTAGCAACATAACAGGTCACCTGAAAGATTTAGGAAAGAGAGAGAGAAAGGGAGAGAGAGAGAGAAAAAGAGAAGAAGCAAACGCATGCAAGAGGAGCACAAGGTTGTAAATAATCAAACTCAGGGCTGAAATCAATAAATTAAAATAAAGAGAGTAATAAAAAAAAAACAACAATGAAACCAAGAGTTGGTTCTTTGAGAAAATCAACAAGATAGGTAAACCCTTAGCCAAGCTAACTAAAAGACAGAGAGATACTATCCACATCACCAAAATCAGAAATGAAAAGGGGATATTACAATAGACACTGAAAAGATCAAAAGAATCATTGTCTTACTTCAAAAGCCTATTCCATAAAATTGGAAAATATAAAGGAAATGGGCAATTTTCTTGATATAGTTCACCTACCAAGAGCAGATAAACAGTTTAAACAGCTCTATAACCCCTAAGCAAATAGAAATAGCAATCAAAAGTCTCCCAACCAAATAAATCTCAGGTCCAGATGGTTTTAGTATGGAATTCCACCAAACTTTTAAAGAAGAGCTAACACCAAGACTCCTCAAAATTACTCCAAAATATAGAAACGGAAGGAATATTACCAAACTTATTCTATGAAGCCACAGTCACCCCAATACCTAAACCACACAAAGACTTAACAAAGAAAGAAAATTTCAGACCAATATACCATTGATACAAAAATACTCAGTAAGATACTTGCAAACAAAATTCAAGAACATATCAAACAAATTATCCACCATGAACAAGTAGACTTCATCCCAGGGACACAAGGATGGTTCAACAAATGAAAATCCATCAATGTAATCCAGCATACAAACAAACTAAAAGAAAAAAAAATCACATGAACATCTCATTAGATGCAGAAAAATCACATGAAATATCATTAGATTAGATGTTGGATTTTCCTGTCTTGCACCATTTTCTTCATCTGTTTGAATATGGATTCCTGTCTTTCTATGATGGACTCTATTTAAATGTTTGTTTCCTGTCTACATGCCTCTATATGTTTCTCTATATGCTCCTCTACATGTGCCTCTGTTTGTTTGGCTGTATTTGCCTGTATTCTTTGAGAGCTTTGTTCATTTCCTCTTTATGTGCCTCTAATAACTGTGTAAGTATAGATTTGTAATCATTTTCCCATGTTTCTGATGAATGAAAATATCCATTGATTTTGTTGAGGTTACTGTGGAAGCCATGATGTCCTGATTTTTGTTGGGTGTGTTCTTGTGCTGGCCTCTAGCCATCTGCTTATCTGTGACCATTGGTGTTTGTTCCTGGAGCCCTTACTCCAGACTGGGTCTGTCTATCTCTGGAGTCAGGAGTATTCTTCGTGAAGATGAGAATGGTCTACTGGTTCAAGAGAGGATGCTGATGTTCAGCTGCAGCTAAGGAAGGAATGTTGCACGTGCATGTGCAAAGCAAAGGAGGGTACATTGAGGTGTGCCTTGGAGGACCTGGTGCTAGTACACAGAGATTCCTGGAAGGGTGGATCTTAAGCACAGGTAGGGGTGCTGGAGCATTTTGGGGGCGCAGTGAGCTTATACAGGAGCCATGAATGGCTCAGTGGCCCAAGGCCTGTGGCAGTACTGTGCTCCAGGCATTCAGATCTCTGTGTGTTGCACCATCGTGGCACCAGAAATTATTTGGCTGACCCCATTGGGACACCCACAGAGTAGGGCCTTCAGTGTTGAGAACAGTGTCCCAGGGATCTCTACGTTTCCCACAATGGGTGTGTGGATGGGAGGGATCTGATGTCTGGTTGCTAGTGAAGAGGAACCCTGGATCTGGGGCTCTGCATGCACTCACTTGAAGGTGCACCCACTTATTTGCAGGAAAATGGAATTAGATTCAATAAAGAAAACACACACATAGAAACAATTGGAGATGGAAAACCTAGTGAAGAGATCAAAAACCACAGAGGTAAGCATTAAGCATCACCAACAGAATTCAAGATATGGAGGACAGACTCTCAGGTGCTGAAGACACAATTGAAGAAATCAATATATCTCTCAAAAGAGACATAAAATCAAAAAAGGTTATAACACAAAAACATCCAAGAAATCAAGGAAACCATGAAAATACACCTAAGAATAATAGAAATAGACAAAAAACAACAACAACAACAACAACAACAACAAAACATTCTAGGCTCCAAGGTCCAGAAAATATTTTCAAGAAAATCATAGAAGAAATTTTTCCCAACTTAAAGAAAGAGATATCCATAAACATACAAGAGGCCTACAGAACACCAACTAGACTAGACCTGAAAAGAAACTCCTTACATCATAGTCAAAACACTAAATCTACAGAACAAAGAAAAAAATAATAAAAACAACAAGGGAAAAAGGCCAAGTTACTTACAAAGGTAGACCTATCAGAATCACACAAGGCTTCTCAACAGAAACTATGAAAGCCAGAAGGGCTTGAGTAGATGTCATGCAGACTCTAAGAGACAATAGATGCTAATTCAGACTACTATACCCAGCAAGTATTTCAATCAACATAGATGGAGAAAAAAATGTTCCAAGAAAAAACTAAACTTAAACAATATCTACAGAGCAATCCAGCTGTACAGAAGATACTAGAAGGAAAACTCCAATCCAATGAAATGAACTACACCCAAGAAAAAAAAAAGGTTATAGATAACTTCACAGCAAAAACTTAAAAGAAAACACACAATGAACCACACATTATCACCACCATCTCCACAATAAAAGAAACTAACATTCATTGGTCACTATTATCTATCAATATCAGTGGACTCAACTCTCCAATAAAAAGACACAGACTAACAGAATGGTTGCAGACACAGGATCCAACCTTCTGCTACATCCAAGAAACACATCTCTGCAACAAAGATAAACACTACCTCAGAGTAAAGAGCTGTAAAAAGGCTTTTCAAGCAAACTGACCCAGAAAAAAAGTGGGAGAAGCCATCCTAATATCAAAAAAGATGAGGAGGGACACTTCATTCTTATTAAAGGAAAAATTCACCATGAGGACATCGCAGTCCTGAACATCTATGGCCCAAATACAAGAGTACCTGCATTTGTAAAGGAAACATTATTTAATTTAAATCATGCATCTATCCCAACACTTTAATGGTGGGAGACTTCAACACTCCACTCACACCAAGGGACAGACCATCTAGACAGTAGCAAAATAAGGAAACAATGACACTCACAAAGGTCCTAAACTAAATGGATTTAATAGATGTCTACAGAACTTTTCAACCCAACACAAAAGAGTATACCTTCTTCTCAACATCTCATAGAACCTTCTCCAAAATTGACCATATAGTCAGGCACAAAGCAAGCTTCAACAGATACAAGAGATTGAAAAAATCCCTTGTACCCTATCAGACCACCTTGCCTAAAACTAGACCTCAACAACAACAGAAATAACAAAAAGCCTACATACACATGGAAACTAAACAATTCTCTTCTCAATGAAAGCTTAGTCAGGGAAGAAATGAAAAAAGAAATGAGACATTTCCTAAAATTCAATGAAAATGAAGGCACAACTTACCCAAACTTATGGGATACAATGAAAGCACTGCTAAGGGGAAAGTTCATAGCAATAAGTGCCTCCAGAAAGAAGTTGGAGGCATCTTATACAACCAACTTAACGGCCCTAGAAGAAGGCTTTAGAACTAAAAGCCCTAGAAAAAAAAAAAAGAAAAAAAAGAAACAGACAGATCCAAGAGGAGTAGAAGATTGGAAATAATCAAATTCAGAGCTGAAATCAATGAATTAGAAACAAAGAAAACAATTCGAAGAATAAATGAGACCAAGAGCTGGTTCTTGAGGAAATCAACAAGACAAACAAACCTTTTGCCAAACTATCGAAAACGCAGAGAGAAACTATCCAAATCAGCAAAATCAGAAATGAAAAGGGGACATAGCAACAGACATCAAGGAAATCCAAACAATCATTGGGTCTTACTACAAAAGCCTATATGCCATAAAATTTGAAAATCTAAATTAAATGAACAATTTATTTGATAGATTCCATTTTAAGTCCTAGCTAGAGCAATAAGATAACTAAAGGAGATCAAGGGGATACAAATAGGAAAGGAAGAAGACAAAGTATCATTATTTGCAGATGATATAATAGTATGTATGAGTTACCCCAAAAATTCAACCAGAGAACTCCTTCAGCTGATAAACACTTTCAGCAAAGTGGCTGGATACAATATTAACTAAAAAAAAAAAAAAAATCAGTAGCCCTCCTGTATACAAAAGGGCTGGGAAAGAAATTAGGGAAACAACACCTTTCACAATAGCCATAAATAACAAAAAGTACATTGGTGTGACTCTAACCAAGCAGGTGAAAGACTTGCTTGAAAAAACTTCAAGTCTCTGAAGAAAGAAATTGAAGATATCAGAAAATGGAAAGATCTCCCATTCTCATGGATCAGTAAGATTAACAGAATGAAAATGGCCATCCTGTCAAAAGCAGTCAAAAGACTCAATGCAATTCCGACCAAATTACCAACACAATTCTTCATAGAACTTGAAAGAACAACTCCCAATTTCATATGGAAAAACAAAAACCCAGAATTGCTAAAACAATCCTGTATATCAACAGATTGTCTCGAGGAATCACCATTCCTGATCTCAAGCTGTATTACAGAGAAATAGTAATAAAAACTGCATGGTACTGGCATAGAAACAGAATAGTGGATCAATGGAATCAAATAGGAGACCCAGAAATAGCTGCATACATATATGGATATTTGATTTTTGACAAAGAAATCAATAACAAACAATGGAAAAAAAGACAGCATCTTCAACAAATTATGCTGATCTATCTGAATACCTACATGTAGAAAATTCAAATAGATCTGTATTTATCACCCTGCACAGAGTGAGGACTTTGCAGCCAGTACTGAAAATACCTGACAAAACAGGGTCATATGAAAGGGGAGGAGGTCCTTCCCTATCAGTGGACTTGGAAAGGGGCAGGGAGGAGATGAGGGAGGGAGGGTGGGATTGGGGAGGGAATGAGGGAGCAGGATACAGCTGGGATACAGAATTAACAAAATGTAACTAATAAGAAAAATAAAATTAAAAAAGAAAAAAAAACGGGTTACAGAGCTAAACAGAGAATTCTCTGTAGAGGAATATAGAATGGCAGAGAAACACTTAAAGGTATGCTCAGCATCCTTAGACATTGGGAGATGCAGATCAAAACAACCTGAGATTTCACCTTACACCTATCAGAGTGGCCAAGATCAAAAACTCAAGTGACAACACATGCTGGAGAGATTGTGGAGAAAGGGGAGCCCTGCTCCATTGCTGGTGGGAATGTAAACTTATACAACTACTTTGGAAATCAATCTGGTGTTTCCTCAGAAAATTAGGAATAGTACTACCTCAACATCCTGCAATACCACTCCTAGGCATATATCCAAAATATGCAAACATATAAAACAAAGAAATTCAACCATGTTCATAGCAGCTTTATTCATAATAGCCAGAATCTGGAAACAGCCCAGATGTCCCTCAACTGAGGAATAAATACAGAAATTGTGGTGCAATTACACAATGGAATAATACTCAGCTATTAAAAACAAGGAAATCATGAAATTTGCAAAATGGTGAGAACTAGAAAAGATTATCCCATGTGAGGTGACTCAGAAGCAAAAAGTATATGGTATATACCCACTTATAAGTTGATACTATCCGTGTAATATAGGATACACATACTAAAATCTATATTCCTAAAGAAACTAAACAAGAAGCAGGACCCCAGGAAAATTGCTCAGTCCTCACTCATCAAATGGGACTGACATCAGAAGAGGGTGAAAACAGAGAACAGGACAGGGGTCTACCATAGAGGACCTCTGAAAGACTCTATCCAGCAGGATGTTGAATCAGATGCTGAAACACATAGCTAAACTCTCAGCAGAGTGCAGGAAATCTCATGAAAGAAGGGGTAGGTAGGAAGACCTGGAGGAACAGGAGGTCCATAAGGAAACCAATAAAACCAAAAAAAATTTTGGCACATTTTGTTTTGTTTTGTTTTTTTTGTTTTTGTTTTTGTTTTTTTGAGAATGATATTTTAACCGATGACTGTGCATGGAGATAACCTTGACCCCTTGCTCAGATGTAGCCCATGGCAGCTCATTTCCAAGTGGATTCCCTAGTAAGGGGAGCATTAGCTCTCTCTGAAATGAATTCAGTGGCTGGCTCTTTGATCACCTTCCCCTGTGGGTGGGGAGAAGATGCCTTACCAGGCTACAGAAGAAGACAATGCAGCCAGTCCTGATGAGACCTGATAGGCTAGAATCGGATGGAATGGGAGGAGGACCTCCCCTATCAGTGGACTAGGGGAAGGGTATGGGAGGAGAAATGGGAGGGAGGGTGGTACAAGGAAGGGGGCTACAGTTGGGATATAAACTGAATAACTTGTAATGATCGAGAAAATAAATTAATAAAATAAAATAATTAACACAATCTAAACATAAATATAAGGTATCACCCCCTTAGATAATAAGAAGATAGCACATTATTATTCTGCTTATGGAGGTGTCATTATTGAAAAGGAAATTGGTACACTACTGATTAATGTGGTACTGAGCACAGTAGGGTATTTGGAATATTAAGTGAATCAGTATCTGTCTTTGAATATTGCAAGCAGAGTACATGCATTATTCCATTACATCCTTGTTACGGGCATTGTACTTTAAAGTTGTCATCAGTAGAGATTTATTTAAACATTTTCACTGAAGTGTCTTGATAAAAATCAACTGTGACCAAATAAACTGGTTTATCTAAACAGAACAAAACAAAGAATGTTGCCTCCATAAATTTACTAATACTACGCAATCTCTTTATTTTCTTTAGACCAGAAAAGTTTCGGTGTTTACATGTTTTATATTTTCTACCTTCTAGTCCAACATTTATTTACTTATTTATTGAGAGGAGAGCCATCTTTGTAGTGATGGCTAGCCAAGAACTTGTTATATAGACTAAATTGGCCTTGAAGTCCATTTCTACATTTGAAACAACAACACATTTCCATATAATGATAATATCATACCATAATTATGTATTAGTTAATACTTCTGTCAAGACTTTAATGTTAATATGTATGTTGACAATATGTATATCATTTCTTCTTAACTCACTGGTTATCAATTTATCTGTCAAACTTTGGAATAGTGATAGTAAACGTCATTTGTGTATTCATAAAATGTATGAAGTGTTAGCTCAACATCCAGATACAGAAGATGCTTCAAGCAGATTATCAATCTCACAAATGACAGAGTGCAAGTTTAAATTGGTTCCCACTTTTTACTGTAGAAAGTTGTCCGTCAATTCTCATACTGGCACAGGTACCATAAATCACGGCAGTGTGGCCAGAACTTTGAAACCTTTCTCTAAATTTGAGTTCAGAGAACTCTGATTTAGGACCAATTTGTGAATAGTTTAGAATTTGTAGTCCATTCACTGAAAATATTTAGCTGATATGCCCATCATGGTGACAGCTAAACAGGCAGTGTAATAAACGAAATATCCCTGCATTTTAAGGCACTGCAATCCAATTTTATTGATGGAAAGAGGCATTTGAATGAATATTACAGCATCTTACACATCACAAAATATGGTCTCTTGCCTAATTGTTTAACCATATAAAGTTGCTCTTAGCTTGAGTGTCTTAGATAGTTCAATAGTTCCTACTCTAAAATCATTAAGCATAAGTTATCATTGAAAGATAAATCTACTTCTGTTGAATTAATATTCTTTCCCCTGTCCTTTCTTTTTCTGTTTCTACATTTCTATACTACTGGACTTCACTTGTGTGACAATCTCTTTTCATTTCCTGTAGAAAACTGAAGTCATTTATACGCCTTCATACTTTGGAGATTTTGAACCTCAGACTGTGAGTTATTAGTCATATTAATGAGGAAAACTCTCAAACTCTATAGTGTCCCATTTAAGGGAGTGGCTTGGGAACAAGACTTTACAGGTTGGAGCTGAACCAAATTTTGAGAGTTAATGAATTTGCATTTAGGATATAGAATTACCCAGGGAGCTGGGAAGAATTTGGGAAAATGATGTGTTTTTGGAATTTTTGCTATATTGGTGTTCAGAATAGTCCATATGACTAAATTTTTACTTTTTTACATGAAAATTGAATTACTATGATGAGTCACCTAAGTTTGTATAATCTCTTCTATTTTAGTAGTCAAAAATATCAGGGCATTATATAATCATAGAATGGATTACATGACAGAAAACTAATGTATTGAAAGCATGTAAGGAAAAGAATATCAAGAAGTTAAACGAATGGAAGAATCCGTTATTTATCATATTCATTTATTTATTTAAGTATGAAATATGTGCATGTCACACATGCCGCTGTGCACTTGGGGAAGTCAGAGGACTACTTGAAGGTTTTATTCTCACCTTTCAGTGTGGGTCTGGGGGTCACATTCAGGACACAGGGCTGTTGTGGCATGCGTTTCTATCCAGGAAGACCCATCATCAACCCCTAAACAATAAGTTCAATGGCTCAGAGATCAGCAAACATTTTAATCTATGCTACAGTACTTTTTCCATCAGAATTCTGGGTTTGAAATCTGGTCCATTCTGCAGTTAAGAATCTGTGCACTTGGGAAGAGCTTGTTCATTAGCTGGAGAAACTTTAGAAAAAGTCTGTAGTCAGGTGATTCTGTGACTAAGCTTCTGTAGCATGAAGACAACAGGGAAGGAATGTTCTACTCAGCCTCCGCTACAAATGGTTTGTGATCTCAGTTTGCATGTCCCAAAGGCACTATTCTATTAGACGTCTGGCATGTTTAGTCACATACCATGTACTGTCCAACATTCCTGTCATTTAGATAATAAATTCCTCATGCTCCCTTTTATCCCTGTGGCGTTCTGAGACCAGACACTGAAGTCAAGTTCCTCATCAGACTCCAGTGTTTTCCACTGGGCTTACTGAAATGTTTATTCCCAAGTTTAAGAGTCATGGACAATAAGAAAACATTCCAAGGAAAACAGAAACCAATGAAACTTAATTTCTTCATTAGGAAAAGCACAGGACACTAAGTCTTTCCATTATTATATTCTTTGTGGTTGAATGTATTTTGCAGTACAAAATCTTCTCAAAGAACTTTTGTTTATTCCATGTGAAAAGCATTCTATTTTGCTTTCATGCATTCTTAGCATGGATTTCTAGACATGTAAATTTATTTCCTGATGATAATAATAAAACTGCTCCCTACTCCAAGTGCTGCAGGCCAGATACATCGTTAAATGGAGTGCAGAACTCTCTCCCTTGTGCAGAATACATGGACAGCTGTGATGCAAAGTCAAAGGGACAGCCCATCCATTCAAATGTAAGGTTCATGCAATAAGCACTTTTCCCCAGTATTTTTTTTAACTTTTATTAATTACACTTTATTCATTTTGTATCCCCCATAAACCCCTCTCTCCTCCCCTCCCAGTCCCACCCTCCCCCTCTTTCTGCATGCATGCCCCGCCCCAAGTCCACTGATAAGGGAGGTCCTCCTCTCCTTCTTTCTGATCTTAGTCTATGAGTTCTCATCAGAAGTGGCTGCATCCCCAGTATTTTTATCTGCACCGTCGCCTTCTTCTTCTTCTTCTTTTTTTCTTTCAGGTTACCTACATGTGTTTATTGAAACAAATAGAAATAGTTCTCAAAACATGTCTTTGATTTCAGGATCAGCTAAGAAGTTTTTAATTCTTCCTTGGAATTGATAAAATTACTATTTCGAGATTGTATTTGGTTATTTTATTCATAAATACATCAACAAATTATTTAAGTCAAGTTTTCTTAAAAAGAGTAACCACACCCATTATGAAAATGAAAACTTCTCTAATTCTGCTCTATTTCAGGATTATAATACAAAACCTGTGACAACTTCAATAATCATCAAACAGGAAACAGTTGATTTTATGCTTACTATTATATTTGGCTTCACCTAAATTTCCAAATGTTTCAAATAAATACTAATAGAACCAGAAAAGAACAAATAGAAAGCAAGTATATTTCCTGGTAGTTAACGATCGATAGCCAACCAAGCCCTCTCTAGCAATTGATCATGAGTTGCCAAAGCCCAGTCTGCACCCAGAATCTGCAACACAACCCGTGCCCCCAAGGTACAAGGACTATCACAGTGGAATGGACAGGAAGGTTGTGGAAGCCAGAGGTCCATGAAATCTGATGTGAGATTGTGTCCTTTAGAAACAGTAGGTAAACTACAACCATAACACTGTAACAAGATGTCTGCCTCCACAAAACTAAAACAATACCATTAGACACGTTAATGCAGACAGCAGAAATCTGAAGGAGCTCAAGCTCTATTCAAAGAACTACAGAAAACTAGTGGTTACACAGAGAGGGAAAAACTGTTCTTTTCCAGTAATAAGTCACCTAATTATCCAATATCAAGTAAGTGATCAACTCTAACATATAGTTTTATATAAAACTATAAGAGAACTCACTAGGTTTACACACACACACCACATAACATTAACATTAAAAATAGGTTAAAAACTTAAGAAGAAGTGATGAGAAATGGAACATAGTAAAAGTTTGAGGGAGAAAAAGGAAAGGGTAAATTATTATTATTATTTTTTCTTTATTTATTTTTTATTAGTTACATTTTATTAACTCTGTATCCTGCTCCCTCATTCCCTCCCAATTCCACCCTCCCTCCATCTTCTCCTCCCTGCCCCTTTCCAAGTCCACTGATTGAGGAGGACCTCCTCCCCTTTCATCTGACCCTGGTTTATCAGGTATCTTCAAGACTGGCTGCAAAGTACTCTTCTGTGGCCTAGCAGGACTGCTCCTCCCTTGGGGGGTGGGGAGGTCAAAGAGCCTGCCATTGAATTCCTGTTATAAATAGTCCCTGTTCCCTTTACTATGGGAAATCAATTGGTTACTATTGGGCTTTATCCAAGCAGAGGTTCTAGGTTATATCCATACATGGTCCTTGGTGAAGTGTCAGTCTCAGAAAAGACCCCTGTGCCCAGATATATTTGGTCCTTGTGGAGCTCCTATCCTTTCCACATCATACAAACTCCCCCTTCTTTCATATGATTTCCTGCACTCTGGTGAAGGTTTGGTTATGAGTCTCAGCATCTGCTTTGATACACTGCTAGGTAGAGTCTTTCAGAGGCCCTCTGTGGTAGGCTCCTGTCCTGTTACTTGTTTTCTCCTATGTCCAATGCACATCCCATTTGTCTTTCTAAGTGAGGCTTGATCATTTTACCCTGGGTCCACTTTCTTGTTTATCTTCTTTAGGTGTATATATTTCAGTATGTTTATCATATCTTGTAGGTCTATATAAGTGAGTATATACCATGTTTGTCTTTCTCCTTCTGGAATACCTCACTCAGAATAATCTTTTCTAGATCCCACCATTTGCCTGCAAATTTCATGATTTCCTCGTTTTTAATTGCTGAGTAGTATTCCATTGTGTAAAAATATCACAATTTCTGTATCCATTCCTCCGTTGAGGGACATCTGGCACCCTTGCCTTCTATGTGACTAAATTGTTGTTTATTATAGAAGTAGAGGAAGTGATCCTCATGTCCCTAACAAGACGTCCTTAAGCTAATGTAGGTATTTTTAACACTTTCTCTCATTATCATGATCATGGAATATATAGGCACCACACATTTAGTACAGCAAATTGGTTTGTGCATACTTATTTTCACTTTAATTTGAATTCCTGAACAACAATTCTGCATTCATCCTATTTATTAATTTCTTTTGCAGTCCTACTGCCTGGTATGTGTCTGTTGGATTGGAAATTGTTTATCTCTCCTGAATAAAACATAACCTTTCGGTGTCTTCTATGCAGGTAGGTAATTCAATCTGAGCAAGGTACTTTTTGAAGACAATGAGCCATAACTCAAAGGTTTATTAATTTTCGTGTGGAATTTTTTTATAGTTTTACTTGTATTTATGTCGTGTCTCCTCTGTGTTCAGTCTTTAAGCATGCATTGTATAAGAGTTCCAGGTACTTACATAACATACAGGGGTAAATCAATGTCACTTGAGCTGTCTATAAAAATGAATTCAGGGAAGATTTCTTTACTGCTCACAGGCCCACTGTTAAATGAGCTGACACCGAAAGATAAGAAGCAGAATTCGAATACCTGTGGCACTTATCATCAATCTTGTTGCAACTGAGTAAACTTCATTAAGCTCCACTTTACAGATATATAGTTTGTTGCATTCTTTCACATAGAGTAAGATACTTTTCTATGTGAGGTACATATAAATACCAAATTAACCTGCACCTTAGTAAAAACACTTACTGTTTTACTTTTGAAGCAGTAAAGGAGATCAATATCACTTTCCTCCTAATCTATGTTATTTTAAGAACTGAATTTAATTTTGTATGTACACGTAGATGCTAAGATAGACTCAATGCATATTGTCAACTGAATATAAATCATAACACAACACACATATGTTAGTTATTGTGGGGAAGTTTAGAGAAATAAGATTGTTTTGGCCTATAACAGTGGGTGCTAAAAGACTTTATATTAAATATCTCCGCATAGAATATGTATCAATAACCTATAACAGAGAGTTAGGGCTGTTGCTAAGTTCACCTGTCTATAGTAAAGAGCTATTTCTTGAGTTTCTAAAATCTCTACTCTTCACTGCTGTTGAGACAGAATCAGGGCTTTTCTGACAAAGTAGAGTTCATATTCAGCCACGCAGAACACGGATTTGACATGTGTACAGATAAAATAATAAGTCTTTCCTGGGAGGCCTGCTTAGATCTGTTTATTCCTTTGATCAGCTTCATTCAACAATTACAATAACAAAGGTGTTAAGGTTATTTATTGTTTTATCTAAATAAAAAAGCCTATGCCATGCGCTGTACTGATCATTCGTCTCTCCTTTCAGTAGTTAAAATATAAAATATTATGCACATAAAAAGAATAACATTTTGTATCAAATAGGTAAATAGGATAAAACTTAAAAGATTCATTGAACTGAAAATCTGGAATGGAAAAAAGTATAACATCAAAACCAACAGGAACTTTAAAGATCTTATCACTGGACTAACAGATGCTTCAGTGGGATTTACGAATTATAGATTCATATTACAAAAAACAACAAAACAAAACAAAACAAAAACTGAAAATATCTGTGAATGTCTCTTCTTGTCCGTTGAAATCCATGATTCCTCCCACAGCTCGCTTCAGGTTTAAAGTACTCCTTTGTACATCTTGGTATTACCTTTGACTCAAACAGTAGGAATTCATCTTTCAGGTGCTGGGTTTGTGATGAACACCATAACTCTGCCATAACATGTCACTTTTCTCAGTCACACTCAGCTCCTGTTTGCATTTAAGAGACCGAGGCACACTGAAATGACCTCTTCATAAGAAAGACAATAATCAATAATCACATAATAATGATACAAATTTATCCAGTAAGCAATACTGATACTTCCCTCAACTTATACATAAAATGTGAAAGACTGGTCTTTCAAAATTATGCTGTAGTCCTTAGTAATTGAAAATTATAATTCTAGAACATATAATTATGTCTAGGCTGCAGTCTCAAATAATAACAATGATAAGACACATTTAATAGCATCATGAGTTAATAGTTTAGTGTTTATGACCAACACTGCCCTGGACTTTGCAACCATCATCTTGTTATGGCTTTTCTATAATTGCAAGTGGGATGATTGTTATTTCCATTTTATCAGTTAGAATAGGGACTGGCATGTCTAAATGCTGTAGCTAATCTAGCCTCTCTATTATTTGTGATGAAACTGATTCAAATTATTGTGGAACTCTAGGCTGACATAATGCTGTATTTTGGGAAGACAGGGAATAATTCCGAATCATGTTACAAAGTTGGTTCAACTGTGTAATCCAGTATCTCTATGTTTTTAATTCAAAATTTTAATTGGAATACATTCATTCTACTTAGGGAGGATTGGTTAAAGATATTTATTTCATGTATCTGATATATTTAATGATGTTCATCTTCTGTGACATCCTTTAAGTCCCTTTCCAGTAGTTTTCTTCCTTCCCCAAATCGTCCTTTGTTTTCACAGTATATATAATTGTATATGTCTCTATGAAGCTTAGGATCACGTTCATTGGTGTCTGGTTTATATCTGTTAACAAAATGACCTCTGATTACAATCATTTTGCAACAAATTAAATAATTTCATTCATCTTCATGGTTGAATAAAACTCCATTGTGTACACTTTCCTTATCTATTTTGTCTGTTCATGGACACCGAGACTGGTTTAATAGCTTGGCTGGTGTGAATAGTGCTACAGTAAATATTGACATGCAAGCATCTCTGTGGAACACAGACTCAGGGTCATTTAGTACAAACCCAGGGAGCTCTGCTGATTTCCACGTGGCTTAAGTGATTGCATTCCAAACAGCATTATATGTATTTTCATTTCTGTGGTGAATAAAAAGATGAAACATTTTTCTATGTTTGTTGGTTGTCCTTTGAGAACTGGTGTGGCCATGGTATCCTGCTGTGCATAGTGAGAAATTTCAATAATGATTTAAGCAAAAGAGAAAAACAAATTCAACTTAAGATAAAAGAAACAGATAAACAATTGTAAATATGCAGAAAAATAATAGAGGTTGCCTATAATGGTAAGAAGTTATTTTGAGAGAAAAAAACTAATGCTTGTTAACTTACACTGAGGATAAAAAACACAAAGAAGACACTTCCCTTACCTCTAAAATAATGTAAATGAAAGAAGAGAATCACAAGCGCGTTCACACACACTATGACAGCAACATAGGGATGCTATGGACGACTTTTGTTATTTAATGGGATTGTCACATGAGAATTAGAAAATTAAAAACAACGCTAACAAGCACACTTAGGAAGGGAGCCCAATTAGCGCCGTATTTCTAAAGAATCTGGGTTGATAGTTGAAAACTTCAAGCAATTTGATCCTGGGCAGAGATGGCTCCACTCCAGAAATCTATCCAACAAAATAGCAAGACGCAGTATTAATAGAATTATTTTTTATTTATTTCATTCACTTTATATCCTGAGCATAGCCCCCACCCTCCCTCCCTCTTCCCTCATTCCCCCTCATTTGTGCCTCAGAAAAGGGGAGCCCCTCCACCACCACTACTAACTCGCCCCAGCATATCCCTTGCGTTAAGATGGAGTACTTCCTCTTTCACAGTGCCCTGGAAAGCCAGCCCCACCAGGGAGGGGGAAGTGATTGAGAATTAAGAGGAAAACGAAATAGAACTATTAATGGAAAACAAAATAAGAAAGAACAATCCCGCTTCTGAACTCTTCGTATAAATCTTTAGCAGCAATAGCACTGACATAAGACAAAGGGGAACTTTACTAAGAAAACTAGAGAGTGACATATATCACAGATATAGAAAAACTGTCAAGCCATTGGCATCACCCTGTCTCCTCCTCCTCATCTTCCACCTCGTATTTTCCTCATGCTCCTCATCTGCATCCTTCTCCTTCAATGCAAGTGAATCATTTCAAAATAGAATTTCTACGTTTTTTTCAACTTTTAAAAGTGAATTAATGTAACTTTGAAGAATAAAATGATAATCTTATATGAAAACAATGTGATCATCTTAACAAAGGGGACGCTTGGCAAATATCAGGTTGAATGTGTTATAAAAATGGCTTCACCTAACAATAGATGGTAGCTCTATGCACAGCAAAGGAATATCATGAAAAATGCACAGCTCAGGATATACCAAATTCTCAATGTTCTACTGTGCCTCTCTATACTTAGATATGAGGTAAGGATGTCTATTCTTGCCACTCTATATTTTTAATTTAGATTGCTAAAAATAAAATGAGGAAGTTAAGTAAAATTATACATATATATGTATTTTGGTTATGATATATATATATGGAAGACAGGAGCATGTTATTTAGATATGTTTCATTATTTAAAGCTATTGAAAAGTCAGCCTTAGTTGCCACAGCTAAATATCACAGTTAAGTGAAAAGAAAGCTGTCTGTCTGCAGGCAGGAGAAGAGGCCTGTCTTTGGGTATTAGAATTCTGGTGTGTGCTTCCATGCTCTGAGCTCTCCAGACTGTGGTGTTTTGTTATGGAGCCCACGCAATGTAATATAGCTTGTCAATGAGAATAAGTGGGAGTTGTTTGGGGACTGAAGAATGGATGGGGTGTTAGAAGGTGTGAGGTGCTGGCAACTGTTGATTGTGATATGAAGTCTGCTTCATGTGGTTCTGGGGTCACGAGATTTAAATCCAGATAAGAGAGTAACATGCTTTCAGTCTGACTCCAAAGAGTTAAGTTGTAGCACATGAGTGCACCATGAACGTGTAAATCTGGGTACAGAACTGCAGGAGAAAAGCAGTGTTCCAGATCCCAGGCAGCGCCCGCGTGCGGCACACTTTCTTGCTCTGCCCATCACTGTGTCTCAGACTAAATGCATTTGAGGGGACACTCACACTGAGGAAAGCCGGCTTTAAGTAGTCCATGAATTCAAATGAAAGTTTAATTCCAAAGCCTTCTCAAAGACACACAAGAGATGAGAGCCAACCAGAAGCCTGCACATGGAGAGACAGTCCTTGGATGAGAAGTAGTAGTAGCAGCCATAAAAGGTGATTGATTGCCTTTGTGGAACAAGCAATAACCGTGGCCAACGTGTCCAAGGAGCACTTTTCTCTGGTGATGGAATATCTCAGCTCTGAATGACATAAAGAAATTGCAAGCTATGGACACAATAAGGTGGTTTTGGCAGAGAACAACCTGAAGACAACATTTGAGATGAAGCTGAGCTGAAGCTGGAATATTACTGAGATCGAGTGTGAATGATTAAGCTAGGACGATGAGATGGTCGCGTTCCTGAGACCCAGCGGTTCTCAACCTTACTAATGTTGCAACTGTTTAATACTACAGTTCTTTATGCTGTGGTGACCCACAACCATACAAAATCTATTTTGTTTCTACTTCATAACTATAATCTTGCTACCATTATAAATCATAATGTACATATCTGATGTGCAGGATATCTGATAGGCGACCACCAAAGGGGTTGCAACCAACAGGTTGAGAACTGCTGCCTTAGACTCTTCTTGGCTGTAGTAGCTTAAATCTTGCTCTCTGGACAACTGAAATCAGTAAGGATAACTAATGCCAATAATGTTCTTGCTCATTTGGAAGGAAGACATAAAAATGAGGAGAGTAAAAAGAAGGACGGAAAAAAGTGAGGGAGAAGGCAAAGGAGTGGGAAAGCGAGGGATTAATGAAAGGAAGGAGAACAAGACACAAAGAAAGCTTTTGGTAAAATGGCCCCTTAAAAATAATTTGGGCACAGGGAAATTTTCTGAGACAGATACTCCAACCAAGGACTGTGCATGGAGATAACCTAGAACCCCTGCACAGATGTAGCTCATGGCAGTTCAGTGTCCAAGTGGGTTCCATAGTAATGGGAACAGGGACTGTCTCTGACATGAACTCAGGGGCTGTCTCTTTGATCACCTCCCCCTGAGGGGGGAGCAGCCTTACCAGGCCACAAATGAAGACAATGCAGCCTGTCCTGATGAGACCTGATAGGCTAGGGTCAGATGGAAGGGGAGGAGGACCTCCCCCATCAGTGGACTGGAGAAGGACCATGGGTGGAGAAGAGGGAAGGAGAATGGGCTTGGGAGGATACAAGGTAGGGGGCTACAGTTGGGATACAAATTGAATAAACTGTAATTAATACAAATTTAGAGAACTTGTCATGGAATTAGTGTGAGAGTACAGAACAGTGAACCAATGAAAGCTTATAACTATTTGTCTAGAAAACTGAATTTATTTTTTTTGGTTTGGTTTAATTTGCAATCCAGAATACAGTATAAATGTTATGGAAATTCAGTTTTTAAGGTAGGAAAAAATATATACCTAATACAAATGCATATCTCCCTTCATTGTACACCTTCAAAACGTTGACTTTCTTCCCAATGATTCTTCTCCTTCCCTCATCTCTCACTGTCATTTTTATAGTGGTGGAGAATCAAATTTTATACATAGGTTTATTAAGAATGCTAGGCTCATTTGATTTATAGGTACATATATTAAGTAAGAAGAAAGGCACAAATCTACAATTCGGAGAGTGCCACACCAGGGTAATTTGATGGTGCCAGTAAAAGTATGATCATTTCAAAGAAAGGAAAGTTTAACTTTTATTTAAAAAAATGTGCTTTATACTCTCTAATTCATGAGTAAAGTTTCACACATGTACGCACGCCAAGCATACATTCGCACACTTATACACAGACTTACTCCCACAACACTCATACCTGGCTACAGTAATTTCAAAGCTACAAAATCTATACTAGAAAGACACCTAGAGGAAGCCAGGCATGGAACACTGTAGGCAGAGACAGGCAGAGCTCTGTGAGACCTAGGATAACCTGGTCTAAAGAACGAGTTCCAGAGGGGGTTAACGTTTCTCATAATATTTCCTATAATCCCACACCTGTTTGTTTATATACCCTATTTTTATTCATTATTAGCCAGATAGAGCCAAGTAATTGTGGTGATGATACTTGCTTTTTTGCCCAAGGCTGGAATGCTAGTAAATTTAGGTATGCCCTGGTTACTCGCATGCCTCGCTGGGTGCCTGTGCCCGTTGATGCCCCTCACGCTATGACTCTCTTCAGACAGAAAAGGGATCTTGGAACTACAGCCACCATTGTTACTGCCATTTCATTGACAGCTGTTGGAGCTACCACCGGGGCATTAGCCATGAGTCATACTGGGCAGACTGCTCAGACCCTGAATAATCATTTAGCCAATGCCTTAGTTGTACATAAAGGAATTAATGCTCAACTAAAAGGAAGCTTGATGGTGTTCAATCAGAGGATTGACCTCGTGCAGGAGCAAATTGATACCCTATGGCAAATCGCTCAACTTGGCTGTCAATGAAAATGTGCTGGACTTTGAGTCACTAACATATAACATGAGAATTTTTCCTGTGCTGCAAATCTGTCTAAACAATTGTCGAGCTATATTTTAGGTAATTGGACTGGAGAATTCGATACTACGATGGAGCAGCTGAGAGTGGCCATTGTCACAGTAAATTCTACCAGAGTGGACGCAGGACTAGCCACAGGATTATCATCATGGATTGCTGCAGCCATGAATCATCTGAAGGAATGGGCGGGCATGGGAGCGTTAGCAGGCCTTCTGGTGTTGGTCTCCTTGGTTTGCCTGTGGTATATATGCAAGATTAGAGTCTCACAACAGCGTAATGCAGCCATGACCATTCAGGCCTTTACAGCCATTGAAGCAGGACAGTCTCCCCAAGCATGGTTGGCTACCATAAAAAGCTAAAATGTTACGCTCAGGATGCGAGGCTAAGCACTGCACTCACGGTCAGCCGCTTTGGACCCAGAGAAGAGCATGTCTGATTGCATGCGGGTTGATGCCCCAGGTCCCGCCTCTGAGAAAAAGGTATCGGACGGGTCTGATGCTCTTTGGGTGGATGACACCTAAATGAACATCAGTACAAAGTCCCAATTTATTTCTAATATCAGAGATCACACCTCTACTCTTGCCTGATGCGTCTAAAACAAAAAGGGGGAACTGTAGAGAGCTGTGGAATGCTTTGTCTTAAAGATTGACTGGTTTCCACCTTCCACCTTCCCGATGGTGAGTGCTCTCTGTCACAAACAATTCCACATTTGGCTAAGGCTGAGGATCTGGCCTGCTTCCATGTATGTGGACCTATCTGCATTGCCCACGGGGCACGCTGGGGTTGGCTACCCAGAGGCTATTTAAGCTGTGGGCTGGCTTTCCCCAGGGTCAGATGATTGTTCAAGGTTCCTGAATAAACTGCATTGAAAAAAAAAAAAAGAACGAGTTCCAGGACAGACAAGGTCCACAGGGAAACTGACAGACAAACAAACAAACAAACGAACTGAAACCTTAGGAAAATGAAAACATGTCTAGAATAGAAACCTGTATTAATACTCATGAACTAAGAAATTAAGAAGGATTTATACTGACGTACAAAAACAAACAAACAAAAACATTTCAAGACCTGCTTAGGCACTGCAGACAGACTCAATCAATTTTTATTGGTGTAGGTATGATGCAAGTCGAGCAAAGGTTCACATGATTTAGGAATAAACTCAGAATCAAATTTTCAACTATGTCATTATGCAGTTCTTATTAACGTATATCTAATGAAATCACATAAAATTGACAGGTTAAATATGTACAACATCTTATGTGGAAACTAAATTACCAGATAAATGACCATTAAAATAATAATACAGCCTCTCAGTAGTAGAATACCTGATTTAAAATGAAGAATGATTTTCCCATTGCTAAAGAATAAGTCATTTGAATGATCTCAAGCCTAGGTATGAAATATTGATTTTCATCTGAAGTCTCGGTGATACTAAACCTTTCATACTCCCAAAATAAAGAGCAGGTAACACAGTAGTTAAATCTGAGTCCAAGCTGAGTGAACATTTTATTTCTTTGCAGCTGTATCAAACAAAACAAACAAACAAACAAAAAAAAAACATGGCAGAGCAGTATATGTGTAATTATAGTACTTATAAGAAGGTAGAAGTTGGTTCCGTTTAGAGTTTCCTTATGGGGTTTCTATAACCATAAGGCTGTAACTGATCTAAGGAAAGCTTTCAGTGATGGCTGCTACCCATGTTTAGGAGTGAGCCATTTACTAGAGGAAAGTTAAAGTCAGACGACTCCATAAGCTTTGAAATGTTGCAGTTATTCAATTAACTGAGTAGCAATTTTTCAGAACAGAGTCGTCATGTGATTACCACCGAAGCTAGTATATACTGTTTATTCACTCTTACTGGGTGCCTCATCACGCCCTGCTGAATAATCCAACGTTACATTTATATAGATTGAAATGCTATAGAATATGTAGATTGAAATCCTATTCTTAGTTCCTGACAGCTCTCATGATAACATTTTGAAAACAGTTTGTCCAGTTCTGTTGTTCTGAATGCCAGCAATTAGATTATCCTATCATGCCTTTCCCTGAATCCTGGAATTCAGATTTTAGTATGGAAGCCTAGACTGAACTCAACAGATCTTTTTCAGCTCTGTACTGGCTATATGTTTTCACAGAATGGAAGTGCCTTGTTTTGTTCTTAGATGAAAAAATCAGAGATCTATTAAAACCTACCTTAGACCTGAAATCTTATGTATTATTATGACACAATCTTTAAGTGATTAATTATTCCGAGAACAGTGCTCCAATGTCTGTGTTAAAGAAAAAAGTATACTAATTTTAGCTCATTGTTTTTTTATGTACGAAATATAATTGACATTTGTGCTTACTTATGTATGACATCAAGCCTGAAGATAAAATTAACTCTGAAAGTAAATATGGATTACTTTTATGTGAGGAAGGAAGTAGATGAAATGAGTTGGTATACAGTGTGTATCAATTACTAAAATTTGTGCTGACTGTGATGTTTATTGGGGAAATTTCTCTATTAGATTTCAGTTAGTGTGGAAATTGGACCTTGCTATGATCTCTATAGTACCCAAACTCCAGACAGGCGTACGGACCTCTCCATCTGTCAAATATCATGCTCTTTGGTTTGGAACATATTCCTTGCTTTGGAGCGTTATGTTTGAACAGATGGAGTGGCCTGTTTGTAGATAAAATTAACAATGCATTTCTGTATATATTAGTGTGTTCTAGTTTTCATAATTTTTTTCCCTTGTGGTATTTAAAACACGAATTACATGTGTTGCCTAAAAGAGAGAGGGTTTGAAAATGCTGAGCTCAGGAATCTCAAAATAACTCTGCTGGAAATGCAGCAAATATTAAAGGGTTTTAAAAAGTATTCCATAAATAGTATATCTTGGATGCTTTAAATATAAAGAGCAACAACAATTTTTGGCTTATAATTTCTGAAATTCTATAAACAATAGAATTACATTATTCTTATTATTTTAATTAAGAAGTCATTTTCACATACTATTGATTGCATGTCCTCTAAAGAAAAAAAATCTTAAGCTTCCATTTCATAGAAATAGATAACATTGAGTTCATGTCAGAAACAGTCCCTGTTCCCCTTATTAGGAATACTTCAAATGGAAAAGCATCAAGCCCATGAACTAAAGATGAAGAGAAAACAATCCCACCATGGCTAGTGTTGATTCTCATTTTCTTACCTGTGTATGGCACATATGTGCAAGAAAATGCAAATAAATGCAAGAAAATAAAAATGTATTCAAAGTCAAGTTCTACCAGCATTGATACTCTCTTTTCTTCCTGAACAAACTCCTGTTTGCCTGGCTATAGTTCTTCAGTAGGCTGCAAGAATTTTCATAGCTTGTATACTCAAAATAAATGTGTACTGTATCCAGGCAGTGATGTCTTTTGCTAGAAGACTTGAATTTCACAGCCTTACACACTAATGAAAGAAAAAGGCTTCTCTTTAAGAGTTTGCATTTGCAAAACACCATTTTTGAATGTGATGGGTGTTTCAGTCTAGTGTCTTTTACTACATTGGTCCCATAAATTTGATAGAAATACTTGAGTGTCTAATTGTAACCTGATTTATTTGATGGGACCTTAGGAAGCTTACAGCATGCCTTGTATTATTCTGTCAGTGTTGAAAGCATTGTTGGCACATGACCAATTGTAGTCTTCTCAAAGTACTTTTTTCAAGCACACAGAGCACTATACAAATGTTACCTCTGAAGCAATTTTCACGAGTTGTGAGAAATATCTCTCTAATAGGCTCTTTGTGTATGGTGTGGCTCATGGAAAAGTTTCCAAACTGCCCTTTCTGCCAGTTCATCTGCATATAACAAGCTACAACTCTCATGCTAAGCTTATAGGTTATTAAGAGTTTAAATAAACTGATATAAGTTGCAACACAGTATTTTTGTCTTTTAGAAATGATAATTAAATAAGTATTGCATGTTCATTTAGTACCTAGTGGGATTCAAATGTCAGTCCTTACTATGGACAGCACTTTTAAAAATTTTTTTGATTAAAATTTATTCACTTTGTATCCCAGTTGTAGCCCCTTGACTTGTCCCCTCCCAGTCCCACTTCCTCCCTCCCTCTTCTCCTTCCATGCCCCTCCCTAGTCCACTAATAGAGGAGGTCCTCATCCCATTCCATCTGACTCTAGCCTATCTAGCCTATCTAGCCCATCAGGACTGGCTGCATTGTCTTCCTCTGTAGCCTGGTAAGGAGTCTTCTCCCCACCCCCAGGAGAAGGTGATCAAAGAACCAGCCACTGAGTTCATGTCAGAGACAGCTCCTGCTTCCTTTACTAGGGACCCCACTTGGAGGCTGAACTTCCATGGGCTACATCTGAGCAAGGAGTCTAGATTAATTATATCCATTAACAGTCCTTTCTTGGAGTATGGTCTTTGCAAAGACCCCTGAGCCCATATTTTTTTGGTTTTTTTTTAGTCACCATGTAGAGCTCCTGTCCCCTCCAGATCTTTCTATCTCTCCCTTCTTTGATAAGATTCCCTGAACTCTGCCCAAAGGTTGTCTATGAGTCTCAGCATTTGCTTTGATACCCAGGTGGGTAGAGTCTTTCAGAGGCCCTCTGTGGTAGGCTTCTGTCCAGTTCCCTGTTTTCTCCCACTTCTGGTGTCTATCCCATTTGCTTTTATTTGTAATAACCAGAATCTGGACACAACCCAGATGTCCCTCAACTGAGGAATGGACACAGAAATTGTAGTACATTTGCACAATGGATACTCAGCAATTAAAACTAAGGAAATCATGAAATTTGCAGGCAAATGGATGGAACTAGAAAAGATCATCCTGAGTGAGGTATCCTGGAAGCAGAAAGACATACACGGTATATACTCACTTATAAGTGGATACTAGACCTATGATATAGGATGAAAATACTAAAATCTATAGTCCTAAGGAAGCTAAACAAGAAGGAGGACCCTCGGGTATTTGCTCAATGGTTAGAGCTTGTAAATGAATGGTTGTATGCAGCCTCACTGAGCAAATGTATCCTTTCCACTGGGACTGTTTTTGCCCTCCTCATCCTAACTCTATTAAATCTATATTCCTTCTTCAAAAGCCCTCAAATTTTAAGCTGAATTAATTACCATTTTCTGTATATTTATCATGTTATGTATTTTTTTATTCTATTTTAAAGGTTTATAATCCTTTCATATTAAGGAATTTCTTACATTATAATTTGGGCTCATTATTTTGAATATGAAAATGTCCGTAATTTTCTGGGAGTGATGGAATTTTCTCTCTTGCAGATGACCTAAGCTTGGTCCCACAAGCCATATTATACAACTACTTCTCACTCATGTTACCTGACACGCTGTCCTGACCTTTAGGGGATCTCCATTCACACAGAATGAACGCCTATCTATCTTCACACATGTTGATATGCACATGTGCATGATACAAATTGTTTAAAATATTTGTTATTAATGCTTATAAATGTTTTCTTTAAATATGAGAGTTTAGTCTTTTGGCGGCTGCTGATTTTTACAAATCCTAATCACTGGTTTAATGTCTTTTATCTATCTCCTCCCCCACCAAGCACTGGCTTTCAGGTCATTTCTCTAATTCATACCCCACATGCAGGAGCTATTTTATTGAGACATGAATTATGAGACATTGGAAAGAAGTAAATTCTTATAAGTTTAACTAAAATGAAAACTTTTTTGTAACATTTCTACATAAATATTCATTAACTTATACTCAGGAATGAAGCTTGAGGCTGCTTGTCTTTGTAGAGATCTGAGAAATGCGTTCATTGTACACTGTTTTCTTGCTTGACACACCCTAGAATAATGTGAAAAACTCAGGGCATTGTAAGAGGACTGGAATTCAAGCATTGGCAGATCCATGCGTTCTGTTGATATAATCATTGACACTAAATTTCCATTTTTGTTGTCGATGTACTAAGATAAATCCATGGTTTAAAATAAATGTCACACTTCATATTTTTATAACCAACAATAATGTAATGGGAATTTTAACCTATTTAACATTTATAAAAGGAAACAACTCAGTTTCGTTAAAAGTAAACTGGTAATCATGGTCAGCAGGGACTTAGGCATTAGAGATTGGAGAAGTTAAACAAATAGAAGCCCTGTTAGAGTTTGTAAGTTGTAGCAAATATAAACTGTGTTTTGTATATATATGTACATGGACACACATAACACGGGACTATACTAAAATAACATTACAACAATAATAAATCCTACAATTGCTTTAAAATATTATATAAAAGATTACAATGAGAAGATATTTGAAAAATCATTGTAGTACTTTCCTTTAAGGCCTCTAGCCACTACAGTGCATTTTAGCCATTGTTTTCGTGACATTGCTTTTTAGGGACATCTAAGACAGGCCCTGAGGAAACACAGGGAGCAGTGTTTAATCTCTGAAATATCACGTAACCTTGCAATTATTTCTTCACATCATTGTGACACATGCCCAAATTTCCAGCAACAATTTGTTGTAGATAGGACTGTTATCGGCTCCAGGCTGGTCTGAGTTACTTTGGGACAACTGTTTTGCATGTTGAACAATATATGTACCCTTCACAACATTGAAATTTAAGAACAAAGTTTTAACAGTTTCTATGACAGCCCTTAGGAAACATATATCTGTAACATTTACATTTTCTTGGCTTTTTCTTGTTTGGTATAAACATTTTCCTTCAAAACACAGACTTTCTATCACCACTACTGAACATCCAAAACATAATGGTGTTTAACAGTACATACACAGCCTCATCAAATCACTTATCTCCCCATGCTTCTGCAGGAATATTGAAGGAATCTGAATAAATCACATCTCAGAGAGTGCAGCTGCTCTCAAACAGCATAACTAATAAATTGCCTTGACTGAAAGAGAGCAAGTAATATCTTGCATTTATAATCTGTGACAGTTGATGGCCCAGTCCTTGATGTGACTCAGTCACCGTAACTAATTGCAAACTGAAAAACTATAGCCACTCTTTATGCTAATAATTAGTAAACACCTAGCAGCTATTTCTTAGGAAAAAATACATTGTCATGCCTTTAACATGTACCTCATGTACAGGACTGTGTTTCTGTTTAATTTTGGTTTTTATCTTTGTTCCAACTATAGTTGCCCAGGTATGAGTTTAAAACATTTCTTACAGGATGAAACTCGATAACAAAATAATATTGTCAGAGTGTAGAAATATATGAAAGGCTAGATTTAAAAATATTTTGATATGTGTATGTTTTTATGGCCGAACATTTGGTACTGGACAGCAAATTGGTATGTTCTTCTTGGTGAAAACCGCCTCTCCTGATTTCAGCAGTGCTCAGCTGCATGGTTGAGGTCTGAGGGTTTTTTTTTCCATTCAGTTTGATATGTCTATTTTTGATTGGTCTTCTGGTTCTTACAATCTTTCTGCCACTCTTCCACAGTGTTTCCCTACCCCTCGGAGCAGAAGTATTGTGTAGATGTATGTATTGGTACTGGTCTTCAGAAGTCTGCTCTTGGTTGCTTAGGGCTTTCTGTAATGGACTCTGTTGCAAAGAAAAAGATTCTTGATGAGGTGGTGAAGACTACACTTTATCTGTGGCCTTGAGGACAAATATTTATGGACTGTCTGAGAAGTCATGCTGGTTTAGTAAATTGGTGGTTGTTGATTCTCCTCCTATGATCATGTCTTCACTAGCTCTGAACTGTTAGCTAGGTTTCCAGTACCAGAAATTATTTTTCTCTTGTTCACAGGGTCTTAAGTCCAATTAAAAAGCAATTGATTCCTGTACAAGTTATGTATGCCATTACTGTACCCTTAAAATTATTGTGCCATGCTGTTCATTGATGTGGTTCGTGTGCATTATAGCTAAATTATTCAGACTTCACAGGTTATATTTATGGATATATGTGTATATACATAAATATGTATACATGCAATAATAATTAGTGAAAAAGGAGGTCATGGATTGGAACTAGAGTAGGGAGAGGTATACAGAAGGTTTAAAGGGTGGGAAGGGAAGGATGGAATCTTGAAACCTTGTAAATAGATCTTTTTTAAAAATAATGTAATATTAACTTACTAAAATGTAAGTTTTTTATTGAAGTGGGATACATTTATACTAATATACTTATCATATATCTTACCATGTTTATAGTGTCACAGAGAAAGATTGACACCTATTAAAACTTCTATTTAACATATTGTGAACTATTTCAAAACACAAGAACTTGATTTCCAATTACTATATTTGGCTTGACATGAGCATTCTTTAGTCATGCAGCTCATTTCACTACTAGGTTAACTAAATTCACATGGCAAGTGTATAACTGAGAAAAATAAAGTGGCCAGGAATGAAGAATTTTCATATTTAATTGCATGATGGAAACATTTTTTTCAAGAATGGAAATAATGTAGGTGAAAAAAAAAGAGAGGTTTTCCAACCTCATTACTAATTAAAGGAACACGGAATGAAAATGCAGGAATATGTTCTGCAACAAAATATATCACCTTCTACAGATTCAGTGAAAACATTATTAATAGTTCTGAAAATTTTTCAGGAATTCATTTTAGACATACTAAGATATCTCTACCATCCAAATAATGATTCCTACATGGGCGATGATTTTATTTCTATGAATAAGTATTAGAAAAATAAGATGAATGCAAAATGTATAAAAGATATGTCCATGGAAACTGGTGGCAGGAAAAAGGCACAATAAAAACACACACATTGCAAATAAACACTAATGTCAAGATAAACAATAATTACTCAGTGTGTAATAATAGTTGGATAATGAATTATGAAACTTTCTTGTCTCTTGTCTTCTTGGTAGATAGATACTTCATGATGAACTCAGACTTCGTAACTAAAATATGATGCAGCATGAAGTATATTAATATATTAATGTATTTCTCATTTCTGTCTTGCTCTATCTGAAATTCTGGAATCCCAAACCAGGACATATTTGAATTGCAAGATAACAGAAGTGTTACTTTCTGCGTTATTAACCTCTGATGTAGTAAGCAGAATGTTGCTGGGATGGTGAAGTCCAGATTGTGTTATTGTATACAGTCTGCATTTTCTAAAAGATGTAAACAGTTCTGAACAATGGGGCTGCACTCCAGTAACTGGGCCAGAGTGGGTCTATCATTAGAAGAACATCACAGCTCATACAAACAAGTCTGGATGGTGTAATTGCTGTAGGTCTTGGTTATATGGGACAGCTTAATTACTCCTAGGCCACAAACCTATCCTCTACTCTCTGTACTAGGTTACTCTCTGGACAGAGTTACAATTAGTGTCTAGATACACTAAAGGTATCGTAAAATAGGACATAAACATAAATGGTACATCTGTACAATGAAGTTAAGAATTGACTGTGTGGGCTGTGTTCTCTCGATGTCCTTGATACCTGTGTTCTCTCATCCAGCTTTGACAGGAGGGTTTGGACCTAGTCTTATTTTAACTTGTTCTGCCATGTTCTTCTGATACCCCTAAGAGGTATACTCCCCCTTCTTCTTCTTTTTTTTTTTTTTCAGGAAAGCACAGGAGGAGCAGATGTGAGAGAGAAAAGAGGTAACAAAGGAACTGGGAGAAGTAGAAACTGTGGTGAGGACGTAATGTAAGAGAGAGGAATTAAAAAACAATAGATTTCAGAACTAAAGCGTCTCTGCAGAGGAATACTGCCTGCCTGGGAAGCACAAGGGATTTATGTGTATTATTGTCAATTTCAAAACCCTGTTCACACAGGCTACGCTACAGTTACCATAGGCTACGCTACAGTTACAGAATTAATTTCACCACTCAATAATAGTCACTTTTTATTTTACAAATTTTGTTTTAAATTTTTCATTGTTGATTTATTTTTATTTATTAATTATAATGTATTCAATTTGTAATACCTCTATAACCCCTTCCCTCCTCTCTTCCCAATCTCACTCTTCCATCCTTTTCCCCTCCTATGTCCCTCTACTAGTCCATTGATAAAGGCCCTATCCTCTGACCCTAGCCTATCAGGTCTCATCAGGACTGGGTGCATTTATCTTCCTCTGTGGCCTGGTAAAGCTGCTCCTCCCTCAGGGGTAGGTGATCAAAGAGTCAGCCACTAAGTTCATGTCAGAAACAGTCCCTGTTCCCATTACTAGGGAATCCACTTGGACACTGAGCTGCCATGGGCTACATCTGAACAGGGGTTCTAGGTTATCTCTATGCATGGTCCTTGGTTGGAATATCAATCTCTGCAAAGACACCTGGGCCCAGAATTTTTTGGTTCTGTTGTTCTCCTTGTGGGTTTCCTGTTCCCTGTATCTCCCCCTTCTTTCATAAGAGTCCCTGCACTCTGCCCAATGTTTGACTCTGAGTCTCAGCATCTGCTTCAACACTCTGCTGGGTAGACTCTTTGAGAGGCCCTCCGTGGTAGGCTCATGTCCTGTTCCTTATTTTATCCCACTTCTTATGTCTATCCCATTTGCCTTTCTGAATGAGGATTTAGCAACTTCTCTACTTTTAATGCATAATAGCTTTTAGCTTGAAATATATACATTATAGAGCTATAAAAGTTACTCTTTGTTCAAGAGGTTTCTACTTTTACCCTTTCAATTTGCTTGTATCTTCTTTTTAATTAATTTCTTTATTTATTACAATTTGTTCACTTTGTAGCCCCATTGTAGCTCCCTCCCTCATCTCCTCCTAGTCCCACCTACACCCTCTCTACTCCCCCTTTGCCCCTTCTTTAGTCCACTGATAGGGGAGGTCCTTCTTTTCTGTCTTACTTTAGCCTATCAGGTCTCATCAGGTCTGGCTGCATCTTCTTCCTCTGTGGCCTTGCAAAACTGTACCTGCCAGGGAGGTGATCAATGAGCTTGTCACTGAGTTCATGTCAGAGACAACCCCTGTTCCCATTACTAGGGAACCCACATGGAGACTGAGCTGCCTATGGGCTTCCTCTGAGCAGGGGTGTAGGTCCTCACCATGCATGGTCCTTGTTTGAAGTATTGGTCTCTGCAGTCCCACTGCCCCCCCCCCAATCCCACCCCGTGAACTCAGGTTTTTTTTTTTTGTTTGTTTGTTTTGTTTTTTATCTTTTGGCATCCTTATGAAGTTGTGAAGTTCCTGTCCCCTCCAGGTCTGTCTTTCTCCCTCTTCTTCCATACTGTTTCCAGCACTTTGCCCAATGTCTGGCTATGAGTCTCAGTATCTCCTTCAACACCCTGGTGGGTAGAGTCTTTCAGAGGTTCTCTGTGGAAGGCCCCTATCTTGTTCCTTGTCTTCTCCTACTTCTGATGTTTATCCTGTTTTCCCTCCTGAGTGAGGTTTCAGCTTCTTCCCTAGACTCCTCCTTATTGTTTAGCTTCTTTAGGACTATAGATTTTAGTTTGTTTATCCTATAATATATGGCTACTATCCACTTATAAGTGATACCCTGTGTGCATGTCTGCTTCTGGGTTACTTCACTCATGATGATCTTTTCTAGTTCCCACCATTTGCCTGAAAATTTCATGATTTGCTTGTATCTTAAAGTATACTTCTGTCCATGACAGAGGCAGCTCCTCAACTCAGGATCCGCATGGAGATTAAGCTGCCAATTGGCTACATTAGATCAGGGGGTCTAGGTTTTCTCCATATGTGGTCCTTTCTTGATACATCAATCTGTGCAGGATCCCCTGGGCTCAGATTTTTTGGCTTTGTTGGTCTCCTTGTGGGGCTCCTGTCCCCTCTGTGCCCTTCTATCCCTACCCCCCCCTTTTTCCATAAGATTCCCTGAGCTCTGACCAAAGTTTGGCTGTGAGTCTCAACATCTGCTTTGATCCCCTATTGGGTGCAGCCTTTCAGAGGCTGTCAGTGATATTCTTCAATCTTGTTCACTCTCTTCACTTCACTCACCCCTGGGGATGCAGCCTTGCCAGTGCAAAGAGGAGAGATCCAGGCAGTCCTGACGAGACTTGATAAGGTAGGATCTGATGGCAGAGGAGGAGAACTCCCCCTTTCAATGAACTGGGGAAAAGAGAGAGAGGAGGAGGAAGAGGGAGGGAGAGTGGGACTGGGAGGAGTTGAGGGGGGTCTTCAATTTGGATATATAATGAATAAACTAAAAAAATTAAAATAAAAGAAAAATTATTTCTGTCAAAAACAAAGACAGGAAAAATATATTTAGGCCTATAGAAGGGTAGAGTCATCAATGTCACTTTATCCACCTCTGTACTTCAGGCCCTGGTCTTCAGTACCAATAGTATATGTGGGGTTTTCTTCTCTCATGCCCCTGTTGGAAATCCTCTGCAGAAGCTGCCTAGTTGTTCTTCAGCTTAAAAACTAAGTAGACATACACATAAGCAATAATGCAAACATAGTAAACATTGAAAGTAAAAATGTCATTTAGTATCATCATTTTTATATCCTATACATAACTTACACGCTGTAATTTAACACTGTGGGCAAGACACACTTGCTTATACCAGCACATGGATGATGTATTGAGCCCTATCGTTATAATGGCTCTATCTCTAAGATACAGAAAACTTCCAGCTGCATGTCAGTCTTAAGGGACAACCTCCCCATCTGTGTAACCCAGCACACAGATGGCTGAGGTGTTTAAGCAGGTATGGCTGCATACGTTGATATTTTGTAACTTACTGTTAACATTTCTTTCTTCTCTCTTCTCCTCTTCTTCTCCTCTTCACATCTTTCATCTCTTTCTTCTGCATCCTCCCTTTTCCTTATCCTCCTCCCTCTCCTCTCTTCTTCACTTCTCTTTCACTCTCATATATCTTTATCTTGACCTCAATTTCATTTTTTTGTTGTTCTCTTTTAAAATGTCAGTTTATTTACTTTACATCCCAAGGGTGTACTCTCCCTCCTCTCCTCCAAGTCCCTCTTTCCCTTCCTTCTCCCTTTCTCTCTTTCTTTTCCCCAGAAATGGGGAGCACCCTCTCCCCAGTATCAACCCTCCCAGCACATCAAATCACATAAGGACTGGGACTGAGCATATCCTCATCTCCTGAGGCCAAGCAAGGAAGCCCTGACAGGGAGAAGGATCTGAAGATCATCCTGAGTGAGGTATCCCAGAAGCAGAAAGACACACGTGGTGTATACTCACTTATAAGTGGATATTAGACATATAATATAAGATAAACATACTGAAATCTGTACACCTAAAGAAGTTAAGCAAGAAGGAGGCCCAAGGGTAAGATGATCAATCCTTACTCATCAGGAGAGGGAGAAAACAGGGAACAGGACAGAAGCCTACCACAGAGGGCCTCTGAAAGACTCTACCCAGCAGGGTACCAAAGCAGCTGTTGAGAGTCATAACCAAACTTTGGGCAGAGTGCAGGGAATCTTTTGAAAGATGGAAGAGATAGACTTGGTGGGAACGGCTGTTCCACAAGGAGAGCAACAGAGCCAAGAAATCTGGGCCTTGAGGTCTTTTCTGGGACTGATACTCCAACCAAGGACAATGCATGGGGATAACCTAGAACCCCTGTTCAGACGTAGCCCATGGCAGCTCAGTCTCCAGTGGGTTCCTTAGTAATGGGGGCAGGGACTGCCTCTGACATGAACTTAGTGGCTGGTTCTTTGCTCACTTTCCCCTGAAGGAGGAGCAGCCTTACCAGACCACAGAGGAGAACAGTGTAGCCAGTCCTGAGGAGACCTGATAGGCTAGGGTCAGAGGGAAGGGGAAGAGGACCGCCTCTATCATTGGACTTGGAGAGGGGCATGGGAGGAGATGAGATAAGGAGGGTGGAATTGAGAGGAAGTGAGTGAGGGGTAAGAGATAGGATACAAAGTGAATAAACTGTAATTAATATAAAAATTACAATAAAAAAAGAATCTATGTTAGAAACAGCTCCCCTCCACTCACCAGATGCCCCATAAGAAGACCAAGCTTCCAATCAGTCACATATGTGCAGGAGGCCCAGATCGATCAAGACCAGGAATTCTCTTTAGTTGATGCCTCAATATCTGTAAGCCCATGCTGGTCTGGGTTAGTTTTATTTGTTGGTCTTGGTGTGAGGTTCCTGTCCCGTCGAGGTCCTTGTAGCTTTCCATCAACACTTCCACAGCACCCTCAGATCTCTGCCCCTTGCTTGGCTGCATGTCCTTGCATCTGTTTCCATCTGCTGCTGGCTGGAGCCTCCCAGATGACAGTCAAGTGAGGCTCATGTCAGCAGGCACAGCAGAGGACCGCTAATAGTGTCAGGGGCTGGCTCTCTACTGACAGGTAAGTCATTATTGATTGGACATTCCCTCAATCTTTGTTTCCTCTTTATCCCTGCATTTTTTTTTGTAGGCAGGGTAATTTCAAAGATTTTGCCTATGGGTTGTTGTTCCCCTACTTCAACTAGTCCCAAGGGAGGTTACCAGAATGTCATTCAGAAAGAAAAATGGAATGGACAGCAGAAGTAGATGAAGAGAGGGAATTGGGCAGAAGATGGAATGGGGAGGGAAGCAAGGGTGGGAGAAATGTCTGGAGAAGAGGGTAGAAGGTGAGGTGAGAAGCCTGGGAAAAGAAGGGGGGGACATCTCCTTGTCAAGCTGGAGGCCTGGGACAGGGCAGGCTCCTGGGAGGACATGGGTGTGACTCTAGCTGAGACTCCTAAGGGGCTGAAGTGAAGACTGAAGGAATATGAGCATTGGACTTGTTAGGTTTCATATGGTAATGAGGCCTTTTGCTGATTGGATGTAGGCCATGCATGTTACACACTGGCAGTGAAAGGTAGATGCACTTTTTCTGACAGTTAAAATTTGGTGGAAGACATAGTATAGGAGGCTGGACTAAGTGCTGTGGAGGAGGAAAGTTGAGGCATCTCAGAGATATTCCAGGAGTACTAATCATCAGCCACTTTGAATGGGCTTTGCAATGAAAACAGGAACAAAAATAGAATTTAAGTGATTAAAAAATCATACTTTAGACAGAAAATCTCTTGTAAAGTTGGCATTGATAAAGCTTTGGCGCTTGAGGAAATTAGAAACATTAAAATAAATTAAGCATGTTGCAGAGGAAGATGGAGCTTTCTTGAGAGTAGTAACCCAGGAATCAATAAAACTCTCCACTCTTCACAGGCACTGGGGTGTAAAGTGTGAACACATAGATAGACATCTCCCAAGAAGAGCTTTACCCATTTAATACATAAAAGTTAAAATGTATTCCCTTTATACCACTTCTTGCTTTTTATCAGTGTCTAAAGAAAATCAAAATATTGTTTACCTCTCCATCTGATAAATTCTTGATTAAGTTTTTGAACAAATATGCATTATAAGTGATTCAAGGAATGACTTAATGTCATATAAACAAAATGACAATAATCAGTTTCATGTTCTCTGTTATTTTCATAAACACTATGGAAAAGACTTTGCCAATAAAATGCTTCCCATATAAGCATGAGGACCTGAGTTCAATTCTCTGACCAGAAGTGGAAATCCAGACATATTGGTCTATGCTTATTTGATCCCATTTCTAAAAACGTGGAAACAATGGGATCCTACAGATTTGATGGCCAAGCTGCCTAGCCTCCTGGGTGAGCTCCAAGCTAGTGAGAAGATTTACGGCACCTGAAGAATGACAGTCAGGTCAACTCTTTCAAATTCACACATTTTCCTGCATGTGCACACACTCGCACCCACCCACCCCACAACTTTGAAGTAAGTCTGTATAAATGCTACATTTTTTTCACTTAAAAATAGGACAAATACAGGACAATTGAGTCACCACATCATAGAAATAGAATAATACTGAAATGTCCAGCCAAGGTACATCTAGACTGACAAACCCAAGCGATGGATTTAACTCTGGAATATGTTTCCAGAGTTTTATATATATATACACACATATATATGTTTCCAGAGTTAAATATATATATATATATATATGTATGTATGTATATTAGTGTTCTACATCAATCACTTCAGCTACACATCACCCAATCATCATCCAGTCTCACCTTGTAAACTGAGATATATTTTCATAGATAAAATCATCAAAACATAAATTGACTTGAATTATTTTCATTCCATGAAATACAAGCAGTGGGTAAATCAGTCTCTAATTATTGCTAAAATTCAGGCGTGAGGTAAGGTGAATGCAGGAACTGCCTGAGTCCTTGGGTGTATGAGATACTCAGTGTTTGGCAGGTTTCCTCCAGTTGTCTCACTTCTCTTTCATTGTCATGGAAAATCAAGAAGTGCCTGCAGCTGAGCAAGGAGAACAGTGGCCTCTGTTAAAACCACTCAAACAATGTCTCTTGTCTCCTCCCATAAATAAAAGCTGTATAGTACAGAGTGGGGTCAGCAGCATTTGTAGACTAACATGTAAGTAAAGACGGAAAAGAAGCCAGAAAAACAAAAATAAGTACACAGACTAAAAAGCATGGCCTTTGCAAGAATATTAGTGGTATATGTTAGGATCACTTTTACCCCTGGCTGAGGTAAAGAAACACTTTACTGAGCCTTGTAACTAAAACACCCAAGTTTCAGGCTTCATCCAAATATTAGAGACCTCCCTGTATGCATCCACCATCACACAGAGCATGCACTGAATAACAGTAGAGTCAAAACAAGGGCATAAGCTGTAGGAGACAAGTTATTTTGGAAGAATATCACAGAGAAATGGTGAAGCTAAACTAACCAAGAAGGATGAACGGTATGAAGAAATTTATTTTTCAAAATTAATGATAGATACCAGGCACAAATTCAAAAGCACTGAAAATAGAAGTGAAGATTAAGTACAAAAAATTACTATTGTGTCCAACTGGTCATTAAACAGAAGCAAAATAAAATATGGAAAGAAACTGAAGACTCCTCATCTGAAAAAAAAAGCACAAGGAAAAAACTTGTAGAGCCTGTCTCTCTCTGACTCTGTGATCAAGATGATAGTATATTGAAGAGTTGATAGATATTAGCCATATAATATAGAATAAACATACTAAAATCTACAGACCTAAAGAAACTAAACAACAAGGAAGACCCTAGGGAAGATGCTTAATCCTCATTCAGAAGGGAAAACAGGATAAACATCAGAAGTAGGAGAAGACAAGGAACAGGACAGGAAATAGAAATACCTGGAGAAGTCAGGAGCTCCACAGGAAGAACAACAGAGCCAAAATACCTGGGCTTGGGGTTGGGGGGGGAGGCAGATACTCCAACCAAGGACCATGCATGGAGAGGACCTAGACCCCCTGTTCTAAGGAAGCCCATTGGCTGCTCAGTTTTCAAATGGGTTCCCTAGTAAGGGGAACAGGAGGTGTCTCTGACATGAACTCAGTAGCTGGTTCTTTGATCACCTCCCCCTGGAGAGTACATCTTTGCCAGACCACAGAGAGCCAGTCCTGATGAGACCTGATAGGCTAGAGTCAGATAGAATGGAAGGAGGTCCTCCCCTATCTGGGGATTAGGGAAAGGGCATAGGGGAAAAAGAGGGAGGGAGGGTGGGATTGGGAAAGACAAGGGAGAGAGCTGCAGCAGGGATACAAAGTGAATAAATTGTAATAAAAATATAGAAATAAAATTAAATTAAATAAACATACTGTAACCTGCAGTTTGTGGAGAAAATAAAAGATGTAGCTATGAGTGTAATATGTAATTTATTAAAATATTTAATATGCACATGCTCATTGAAAGACTAAATCATTGTGATGCCTTCCTTAATATATCATAGTTGAAATAAAAAGCTATTACATTAGCTTGAAAACAAAAGGCAGAGGGACAAGAGTGAATAAGTTTTGAAGATTATCACTAACAAATATCCTTTAAACATCAAACAAGTAAATTTTACCCCAGTGAGCTCAAACCAAGTATATTGTAAATCCTATAAGAAATGGAGAGCAACAGAATGAAAAAATCTGGGCCCTGGGGTCTTTTCTGAGACTGATACTCCAAACAAGGATCATGCATGGAGGTAACCTAGAACCCCTGAACAGAAGTAGCCCACGGCAGCTCAGTGTCCAAGATGGTACCCCAGTAATAGGAACAGGGACCGTCTCCGACAGGAACTCATGGGCTGGCTCTTTGATCACCATCCCCTGAGGGCGGGGGGAACAGCCTTACCAGTCCACAGAGGAAGACAAAGAAGCCAGTCCTTATGAGACTTGATAGACTAAGGTCAGATGGGAGGGGAGAAGAACCTCCCCTATCTTTGGACTGGGGTAGGGGCATAGGAGAAGAGAGAGGGAGGGTGGGATTGGGAGATCATGGGGGAGGGAGCTAC
This sequence comes from Meriones unguiculatus, assembly GCF_030254825.1. Classification (NCBI taxonomy): domain Eukaryota; kingdom Metazoa; phylum Chordata; class Mammalia; order Rodentia; family Muridae; genus Meriones; species Meriones unguiculatus. Next base: position 110,975,505 of record NC_083356.1, read on the forward strand.
AGCTGGGATACAAAAATGAATAAACTGTAATTAATAAAAATAAAATAAAAATTTAAAAATTTCAATCATTACCAAAAATTTAATTATTTGATAACTGATAAAAAAAAAAGGAAAAAAAGAAATGTTGAAAGACATTACCAGGAAGGAGAAAAAGGAAAAAAAAATCTCACAGCAAATTCCACTATCCTCTGGCTCTTAGAATCTTGTTTTTTTTTTTTTTTTTGTTCTAGATGAGGAATGAGCTCTAAACTTATTTACATTTATAAGGAGAACCCACAGCCACCAGTTTACTAAACCAGCATAATATGTTATGTGTCTATATGAGCAGAAAACTTGTACAGTAAGAACACTGTACTTAATACATGAATCTCAAATCTTCAAGCAGGGTTCACTGTTGTGTGGAGTGAGGGCACTTTTGATATAAAGTGTACATGCAGTCTCTTTAGAACCAGGGAACCCTTGAGATACGGAGCATGGGCAAATATTGTCAGAAAACCTTGGATTTGTTTTGCATTTGGGAAAATAAGATATTCTTTTCTCCCTACTCTCTCACCATACACAAGTGTAGGAAGAACCATTTTTCCAGTATCTCCTAAGAGAGACTTCTACTGAATCATACCCAATTTTCTTATTGTATGTTTCCATAATAGCACAGAACTTTCTCTTTTGTGATACTCAGCACGGTATAAATTGCCTGAAGATTAGTGGTCTGTGCTACCTCAGAGAGCATTTGATGTTTTTTCTAAAAGAATCCTGGTGAACATCACAGTACTGAAGGTACCTCTATTATTAGCTCTCAGTCTTCTTCCACATATCAGATCTACAGAAAATCCATGCAAATCTTGTTTTTTTGTGCTGAGATTTTTCTAAAAATAACTTGGAAGAAAGTATGTTAAAGAGGGCTTTAAATTATTTGATTAATATTTTTGTCAAAGTATTTTTTAATATAATAGGTATACTATAATAAACTGTCTCTTAGGTAACTAAATAATAAAAATTATAACCATGTGTAAAGTATATGAAAATTTCAATTAATATTTAAGTTTAATAAACAAAAAACAACAGATCTCTAGAAATTGATACGAGTGTTCATGATGTTTTTAACACTTTATAAGAGTTAAGAAATAAAATACCATCTTAAATAATAACATATGAATGTGAATGGAATTTTAGGAGGCTTTTTTGTTTGATAAACTATTTATTAAATAAAAGTGGAATTGGATCAAGTATATTTAAAACATATTTGTTATTTGACCAGTGCAAATGCTTATCATTTCATTGTTTCACAATATAGTTTATTGTTACAATTTCTACATTTTTCTTATTTATATTTAATTATTATGTCATTATTTAGTATTATCCTGCATATATATATTTGATATGCATTTTTTCTTTTTTAAATACAACATTATCATTTTATTGAAATTGATTTTCATATAATTTTTGTTTTAACTGAAATAAAATTAAATAATTTCTCTCCTCTCTCTTCCCTCTGTTCCTCTAGAACCTTACCTTTAACTCCTCAAATCCCTTCCATGTTTTCCCCCTAAAGTTGAGACCCTCGTTTTCTTTTATCATTATTGCTACACACAAGCACACATATATACATACACATACATATATACAATTTACATATCAGCAAATTATGAATATTCAATATGCATACATATATGTGGACTCAGCAGATATATTATTGGTTCATTGTCCAGGAGATTTGGTTATAGAGAGAGAGAGGTAGATAGACATCTATCTATAGATATATCTATAGCTAGAGATATAGGTATAGATGGAAAGAAATCATGCCTGGTATTGAAAACCCAGCAAGCTTCCCATTGCTAGTATGGTCATGGACCTTAAAAAACAAAAATTATCAGCATTTTTCTAGATCAGAATAACTCTTTACTGTATTCTAAATCTCAGCCTTATACGTACAGGTAAATGTAGCTGCCTCATTTCTTCCAAGAAGCTTCCCTTGCATCAAGCGGAGACCCTCACAGCAGCCACAAATGGATACCGATGCCTGATGTTGAGGTGTTCGGCCAGGTAGTGTATGGTTTCTGGGGTCAACACTGTTAACCTAAGTGGGAAGATTTAATTTCTATATGTGTGTACTCATATTTATGTGGGTTTTATACGCAATTTTAGGTACATGAATAATAATACAATTACGTGTGACATTTAATTCTTGTTGAAAGAGTTGTTAAATTTGATTACGTGTATGTATGAAAGGTGCATTAATGTGCATGCAGATGCAGATGGAGGCCAGAAGCAACAGATCTACCGTGAAGACGGAGTCATAGGCAGTTGTGAGCCACCCTGCATGTGTCTGAGGAAAGATTTTGTGTCCTGCTCGAGCGAGAGTAGTGCTCTCTCAAAGCCTCAGAGCCATCTCTCCAGACCCTTAATTCTTTCTGATGCATTAGGATACATCTTTGCTCGAAGGTCTGATGCTAGCTCTCCTTACAAGCATAATGGATTTCTTCAAAAGTTCCGCTGCAAAACAAATTAATGTTAAATATTGTGTTCCATGTCATAAAATTATATAATATTGTAATTTATTAATATAAAAGTATTTAATCACTTAATAAAAGCCTAGAAATAATTGTAAAGAATATAGGAAAGTTCATGATGCAAGATTCCTAATATAACTTGTTTTTAAAAAGTAAATTGCAAAGGAGAGCAGCAGCTAAGAACTGAAAAAAATAATAGAAATGTGTGCACATTTGACATGTGAACATAAATAAGCTAAACGCATCAGCTTATTTCCAAGCTAAATAAAGTAGCACTGACAGGAAAATACTCTTTTATGATGTGTAAGTTCTGCTAAACAAAGGAAACTCTAAAGCAGCTGTAATAGTCATCTCTGAAGTAGAGGGCAGAGGTACGGTCACAGGGTTACCTGTCTGCATTCTAGATTACTTTATTACATGTTTAGCAACAGACAGAACATTAAATGTTTATTATTTCCTTGAAGACAGAACCAGAAAAATATTGGGGTTTTTTTTGGGTTTCATATGTAATGAACTCTATAGAAATGATTATTTAGAAGAATGAAATACCTTCTTATCTTATTTTAGTAAAATGTGCTACTTGAAATGGCCAATGTTTATCCCATTATGTTAGTGTTCAAGGCAAGGAATTTCTCCAAATTATGCACATTCCGTCTCCCCACTTCCTTAATCAACACTGATTACAAAATTCGTGTTAATTGACTCAATTGTGTTATGCTTGTCTTGACTCATCCAAATCAAGCCGGGCTCATTAAAATTCAAGTTTCCTGTAATAACATCAGATTATACATTAATAGGATCCATTTGTTTAGCGACAAACTAGATCAGATTGCAATATTTTATGCATGAAAAACAAATTTGAACAAAAAGCATAGCATTTTAGATAGAGAGTTAAAAACTTAAGAAATGCCATTTTAACTATTTCATATTGCTAGTTATCTTATGGATAAACTTATGGAGATAAATATATGTATATTCAATGTGCACAGATTAATAAGGTTAATGTTATATTTTTAATTTTTCATTAAAAAAGAGAAGATAATGATTCTATGAGAAATATTTTGAAATTATATCAAACCATGACTAAAAATAAGTATATTCATTTCTACTAAAGAGAGTAAGGTTATAAAACCCCATCTTGGTGATTCACTTAGTGAATCTTTATAAAGACTAAACCCATTTTTTTTCTTATTTACTTCTGCAAATAATGTATTCTTTGATAATTTCACACATGCACACTTTACACTCTGGTCATATACTTCATTTTCTCTCAGCTCCCTCCACCTCAAGCCACGCTTCTTCCCTGAATGTCTTCCTTTATTATCATGTGTCTTAGTTTCCTTTAACCTGGACTGCCCACATGGCCATGACTGTAGAGCTGTCCTCTAGAACGGGAGTAACTCATCAGTGCCTATCCACCGAAGACACTGATTTTCCCTCCCTTAACAGCTACCAGTTGTCAATAACTTTTCTCTCTACCCAGCTCCTACCCAGTGGAAAGGCCAAGCATTATGCAGGATGCTAGGCATGTCAGAATCATATTTACTGAGAGTTGGACCTCGATCAATATAGAAGTTACAGGGATCTGGAGTGTCGTGGCTATCCAAGACAGTTGGAACTCAGGTGAGAGATCCGGAGCCACAGTTGCTGAATATGGAGTGTGATCTTTGGTGATCTGTGTCTCCACTCATTCATTTGTGAAGGAGAATGTTTGCTCAGTAATATGGTTTGTTGGAAATATGCAATTTCAGAGTTGATTTTACAAGACCTCAGAGCTAGGACTGTGATATTCTACTGTACTCACAGACTGGTTCCCTGGCTAGCTGCCGTCAGAGAGGTTTCCTCCAGCCGCTGATAGGATCAGGTGCAAAGACCAGCCTGACACCATGCAAAGAGAGAGTCTGAATTGAAGGCCGTCATCAAGTTCCTCCCTCAAAGCTTGGGGAGGCCCACAGAAAAAGGGAAGGAAAGACTGGAGGATTTAGAGGGGATGGAAGCCGCCAGGAGTACACAGCACACTGAATCAACTAAGCAAGATTCGAATGGAATTACAGACTGAATCGCCAAGCACAGGCCCTGTGTGGGGCTGCATCAGGTCCTCTTCCGTGAGGTGGGTCTCAGGTTGGGCCAATTAATGGTTAGACATTCCCTCAACCTTTGCTCCCTCCTTAGCCCTACACTTCTTGTAGGCTGGGTAATTTTTTGGATCAAGTTTTGGTTGGTAGGTTGTTGTTCCCCTCCTTCCACTAGTCCTGTCCGGCTAGGAGACATATCATACTATACTGAGGTAGCAGGACAGAGGAACCAATGAAAAGAAAACCGACTGAATCCCACCTCTGAGGCTTTGGCCAAGGTAGACAAGGTAAAGAGGTTCCCAATTCTTACCTGCTGCCATCTCTCCCTTCCTACCATCACTAAGACCTTGTCTAAAATCTGAACCATTACTTAATATTCATGTTGTCCCAACTGGTATTTTACTAAACAGATTGGCTTGAAACATTAAAAATGTTATTTACATAAATGTATGTTACTTTCCATTTTTCTATATTTTCCATTTCACAAACATAATATTTTTATTGGTTATTAGGGAATTTCACATCACACACCCTGATTACATTCACTTCCCAGTCCACCCAGATCTACCCCTACATTTGTGACATCCCACAAAAAAGGAAAGAAAGAAAGAAAGAAAGAAAGAAAGAAAGAAAGAGGAGAAGGAGTAGACATTGAGAATGAGGAGATGAAGGAGGAGGAAAGGGAAGAAGAAGAGAAAGAAAGAAAGAAAGAGAGAGAGAGAGAGAAAGAAAGAAAGAAAGAAAACAATAAAACAATTTCAATTTGTGTTGCCTATATGCTCACTGGAGCATGGTCAAACTAGCAGTGGCCAAGGCCCTTAGAACAAAACCTGAGTCCTTTCCTACCCCCACCAGAAGCCATCAGTTGTGGAGAGCTGCACTTCAGCTGTACCTCTGCATCCTTATAACAATTTTTAAACGTTCTTTTTAGTGGCTTTCTGTATAGACTATTATTTTGTTGGTGGTGGTGTCTGTGGGCCATGTCACCATCTTGGGCAACGCTGAAGTGCAGGGCCTGTGCTGCTGCTGGGGGCTATGATAGTGTCTGTGGCCTGTGTTGAGGCAGAGGGGTGTGTTGATGTCTGTGGTCAGTACTGGTCACGTGAGGTTTGTGGAAGGAGCTGAGACCATGTGGAATTCCATGATCTGTGCTCCTCCTGACTGTAAAGGATAAGGAGGCTTCTTCTGCAGTGGTGTTAATGTCTGCAGCCTCACAATTGGGAAGGAGGGACATAGAAGACAATTCATCATAACCTTTGGGGCAGCATAGGTCAAGGACTTCAACACGGCTTCAGGTTGCAGCACAGACCCAGGACATCCACACGGCCTTTGGTGGGAACATGGGCTGCGGGCATCAATACAACCCTTCCTTAGTGCTCATAGACAATGAAGATTAACCTAGTCAGACGCCCATCAAAGAGAACTCTTAACAATTGTAAGTGTACCAAAGTGTAGCTCTCCAGACTGATGGTTTTGGGTAGGGGTGGGGATACAGAAGGACTCTTTCCATTGCTTGAAATAATGAAAAAGTGCCAGAGTACCAGTCAGACACAGAGTTGCATTATATTGGCAAGATTTCTCTAAGTTGCATGGATAAAAGTTGAAAATGCCACTTAGAAATATTTTGTTTGCCTTTACCCCCTTTTGGTTGACTTACATTAACAACTGTATTTCAAAGTCTGTTGGTTCTGTCGGCTGTTCCCTAAGGGCTTTTCCTTAAATACAACGGTTGGGTTTGAACGTAAACACTGAGAGCACAGTTTTAGACAGAATGCTCACTGGAGACGTTTTTGTCCTCTTCCTTGTGCATTAGTGAATGGATAGTAATAATAAAAAAGGAAGTGAGTTTTCCACTTTCCTTTCCTTTGCTCCTGCCTGCCACTAGCAGCCACACCTACCTCAATATTATGGGCCTTCCAGAGTCATAGCCAAAGCAAATTATTTTTTTCTTAAGTTGACTTCATCACAGTGTTTTATCACAGCAACAGAAAAACGGCAACACGAGCTCTTTCCACAGTTTCCTCACAAGTTTAAAAACCACTTTTAACGGTATGTTCTCACATTCATTTATGGATAAATAATACCCTGTAAATTTAATATTCTTAAGCAAGTACGGTCCTTAGCTTTGGTGAGGATGTATCCTACTCCTTCTTCTTGGGGTGCAGGGCAGAAGCAACATACATGTTTTCCTCCTGAAGCTTAAATCTATTGATTCAATGAACACTATGAATTCTATGTCATTTTCTTGGCATAAATCCATGGTGCATGATATTGTTCATATAGTAAAATTAAGTAGTTTTTGTGAGCTCCATTTGGACAAATAAAATATTTTAAAATAGATTAACATCTTAATATATAACAAAATCACTTTTAAATTGAAGTAGATACAGAAAACAGAGGCCCCAAATCACATTAAATTTTAATTCCATCCAAGTATAAGTAAATGAATATAGGAATGAGCTATGATTATTATATACCTAAATACACATCTGATAACTAATCATGATTTGAAATTATGTTTGTTTGTTTGTTTTGTAAAGAAGAGAATGGGTCTAATAAAAAAGAAATAATTCAAATGCTGAGCAGCTGCTGCTTTTTACGTGAGATATCAACTCACCTCCTTTCCTCACAGCCAGCGAGAAATGCTATTGTAGACCAATTTTATATCAGTATTGTTTCCAAAATATTTTACGGTGATATTTTTAATATTAACAAATGTCAAATTGATTTATTACATTTAAATAAAATCGAACAGAGCAAGAATATTAAAGCCTCATTTATCAAAGTAATGAACTATTGGGAATACAATTCAAATGTTTAAGTTGTTCCAGGCTGGTTACATACAGGTTACACTTTATACATACAAAAATATCAATTTAATAATGGAAAGGATATCATGAAAATAAAGAAACACATTGAAGAATTCTGTGGAAAACATTGCAGTCTTAGATGTGGGAATACTAAGTAAAGATAACTTTAATGCAAAAAATATGAAGACTGCTTAAATATCTCAGAATTATCTTTTCAAAAGGTAGATAAAAAAATTATTTCATTTTCATTTCCAATAACACTTTGTGAGTTTCATTTACTCCACATAGTAAGTATAAATGATTGACACATGATAAATCACTATAGTATCTGTCAGCCACCAAAGCTTACAATGATCCGAATGATCAGATTAATATGAAAAAACATCCCATCATAATCAGAATTTAAAATAAATATCTCATTATTCTCAAAGGTTCTTTCAATCTCATTTAAGCATCAATAAAGCTTATATAATAAAGTTTATGGTATACTAAAAGTAAATAAGCATAAGCCAATAGTATAAGCGTAAACTCTCGTATATGCCAAGATCGCAAATGAAAATATTGCTGAATAACTGAAAGAGATTGTAAACTCTCATTTTGTCTCCCATCATTTTCTGCTTAGCAAATGTGCTTACAGAAATTGGCCAGGAATTCCGGGCTTGCCCTTGGCTTAGCCAAGCCCTACTCTGAACTCCTTACACCAGTGCTAACGCTTTTCTCGGCAGATTAGGAAATGACTGCTTTGTCTTTTCCTGGCCATTGTTTACACCATCTACGGCTCCTAGGGAGACGGGAGCATTCTAACAACACTGAGAGCATCATAAAAACACAGACTAGATGCATGCTAAGCCTTTAACCACTGATGAGAGCCCTTCTCCTCTGATGGACTTTCATTCGTGGGAACATCTTACAGCTCGTGTTCTCGGGTATCTGGCTTCGCAGCCTTTATCAGTTCGCTACTGATGGGACTTGGGGGGCCGTAAACCACTGTTTCCTTGTTGCCCCAGATACTAAAATGATGAAATATACTTTTATTCTGAAAATTTTTTCTAATGATGATCTGCTTTCATTCTGAACTACAAAGCTTTGGTAAAATTAGGTCGTTCTGTCATCAACATTTTCTCAATCAGCGAACAGTAGACTTAAAGTAATTTAGAATTTAGTGAATTCATTTTAACTAATAGATCCATTTGAATAAGCTTTTGACATACAAAGAAAAATAATCCAGTTGCAAATAAAGTCACTCTTAATTTGACATTTTGTTGTGCTAATAAAATTAACTTTTTCTGGAATACATCTTTTTGACTTCTATATGAAAATAACATTATTAAATTTCTTTAATCTGTGTCACAGCACACCACCTAGACACTAACCCTGAGAATAAGCAGGGAGGATGTCGAAAAGACATAATGACTTATATTTAATAACTAGACACTGTATGGGGCATTCTTTATTAAATATTTACCATCTGCTACAAAACCAGATGGCCCAAGTTGCTCTTTGGTAGTATGGCTTACAGCAATTTTGCTAGTTTTATTCTAACATGACCAAAATATGTTTAAAATAAAAAAAATATGCAAAACATTCTTATAAGCAGTTTATAAAAATTTTAGCTTTTAAATTTTAATATTTTACAAATCAAATTTAATATAGTCATTTGCCACCATTCATTTATCTGAAAAAGCTTCAGACCCTTTAAATAGGAAGGTTTGAGTCAAAATAGTAAGGGTTGTAATATATGTAATGAGTAGTGGAGCCATCTAATAACTGACGAAAAATGAATTCTCCGATATTTTCATATCTTATTAATCTACTTGAGATCTAGAGAGCTGAGACATTTTGATATAACAACTCAGTATAAGTAATAAAAGCATAATTTCATCTTCTGGTTATTGTCTGAACAAATGGATGAGAAGAATAACAGATATTCAGTCACACACACAATCAGACGCAATAAAAATGGGAAACAGTTTCTTTTTACATATTCACAGTGAAGAAAACTCTGTGAAGTCATGGGAATCTGGAAACAGTTTGTAATAAATAAAAGCAACCTTACCAAAAATTAAATTTGACAAAAGTTGGGTTACATATTTCTAGGCTCCAGGATAATAAAAAAAATGTGTGGTATAAATCATATAAATTTGATTTCTTGCTATGACAGCTATGGAAACACATTCAATTTGTACCTGTGTCAAAATTTACCATGTAAGCTGTTTCAAACAGTGTCCTCCCTATTTTCATATATAGTACATATAGGAAACCTGATAAACATATGTGTAAGTAAGTATCCACAGGTGTTGAAAATAAAAACCGAAGTACATAACCTAGAGGATGTCATGGTGTGCCAATATTAAGTCAAAGTCATAAAGAAATAAAAGCTAAGGCTAAAGTGAAATGATAGCAGCACAGGAGATTAAAGTGTGCAGCCACACGGAAGGAGGAGCTCCTGTAGAGCGAGCCATTTCCGAGGTAAGAGGAATCCAGGCGTTCACTCCTCTGGACCTCTCTAGTGGAGTGGTGTGTACCACAGCAGCTAATAAATTCTGAGGCTCTGCAACAATTTCATTCGCCTTAGTTCTTATATATGGCTCATTTTTCCATATGTATTAGTTAATGATATTAAATAATCGTTGACAGTTTACGGTAAAATCGGATTTTTAAATGTTATAATTTCCTCTAGTGCAGTGGAAATTCTCTAGAATCTGCAAGAGTGACCCTAGCTAAGTCTCCTAGTCATGGTGGATAGGTTTTCGGATCTGACCATCTTCACTAATCAGGCAAGGCTCCTAGCAGTGGGACTTGGACATCAACCTGGTCACAAAACTTTCTACCTGTAGTGTGTCCTGCCTGCAAGGTGTGCTGGGGAAATGGTGGCACATAACTTGTGGGCGTGGCCAACCAATGACTGGTCCAACTTGATGCTCTCAGCATGGGAGCGAGCCCACCCTAACACTGCGTAGATGGACCTCAACCAGAGGCTGGTCAGTCTGGAGACCCTAGATAGAGCCAAATACGACGGGGGGAAAAAAGTCAATACAATGATTCCTAATGATTCTCTGATATGCTCCTAAACAGGGGCCTTGCCCAGTTATCATCGGAGAGGCTTCAAGGCCAGCGACGGGAGCCGACTTAAAGACCCAGAGCCAAACACTACATAAAGGCACAGGGGCATCAAAAGAAGAGGAGAAGGAAGGATTCTAGGAGCCAGGGGGGTTGAGGACACCAGGAAACAACTACCCAGTGAATCAGCAAAGCAGAGCTCATAGACTCGGACTTAATCGACGGTCACAGACAGTATGGTCTGAGCTAGAGCCTCTGCACATACAAGATGCTTGAGTCGTTGGTTTTCCTGTGGGACCACGAGCAGACACAGTGGGGGAGAACCTCTGACTCTTGTGCCTCGGTTGATTCCCCTTTCTTCCTAAGAGGAGGCCTCATCCAGCCTTGATAGAAGCCTTTGTGTCTAGTCTTGAGAGTATGTTATGTTGCCATGTTTGCTTAATATCCCTACTTTTGTTGTTGTTATTGGACACAGAGGAGTGTATCCCGGGGGAAGAGAGGCAGTAATGGGAACATGAGGAGGTGTGGTAGGGGAAACAGAGGTCGGAATATAACATATATAAAAATTACATATATATATATATATATATATATATATATATATATGGCTTTACCTTTACTACATGGGGCAAAAGGCATTAGGCATATCAATTATCTGATCTTATGCACCTATGTAAGCACACACATATGTATATAATAACAAATATAATTTTATAAATATTTAAGAAAGCAATAAAATGGGTGTGTGTTTTAATTCTGTGTTAATATTATATCATAAGAAAGAGAAACATTACCATATTCTCTATGTCACATTGATTCGAAATAGATAGCATGATGTTATTAATAGTGAGTCTGGGCCTGTTGCTAAAGACGAGAAAGGACTGGTGGAGTTGCAGATGCTGCTGGTACTTGCTACCCAATTCTGACATTCAAGTGCTGCCCAATAATGCAAACACTGGTTCATTTTATGCTATCCATCAAAAAGCTATTGCGTGTCATGTAAGTTCTGACTCTGCCTCCCTGAAAAGATCTACCTGTGCCAAGTCTTGCATTAAGAATATGAATTACGTGACAGTAGCTGTAGCTACATCCCTGGGATGCATATTTTGGCAAGCACTTTACATCACTCTGCATCTATCTGACAGGTGAGTGGGCATATTTATATTATCTTTGTTGAATATTAGTAATATAAAATGAGTAGAGTAAAAGGCTTCTGCCCTGTGCCATTGCGTTTATTAATTACACTTGATGCAGAGAGGGCTATAAAGATTGATTGCCATGGTCGGTTCCCATCTGAGAACACCACACTCTCCTCATAGTGCTTTACGTGTGCCAACACCTAGCTCCATCAACATTAACTCCCACATCATAAGTCCTTTCCAAATAATTTTGACACAAATGGGGGAAGCAACAATTAATTTTTACATCTTATTATAGTAACTTCTTCCCAGATGCACATATTTCTAAGTGAATTCAAAGTATATGCACTTTCTCTATTATCATTATTTTATCATGCCATTTAAACTACACATCAAAGAAGAAGAGAAATATTTCAAATTAGACATTAATAAAATATTTGTTTTGTATTCTGCTTGTTTGGTGTTTGAACACTTTTAAGGAGATGCTGAATGCGTTGAGAATCTAACTTTGTAAAGATGTTCCCTTGCGTTTTGTGGTCACGATGAAATTCTTCTGTGACACAGCAAAGCTGACACTGCTGCCCAGGAAGGCAGATGAATTTCACAGACTACGAAGACACAGAGAGTCCCCCAAGGGGACTTAGCTCAGGAGCTCAGCAGCTCAGCAGTCTTAAGGGTTTCACAGAAATTAGCTTACTCTATCAGCTTTCATGTTTCCTGTAGAACCATGGTTACATGTTGGTATAATGTTCTTTTGAAATGTACACACCTTACCCTTATTTATTCAAATGCTAATTTCTCTCCCCCACTCTCAGGTTTCAATCCAAACATTGCATTGTGATACTTGTTCTAAGCATCACCTTTCTCAACTTTGTGTAAACATGCCAAAATAAAGCAACTAGCCACAATGTTGAGCAAGGGAAAGGAAGCAGGAAGAGAGGGAGGAGACAGAGGACAGGAAAGCGGGAGGCAGAGGAGGAAGAAGGACAGAGGAGAGCTGGGAGAACGGAGGCAAGAGAGAGATCTTGGAACAACGTGGAGAGATGGACTGGACCTAATTTATCACTAAAAACAAGTATAATGTGAGAAATCTAAATGTTAGTAAGCTACGTGGGCTTGGAGTATTGTGTTCTAGGTTAATTAAATAAACCCACCCATGTCTGTGTGGTGATTTGGGTATACAGCTGCTTAGGATTAATAAAAGATAAACCAATAGTAAATATTAATTGTCACATACAACAGCTACATTTCATGGGAAGTGCTGAGTTGGCAACATTTGAGGCTTTTGATTTGAGAGCTGTTTCTGACAATGGATTTCCATAACGTAAAGCTAAGAACAGAATGTTTAATGTGAGTTTTACAAATGTTTAAACCGGATTTTATTCTTGATAAAGAACCTATTTATGATAAGATCTTGAATACACTCACTATAAAAGATAACTTTCAAGAAGGTTATTTTCTATAGTCTGTGATATTTGAAAGTTATTTCAAAGTGATTTTTATTGACATTACACCTAAACTTTAACACACATACACACACACATATATTACAAAACCTGGTATAACATATAATACAATGATGTTAGACTTTCAAAAACCATAAATACTTGGAATTTATCTTAGAGATATGTATCTCTATATGTCTTGAATTCAGAATCACTTGAAACTAATACTAATATAGGATATTTTTATGTCTCTAATTAGTCTTTTATATGTACTTTAGAATTATATTTGTACTGAATTAATCACAAAATAAAACATGATTTTAATGGAAAGAGATTTCTTGTCTTTTTTTATCTGAATTTTAAGTAAATTTTATACCATTTTTAATTGTAATATCAAAAGCAACGGCCACAAATGCAGTAAATAATAGCAGATTGTGACATTTGCTAAGCCATATTTGGCAAGTCTATATAAAGGTATGTATCCAACAAACTCATAAAACAATTGACCAAAGGTTTTGATATGTGTTTGTAATGCAGAAGAAAAGCGGCTGGTCTGAAGAGGAAGGCAGCTGCAAAGGGAGGGGTATCCTTCATATGAGTGTTCCATTTCTTCTTTAATAGAATGAGAAATCAATACGTATGCAATCAATTGAAAAGGATAAGGAATTCCCAGGCTCAGCGCATCTCTCAGTGGCCTGTAGAATGTATACAAGCAGACTAAGACTCACTAGATACCAGTCCTGCATGGGAAGGTGATGCTGCCAGTTGCTCAGGAGACACCTATCATTTGTGTAAGTGGCTGAAGGGGTGAATGACTAATACTTTTCAAAATGGTGTTTTGAATAGTATAGATGCCCATTTCCATAGCACTTATCTTGGTATAAACTTGTTTTTCCACAGGAATGAGTCTATACATGGACCCATGAAAGGCATCTAACGCTAAGTCACAAAACACACCATGTCACTGATATCAATACATGAAGAAATCCCTTCCATTCAGACCACCTTAAACAACCATTTTCCCACTAGTTTTAATTACTTTGAAGTCATGGGAAAATATGAAGCTTACTTGTGAAACGACATGCTGAAACAGCTTAGGAATTACATTGGAAGTATACAAATCAAGATCAGGCCCATAATTGTGGGTAAGTTACTCATAATTTAAGCAAGAGAGAGTAAGTTATCAGGAAATATTCAAGATTGTAAATTAGAGATCAATAACTAATGAATACAAATCAAACACAGCCTGAGGATATTAATCAGTCTTGTTAAGCTTAGGGTGATATTTTTAGAAAATATTGTTCTTTACATAATATAGAAATAGCAGGGGCCTACAACTATAGAGATTCGTGTGTGTGTGTCCATTTGCTTAGGCTATTGATCCTGCTGTCTGGCACATCTGCTCATAGCTGTTTAAGAATCACATTGTACAGTTTCTTCCAACAATCCCTTCTTTCTTATTGAAATTCTGCCTAAAAATCTGTTTTCTAAAAATAGTCTTCTAAACCAGAGGGGGCCGCAGGGGCAGTGTGGTGGGTGAAATGCTTAAGATGTTCTGCATGTCCTCTAGTTCAAAACTCAAGAGTTGAGTCTCTTTTGCTAAGCCTCCATTTCCAGCTGGTTTAAAATGAATTCTTTCTACAGCACTCCTCTGTCTCCTTTGAACGTTCGCTAAGTGGAGAGAACAGAACACTGCGCTTAGGTAAAGCACGGAAGCAGGAGGAGAAGTCGTTGCTTAGCAACGACACCTGTGAGTAATTAACCGTCTCTTGAGAATTGCTTCCTTTGGCTTTCAGTTCTTGGCCTTGTTACAAAGAGCTATAGGAATTGGTGGGGTTTTGGCTAACAACGGTGTTAAAGATTATAGCGGTCAAGACAGTCATCCAGGTAAGTGGGTCTCATCACTAAAACGTACCAATGAAGGTTTTATTTCCCTGTTCTCCTTGCAGTCAGCCTCAGGTTCAACTCCATGAAAGGAGAGGTGATTCTTCTTGTCCCATCTGAATATCTGTCTTCCCTCTAAGTAATTCCCAGTTCAGCACTAGTTCCTTATTCCTATAGCTATAACTGTATTATTAGGCTTTAGTTCAGTACTAAATATACATAGAAGAATCTGGGTAAGTTATTCCACAACTATTACAAGGGGCCTGTGTAAACGACTACTGATTTAAGTGCTTAAGTTTAGAATCTTGGGAGCTAACTCAATATTGATACATGAAAGAGGGTTTGGAGAGAGAGATAGGAATGGAGAAATGATGTAATTAAATCATAATCTCAAAATAAAATATATTCTTTCTCCATGTCTGTTACAGTGTGTATCTTAATCTTCTTACAGGACTCCTAGCAGTGGCTGCGAGAGCTTTGTGCTTCTTTTGCCTGCCTTTGGGATACTTTTTTCTCACACTGTGTGCCCCTCAAGCCTTAATATGAAAGGAGGTGCCTTATCTTACAATAACTTGATATGCCATGTTGCGCTGGTAGCCATGAGAGAACTGACAATTTTTGAAAAAAAATGGAGGAGGAGAGGGTGGGGATAGGGAGGAACTGGGAGGAAGAGAGAAGATAATACAATCAAGATGTAATATATGAGAGAAGAACAAATTTTAAGAACTTTAAAGATAAAACACCTTATTTAAAAAATATTACCCATCATTTTAATTCTAAATGAAACATAGAAGGATGAGCTTTTCATAACCCTTATGTAATCATGTTCTTCACTCAGGATACATCTTTGGAAATTTTCTTTCCCTAAAAGGAGGAAATTTCTGTCATGGAGCTGATCCCTAAAATGACTCATTTGTGTGTGTGTTTCTGGGACAGGGTTTCTCTGTGTAGTCTTGGCTGTCCTGGACACAGTTTGTAGACCAGGCTGGCCTCGAACTCACAGAGATCTGCCTGCCTCTGCCTCCCCAAGTGCTGGGTTTAAGGTCATGTGCCACTACCAAAAGAGTAAAGTTGTGTTCTTATGTTAATAGAAACTGAAATACATGGAGAGAGGGAAAGAAGGAAATAGGGAGGGAGAGTGGGACCAGGAGGAGAGGAGGGAAGGAACTATGACCAGGATGTAAAGTGAGTAAATAAAAATAAAAATTTAAATTTAAAAAGTTAAAAAAAAACAAAATTTAAATAAACTAAAATGCCCATAACAGAAATGCACAGGACTTAAGGAGACACACACACACACACACACACACACACACACACACACTAAAATATTTTACAGTGAGTTTAAATAAGGTGTCCAGGCAAAGTAATAGCCGGTTATATTTTTATGGTGCCAATAATTTTATATTTAAGACAGTAATGAGATGAAGAGTAAAATGACCCAACATCTTCCTTGAATAGTTTACAATAGCAACGTCTAGGTGTTTGCTGGAAATGTGGTGAAGGAAAGCTGTGGGGCGGGAAGTTTAAATCACCGTCTTCCAGCGCGGGAGATGGCTTTGCCTCAGTCAACAGCGTGCGGCACACGCAGGGACAGCCGGGCTCTGGAGGCGAGATTTCTCACCTAACCTACGTTGTTTAGGGTTTTAGATGCTTCTTCCTCCGACCCACTCACTGACCAGAGGAGGAGAGAACAGAGGTTATTAGAGTAAGGTGTTTGTAGACCTCTCTGGAGGAAATTCTTTGGGATACGCAAGATACCAGCAGTCCAGTCTAAAGGCCAACGCCAAGCAGCAACATGAATCAGCAAGATTCAGAGTCAGCGAAAGCCAAAGACTGTCTGTCCCAAAAGTGATGTCTCACTGTGTGGGGGCCTCTATGTATCTCTCTCCTCAGAGTCCACCCACGGATGTTCTCAGCTGGCCAAAGTCACTCCCTCGCGTGAGACAGTCCATGGCAAGACATCACGATGCCCTCTCACAAACCAGCCTCTAGCAAAACGTCCCATGATTCGGCTGAGTCCTCAAAGAAACCAGGAACTTCCACTTCAGAGTTCACTAAGAGAACGCTCCGTAAGCACGGAGGCAGCGTGACCTCACTGGAAACCCCAGTCTTCAACAAGGAAGGATCCGTAGACTTCATGGTTATCCAGGAAATCACAGCTGGTGAGATGAGGCGGAAAGAAATAAAATATTGAAATACAATACAAACAAGGTGGCTAATGCTCAAGTCACTTCGGGGCTCCTTTTAGCCTCTTCAGGAACCCACACATGCGCACACAGGCGTTCATGTCATGTACATGCATGACCACACAGAAGTTTTTTCTTCATAGGAGGGGCATATTATACCATTGAAAAGAAAGTATTTATCTACAGAGAGCAAAGGACTCATTATTCCCTTTATAGGAAAACTAAATCAATTACTTAAAGAAAAATTAGCTGCATGTTTATTTTTTTTTCCAGATTGTAGAGCTTGAGCATGGGGCTTCATATATACAACACCGGTTATGTCCACTGACATATGGTCCTAGACCTCAGATTCTAACTAACTGGAACTTACTTTTTAATTTTAAACAATCTTACAAAATAAAAGGATCAGTTCAACACTGCATCCAGAAGGATTCCGTAGTGTGCATACTACTCCCTGAGCGAGCACTGATAGGTTTTCCTGAGAAAGATGTGTTATGAAGGCCACAAGGAGCAGGGAGGTTTGTAAATCTGTGAAACTCGTCAGCATTTTTAGAAAATTCAACTGTCTCTACCTTGTCACTGTCAGAAAGGGGTGTTTCCATGGAGACCTGTTCAGCTTGACAGCAGATTGAATGTTTACAAGGAATTCTTGGTGATTAAGAAAGCATGTGTCCTTTGGGAGATATCCTGAGGACACAGGAACTTGAGTTCTGCAGAGTTGAAGAAGCATTAAACTAACGTGGGTCAGACACTAACAGCATCACAACCACTTTCATTACTCTTTAATTTGCCTCCTACTAATTTTATATAAAGACAAGTACATTTTGAAAATAAAATGAATTCTGACTTCATATTTTTGGTTATGAGTCTATCTTTTAATGGCTGAACCATCTCTTCTGCTTTGGATTCTATTTTTCAAAAATGGCAATGAAACCTGAGGAAACTGTTTGGAATTTGGAGTTCTTTGTTTTTGTCTGTACCTATGAGACTGATTACTTTGTAATGACTATGTTTTAAAATTGTGACTTTGGATTTGATTACAATTTATAAATTCATAAATTGACATGGTTACACACAAGCCAAATTTTTATGGTTAGTTTCTGAATCTGTGTATCTCACCCATAATAGAGTAAGGTTACTCACTCAGGAAAACATTAATTGTATTTATTTCAGTAATCCTTGACAATTCGCTGCATGTTTTACTGTACTAATTTCTTTTTCTTTAAGAGTAATTGCTTAATTTATTCATTTATTAACTTAATATTATGTAAATATATCCTAACTTCTTAATATGCCACATATTTCTCAAAATAAAATTTCAAGCAATTACTCTATGGAGCAACGCCATTGGTGCTGTATTATAATCAGGTTCCACTTTCTTCTCAGAGTGATGGTTCTCAAAGTTAACTATGTATCAAAGACAAGTCTGTCTCATGATGTCACACACACAAAGCTGAAGCCCTTGTATGTTATCCTTCAGTAAAGTTTTCACAACACACAGACTTGTACAAATGTATTGTACAAGTAGATATAATACATTTTCTTATAAATTTATTTTAGTTTTGATTTCTTCTTTTGTGAACATAATCTCTAGGATTTCTTCATTCATAGTGTCAGCCATTAACACACACTGAGAAATAAGCTATGGAAAACGAATCAGATCTGAGTTGCAGGAAAGGAGAAAATAGCATCTTGATAATTTTGGGATTTTTTTTTTTCTGTAGTAGAATTGTTATGTGATGAAATTCCACTGACATGGATCAAGTGCCTGCTAGTAGTGCCAGAATCCCTCTTGTCCCGTTGAGGAAACCCTACAACATTGCTGCAAGTCAATGTTTACTCCTCCTTCATTCATTTTTCAGGTTTTATATCGTAGCCATTGCTTTATTACTGTGGACATGATGATGGATCTTCATTGCTAGTTTTGCTGAATTTAGAATCCCCTAGATGAGCCACTTCTAGGCTCATCTTCTGAGAAAAGGCTTCCTGACATGATAAGCTGAGAGAGACAGCTCATCATGAGTGTAAATGGCATCACGATACGGATTAGAAACAGCCTAGAAAGAGGAGGAGGAGGAGAGGTAGAGGAGGAGGCGGTGGAAGAGGAGGAAGAGTCAAGCAAAGGTGAGATTGAAATGAGCACCAGCATTCCTTTCTGTCTGCCTCCTTCCTGATCACATGAACTGTGAGCAACAAACCTCACTCTGCCACTGCTGCCCACAGGAGTTAGGCCCATGATTATGCTTTCTCCACCGTGGTGGAGTGTGCTCTCAGACCATGAGCAAAAGTAAAGCCAAGGTGATGAGAAACACAATTTAATAGAGTTCTTTAAGCTAGAATTTACTTTCAAAGTAAACAAAACTTTGTATAGGGGCTTGTCAGAATAACAAGGCATACATATTAATATTAGTTATTTTTCAAACAGATGTATGACAAGCATTATTTTATTTATCCATTCTTTTTCTTCATTCCTCTGGTTTCCC
This sequence comes from Meriones unguiculatus, assembly GCF_030254825.1. Taxonomy (NCBI): domain Eukaryota; kingdom Metazoa; phylum Chordata; class Mammalia; order Rodentia; family Muridae; genus Meriones; species Meriones unguiculatus. Next base: position 110,995,100 of record NC_083356.1, read on the forward strand.
CTTCTTTTAACCACCATTTCTTCACTGATGTATTTCTAGGCATAGTGATTTTGTTGAGTACAAAATGCAAGTAACAAAGAAAGCCTATTCTCCAGGGACCTTCATAACACTTCTTGTTTTCTTAGCTTTGATGTCTGGGGCAGTTGTCTGTGGCTGTATCTTGCCTCTCTCTTTTCTTGCTTTCTTTCTTGCTTTCTTTCTCTCTCTCTTTCTTTCTTTCCTTCTTTCTTTCTTTCTTTCTTTCTTTCTTCCTTTCTTTCTTTCAACCTAACCAAATGTATTATTTTATTCATAAGTTAAATTCACATATAATTGAACTTACATGTGACAATGGGATATTTTAACTATTTTGTGTTTAGAAAATCATTCATTATGTCTATATCGTGGCTGCCTCACAGAACGGCTGCAGGTAAGACCCTACTGAAGAGACAGCATACTGTGGACACAGAGCAGAGTGCTTGAGCTGGAGCTGAGCTGGGATCCTCTTCTCCAAGGACTAGCACCCCATCATATAAAGGTCCTTCTTTCTTTTTCCCATCCTGGTGATCACGCTGAAGTGTTCTTTTGGGGAGATGTGCTGTTATCATTGGAGAAGTGCTTGAGTAAAAAGGAGAATACAACCAAAGATTCCTTAAAACCTGATGGAAAAACCTCAGACCATTCATGGGTCTAAGAAAATGACGTGACTATGTAAGTATCAGGGCTGGAGAGCAGACTTTGAATACAGGGACTCAGTCACTGTAAGCAGTTTGGCAATAAAGAGGGTGTCATTTCCTAGTGTGGACTGAAATAATCTTAGTGGTGCTACTTCACTATATGAATCATAACAATGACCTCTTCGCAGGCATTTTGAGAGGGAGAGATTTTATTGTAAAACAAATCTTTTCATATCCAACCTTAACATCTTTATTTCCTAGTCACCTCCGAATAAAATGCAAACTCCCTCTGTGGTCAAAACCCCTTCAGGTTCCTTGCACTGATCTGATGACACCACTCATACGTTAGATTCAATTTCTTACATATTTGTATTTAACTTCCAGTCCTTGCATCTTTCCCTCTGCCAGAAATACCATATTCTCTCACGTCTACTCCTTCTGTTCTTTTCAAGGAGAGAAGAGGGGAGGAAAAAACAAATCTCAAAAGCAAGGCAAATGCGCTTTTAATGTTCACACTCAGCATTTGAATGCTGCACTGTCATCATCAGATAAGAGAGAGTCAATGACCGCTATCCACAGTGTTGACAGAGCACTGACGTCAGTGGACATTAGGGCTGAATTTAGTAAATAGCACGATAAAACCCAGCTTGGATTCTAGCAGATAATCCTGTCATTTCTGTGGTGTGAAGACGCCAGCGTGGATTGAAAACCTATTTATAGCCCTCCCACATTGAACTTGTCATCTTCCCTATAAACAACTTCGGAAGTGAAGTACAGAGCAGATTTTGATTTCTGATGTACCACTTGGAGAAGCTCCTCCCGATAGAGAATAGAAATGCCCGCAAACTATTGAGATTCTCTAAATATGCCATGTGCCTTTGTCCGTCCCTTCCTCCACTCATTTCCTGTGCTATTATTTCCTGCCTCCGGCCCTTAGTTTCACTAAGTGCTATTCTCATTATAGTTTTCCATTCAGAAACACAGCTCACACCTACAAAGGCTTCTCTAACTTGAAAGCATACCTTTAATCGTCATTACAAGTGTCTCAAAATACCTTTGAGATCAGCTTTCTTATTATACATATTTAATTGATGTGGAAATTGATTAAAGGTATATTAATTAGTTTGCCCAAGATTATACTATTAGAAATCTCTAGAAAGGTAGTAGCCTTTAAGGAGAGCAATGGAATGTTCACCTGGTTTTCCCATTCTGTTCTAAGCCAAATGAATGAGAAATCAAAGGAATAATAGACCAAAAAAAAAAAAAAAAAAAGGCAAACATAATCTTTGCCCAAAGAGCTGAAGTCCAGGAACACAACTTAGGTTCTCAAGCAAGCAAAGCTCTTCACAATGAGCTACAGTGTGGGGCAGATGGACAGACACAGGCGTGACACCAAAGAATCAGGGCCGAGCTCAACCAGGATGGAGATTTAACTGATTTAACTTACTGCCATGGCCTGAAGGATCAAAGGAGCTTGCTTACTTCAAAGAGATTACTGCCAACAGGAAAAAAATTAAATCTAAGCAAATAACATATGCTCAATTTACTCGTGAGATATGTTAACCTGCCTCTCTTGGGGCAGAAGGAGGACAGGATTGATGGAGTCTTATAACATTAAGACCTTTACATGTGAAAATAGAAGAAAAAAAATCCAGGCTCACAAAAATTGGCTCACAAACAATGGCAATTTTGCATTCATTTTTCTTACTTCCCTTTTCCACCCTCCCTGTTATTTTCAGCTGATGCCTTTTGCTTCATACTTCATTGAGAAATATTAATAGCTAACACTTGCATTATACTCTCTCAGGCTAGGCACTGCTCTAAGAGCTTTACATGTATTGAGTCTTTTAATGAAACAGAAGCAATCAGGCAGAAACTGCCTGTATTACATGATGCCGAATCCACAAAACACATTCCCTTCTTCCTTGGGTGATCGCCTTTCTTTAACATTACAAGGGATAAAATGTTCTAGTTTTCAAATAGGATAAACCTACCATCAAGCTCGCCCAAGTGCTTGTGTCAAAATATGCCCTTGGTTTCTCAAGAACTTTGCTGATGCAATTATTTCATTTTTACTACTGAATCTTTAATAATTTGCCTGTAAATTTTTTATAACTATACCGTGGCTAATTATAAAAACAATTTTGCTTGATATACTTTAATAATTGTTTATTTTTAGTGGAAAATAATAATTTTGTGTATTTCCTGTGGGTAAGTTACTTTTAATATGCATACATTAATATAGTTACAGAGAGCTCATTAACATAGGCATTAGATCACTTTTTGTTTTGTTTTGTTTTTTTCCTCCTGGTGAGAATATTTAACATCTTCTTCGCAGTTTTCAAGAATGGAACATACTCTAGGCCCCATGAATCATCACAGATTTGTATTTTTATCAACAGTCTCCAATTCTCTTGGTCCCTAACCCCTGTCAGGGGTGCTCTCTGCTTTTGATGAACTTCCTGAAATTCACACAAGAGTGAACTCAGGCAGTCTATGCTTCCCTGTGCTTGGATTATATTTCTTATCATAGTTACCCCACCCTTGTTCATACTATCATCAACTGTACGATGCCTTTTCAAATATATTTTAAATGCATGGTGGAAACGTTGTCCTCTTCTCCTCAACTTTGTTATACATGGAATTAATTTAGCCTCAGCTTACATTCATGTCAAGCAATTCAATGAAACTAATCCTGACATAACCCATATCTCCTGCTGAGTAATATTTTGACTAATTTTCCTTCAGTGTGCTTTTTTTCTTGATTTCTAATATTTTTTAAAGTGTGTGTGTGCACACACGTACATATTTCTTTGTAGTGTGTTCAAGCAAGAAGGCAAGAAGAAGGGGTTGGATTCCCTGGTACTGGAATTAGGAGTCACAGATGGTTCTGAGTTGCTTTGTGGGTGCTAAGAATCAAACTTGGTTCCTGTGGAGGACCAACAACCAGTACTCTCTCCACCCAAACTCTCTCCGAGCACAAATGTATGCACACACCATGCTGGCCTCCACTCCTCCGCAATCCTCATGCCTGTGAATATTCACTATGCTCTACCATCGTGAGCCAACATAAGAAGCTCCTTTTTGTAAATATTTCTTTATTTATGTGTCTGCATGTGTGTGTCTGCATGCATGTGTATGTGTGGAGATCCAAAGGAGGTGGCATGTTCCCTGCAGCTGCAGTTACAAGCAGTTGTATGTCACTCAATGTGGATTCTAGAACATGAGCTATGGTCCTCCTCGAGCGACTGCTGAGACATCTCTCTAGTTGTTGGTGTACTCATTAAGATATCGTTCAACCAGAGCTTAGCCATTAGTCTCAGCATCTTCTTCGATCCCCTGATGGGTAGAGTTTTTTTAGAGGACATTTGTGGTAGGCTTCCATCCTGTTCCCTTTCTTCTACCACTTCCTGTGTCTACCCTGTTTTCCGTTCTTCCTAGGGTCCTCCTTCTTGCTTAGCTTCCTTAGGCCTGTATATTTTAGAATGTTTATCCTATATTACATGGCTAATATCCACTTATAAGTGAGTATGTACCATGTGTGTCTTTCTGCTTCTGTGATACCTCACTCAGGATGATCTTTCCTAGATCCATACATTTGCCTGGAAATTTCATAATTTCTTTGTTTTTAATGGCTGAGTAGTATTCGACTGTGATAATGTACCATAATTTCTCTACCCATTCTTCAGATGAGGGGCATCTAGGTTGTTTCCAGATTCTGGCTATTATGAATAAAGGTGCTATGAATATAGTTGAGCAAATGTCCATGTTGTACGGTTGAGCATCTTTTGGATACATGCCTAGGAATGGTATAACTGGATCTTGAGGAAGCACTATTCCCAGTTTTCTGAGAAAGTGACAGATTGATTTCCGAAATGGTTGTATAAGTTTACATTCCTGCCAGCATGTGTTGTTACTTGAGTTTTTGATCTGAGCCATTCTGATGAGTGTGAGATGGAATCTTAGAATCATTTTGGAGAGAACACAGGGAGTCTTATAGAAGAAGGGGGATATTGAAAGACTTGGAGGGGTAAAGAGCCCCACAAAGAGAGCAATAAAGCCAAAAATGCTGGACCCAGTGGGGACTGTAGAGACTGATGCATCAACCAAAGACCTTGCATAGTGAGGAATTAGAGCCTTGCTCAGATGTAGCACATAGACAGTTCAGTCTCCATTGAGTTTCCCAGTAAGGGGAGTAGAGACATTCTCTGACATGAACTTGGCAGCCTGCTTCTTGATCACTTCTCCCTGGTGGGGGGACCTAGCCAGATCACACAGGAAGAAGATACAGGCAGTTCTGATGGAACCTGACAGTCTAGGGTCAGACAGTAGAGAAAGAGAACTTCCGTTATGAGTGGACTTGAAGAGAGAGCTAGGGGAGAAAGAGGGAGGGAGGGTGGGATCAGGAGGAGGTGAGGGAGGGTGCTAAAACTGGGACACAAGGTGAATAAACTGTAAAAAATATATAATTTGTATAAAGGATATTATTTGTCTCATTTTTTCTTTTCATCTTTCCTAAAGCACATTTCTTTGGTAATAGGATCTGCTAACGTAATAGCATTTTTTTTGTTTATTTTCTGTTCTGTTTGTTTTATTTTTGCACAAAGCAGAATGTTTCAATATCCCAGAACAGACTTGTAGGTCAACTTCCCTCAAATGTTTTCTGTAAATATTAATATAGAAACTGGGTGTGATAGCGCAACTGTAATCCCAGCATATTTGTCTGACTTCACTTTTCTTGGTTTCATGGGAAAATTTATGCATTATTCAGAAACATGTTAATATTTTTATAATGAATATATTTCTCTAGCCATGTGCAAATTAGCAGACAACTGGGGAGCAGAGTTTACACAACACTGAGATAGGATATTTGTCAGATCGGGGATTGGAACCAGAGATCGGGAGTACAAAAATAAGCATGTGAATTACACAATAACCTTATGACTACACAGCTAAGGTAATTTATGAATAGAATTCATCACTTCACATGCCATTTTAATATTTTTAGGAATTATTACTCAGTACTGTGTCATCTATGTTTAATTAAACATCCCAATGAATATTTTGTGTTAGTAATTAAATGCAAGTAACAATTATGTGTCTGGATGAATTCTATTTTCATTCATCTGCATTAGTTGGACTGTATGTATAAAGTAAAAACAATACATTAGTCTATTGAAAATAAGGTAGTAAAGCTCTGAAAATGAGTCCTACTTAGCTATGAATCTGTGAGCTGCAATAATGACTGGCCAGGCAAACAGGCTCATGGGACAATGGCGGTACAAGCTCCAGGGTCGAATGGTGTACTTTCTAACGGATTTAAGACCCACTCCCCTGGTTGAAGCCCTTTCAGACACAGCTATGAAGCTGAGAACCCACATGTAGGCAGGTTTGGGGTACTACGGCCGAACCCACTCTTTCTAGGCTTCAAAATGGACGTAGCATTAGACTGATTCCTTACTGACTCGTCATTATAGCCAAAGTTCAATGTATCTCTCAAGTCCCATCCAAGAAGTTTCTATTTGCAAAAGGTGGTGCTGATTGCCACAGTAATCCACAACTGGCCTAGGTACATAAAAAACAGGCTGCGCAATGCTTATTCCTAAAAATGGAGGCTTACCCAACCCCCACCTGCTCCCACGAGAGGTTCAGGGATTATTGCTGAAAGACTGTAAGAGACATAGGCAGTGAATTTCAGGGGAGCTAATATATATATATATATATATATATATATTAATTCTGTGAAGTTTGGATAGCATGTCAGAATAAAATCTGTGAAAGTCTAAGGCCAAATCTCAGCTCACAGTGAGAGATTTCATACTCACACCATCTTTGACATATAGTGCTTTAGGCAACTCTGCATTTAGTACACAACAATGGTTAATTAGACACCTTCCCATGAGCATTCCATGACTGACAAGATGTAATTGTATAAAGATATTGCTTTTTAAAAACTGTGTTTTATGAGCAGTTGGAAATCAAACCATGTAGTCAATATAAAGGGAAAAAAAGATAATCTACAAAGCTTACTTTGTAAGTAGCATAGAAGTCACTCTCTAGTTTTGTCTGTGTGCAATATTTCAAATAATTTACACATTTCAAAGAGCAGTGTGAGTTACTTATTTTGCTTGCAAGGTGTCTACCTAATACACTGAAAATGTCATAGATCATTCATTCCGTCCTTAGATGAATATTGTCAATTAAATGTGCCTCAAGTTCTGTGCCTCACAGAACTTGATCGTGTCCCAGATGTGTCCTGGGATAGCAATAGTTTTATGTCATTCAGAGCTATCTATAGTGATAGAATTAGGGGCAATTACATTTTCTTAATGAGATTTCTCCTAAGAGAGCTGGGCAGACCATTTGTGCTGAGAAACAAACTAAAAGGTTTAACTTGAACTCTTTTTGTTAAAGCAACCCTGGAAAAAGTTATTCTAACATCTTTAAAACTCAAAACTTTGCCTAAAAGTACCTCTTCTCTTCAATTGTGCTTAAATATTAAGAAGATTTTAACACAATGAATTAATAAAAGTAACGGGGCTTCATTTCTTTTTTTATCAGTTAGATACTACACATGAATTGGCATGAAAGTTAGACATTTCCGTTCTCATTACATTTGTACTCACAAAAACAAAAATTACTGCGACTGATTTAAAATTGTGTGCATCATGGCACTGTATATTATTATATCATGATTACATTATTATACATATATTGCATCATGATATTATTACATCATATTATACATCTATTATATTATTTCATAGTAATTATTACAGATAATTATTTAGTTTGTGTTATTTATTGTAGTATTTACTTTTCTGTTGCGATAGAACATCTTTTTTTTTCTCTATACATTCATAAATTCCTTGTTCTTGTTTCTTTTGTATAAGTGATAGCAAATACCATGATTAATTCTTTAAAATAAGAGGAATCGTAATAAAAGAGTAAAAGTAGTTACTAAAATTTTTTAAGTTGTTTTCATTATAAATTCCTTATTATGTTTAAGAATACAACTAGATTAACTTACTTACTTTTGGTGGAGAAATTTTAAAACTCCAAAGAAGACAAATGACTTAATTGGAAGCAGTTGTGCTTTAGCTACATTATTTGAGTACCACACATGACACTCGCTGTTAGCTACAATTTAGTTTCTGTTTTCTCCTTTTTTAAAGACTATGATATAATTATATAAGTTTTCCTATCCCTTTCTTCTCTCCAAATCCTCCCACATGCCCTTCTTACTCTCTTTCAAATTTATGGCCTCTTTTTTCATTGAGCGTATATGCGTATATGTAGATGTATTTCTAGATATACCTCACTCAAGATGCACAGTGTTACCTGTAGGCATGTTGTCAGGGCTGCTCATGTGGTTTGGATAACAAACTGGCATGCTCTTGTTTAGGTAAGATGTTTCTCCAGTCTCAGCATTCCTTAGTCGCCTACAGTGCTTTGTGTGGAGTTGAGGCCTCGGTGGCATGTCTGTTGCTGTCCTTGTTCGGCTTAGGTAATCACGGTGGTGAGACTTTATGGGTGTTACTTCTGGCAGGAATAAGCGACACAATGTCACAGCAAATTCCCTGACCTTCAGGATCTTACTCTCCCTTACCCTGGATCTTTCTGGCCCCGTTTCCAAACTTTTCCTTGGGTGTTGGAAGCAGGAGTGTTTTGTGCTTTCTTGTATATTGGCATATATGCAATCCTTGCTACACAGTTAGTGTTTACATTAGGCATTAGTTTATTTTGTGATTCTATACAATTCTGGAGGCTGGTTGCTTTATCTTGAAGTGGTGTCATTTAGCTCCAGTTTCTGGAGGTCCAAGTCAAGGGCTTAGTAAAAACTTTTGTTGAGGACCTTGTAGAGCATAACATAACAGCATATCAGTTTCTCTCTCTTTGTCTTTCCTTCTCGCTCGCTACACACACACACACACACACACACACACACATGCACACACACACACACACACATCTTTTGGGAAGAACACCTCCAAATGTTAACACACATGGTAATTAATCACAGTCATCTGCTGTTATCTCGACTTGTACCAGCTCTGTAAGTGAAAGGACATTTTTGCCTCCTGAGATTTAACTGGAGCTTGTCAGGATTCAACCTTATCTGTTTTCATTCTGTCATCCTGCTTTGACTTACAATGTCCTTCAAAGTCTGGCTGTTCCCTTTCACCATCTTCATATCTGGAAGCTGCTCCTGGTGCCATATCCTGTAATCAAACTGCACTGTGAAACACTGAAACACGGACTTTGTTCTCACCTATATTACACTCTTGACATAAACGACCACATTTCTTTACAACAGTAGCTCTCAGACTTTAACACATTTTAAAATCATGTGTGGCTAGATATATGGCTAAATGGTGGAGTGCTTGCCTAGAAAACAAAAGACTCCATGCTTGATTTCTGAAACTGCAAATTAATTAATTAAAACCACTCAGGGTTTTAACAAGTTCACATCTTGTTAGTTATGTGTCCTAGTTTCTGATTCATCTTGATAGCATTCATGTGCAATTTCTATTTGTTGTTGTTCCTTCTTATGAGGAGGTCACATTTTGACAGTCATTAGCCAATAGAATGAACCTGATCAAAGTTCAACTTGTCTTTGCAGGCATCTTGATTTTGACCTTATTTTCTTGGCTTTGTCTATATTATACTATCACTCTTAGAATATGTCACACACACTCTCCAAATGAGCCCCTAAAAGACTCTTACAGCCTGGTTCTGTGGCACATACCTTTAATCCCAGCACCGGGGAGGCAGGGGCAGGTGCATCTCTCTGAGTTTAAGGACATCCTAGTCTATGTACTGATTTTCAGGCCATCCAGAGTTATTATAGTGAGACCTCATCCACAAAACAAACACACACACAAACAAACAAACCGTCTTTGATTGTTGGTCCCTTTATGGTCACTGGTACATATTGTTCTTCTTAGGTGTGATTGTGAGAAGCAGATAGGGCCACTTGTTACACTTTGTATTGATAATAAATTACCATGCCCCAAAACAACCCCACCATCACACAGATCTGCAAGATGCTGCACATTCAAACTGATACTAGATAAAAAGCTTGTAATTCATTTAGCTTGAGGAATTATCGATGGAATACGGAAACCGATTTTAAAAAGATCAAATGGGTGAAGAACAAGCTTTGCACGTATTCAGTGTATCCATAGAGTTTAAATAAACATGATTAGGAATACCTTAAAGATTAGAAATGTACCCAGAGTTGTAGGATGCTAGTGTAGTATGCACGTCACTTTATAGGACGTATATGACCACCTACATTATAGAAACTAGATATGCTGAAATATGTCTTGATATCCCCATACTTGAAGGACACAGGCAGGCAAAAAAAAATTTAAAAAAATAAGTGCAAGGCCAACTTAGTGAGTTTGAGGTTAGAGGCCCTGACAGATAATACGGGGGCGGGGCTCTGAGAAAATATATCAACTTGCACACCTTCACAGAACTTCATTCTTCATGAGGTTCAAATTCAATATTTACCACTCTTTGTCTAGTAATGAAAGTGTAGGTGCCTGTCAAAGTTGTTTACAAACACACTAAACAAGGAAAACTGCAGGATGCTGATCATGCTGTTGTCAGATTGCATCTCATGCAAGAAACATTAACACACAGAATGAAATGAAGCTGTTTTTAAAGAAGGGAAATTGTCAGCAAACAAATAGGGGCTCACTGTCACCCATTTTGGTAGATGCTAAATGCAGTTTAATCCTATTTTCCAATACTTCCCACAGTAACACAACTATTATGATGTAATTATATACATTTGTTTTATATATTTATAAAAAATATGTATATAAATGTATGTATAATATTACACAAATCTATAAATTTATAATAGTATACATCTATTTATAAGTAATATAAAATTAAAAAATTTATGCAAAATGCAAAAGCAGAATAAGAAAACAGTGTTCAGTTCCTGTTCCAAAGCCATGATCTTACAGAGGAATGACTTTCTTCCTCTTATTTTAATAATGCAAGTAATAAAAGTAACCAAGACCCACTGACCACAGAACATACCAGGGCTTTTTATTTCACTCATTCTGGTCTTATAATTATTCTGAATCTTTTCTGACAGATATAATATAAGAAAAGCTGAAACAACTTGTATAAAATTACACAGTGAAAAAATAAGAAGTAAATTTGGTTACTTCAGTAAATGATAGTCAAATAGTGACAATGGTTTGAAGGGATAGTAAGACAAAACAAAAAGATATCAATAGTTTATTTAGTTCCATGATCGTATAAAATATATAAACATTGAATCTATACTGTCCATCTGGATGTAGCAGGCATATCCTTCTCCTTCTGCACATTTTTTTGTTCAAAGCCTTACAAAGTTAAAGCAACTTATTCGGGTTTATTCAAACATTATTTTTTTTTTCCTTTTTCCAGAGAGGCTTTCTCTGTTCAGCCTTGGCTGTCCTGTGAGTGGCTCTGCTAGCTAAGGTTGAAGTCAGTTGTCACTGCATAGCCATTTATTTTCTATCAGTCTGTGATGACAGACTCCCTTTTCTTGGCTGGGTTTTGAAAGTCTCCCCTGATCTGAGTGATTCTAGGTCTTGTAAGGAGGGTCACATAACCCTCAGGACAGATTGCAGGCCAGGCCCTTCACCTGATAAGGAAATGCTCTAGCATCTAGGAATTCCTAGAAATGCTCCACCCTGCTAAGGATCTTAGTCCAGCAGTGACCTTCAATTATACTTGGAGATCCACCACTGTTAAAATAATTAAGTACTGTATTTTCCTTCTTGTGATAGGACCAAAATGTGTGCCTGACCCCCTGACACCAGCTAATCAAACACATTCATCCTAGAAATCCCTCCCTCCCTCTGTCCAGGGTTTGTATTGACCTTGATTTCTCAATTCTAGACTGTATGAGACTCTTCATTTATCCTCCGTCAAGCTGGGTTTCACTGGGCCTGGGCCTGGGCCTCACCAGACCTGTGCCTTGGCTTCAAGCCTAGCAGGCATGGGCTTTGGCCCACACCTCTGCTGAGCTTAGCACAGCAGCTTCACCAAGCGCTGGAACACTGGTATTGCCATAGGCTTTGGAATGCCCAAGCTTCCACTGCCACCAGCGACCTCAAGCTGAAAGAGCTAATCTGTAATAGTTGGGGAAAACCTTTTCCACACCCTGGCTTAGTTCACTCAGGCCTCACCCTAAAATGCTCTATCTGTCCCATTCTCAGTCTGGTAGCCAAGATCCAGGACCCCAGTTGGAATCCAGGCCCCCTCCAAATGGACAACATCTCTGAAACTAGTTCTGTAGACCAGACTGGCCTTGCACTCACAGAGATCCCATTGTCTCTGCTTCCCAGGTGCTGGAATTAAAAGCATGCCACTTCCACCCCTGACACACTTCCTGTGCTCCGTTTTGCTTCTGAAGAGTGTATTTTCATGCCCAGGTCATTGCAGGTCTGTTCCCTGGTGGTGTAAGGTGTGGGTTTGAAGGCAAATGTTAATTCTTAATCAGTCAATGCTTAAGTTTTCACTAGTTGAGTAGGTTCAGAGAAGCCTCTAATTATATTTACACGTGTGAGCAGAAGGTGAAGCATAAAGGATGTTCCAGTGTTGAAACAGATTTTTCATTCTCTTCATGCTCATAAGTAAGTCGATCACTCTAATAAAAATAAATAAATAAAACTAATGAGTTGTGGTACACATCTGTAATCTCAGCACTCAGGTAGTGGATATAGGTGACGGGCATGTTTGAAGCTATCTTGTAACACTTGACAACACAGAGAGCTCCAGGTCCAGCCTGAGCTATAGGACACAAGAATCTAAATAATCCAGCAATACCACTGTCATGTAATCCAGTGGGGTCTACAATATGGTTATCACCAGTGTAACTGTTCTTTCAATAATCACTGCATTCAAGAATTAACACACAATCATCAGTGTAGTAAGCAAAAATTTAGCTGCACTGAAAATTCATGTTCATATTTTATTAATAAGCATGTTTATAATTTTAGTGGGTTCTATAACCATTTCTTAGGATAACAGTACAAACACAGAAGAATTTGCCTCCCGCCCAATGTTGTTATTAAACGATGAGGTTATCCTTCTCAGGAAAGTCTTCACAGAATGATGGAGTACATATGACCAATTGTTTGCATTATGTCACGCTGTCCTCTCCATTACCAACAAACTTTGTTACATGATAGTTAGCAAAATGTTAAAATGGGAATATGATAGCACATATATGTATGACCAATATATGCAAAGACTACTTGAATCATGAAAGCAAATCTATGTTCATGCCAGCCTCGAGGCTGTTCTCTGGGTTTCTTGAAGTGATGGCATTACTAGGCTTAGATACGGAGATCAGAACTTGGAGAAAATCATGAGTGTACTCTACAGAAAAGCTATTGCAAATAAGTTCCTCATCAGGGTTGTCATTCTTTTATTTTAATTAAATTTTTATTTTTTATATTAATTACAGTTTATTCATTTTACATCCCAGCTATAACCCCTTCCCTCATTCCCACCCAATCCCACCCTCTCTCCCTCATCTTCTCCCATGCCTCTTCCCCAGTCCACTGATAGGGGAGGTCCTCCTCCCCTTCCATCTGAACCTAGCCCATCAGGTCTGATCAGGACTGGTTGCATTGTCCTCCTCTGTGTCCTGGCAAGGCTGCTGCCCCTTCAGGGGGGAGGTAATCAAAAAGCCAACCACTGAGTCATTCTTATACACACATTTAGAAAGTATTAGTATGTGTTGGCAATATACAGCGGCAATGTTCAGAATCAAGCATTAAGTTTATTTTTTTCTAAAAACTTGAGAACATGTCTATATACAATATGATATGATTTTACTAGTACCACAAAAGTAGTTATATACACATGGAAAATTTAAATTATTATTCTCTTGACTTAAATCTATTAGCATAAATATATCCAAGTACTTTATCATATGCAATAGAAGAATCCACCAGGCCACATAGAAATCATGACCAAGTTGTTTCAGTTGATCGAGCTGTACTCCTTTTCAGTCCAAGAACACTGATTACGACTGTTGCTTGCTTCTTTTTTGTTGGTATAACATATTTTAATACTTTCTGCTTTTTAAAGGCTATGTTTCCAGTTTCAGATATGAAAAGAGGAATTTATCCACACTGTAGAGTAGACATTGTAATAATCAAAAGCATACACATTTCAAATATCCACATTGTTGAACAGAGATTTCAGTATTTCTATTGAGTGTCCTTTTGTTTGGTTGAGGTAAAAATTTAGCAGCAACATCTGCATGCATCCTACATGAGGGATGTATCTAAGTGTAGCTTACATATTCAACTGAACCTGCAGAAGTGATCAGTGAATGAACCACCTGTCTCCTTGTAAGAAGTAGCAACTGCTGTGATTATAACACCTTCTCCCTAACTTCCCGGTCTTAAACAAGACACATTTCCTGCTTCATAGTTTCTGTGGGTCAGGAATGGGTCATAGGTTGGATCATTATCAATCTGAAGATATCAACAGAGTAGGGTCTGCTTCTGAACTCATTCTCAAGTGTGTGAATGATGTTCAATTCTCTCTGAGTTAACTGAATTGAAGGTCAAATTGAATGAGAGGCCTCAGGTCATATCCAAGTAAAATCAACTTGTTTTAATTTTGTGACAAGACCACCTTTTGGTACCACAATTTGCTTCATCAAAATACCCAAGCAAAGAGGGTGATAAAGAGGATCTGTAAGCAAAAGGAGACTTGGAAGAGATGTGATGACCTTTCATCTCTATTATTTCCTAATTTCTTAAAGGATCCTGAGGTACACCCCACACTTGCCCAAGAGAATTACTCTAGAATACAAACACTGAAAATCGCAGCATTTAGGCTGGTGCCAAAGTCAGTGCTTCACTGAAAATAGACAGGCACCTTAAAACAGCTGAAGAAAAATAATAATATAGAGCAATTTTTCCATATCATTCCTTGATTACAGCCAAATTAATCCTGACTAGGAAAAGCACCAATCAAACTGTGTAAAACATATCTTACACTACAGAGATTTACAAGTGAGTTGATCTTAGCCTCTTAAAATTCAAATCCGCATCTGTTATCCAGTGAACTTAAAAGGGTAGCTTACAAGAAATACTTTTTTTTTCTCTTCATGAAAAGTAGAAGGCTAATGGGATGGCAGCTACGATTCATTAATTTTAGCAACGTATGAAAATTAAAAGGCTGACTTTTAGTTTTTGATATTTTAAACAATAGTCACAGTTTATACAGATAAACAATAACTTTTTCAAGAATTGTCAGGAGAGTTTATTCCTTTTTGCTTTGTCTTTTGTCTGATAGCTTTTTTAAAAAAGTTTCAATTATAACATAATTGAATACATAGAATATTTGGGAAGACATAACAAACTAGTAAATAAGTAGAAATTGCTCGGGCCAGACATAATCTTTCCACCCAACTTAGTTATCAGATTAATAGACTTAAAAAGTACATTTTGAGAAGTGCAGTTGTTGCCTTTTCCACTGCTCTGAGAAAATATCTGATAAGAAGAAGCTTAGTTTTATAAACTTGTTTGGGCTTAGAATTCTAGGGAACACATTTATTTTGACGCAGGGACAAGAGATGAATTGCTTAGGCAGTCAGGAAGCAGGAAGTGCGGCTGGGCTACCTAACCCCCAGATCACCCAAGACCTACTTCCTCAAGCAAATATTCCATCTCGGTACAGTACAACACGATGGATGCCACTGCTCAAACACATCAATCGACAGCTGACATTTCACATTCAAATCCACATTATGATATACACCTGAACTCAGGTGGCTGAGGGAGGGAATCATAGTATCTCCACTATGGTAACCTAAAGAGATCCTGTCTGGAATGGACAGGGAGAAAGAGAGAGAAAAAACATTGCGACACAGAATAAAAACAATATGTTATAATAAAAATATATAGCTACAAAGAGAAACCCTGTCTTGAAAATCTCAAACATGTATGTGCATATATACATATATGCCCATATATATGTGTTCATGTGTTCAAACTACCGGGGATTTTTAGTACATTAGGCTTCTGTTTTATGTAGTGCATAATTTACATGTGAGAGATTTGTGACTTACTATTCTAGCTAATAGCAAACATGATTGTTGAAATCCCAGTTTGGGGAGTTTTCCTGGAAGATTATCCGTACTTTTCTTCATAATCCAAACCCTCTGTTTTGGATTTCTAATCAGTATTTCATGGATTAGAAATGCACGTAGGGAACTGGGTCAGCAAAGGGCATTGTGTGAAGCAGTGTGAACTAATGCTCTTTAAAAGTGAAAGGCCAGAAGGTAGCCATCGGAGACTGCGAGCAGAAGTGAGGTCTGTTCCTTGACTTCCGTGCACCAATTCCTGGTGCCAGCTCTACCTGCAGTCCTAGGGACAGAAGGCATTGGGAAGGCCGGCCGAGGTAAGGCCTACCCTGAGTGCTCTGCACCAGTTGTTAGGCACTGGCTCTGCCTACAGTTCAAGGGTCATTGGCCTTTGGAGACTAGGACTAGAGGTGTGCTCAGTGTGTTCAGTGGCTTCTCTGCACCAATTCTCAGGTGCCAGCTCTCCCTGTGACCCCAGAGACATTGGCCACTGGAGACTACCAGCAAGAGGTGAGGTCGGCCTGAACCATCCAAGTGCTGGTACCCGGTCTGCAGCTCTGCCTGCACTCCCAGAGGCGGCAGCCATCAGGGAATGCCAGCAATGGTGAGGCCTTTGGCATGACCTCCACACACCAGTTGCCAAGTCCCAGCTCTGCCTCAGAGGCCACAGACTTCAGCAACAACCAAAGATGACAACCATCAGGGATTACCAGAGGACTCCAGAGACACCAGGGACAATCAGATGGCTAGAGGGCAGAGTAAGAACACACTCAACAAGAACCCAGGGAAATATGGTGCCACCAGAACCCAACTATTCTCCTACAACAAGCCATGGATATCCTAACATACCTGAAATGCAGAAAAACAATCTTAAATCTAATCTGATGGATATTATAGAGGCCTTTAAACAGGAAGCGAATAAATCCCTCAAAGAAACATAGGAAAATCCAATCAAACAGGTGATGGAAATTAATAAATCCCTTAAAGCAATACAGGAAAATACAAGCAACAGGAGAAGGAAATGAACAAAACTGTTCAAGATCTGAAAAAAAAAAAAAAAAAAGAATAGAGGC
This sequence comes from Meriones unguiculatus, assembly GCF_030254825.1. Classification (NCBI taxonomy): domain Eukaryota; kingdom Metazoa; phylum Chordata; class Mammalia; order Rodentia; family Muridae; genus Meriones; species Meriones unguiculatus. Next base: position 111,011,953 of record NC_083356.1, read on the forward strand.
AATAAAGAAAACACATTCTAGGAAATCCTGGAAGTGGAAAACCTAGAAAAGAGAACAGAAACTACAGACACAAGCATCACCAACAGACTACAAGAATCTCAGGGGTAGAAGAAACAATAAAAGACATTGATACATTGGTCAAAAAATGCTAAATCTAAAAAGTTTCTAACACAATACATGTAGAAAACTTAAGACACCATAAAAAGACCAAACCTAAGAATAATAGGAATAAAAGAAGGAAAAGATTCCCAGCTCCAAGGCTCATAAAATATCTCCAATTAAATTACAGAAGAAAATTTTTCTAACCTAAAGAAAGAGATGCCTATAAACATCCAAGAAGCCTACATAACAGCAACTAGATTGGACCAAAAAGGAAATTCCTCCTGCCACACAATAATAAAAACACTAAATGTACAGAGTTGAAAAATATAAAAATGAAAGCCACATGGGATAAGGGCCAATAAAGTATGAAGACAGACCTATTAGAATTACACCAGACTTCTCAACAGACACTTTAAAAGCCAGAAGGTCTGGACAGATATCTTGCAAATCCTAAGAGACCACAGATGCCAGCCCAGACCACTATACCCAGCAACACTTTCAATCACCATAGATAGATAAAACAAGATAGTCCATGACAAAACCAAATTTAAACACTATCTCTCCAGAAACCCAGCCCTACAGAAGATACTAGAAGGAAAATCCAACACAAAAAAGGGTAAGTACACTCAAGAGAACAGTAGAAATAAATGATTTCACACCAGCAAAAACAAAAGAAGAGAAGCACACACTCTCACACTATCAGCACCAATATCAAATTTACAGGAATCGACAATCATTAGTCATTAATATCTCTGAATATCAATGGACTCAAGTCTCAATAAAAAAGGCACAGGCTAACAGAATGTATAAGAAAACAGAATCCATCATTCTGCTGCATACAAGAACCACACCTCAGCAAACAAACATAGATATTACTTCCAAGCAAAGGGTTGAAAAAAAAAGGTTTTCCAAGAAAATAAATCAAATAAACTAGCAGAAGTAGCTATTCTAATCTCTAATAAAATAGACATTCAAGCAAAAGTAATCAAAAGTGATGAGAAGAGCACTACATACTCATCAAAGGAAAAATCTACCATGATGGCATCACAATTCTGAACATCTATGCAGCAAATACGAGGGCATCCACATTTGTAAAAGAAACATTATCAAAGCTTAAATAGTACATTGAACCCCACACATTAATAGTGGGAGATTCACCACCCAACTTGGATAGGTCAATGAGACAGAAACTAAACAGAGAATAATGAAACTAACTGATGTCATGAATCAAATGGACTTAACAGATATCTATAGAACATTTCACCCAAAAGGTATACATAGAAGAGTAAACCTTCTCAGAACTTCATGGAACCTTCTCCAAAACTGACCAAAAAAAAAAAAAAAAAAAAAAAAAGAAAAAAAAATCAGTCACAAAGAAAGCCTCAAAAAATACAAGAAATAACCGTTGTATCTTATCAGACCACCATGGACTAAAGCTGGAACTCAGCAGCATCAGAAACAATAAAATGCCTTCAAACTCAGGGAAACTGAGCAATTCTCTACTCAATCACCACCGGGTCAGGCATGAAATAAAGAAATTAAAGGCTTTTTGGTATTCAATGAAAATGAAGGCACAACATATCCAAACTTATGGGCACAACAAAATCAGTGCTAAGAGGAAAGTTCGTAGGACTAAGTGTCTTCACAAAGAAATTGGAAAAATTACAGTTCTGGCAACTTAACAGCTCACCTGAAAGCTCTAGAACAAAAAGAAACAAAAACAGCAAAAACGAGTAGAAGGTGGGAAATAAACTCCTGGCTGAAATCAGTAATTTAGAATTAAAAAAAAAAAAAAAACATAAAGAATCAAAAAAACTAAAAGCTGGTTCCTTGAGAAAATAAACAAGATGGGCAACCCTTAGTCAAACTTACTAAAAGGCGAGAGATAATATCCAAATTAACAACATCAGAAATGAAAAGAGGACATAATGTGAGACACCGAGGAAATCCGAAGAATCAATAGGTCTGACTTTAAATGCCTATTATCCACAAAACTAGGCAATCTAAATGAAATAGGAGATTTTCATGATAGATTCCATTTACCAAAGTTAAACCAAGAACAGGTTTAAAAGTCCTGTAACCCCTAATGAAATGGAAGTAGTTGAGGAGTGCAGGATGGTGATGGTGGAAGTAGGAGGCAGGATGGGATCGGCAGGAGAAGACAGAGGGCCTGTGATAGGATGTAAAGTGAATAAATAAATAAATTAAATTCATTAAAAATTAAGAACAAAACCAAAAGACACAGAGATGCCCCCCTCTCCCATGGGTTTCCCAAGACCTGTGATAGGCTAGGCTCCTGGGAGGACATAAGGCTGACCCTAGCTGAGACTCCTAGCAGCAGGGGATATCGAGGCTGAAATAGCCTCCTTCTATAGCCAATCAGGACTTCCAGTGGAGGGTATTGGACAACAACCCACTCAAAAAACCTTCCATCCAAAATTTACCCTGCCCACAATAGATAAAAATGGATCAGAGATTGAGGGGAGGGCCAAAGAGTGATGGCCCAGCTTGAGACCCACTTCATTGGAGGGAGCCCAACTTTGACACTATTAGTGATACTCTGCTATGTTTACAGACAGGAGACTAGCATAACTGTCTTATGAAAGGCTGTGCCCAACAGCAGATTGAAACAGATGCAGAGACCCACAGTGGAATTCTGGAGTCTTGTGGAAGAGTTAGAGGAAGGACAGGGGAACCAAGAGTAGACAAGAATTCCACAAGAAGACCAACAGTGTCAACTAACCGAGGACCATGGGGGCTCACAGAGACTGAACCACCAACCAAAGCACATGCATGGATAGCATCTAGGTCCTGTACACATCTGTAGCAGATGAGCAGCTCAGTCTTCACGGTCTGGCAATTAGAACAGGGGCTATCTCTGACATGGACTCTGTTGCCTGCTTTTCGATTGCTTTCCCCTAGATGGGCTGCCTTGGCAAGTCTCAGGGGAAGAGGATGCACTTAGTCCTCATGCAACGTGATATGCTTAGGAGGTTTTGTGGGAGGGGCACCCCTTTTCTGAGGAGCAGGGAAGAGGAAAAAGAGAGGATAGGGTAAGAGGTGGGACCTGAAGAGAGGAGGGAGGGGGCTACAATTAGGATGTAAAGTGAATAAATAAATTTTTAAAAGGTGAAAGTCATCTTTAAACCCTTGAAAATCATGTGACTTCCTCTGGTCTCTGATTTCACTAAGACAAACCTTAGCATCACTACAAAAGAATTATGAACATGGGTTTTTCTCCAAATAATTCAGTCTTAGTGCTAATATTCCCCAAAGCCTAGGTCTGTGAGCTATTGCTGTTTGAAGGCCACTGTTGATCACTAGCCTGATAGCAGTTTATGCTACTTATAGATAAAGAAAATAAATGCCTGGGAAGAAATTTCGAACATGGAAAAAATTAGGAAATTCACACTAGAAGGCCTATTTCATTCTTTTTCCTTTCTTGTTTCACCTTGCTCAAGTTCAAAAGAATAATGAGTTAATTAGTGCAGGAGCTAATCATTCAACTCTCTGAAATGTGAATTAATTAGTTGAAATATCTAGAGGATAATAACTTCATTACAATATTTGTTTTCAGTGTTTCTTTAATTTTATTATGCATATATAAGGTATATGAAGCAATTTTTCATACATACTATGAAACACAAACCGTGCAAAAAACCCGTTTAATCAAATAAATTATTTAAAACTTGTCACAGTTGTGTTTTTGTGGTAAGAGCACCAAAAATTATAAACTTGGCCAATATTCAGTATATGTTACAACATAGCTCACTATAGTCCTATGTAATTCATTATACTTTATTTAACTCTCTTCTTTTTAACTTATCTTTCTCTATTTCCCTTTCCTTTTCCTGATGCAAGTCATCACTATTCTTTATGGCTTTTATCTGTTAAATTAATTTTTTAAGTATGTGGTTGAACAAAATACACTTTTTTAAAACAAATCCAACATACAGGCAGTTGATAGTGGCGCACACCCTTACTCCCAGCACTCCAGAGGCAGACAGGCAGATCTTCTGTTAGTTTGAAGCCAGCCTGGTCTACATAACTAGTTTCAGGACAGCCAGAACTCCGTAGAGAAATGTTGTCTCAAAAAGCAAAACAAATTAAATTCATCACAAGCAAAACAGAAAAGGAGATCCAGGTAAGAAAAGCAAAGCCCAGGGATGCTCTTTGTTTGGTGCCAGGGTTGGGCCAGAGGCTTCATTAAAGTAACCAGTGATTTTTGTCCTTTGGCACAAGTGTGGATCCTTTTCTTAAGATCCAGAATTGGTGGAATGCGTGGAAGCCAGTCCTGAAGTGTTTAGGTGCCTTCCATATCCCACTAGCTCAAGGACTTGACATGCATGTAACTATTTAAGTGTCATTTACAGAAGACTAGTAGATGGAAGAGGAGACATTTTTTTCCTCTTTCTAACCGATGTCTTGCCATCACCAATAGTGCTAGTGGACCGAAGGTCATGCTTATTGCGATCAGCTGTTTTGGTTGTGGCTTCTGGCTGGAGGTGACTGCGCTGCTGTGGTGAAGGCCAGTGCTCACTCTGCTGTAGCACCAGGCTACTTCCTAAGGCAGAAGCCACGTATGGATGGTTCTTATCATCCATTTTCTCCTTTCCTAAACTTACAGGAGCAAACCTTGGAGCTATTTGAGGAAACAGAGAGTAGCCACATTCTTGGCTCTGTAGCTGTGTTCTCTGAGCCAAGGAATTTTACCAGTTCTAGCTGCTCCTGACCTCTACAAGGCTGACTACCACAGCAGTCTCTTCACACCGTCCTATAGGAGTGGGACTTGATAAAGGTAGGTTTGCTTCTCATTTTACCAAGGCAAATCGACCCAGGAAGCCGCTTTTTGTCATCACCTCTCACCAGAGCCTTCTCCTCGAATTCTGGTGATATCATAAGGACAGGTTGGATGAAAAGCCACTCCATTGGCTGTCCCCTCATAACCTAGCTAGGATCTTGTGAAACCCACCAATTACTTTTGTTTTGTTTTTCATAAAATTTTAAGTTGTTCTGTAAACTAGCCTCATAGAGCCAACGGGTGACATTATGTGTTGCAGGTAACAAACGGTACCAACATTGGGGATGTGTGAAAGTTTCCTAAAAAATGTTTATGAGCTTTGAACTGCTTCTTTATGACCACTTCATTAGTCTAACACATTGTCTTAAGACCTACACACCCTTTTTTTTTTTTACAGTTTTTTTCTTTTTTTATTAATTACAGTTTATTCACTTTGTATCCCCTCTGTACCTCCCTCCCTCTCCCCCCTCCGAATCCTACCCTCCCTCCCCTTTCTCCACCCATGTCCCTCCCAAATCCACTGATGGGGGAGGTCCTCCCCTTCCTTCTGACCCTAGTCTGTCAGATCTCATCAGGAGTGGCTGCATTGTCTTCCTCTGTGGCCTGGTAAGGCTGCTCCCCCCCAGGGGGAGGTGATCAAAGAGCAGGCCAATCAGATTGTGTCAGAGGCAGTCCCTCTTCCCATTACTATGGAACCCACTTGGACACTGAGCTGCCAGGGCTGGAGAGATGGCTCAACTGTTAAAGGCTAGGCTCACAACCTACACATTCTTAAAGCTCTCACGTGTGCAGGCTTTGGTGCTTTGCTTTAATCTGTATTTGTTTTTGATATTCTGAGATGGGTAGGCTAATCCTCAATAGGGGCTAAACACTCCATTCCTGGCGGTGTTGAAGTAAGGGATGTTTTCATTCCATACTAGTTACATCCAATAAATCACAAATTGTTCTGGATTGTACTAGTAAATATAATTTTAATTGAACAGTTGGTCCTGTATCACTGTATTAGAAATTTAACCTTTTCTATAGAGCTTCCTGTTTGAGTCAGGGAAACCATGCTGACCTCTTCATGCAATCCGACTCACTAGGAATTTAAACATGACACATATGTCCTTAATGTTTGATAGACCTCTATCACAGTCTTCTGCCTTACTGGGACCACCCCGTGTCTCTTCTCATCTTTATATCTCTGTACATTGTGGTTGTCTCATCCCATAACTTGTAATATTTCACTCCACAGCTTACATAACTGTTCCCATCTCCACAATCACCTACTTTTTTATCTTCAGTCCTTTGAAAGTTCAGAAGTAAACATTCTTAGAATATCTATGTTTGAGGACAATATAAGGTTAAATTAGTTAACTCCTCTTCCATCACAGACCCTTGGGTGTATCTTTATAAACTTATCAGCATTTAAATGAATTTTGTTGAATTTATATATTTCTGTCTCTTCTCCACTCATCACTAGCTTTTTTCTTCAGCGCTTCTTAGTATTTAGCATGGTTCATGTCAAACAAGTTAATTTTACTCATATTTGTGAAAACTCCCAAGAAAATCTGACACAAATGCATATTATATTTTTTCAATATATACTTTCACAGTTTAATTTCTCAAGTCAATTATTTGCATATAATCCAAAGATCAATGAAATCTATTTGTAAAATGGCAAAAAAAAAAAAAAGGAAGATCCACAACACTGGGAGCACAATTATTTTTTGCCTTTGAGGAGAAGAAAGGCTATAAAAATGTTATATTGATTTTTGCAATTGTTTAGAAAAAAAGTTTTAATATTTCCATATGCAAGATCAAAGCTGTACTAAGTCACTGTGTTACCATGTCACTGCAGCCACTCTACTCTTTACTTTTACAGTTTCCCTCCAAATCCACTGCCTGGAGTAACTTAGAATATGCACAGATGGCAGCTACTATACACACAGATCCATGCCTTTCTAAGAATTTTTCTTACAGTCATTTTTAAAGAAAATTGATGATACCCTTATGAAGACAGACAGCATTTTCAACGAATTTACAATGAAAAAGTAATGATTCATGTATTGTCTTCCTATTTCAAATTATATTTAAAAATAACTGGAAAATGTTTGGAAGTGTCATGTCAATTTCGTTAGTGACGTTTTAATGGCATAGGTAGATGCATGTGCATTTTTACTTTGTATCCATAACTGTGGAAAATTTAGCACCACTGTCAACAATATTTGAAGTCAGTTTTATATCACTTAGATTGATCAGGAATTTTTATCTCTCAGAGATCAAGAAACTATATAAATCACAAAAGGGAGGTTCAAAGCTAATAAAAATCTCCCATTAAAAGAAATGGAGCATAATTTCCACAAGAAGTTTCATAGAACACGTGAACTTCAATAAGTTTATATTGGCACTCTTCAGTTTATTTTCCCTTTTTAGTCATTCAATTCATGAACAAACATTTAGAATATTGTCTTACCATGACATTTGAAAACACTATCATTTTAAATTTTGATATTTATATTTTATAATCTAAATGGGGTAAAGAAAATGAGAAACAGTGCATAAGTCATGACCGTTAAGGATAGATTGATGATACATTCTAGCAGTTACTTTTCAACATTTTTTTTTATATTTTTTATTATCATTTAATTTATTTTTTTTTTCAATGCAGTTTATTCAGGAACCTTGAACAATCATCTGACCCTGGGGAAAGCCATCCCACAGCTTAAATAGCCTCTGGGTAGCCAACCTCAGCATGCCACGTGGGCAATGCAGATAGGTCCACATACATGGAAGCAAGCCAGATCCTCAGCCTTAGCCAAATGTGGAGTTGTTCGTGACAGAGAGCACTCACCATCGGGAAGGTGGAAGGCGGAAACCAGCTCCATCTTTAAGGCATAGCATTCTGCAGCTCTCTACAGTTCCCCCTTTTTGTTTTGCCTTTTTGTTTTAGGCAAGAGTAGAGGTCTGATCTCTGATATTAGAAATAAATTGGGACTTTGTACCGATGTTCATTTAGGTGTCATCCACCCAAAGAGCATCAGACCCGTCTGATACCTTTTTCTCAGAGGCGGGACCTGGGGCATCAACCCGCATGCAATCAGACATGCTCTTCTCTGGGTCCAAAGCAGCTGACCCTGAGTGCAGTGCTTAGCCTCGCATCCTGAGCGTAACATTTTAGCTTTTTATGGTATCCAACCATGCTTGGGGAGAATGTCCTGCTTCAATGGCTGTAAAGGCCTGAATGACCATGGCTGCATCACACTGTTGTGAGACTCTAATGTGTTAGATAAAGCAATTACAAAAGCAAGTTTGCGTAGAAGTCAATGTATTTTATGTCTAGGGACAGCATAGAATCAATCATTAGTAAAATATTGTTCCTCCAGGGTGCGTCAAAGACCTTCTTAACTACAAGTTAAAACCAAACCAAAACAAACCAAAACAAACCAAGAGAGAACCCTTTCATTCTTGAGTCATTTTGTCAGGCATTTTGTCCTATTGTTCAGGAAAGAAAGCAACTGTATCTCCTATTTGCCATCTACAGTAACTGTCACTAGTTGTTTCATGCTGGTACTGTGTCTTTAAAAGCATCCTAAAATGGAAGTTTTCGTTCTACTTAATTATTAAATAATTTGGAAATGCCCTTTCCCACTGCACTGAGACCATGGGGGAGCACATCCCACTGTCAAGTCTGAATCTTTTATGTAAATTTCCAGTGACTTATGTTCAGAACTAAACCACACAAACAAACGGAAAATGTCGGAAAGAGACAAATTTGTCAGTCAAAATTATTCAGTCCATCCACTACATGTTCAAGTAAAGAACAAATGTTAGCCTTAAAATTATGCTACATACACAGTTAATATAGCTACACGTAAGATATCCATAATATTCACTATGTAAGCAGCAGTTTTACTAATTGCAGTTTGGCATTTTTTTAGGTGCTAGTATTATTCTGTTCTCTGTATAATCATTCAGTTTTCACATACCCTTTGATTTTGCATGTAAAAAATGTAGAATATATAATATAGTTATATATAAATATACATATATAATACATAGTGGTATCCATGAATAATCATACATGTTACCATAAACATTTATAATACAAATCTAATTTTACCTGTTTGTTTGTTTCTGTCAGCAGAAGCTGGAGTCGTCTGTTAATTTGAAACATCAGTTAAGAAAATGATTCAATCAGATTGGACTGTGGAAAAATTTTCTTGATTAGTGGGGGATGTGGGAGGTTACAGCCCACTTTGGGTACTCCCTCCTGGGAAAGTGATCCTTGTTTGTGCAAAAAAGCAAGCTGAATGAGATATGGACAGCAAATAATAATCAGTGTTCTTCAGTGGGCTCTGCCTCAGGACCTGCCTCTTGGTCCTGACTTCCCTTCATGATGGACTGTGGTTAGGTCATGTTCTCAGAATAAACCCATTATCTCCCAAGTGGCTTTTTGTCACAGTATATTTTCACAGTATTAGCCACAGAGCTGAGACAGTAGTATTGATTTTCTGATTTACCATTAGCTGTGAATTTTCATTTTTAATAGTTGTTAATTATTTTTCATCTCAATAGTGTGGATGAGATACCGTGAGATTCCAATTTTGATCTCCTTGTAGGAGATGGTGTGTGAAGAAAGAGTTGTTTCACTGCGTGACAATAGAATAAATATTCGCTACACGTTTAGCCATATACTCTGAAAGACTGAAGGCAACACATCTATCATAAATTTACAAACGTGTGTTTATAAAGCATATATGAATGTTTTACCATTGCTTGTGTCTCAGAGTGTTTTAGAAATAGTATTTGTAATCAATAATTTTTAACTGTAACGTGGTTATTTTATTAAGGATTTAATATGAAGAATTTCCAAACATAATATACCAGGCACTGACACTAACCAGGCTGAGAGTCAGCGCGTCTCAGTGCAATTCTGTGTGGTTGGAATAAGCATCCCGAAGCTGTGCAGCTCACGTTGAATTTTACACGTTTTCTATTGCATGCATAGTTTATCCACCACCAAGAAGCCAAAGCCTCTTGACAGAATTTGGACTATTAGAATAACCAGTTTTACCGCCTCCTTCGTGAATCAAGGGTCCACTCCCTGCTCTCAGGACTTCCTCAACACGTAAGCATTTGTCCTTTTCCACTCCCGTACAACACCGTACAGCCTGTCTTGTTACATGGAGTTTTAAGCAGCACAGTATTTTTTATAGTTTCTCACACAGGATTTAACAACGTACAGTTTTATTTTATGCAGATACATGCTTAATAGAGCAATACTAGTAGATTTTCAGTCACATGAAGCACTTTCCTACAACAGATGTTAGAGCAGAGTCTAAGATTATTGCTCTACTACCCTCATGAACAACACAATGCCTGAACACATTTTTAACACTCTCGATTGTCTTCTCTCTTCTTGTTTTATTGCACTCCAAAACATGTGTGTCGAGATGAAAGGCCGACAGATTGAGCTATTAAAAGAGAAGTCTTACTGAACATATTTCTTTTATGTCCAACCTTCTTCTTAGATGGTCTCAAAAATCGTTCAATTAAAAAGTTGATGAGTTTAGAAATGGCCTCCTTTAGAAAGAACGTTTTATTTGTGTCAGAATATAAGATCTTGCCATATTCCATTTTTTTGAAACTCTCTGCACTGGGTGAAAATTAGAAATATAAAAGTAACTCTAATCAAGGATTTTATGGTTTAGAGCTATCCAGATGCAGAAGAGGGATAATACATATATAGTGAAATCTAGCTTTATAATAAAGATGAATATGATTTTATTGTAAAATTTATTTATTTATTCACTTTACATCCTAATTGTAGCCCCCTCCCTCAGAGATAAATATATAGGAAAATAAATGAATATAAAGGAAATCAATCCCTTCTCTTTAACTCATGTATGTTCAATTGTTAATATGTGCCCATTATTTTATCAAAATATGTGAAAATAATATCAAATTTTTAGATTTCAAGGGACCTTTTTCTCTTTTCTAATGAAGTAGAAGAATGGAAAATGTGAACAAAACTATAAAGATTTAATTGCTAAAATGAAGTATCACAGAATTTGTGTCAGAATAACAGAGATGTCAGCACATGAAACAGAATGAACTGAGAAAGTGCTACTGCATGGACTGAAAAAATGTTGTTGTAAGGTAGATCATACACGGGAAGATGTACATACTGATGAAAATTCTGAAGATCATCACCTTGCAACTAATTCCAATTCTAGCTACTAAGATTTAAAAACAAAAACTGAGAACAAAAACAGTCAAGAACTCTCAGAAGTGTTTTCCACTGCTGGTGGGGTGCACACTTGTACAACACTGTGGAAACCAAATCTGGAGGTTGCTCAGAAAACTGGAAATAACCTACCTCGAGACTCAGCTATACCTCTGCTGGGCATATACCCAAAGGATGTTCTACCTCACCACAAGGACATTTGCTCAACTATGCTCATAGCTGCTTTATTCCTAATAGCCAGAATCTGAAAACTGCCTAGATGTCCCTCAACTGAAGGATGGATACAGAGATTGTGGCACATTTACACAATGGAATACTACTCAGCAATTAAAAACAAGGAAATCATGAAATTTGTAGGCAAATGATGGGCTCTAGAAAAGATCATCCTGAGTGAGGTACCCAGACCCAGAAAGACACACATGGTATATACTCACTACTAAGTTGATTTTAGCCATACAGTACAAGATAATCATAGTACAATCCACAGACCTGAAGAAAACAAGGAGAGCTCAAGGGAAGATACTTGAACTCAGAACAGGAAACATAATAGACATCTGATGTAGTGGAGGGTCGGAAATGTGGGGGGGGATGAAGTGGGAGGATAGCTGGGGAGGGGAACAGGTGGAAGAAGAGAGGAAGAAGGACTGTGAAGAAGAACTGAGAGAGAGAGAGAGAGAGAGAGAGAGAGAGAGAGAGAGAGAGAGAGAATAGAAATCTGGAGGGCAATCTCTGTGACGAGAGGCTTTTTGGGAGTCTATGGAGGTGATGCTACCTGAGACTTCAAGCAATGGGTGCTAAGGAACATACAGTCAGCACCTCCTGAAGCTAGATAGTACTCCCAGAGGAGGGAGGGGGACACCAATCCACACATAAAACCATCAACCCAAAATGTCTTCAACAAGTGTAGGGACAAAGACGAAACAGAGATTTAGGGAATGGTGGATCAGTGACTGGCCCAGCTTGAGACCCACTCCACTGGAGAGGGCCAAGCACTATCACTATTAATGAACTCTGCCATGCTTGCAGACAAGAGTCTAGCATAACTGTCTTCTTAGAAGCTTTGCCTTGCAGCTGAAGGTGACAAATGCAGAGACCCAAGGCCGAGGAATGCGCTGAGCTTTGGGAGTGTTGTGGAAGAGTGGGAGGAAGAATAGAGGGAGCAGGAAAGATCAAGATCACATATAGAGCGATGACCTATAGAGTGATCTAACCTGGGCCCTTGGGAGCTCACAGAGACTGAACCACTAGCCAAGGAGCTGGCATGACTGAACCTAGACCTCCTACACGTAAGGAGCAAATGTGAAGTTTAGTCATCATGAGTCCCCTCACAATAGTAGGGGCTGTACCTGAATCTGTTACTTGCTGCAGGCTCCCTTTCTCCTAACTGGTCTGCCTTGTCATTATCCAGTGGGAGAGGATGTGCTTAGTCCCTCTGAAACTTGAAATGCCCACAACTGATATCAATTCGTGGTCTCCTCTTCTCTGGGAGGAAGAAGAGGGGGCAATGGGAGGAGAGGGGTGGGGTGGGTTAGGAAGTGGGAGGAGAGAGAGAAGGGGTGCATTAAGGATGAAAACCAATTAAATAAATGAATAAATGGAAAAATGTGTCACAGCAAGCGTGGTAAGGTATTGTTTTAATCTCAGCACTTGGGAGGGAGAGGTACGTGGATCTTTGTGAGATCTAGACTGGTTTACAGAGAGTTGCAGGCTAGACAGTGCTACAAGGTGAGATCCTGTCTCAAGCCAATATGATAATAGTGCTGGTGATGATGATAACAACAATGTATAACCATTTTAATTGTCACAGCTTTCAGACAGCTACTGCATCTGTGTCCATTCCTTCTATATAGTAAGCTTACTTCAATCTAGACTAAATGTTAGTGCTTTTACTTGTGCTTTTGAATGACAACTTACCTTGAGAATGACTAAGAAAAAATGTATTTTTTACTGAAAATTTTAAAATTAAAGTTTAAATTTACAAACTCCTTTTAATAGAAAAAAAATTTTAGCACTCTACCTTGATGCTAAGTAAATAGTACTCTTTTGTATTTTATTTTATTTTTTTATTTTTAATTCTTTATTAATTACACTTTATTCACTTTGTATCCCCCTGTGGTTCCCTCCCTCCTCCTGTCCCAATCCCTCCCTTCCTCCACCCTCTGCATGCATGCCCCTTCCCAAGTCCACTGATAGGGGAGGACTTCTTTTCCTTCCTTCTGATCCTAGTCAATTAGGTCTCATCAGGAGTGGCTGCATTGTCTTCTTCTGAGGCCTGGTAATGCTACTTTAGTCATAAGGAAAATGCAAATCAAAACGACCCTAAGATTCCATCTTACACCCATCAGAATGGCTAAGATCAAATACTCAAGTGACAACACTTACTGGAGAGGCTGTGGAGAAAGGGGAACCCTCCTCCACAGCTGGTGGGAATGTAAACTTGTACAACCACTCTGGAAATCAATCTGGCGCTTCCTCACACAACTAGGAATAGCACTTCCTCAAGATCCAGCTATACCACTCCTAGGCATATACCCAAAAGAGGCTCAAGTACACAATAAAGACATTTGCTCAACCATGTTTGCAGCAGCCTTATTTGTAATAATCAGAAGCTGGGAACAGCCCAGATACTCCTCAGTGGAGGAATGGATACAGAAATTGTGGTACATCTACACCATGGAATATTACTCAGCAATAAAAAACAAGGAAATCATGAAATTTGCAGGTAAATGGTAGGATCTGGAAAAGATCATCCTGAGTGAGCTCTCCCAAAGGAGAAAGACGCGCACGGTAAATAGTACTCTCAGGAGGCCCATCTGATATTTGGAATACTGTACCATGCTCACTTCTTCCTCTTACATTAATGTACATTGTTATTCTTTTAAAGCCAGAAGATAAGCTTTTTAAAGATATTGTTAAAAAGCAATGCATATAAGTCAAAAATCCACAGGAAATGCTTTTTCTTGCATGTTTCTTTCTTTATATTTCTCATTGGGTTGAGAATAGCAGCGAGCAAGTCTAGACCCTGTCCAGAAAGAAAGTATGTTCGCTTTGGTGAATACAATGCATTATTTAGTTCCCTAACTTAGGATATTATGTTGGCAAATGAACAAGAAAAGCATGATAGATAGAAAAAGTCCTTTTTACTGTTTCAGGAACAAACTGTTAAGCCAGTGAAAGATTTGGACATCTGGGGCAATAAAGAGAAATAACCACACAGTCTTTTCAAGATACAGTGTCAGTAGTTGGAAGGGAATTTAAAAAGAAAAATGAGATGAATGGAGATAGAAATATGTTACATGATTTTAGTTCACTCAATTTTTTTATGTTCTCTATAAACTCAAATTCTTCATTTTTTTCATTGTCTCAATTTCTTTTAGATTGTAGTTTAGTGGAGAAATAAAGCAATACACATACATTGTAATTTCAGAGCATATAAATATACTTAACAATGACTTTCTTGAATACTTTTATTTTGAATGACAAATAAGTAAACACATGCACGCATGTGCTCAATTATCACTGATTCAGTGTGTGAATTATTTCATTGATATCTCAACATTCTTAAGAATTTGCTAATTGTATACATAATTGGAACTGGAATGTCACAGGGCAGTACAACTCATCTTTTGAAGAATACTTGGAAATTAAATGAAACACACCACTATCTAGAGAAACGCTGCTAAGTGGATGGAAAGTTCTTCCTGAAAGGCCTATCAGCCCAAAGAGATTTGGACTCTGCCCGGGAAGCTGATATCTTTCCAGAGTGGTGATCCTGTAAGTGAGGAGGTGGGTGCAAACAGTTCAAACAGTCCTAAAGAAAACAGAAGCTCTCGTTTCTGATTCAAGGATGTTAAAGAAAACAGGATTGTAGGGATACTGGACAAGGACAGTGCAGAGCCTGCTTCCTCCTATGAAATATGAGGCAGACATGATCACTCATTCTTGAAATTGTCCCATTTCATTATTTGTTGATAATACACAAGTTGGCTATGAAGGTAAATACTCTTTTTTTCCCATTAAAGATTTGAATTAGTGAAAAATGTGTGACAAAAGAAGAAAAAAATCTGTTTGAAAGTGCCATCACTCAAAAATACACTGCATACTTACTCGAATTAAGACTCAAAACTAACAAAATAAAATAAGTGATAGAATAGGGAGAGAGAGAGAGAGAGAGAGAGAGAGAGAGAGAGAGAGCATGCAGTGCAATAATGTCAGTGCCATTAATAAACAGCTCGACTCGGGAGATGTATGTCTAAATGTGTGCATACATTCAGAAGAGGTGTTAAGGAGCCCCAGGAAGTAGCATAAAGTTGGCTCAGTGATTTGACCTCTCTATGTTCAAAATAATGACATACCTCTGAGTAACAACAAAGAAGATTTGGAGATGTTTTTTCCTGAAGAAATGTTCAAACTTTAGACATTGTGACATGGTCACAAGTTAGATATCCCTGCTTAGAGTTTTAATGACCATTCAACAAATAATGATTCATAATAAAGAACTCCTTAAAAGAAGCAAAACAAACCAAAACCATTCATAATAAAAGGAAATAATAAACAGTTTTACATAATTTAAGCTATGTCACTAATTCTCAAATTGAAAGAATTGTGAGGAAGGTGCCAATAATAGAAATAGTGTTTAAAATTTGATATTTTTTCAAGAATATTTTGCCCAATTAAACATGTTCTTAAATAAAGATTATTTGACATTAAAGTTGACATTAAATATTGTATGTATTTCAAAGGATGTGAATTATATCAGAAATCAGAAGGAGGAAAAATTCAATGTAAGATGAGAGTGTGTGTTTTTTTTTTTATTTTGTTTTTCAGAATTATCTTTCTTATATCCAGCATAACAGGGATAATCTGAGCATTTTAAACACTAGATAAGACATACTTTTTAAAATGGCTTATTTTATTGTTAGGGAGTAAAGATCTTCAGTAAACTGTTAGTAGTGCCAACTGTTATTTTTACTTAACGCATAGGGTTTTCTCTGGGTTGCCTATTCTCATGGTTGGCCTATGAACTCAAGACGAATACAGCTTCATTCAACAAGTATTCTCTTTATGTGTACTGAAGAAATACGCTCCTAATATGAAAGACAGAAGCAATCACCTCATGTAGGTAATATTTAGTAGTGAAAATTAAGCAAGCAACATCAATTTATGAGCTGTACAACTACAAGTGTTGCACAAAATAATGGCGTATATAAAGGTCCCGGGGTGATATTAGTCGTAATTTAAAAGGAGTGGTGAGAACAAAAGTTACTGACAAGAATATTTATATTTCATATACCATGTATGCAAAGTAAGTGATGGGCGGCTCGCAGAGACAGCTAGAGGAAAGCGCTGCCCCGAGAATCGGCTGTGAAGGGTCCGGATGTGTGTGGGTGGAAGATGATCAAGAACTGTCCTTGGGCACAGTGAGTGGGCAAACAGAGAAAGTAAGGAAGAAAGCTGGCGTGGAGGAGAAAACATGGATTCTGTACATCGTTAGCAGCACAGTGACAACACAATAGGCTTTTAGAGTGTGAAAGGTGACAGCGAGTAAAAAATTATGATGTGACAAATACACGCCGTAGACGATTTGATAATACAATTGTTTGTTAAAATTAATGTCACTATATTTAAATTACACCATGAATTATTCATTGTTGCATGTGTATGTGCATGTGGTGTGTGTGTGTTCGAGTGTGTACATGTGTTTAGCCGAAAGCACTGCACTTCCGCCTCTGCCGCTGTGCACGCGTGTTCACAATTGCTCATCACTTCGCCCAGCTAATGAGAATCTCTGACTTCACCTGGAACTCTCCAGTTATCACTCATTTAGCCTGTTTCCCCGAAAATCTGTGTTCTAAGGCTTGGTTACAGATGTCCTCCATGCTTCCCTGGGTTTTACGTAGCCTCTTCTCAGCTTCCAAATTCTAGTCCTTAGGATTGCACACAAATCGCATGTTCAGCCCCGTTTTCAGCCCCAAATTACACACTCAGAAATAAAATGTAAACCTCCTTTAACTGTGACCAATAATTGGAGAGTATTGACCAGAGAAATCAAACAATGCAATTAATTTTGATGGTATTCTTTGAAGTTTGTGTTGAGAACAAATACCACAGAAAGACTAAAACCCCGAGGCTGGAAGAGTTGCTCAGTATTTAGGATCCTGTGTTATTTTTTTCAAGAGTACCAGCACCACATGATGGCATTTAGATTTGCCTTTAACTCTAGCCCAGGGTGATCTCATTCCCTCTTCTGGACTCATGTGCGCATAGCTGCTCTAGTGCACACACACTCACACACACACACACTCTTGAAGGTGGCCATAGTAGTCTTCCAGGAGAGGAACAGTGGTCTGTTCCAGGATTTAGCATGGTTATGGCTTGGTAAACTGTGGCAGTCATGTATGTTCAGAGACAAATCTTAAAATTTTATATGTGGATCTGTAAGCACACAAGAAAGAAAACATCACCTTGTCAAATAACCTTGCCTGGGTGGGATGGATGGCTGATGGGGAAGATGCAGTTCTTACAGAGGATCCGGCTTTGGTTCCTGGCACCATGGAATCTGACACCTTCTTCTGACCTCCACAGACGCAGACGCAGAGACAGACACCGGCACACAAGTGGTGCACAAGCATCCGCACAAGCAAAAGTCCCACAACCATCCAGGAAAAATCAATCTTAAAAAATTATTTAGTCAAGATTTAGGTTTCAGTTTGTGAAATAGAGGCAAGCAAATGTTCTTAAGACAACTATCAGTGTGACAGTATATGATATTGAACATACTTCATAATCCTTTATAATTCATATTCCTGAATGATTTAATAGAAATAATTCCCAAAGCATATTGGCTTTCACTCAGGACCATATAACTAATGTAATTGGAATAAATTTTATGTATATTGTAACCAAGAACACCCTCTAAAAACACTGTTTATTTAGCTATTCTCTTTAGTTCCCATGATTCCTGCGAGGAAGATCTGGTTGCTTATCTGAACTTGATCTACATGCCTACATCACACACACACACACACACACACACACACACAAACACACACTTTGGGTTTGTGAATTTGGGTATTCGTCTGTAAGACTTTTTAAAAAGAATATAAATAAAATAAATTGAAGTTAAACAATGTATAGATAAATAAAAGCCAATGTAGTAAGAGCCCCATCCTTCATGTATGATTAAAAATTATCCTGACTTCTACAACCTTGATAATCTCGTGAGATGTCTAAATATTCTGGACCTTTAAAGATGTATTATTATACAGAAAAAGCTAGCGTCTTCCTTGCCTTGCTGTATGCTCCTAGCAATTTTCCATCCCCTGATGGCCTGTCCATCCTTTGCTATACATTCCTACTCGCTCTAATGCATTTGGGATTGCTAGTGAGCTGGTTCCCTCAATGCAAACCCCCATTTAGTTAGACCCGAAGCCCATCACAATGTTCCAGAATGTTCTTCCTGATCTCTGAGTACATTTTCTAGAGAATAATAACCTATTCTAGGATGCGGAAATGCCTTCATTTCCAAAACGTCTGACAGTAGCATATGATAAAAAATGTACAGAATTATTCAATTAGGAAGAAAGCCTTAGCTTTGAAGATGAGCTATTGAGTTTGCAAGAGATGCCCAAGCTATCGGTAAATACTTAGATGCATACCCTAGCTATCACTAAGTCCAGGATACAAAAGTGAATAGAAGACTGAATAGAGTATTGTCAATTCTGAACAGCTCTTTATATAAAAAGTATCAGAACTGTGTTACAGGTGCAGATAATACATTTAGTACAAAACATACAGTGGAATTAGGCAGCATGGAAACATTCTTTTGAATTTATAAAAGTAAAAATGTTCTTTGCAGGCATATAGAAAGATAACAGCTTTGATATGCCCTAGAACATTTTATAATCTACTCCTCAAATATTGCAAATTGAAAAGCAAATACATGGATATGGAAATGTTACTTCTAAGAGAACTTTAAAAAATATACATATTTAAACAAATTTAGTTTATTTTTAGAAGAACAATGATACTAGTTTTTACATACTTTGATTTTTTTCTTTTTGTTTGTTTTTATTTTTGACTACTGAGGTAAAAAATAGTATAAAGATTTTAATTGGTGTCAGATTTTATCAGAGGGAGGAAGATACAGATTAATTTTCTTGATCAAAAGGAGAAAATACTTTTTTTAAAGCAGAAATTGCATTGGAGAGTCAATTATATGACTGATTCACTGAAGTTACTGTTTGCAAAGAATATTACCTAGATATGTTTGCTATTGGAAAGCTTAAAGAATTCTTAATATCAGAAAAATAAACCTAAAATATCAGAAAAATCAATGACCAATGAAAGAAGCAAATTTGTCTAAAAGTCTGACATGAATGTGGGATTCAAGCTCTAAAGCAAATTAAATTCTCTAGAGCTGCCTATCAGCCAGCCACGACAGGTTTGAAGGTCATTGTTGTTGGCTATTTGGCTAAACTTCAACTCAATTTCATCCCTGACCAGTGATTCGAAACTGACCCCCGCAGATGAGCAGCCATGTGGTACCCCTTGCATATTAACGAGAAGATTCCCTGCCCCATAAAGGAACAGATCCGATTTGAAAAGATGCCTTGTGAGGAGAAAGGCCTGAGAGGACCGCCTGGGCTTCCTGAGTCGCTCAGCGTATTCATCGCTTCCTCCCTCCGTGATGCGGTCTTGCCAGGGAAGAATGCACGTCCTCTCCATGTGGGAACCGGCACAGTGAAGAAGTAAACAGCCCGGCTCACAGCACTCGACATTATTTCTTCTTTATGAATACAAGACGGCCTTGCTCCTACGGTATCGATTCTGTGGTGTCGTAATAGAGAGCTTTAAGTTATTCATTTGTTTTGTGCCCGGTCTTCTGCTCTTGGTGTCCCAAGGGGTGAGAAACAGGAAGCCTGAAGAATTCAAGGCAAAATATATAACACATTGACGATTCCATCATAGGTTAAATTCAGAATTAAGTATTATCTTCTTTTGCTTAAATGTACTTTGTTTTATTATCTAATTTTTGTTATTTAGTAAAGGTTTCTGTATCCTCAGAATGCATAGGTAAAAATAACTGTAGGCCAAATACATGGTAGATGAAACAAAGAAAGTACAATGTTGTATAAATTGCTTTCATATTTTCTGTTTTTGTGATTTTTATTTTCTCACTTGAAGCAGTTGTAGAAACAGCAGTAACTGGAAGAATAGTATTACCTCCTGATCACTCAATAAAATGAAATACAATTGTGAGAAACTTGTCTTCGTGGTATGACTAGAATGCTAAGCAGGAAATGTTGACCTACAAACGTATTTGACGTGCAGTATCTGACCCCCAAAACGTATAGCCTCCCTTGAAGTTAGAGAGAACTTCTATTAAAAAAATGACACGAACTGATTGGCCTGCTCTTTAATTTCCTCTCCCTGAGGGGGAGCAGGCTTACCAGGCCACAGAAGAAGACAATGCAGCCACTCCTGATGAGACCTAATTGACTAGGATCAGAAGGAAGGAAAAGAAGTCCTCCCCTACCAGTGGACTTGGGGAGGGGCATGCATGCAGAGGGTGGAGGAAGGGAGGGATTGGGACAGGAGGAGGGAGAGAACCACAGGGGGGATACAAAGTGAGTAAAGTGTATTTAATAAAGAATTAAAAAAATAAAAAATAAAGTAAAAAAATGAACTTTTGACAATTTAATTAAGAGTGTGAATGTAATTTTAGTCTCTATTATAAAACCAAGCCTATATGACCAAACTTTTATGCTTTCAGGTTTTTTTTAATATTTACAATAAGAAAGTAAGCATCACTCTTTTTTTTTTTTTTCAATGCAGTTTATTCAGGAACCTTGAACAATCCTCGGACCCTGGGGAAAGCCAGCCCACAGATTAAATAGCCTCTGGGTAGCCAACCCAGGCGTGCGACGTGGGCAATGCAGATAGGTCCACATACATGGAAGCAAGCCAGATCCTCAGCCTTAGCCAAATGTGGAATTGTTCGTGACAGAGAGCACTCACCATCGGGAAGGTGGAAGGCGGAAACCAGCTCCATCTTTAAGGCATAGCATTCCGCAGCTCTCTACAGTTCCCCCTTTTTGTTTTAGACGCATCAGGCAAGACTAGAGGTCTGATCTCTGATATTAGAAATAAATTGGGACTTTGTACCGATGTTCATTTAGGTGTCATCCACCCAAAGAGCATCAGACCCGTCTGATACCTTTTTCTCAGAGGCGGGACCTGGGGCATCAACCCGCATACAACCAGACATGCTCTTCTCTGGGTCCAAAGCGGCTGACCCTGAGTGCAGTGCTTAGCCTCGCATCCTGAGCGTATCATTTTAGCTTTTTATGGTATCCAACCATGCTTGGGGAGAATGTCCTGCTTCAATGGCTGTAAAGGCCTGAATGATCATGGCTGCGTCACTAGCATATAACATGAGAATTTTTCCTGTGCTGCAAATCTGTCTAAACAATTGTCGAGCTATATTTTAGGTAATTGGACTGGAGAATTCGATACTACGATGGAGCAGCTGAGAGTGGCCATTGTCACAGTAAATTCTACCAGAGTGGACGCAGGACTAGCCACAGGATTATCACCATGGATTGCTGCAGCCATGAATCATCTGAAGGAATGGGCGGGCATGGGAGCGTTAGCAGGCCTTCTGGTGTTGGTCTCCTTGGTTTGCCTGTGGTATATATGCAAGATTAGAGTCTCACAGCATCACTCTTTTAAAAACAACTTTCGTTTTGAAATTCTGGAAACTTGATTAAGAATGTTGAGCAAGGCTGGTAAGCATTCTGTCAGTAACTGTAAGTGAACCTCACCATATTCTGAATGTGAATGTTTATCACTTTATGAAGTCCTGAGCTCTGCCTTACTCTGCTACCCTGGATTAATGATTTTCCTACTGTATGGTTTTGCTACTACACACCGATACAACACACACACACACATATATGTATATAATTTTATATATTTATATGCCTATCTCACGTGTATATTTTATATATATTATTAATTTCGTAAATACTTAATATATACATATATTAATATACATACATACATAAAATATGTACATGTTTGAGCTTACTTTTCTCCCGTGATAAAAATTATAACCAAACAATGTGAGGAAGAAAACGTTTGTCCATCTCTGAGGGAAATGAAGGCTGCACTCAGAGGCTAGGAATGAAGCGTAAACCATACAATAGGGCTGCTTGCTGTCTTGCTTTCTGTGCCTTTTTGGGCAAAGTTTCTGATGCATAGCAGCCCATCGGCTGAGAGCTGGGCCTGCCCACTTGAGGATAGGCCCTCTCACACCAATGAGCAATCAATGAAATGCTTGATTGACATGCCTACCAGCCAATACGATGAAGTCAATTCTTCAGCTGAGATTCTCTTTCTAGGTAGGTCTAAGTTTGTGTTAAGTTGAAGATATATATTGATGAAATATGGCTTTTGTCTTGAAAGGACATAATTTTCTGCCTCCATAGTTTCAAGTGCTTTATTTTGTAAAGTTGGAATTATTTTATAATATTCTCAAACCAACATGGAATAAAAAGACTTTAATCATGAAAACATTTCCCCACGGATTGGATAAATTGCTAACCAGTGACTCCATGTAATTTAGAATCACCTAAATAAGAGACTGTGCTGTTTCGACACTTTGCACATGGTATTACCTCAAAACAACTGCACTGAGACCGTGGCCCGTTCTGTTTTTCAGAGTGATCCTGCCTCATTCTGCCTTGAGATCCTCTGTTCTCCATTCCCATGTTCTTCATGGGTGACATTGCATTTTCATTCTTCACTTTCCACGCAATCTGTGAGCATTTTATTAAAACTCTTCTTGTCATGGATTGAATTTCTTAGGAAATTTTACAATTATAAGACCTTCACAGAACACTGGGCTAATCTATAGTTGTTGAACAAACGAATTAGTGATTGGCAGGGGAATGCATCACTGATATTACAAAGGAAGGGTCAAAGACTGATATGATCTGAAGAGTTGCTGACCTTCACACATATATCAGCAACAGAGGCTGAGGGCTAAGCTTATCCTTCCGTGTGTAAATTCGATCAAAAATCTTTGTACATGAACCACCACATTAGCACAGGAAATACAAACGGCCTTCCACAATGCGTGACTCAACCATGATGCTCTAGTCACTTACCAGACCTGGATCCTATGCATGAGTCTCTCCTGTACCATACTTTTTTATCTTAATTTTGTCTATAATGACTTTTTCAATAGCTCATTTTCTTCACATACTGTTAGTTTGTTAACTAAATTTTAACTGGTTTCTGTGTGATAACATAGACAAATAAAAATGCTGGTTTTAATCTCCTGAAATATTTTATCTTTGTTTTAGAACACAGTCTAGTGGTAATGCCTTCACACAATGCATCCAAACTGTTCTGTGTAAGACCCTAAGAGCGGTCATTTTTGTGGAAGCAGATGAGCACCAGAGCCTGAGGAGCACATCTCAGGGATGATGCATCCTCCAACTGTAAGTGAACACATCTGTCTTCACTTTGTGAATTAGTGTTTGGAGGATTTGTTTGCTTGGTTGTTTGTTTTGGAGACAGGGTCCCCTTTGCAGTCCACGCTCTCTGTAACTCCAAATTCTCCTGTCTCGTTCGCAGGTATTTATTTCCCACTAAACACAAATCACACTCTCTACTGTGCTTTAATCTGAGGAGAAAGCATTGCCGGCCACGAAGCACTGCAGGCAATAGCAGCAGCAGCAGCAGCAGTAGAGCATGTGTTAATTAACTGCTGAGTTTTTCCTCATGCCTTCCGAGTTCAATGCTATAAATCAACTTTTAGAGTTCCAGACATGATGCTCTTTACGGTAAATTTCATAAATCCCCTTCCTTACAATGCCTTTCCTCTAGTTCTGACTAATGTCACCTCAGAGCAGAAGTCTCCATAGAAATGAATGGTACAGAACTATATCTGCTGTGGGGTATTTGTTCCCATTGTGAACCCCGACATTGTGAACTGTAGAACCCTGTTTCTTCTTTGGTGTGGTTGAACACTATCACACACCTTTACTCCAAGAACCTTCTGTTTATTGTAAACAGGTGATTTCAGCCAGCCCTAGCACACACCTTTAGTCCAAGAGTTTTTGTACACAGGATTTAATAAAGTTAAGCCCTGGTGAAGAGGCAGAGCAAGAAACCAGCTGACAATGATAGAATAGGAGGGACTTTGTGTTGAGGGATTTAAGACAACAGGTCCAATCCCCATCCAGAAAGGCAAAGAGGATGGACATCAGAAGAAGAAGAAAACAGGAAACAACCTAGGAACCTACCACAGAGGGCCTCTGAAAGCCTCTGCCCTTCAGACTATCAAAGCAGATGCTGAGCCTGATGGGCAACTGTTGGGCAGAGTGAATGGAATTTTAGGTAAGAACTGGGTAATAGTAAGAGCTGGAGAGGACAGGGTCTCCACAAGGAGAGCAACAGATCAAGAAAATTTGAACACAGGGAACTTCCCAGAGACTCATACTCCACCCAAGGACTATTCATGGAGATAACCCAGAACCCCTGCACAGATGTAGCCCAGGGCAGTTCAGAGTCCAATTGGGTTACATAGTAATGTGAAGAGGGACTGTCTCTGACAAAATCTGATTGGCCTGCTTTTTGATCACCTCCCCCTGGGGGGGAGCAGCCTTACCAGGCCATAGTAGAGGACAATGCAGCCACTTTTGATGTGAACTGATAGACTAAGATCATAAAGGAGAGGAGAACCTCCCCTATCAGTGGACTTGGGGAGTGGCATGCAAGCAGAGGGAGGAGGGAGGGGGGGATTGGGAGGGGATGAGGGAGGGGCTTATGGGGGGATGCAGAATGAATAAAGTGTAATTGATGAAAAAAAAAAAGAAATAGAAGGGCCTTTAGCTCTTTTGATTCCTGGCTTTTGGGGCATTTTGGGCTTTGATCCAGCAAGCTTATGGCCTTGGGTTTTTGGCCTTTCCTTCCTGGGATATCAGCTGAGCTAGTGAGCCTTTTGGTTTCTTTCCAATGGACTTGAGCTGAGAAGGAAGATCAGCTGGTTACTATCTCTGCCTATCCAAGCTAGCAGGTTTTCACCTCAGCATCTGGCTCCTGAATCTTTGTTGGTAAAATAGAATGGATGGGGTGTTTATTCTTTTTATAACAACATATATCTCAACAAAACAACATGTAAACACTATATACTTCTGGAATGTTTTTGATGACTAAATCTGAGAAAACTGGGAAAAATCTCAAAATCAAGGGTTTTAGGCAACTCAGCATTGCCCTGCATGCCTTGCTTTTGTTTCTTTCCTGAGCAGAAGCCTGGAAGGATTGTTTAGGAAGTGAACGGTAAGGTGGATTCTCCAGACCCATGGTCTTCCATTAAGAGTGGATAAAGCACAGATAGCAGACTCTGTTTCAGGGGTTGTTTCTATAGTTCATGAACCACTGATCAGTTTGATGGGTTATGAAAATACTACACCAATTTTCATTTATCAATTTAGTATCCTGTCAGTTTCCTGACTTTAGTCAACAAATCAAGTGTTTTCCCGTAGAATCTTGAGTGTCCTCTTTGCAGTCATGACACATGTGCTGCTCTCTAAGATTAAAGCACGAAACTGAACAGAAACGACTGGTCACTTTTACCTTGCTTTGGATTTTATAAGAAATAATTTTTGTTTTTTTCTTCACTCAATATGACTTTGGGTATGCATCTCTAATATATAGATATTATTATGTTGAAATAGTTATTTTACACCTAGTTCTTTGATTTTTTTAAAAAGCCATAATTATATTTTTACTCTAATACCTGCTTAACTGTGTCACAAATATTCTGATGCTAAGGTTTTGACTCATTTTACATTTTCCTTTTCTAGTTTTTTCCTGTTCTGTCAATGACTTGAACACTCAAAAACGATCTATGATAAAATGTGGCTTTTTCTCTGTGTTTGCACAGAGGCTGAGACAAGAGGAGCCTTTTGATGCCAGTCTATGACAAACAGACCCCATTTCAAAATATTATTTTTAAAATCCAATTTAAGACTTTCTTTATATACTGAAATATGATCCATAGGGAAGAAAAATTACATTAGATGCAGCAATGAATGCATGCTTCTTCAATTTGAACTCAAAATCCTTCTGCCATGGCCTCAAGCTTTCTGGAATAATAGGCAAGGGCTTTTCCTGGAGAAATTCCAAGTTTCCCTGGAAGTGTCTTGTTGAGAAATATGCACAAATTATTTTTATGTTCACTAAGTGCATATTCTTCCATCTTAATTTTGCTACTGTTGTTGAAAATCTAACCCAAACACAAAACATATTTTAACAGAGTGAGAATTATAAGAATCTTGTATAAACCCTGCCCCTGAATTATTTATTTATGGTATTAGTGTTTGAAAGACTGTCAGAAGCCAAGACTCAACATATATAAAAAATCGTGTCTGTTCCCAGTTAGACTAGGCCAATTCTAAGGCATAAATTACCCTTTTAAAGTGGTGCTCATAGAGAAGGCCTAACCTTCATTTCTGTGGAAATGGATCCTCTCTGCTGTTAAAATGTGGCCTGAAAAGTCTCGTGTTCTTCTCCTGTTACCACATCATTTCTGTCACCTCAGTGTCCTTTGCTAGTTCTGTCTCTTGTGTGAACTTTTAATTTTGGAATTCTCTAATTTAGACCCCCCCTTTTTTTTTTTGGTTCTTTAATCTTTTCACATTTTTATTTACTCTCACACCTTTGGAAACACCATGTAGTCACGAAGCTTTAAATACCATCTATATGTGATCGTGCCCAATTTAAATGCCCATCCCAAACTTTGCCTGGTATAATCAGAAGACTTGCCTTTGAATGATTACTTCAGTGTTTAAAGCTGCATTTTAATCTTCTTGGTGAAAACCTAGTCTTTTATCTCATTTTTAAAGTTTATCTCCTGAGCTCTTCTCTCACGTCCACTTAACTAACCTCTTTGTTTTCTGCATCTTTGTCCAAATTGCCTAAATCTCCACTTAATCGTGAATCCTAGCCTGACTACTTTGTAAATCTAGCAATCTATCACTTGCGTGTTTTATTCACTTCCTACTCAAACCCTTCATGTAATTCAGACTACATTTGTTTTAAATATTTTAACCCTTGTCTCAGCAATACTATATTTAAAAATTTTCTCTAAATTTGGGCTGTGAGTGTGAACATAATATCCTATAAGATGAAATTCTTAGTTTGAGAGAAATATTTTATGTTAGTATGTTTATTTCATTTTATGGACATATACAACTAAGATAACTAATTAGCAAATTCATGCCCATAATTTGAGGATAATGTTGAATTGAATATTTGATAATTCTCTCTCTTTCTCTCTCTCTCTCTCTAGTGTGTGTGTGTGTACCATAAAGTAGATATATATATTTGGCTATACAAACAAAGCACAAATATTCGTATCCAAAGACTACAAAAGTCCCTGGTGTTAATTAAAGAAATAGGGACCTGCCTTGAGGTACTCAGTCTTGTTAATAAAAATGCTTAAGGGTGGGGTTAAGAAGAAACTGGAAGAAAACCTTATTGTAGTTCAAAAGAAGCCCAGGGTAATCAATGCAGCTGCCCGTTAAAAGGAGGACAGAGCTGAGGAAACAAAACTTTCTGTGGGTTGTATTGTGTAAGCGTGGAATCAACAATGAGAAAATAGCAGGAGTTTTTAGATTAGGATAGGAGCTTTAGACAAAGGATAAGAAAGCTCAACAGACCAGAAAGAGTATACTTAGGTTCAGCAGCTCAAAGAAAAAGACAGAAAAAAAAAAAAAAGAAAAAGTAAAAGTTAAGCCATGGCCTTGGAACTGTTGCTCAGAGGATGGAATTTCTGTGAAGATAACAGATTTTCTCATTAAAGAGATACTTATTATTTCTCCATTTTAAGATACCCTGAGGTACACTGGTCTACCTGAGGGGTGATCCCTTGGCCAGGTGGATGACTTTGGATTCAGTCTTATTTTCTTCCATCTATCTATCTATCTATCTATCTATCTATCTATCTATCTATCTATCTATTCACTTTACAGCCTGACCCCAGCCCCCTCCCTCCTCTACCCCCTCAAACCCCCTCCTCCATTCCCCTTTTCTTTCTTGTCAGAGAAGGGAGGGCTCGCAGTGGGTACCAACCCACCCTGGCATCTCAAGTCACAGCAGGACTGGGCACATCCTCTCCCACTGAGGCCAGACAAGGCAGCTCAGCTAGAGGAAAAGGATCAAAAAGATCAAAAGGTAGGCAACAGAGTCACGTGGAGGTGATAAAAAAGCCAGCCCATGGGTTCATGGCAGAGACGGTCACTGGTCCTATTATTGGGGAACCCTCTTGGATACTGAGTTACCATGGGCTACTTCTGTGCAGGGGTTCTAGGTTATCTCCATGAATGAATAGTCCTTGTTTGGAGTATCAGTCTTAGAAAAGACCCTTGTGCCCAGCTTTTTTTGGTTTTGTTGTTCTGCTTATAGAGCTCCTGTTCCCTCCAGGTCTTTCTATCTCCCCCTTCTTTCATAAGATTCCCTGCACTCTTTCCAAAGTTTGGCTATGAGTCTCAGCCTCTGCTTTGATACGCTGCTGGGTGGAGTCTTTCAGAGGCCCTCTGTGGTAGGCTCCTGTCCTGTTCCCTGTTTTCTCCCTCTTCCAATGTCCATTCCATTTACCTCTCTGAATGAAGATTGAGCATCTTACCCAGGGTCTTCCTTCTTGATTAGCTTCCTTAGGTGTAAAGATTTTATTATGATTATCCTTTATTATATGTCTAATATCCACTTATAATTGAGTATATACCATGTGTGTCTTTCTGCTTCTGGGATACCTCACTCAAGAGAGTTTCTTTTTAAATTTATTCACTTTGCATATGGATTGCAGCCCCTTCGTCCTCTCTTCCAAGCCCACCTTCTCACCGCTTTTTCCCCTTCCCTGCTTCTTCTCAGAGAAGGGCGTCCTCACCACCACGTGCCATCCAGCTCCTCCACTTCATGTTGCATCAGGACTAAGTTCTTCCTCCCTACACATATGGAGTTGAAGGGCAGCTCAGCCTTCATGTGGCTCCCTTAGCAACTCGGGCAGAGGCTGTCATTGACATGGATACTCTAAGTGTTTCTTAATTCAAGCAAGATGAAAGCAGAAAATTAAGCATCACAGATGTTTTCAACAGTCCAGAGAATTATCTACAGTAGTTGTGCTTTTGGTTTTCAGTGAAAGAATTTAGTAAGTGAATGAATGTAAAAGTAAAAGAATTAATAGTGAGTGCAGATAAAGAGAAGCCGCAGCTACCACAACATTATCAAATCCACTGTGCAAAATGTACAGCAGAAACTGAGTAGGGAAGCCAGCCTTGAGGAGTGAGTCAGTCAGGGCTTCTCAGAGGAGCAGAGCATCATACCAGACGGAATTCCAAGGAAAGAAAATCATTAAATTGGGTCTTAAAATCATCTGGCAGAAACCCACTGTTAAAGTCCGCGTGAAACAGCCATGCTTAAGTTCCGTGGAGAGTTTCTGATGCAGAGTATTCTTGCCATGGAGTAGCTGCGGAATTATCTCTCCCACTCCTGGCATTCTATTGCGGGATAAACATGGAAACCTCCACTGGAAGGAGCCTGCCTCCTCGCTGTCCTCAGGAGCACGGTGTTTCTAAAACACTTAGCTGCCTGTTCTTCTCCTTTTTCCTTGTTTCACGTTTGGTCACCAGCATGGCCCAGGAAATCCTGTAGAAGACAAAGAAGGGCCCTTTTGCTCCCAGATTGCTTTCATCAAGCTTAAGTCCCACATGGCAATTTACCGAAACAACTTGTCACAAACAAGGTTTCAGAGCATGGTGTTGGTCTCAGCCTCCAACAGCCTCAGGTTGCCCTCATGCTGCAGGATTCTATGGTACATTGCTAAGTCTACAAAGACTTAACTGTCTAGCATCAGCCTAAACCAAAAATAAAGGCTCCTCAAGGCATTCTCTTAACTGTGAAGCCTTCTAACATATATTTGGAAACATTATCATTGAAAAAGGAGGCAGGGACAAGCAGGAAAAATCCAGACCAGCCTAACAGGGCACACACAAAATTCTGGAACTCTGTGTTCCAAATTTAGAGCTTCTGGTGACATCATTATTCATAACTATGTTACCTTGTGGAACCTAGAAACTGACATTAGTAAATAAATTTTGTTCACACTTTAAAATTTCAACACTTCCCCATGCATGGTCCTTGGTTGGAGTATCAGTTTCTGCAGGGTCTCCCAGGCCCAATTTCTTTGTTTCTGTTGTTCTCCTTGTGGAACTTCTGTCCCTTCCAGGTCTTTCTATCTCCCCCTTCTTTCATAAATTTCCATGCACTCTGCCCAAAGTTTGCCTGAGTCTCAACCTCTGCTTTGATACCTCGATCAATGGAGTCTTTCCAAGGCCGTCTGTGGCAGGCTCCTGTCCTGTTCCCTATCTTTTCCTGCTTCCAATGTCTGTTGCATTTGCCCTTCTCAATGAGGACTGAGTCTTCCTTTGGGGATTCCTTGTTTAGCTTCTTTAGGAGCATAGATTTTAGTATGTTTAGTATATTATATGTCTAATAACATATGAGTGTGTATATGCCATGTGTGTCTTTCTGCTTCTGGGTTACCTCTAAAACAACTGCTCAGAGGTAGCCCATAGACTCAGTCTCCATGTAGGTACCCTAGTAAGGGGAGCAGGGGCTATCTCTGACATTAACTCGGAAGCAGGCTCTCTGATCACCTCCCCATGGGGAGTGCAGGATTGCTAGGCCACAGAGGAAGACAATGTGGCCAGTCCTGATGAGACAGGAATGGCCAGGGTCAAATAGAAGGGGAGGAGGACCTCCCCTAACAGTGGATTAAGGGAGGGGTAGAAGAGGGAGGGTGGGATTGGGAGAAGATGAGGGAGGGGCCACAGCCAGGATACAAAGTGAATACATTGTAATAAATAAAAATAATTTTAAAAAAGAGAAAAAAATTAAAATGAAAAAATTCAACACTTCAAGCACACAAATTTTCAATGTGTCACAGTTTGCATAGCTTTACACAATTTTATTATTTTATCATATGTATGATTTCATGTTACCACCACATCAAGGTTCTCAACCTAACCATCATGGAAAACTCCCAGGAGCTATGGCTTTCTTGTCCCACCATATATCCTCTATTCTATCAGTAACTGTGGCATCAGCAGTAAGTTTCTCATCTTAATAACTATTGCATTTCCTAAGTGTCAGTGGTTGAGACCCTATGGTTGAATTTATTCAGTGAGTATTATCTCATCTCTCACGGTTTACGGAAACTGTGTATATAAATAGCTCTAGCCTGTCTATTGATTGGTAGTATTGCATGTCATAGATGCATCATGGAGAGCTTAATCATTTACCCATCAGGAGACATTTCATGAATCCCCAATTCTAGGCTATAAAAAACAAACAAACAAAGCAGCTATGAATATACTTCTGTGCGATTTTTGAGTCTGTGTGAAAATTGATAATAATTTCTATGGAACAGCTGTGTGTAACTGGTGAGGGACATAGTCAGCGTTATTTTCACATCTTAGTTACAGTTATTTATTGTTTTACACATGTGTGTTCTGCAGACCATGAGTGGAAATGAGAGAACAACTTTCAAAAGTGGGTTTTTCAATCAACTATACGGTTTCTTGGGATGAAACTCAGGTTCACAGCCTTGGAACCATGGCCTGCACCCACTGAGCCATTTCACCAGCTATGTAAAGGGGGTTTTATTCTAAAAGGGGTTGGAAAACTTTCTTTACAGTTGTTGCATTAAAAATGAACTAAAACAGGACACATGTGTGGAACATAGGACTAGAAAAAAGACTTTAGAAATGTACTTATTTATTCGCTTTACATCCTGCTTGCGGGCCCCCTCCCAGTTCTCCCCTCACACACTGCTTCCCACCATTCTCCCCTTTCTTCCCTCTCCTTCTCCCAGAGAAGGGGAGGTCCATCCACGGTACCAGCCTGCCCTGCCACATTATGTTGCTGCAGAACTAGGCAGATCCTCTCCCACTGAGGCAAAACAAAGCAGTCTAGACATGGGAACAGAATCAAAAGGGAAGCAGAGTCAGAGTGGGCTCCTGCTCCGTAATTTTGAGGGTTCACATAAAAACCGAGCTGCACATCTGCTGCATATGTGCAGGGGACTAGGAGCGCTCCATGCATGATCTTTGGTTGGTGGTTCAGTCTCTGCAAGGCACCAGGTTAGGACCGTAAGTACTGCGGTGGAGTATGCGACCACTCCTGGCTGCCTCGCTCTTTCCCCCAACTCTCCTGTAAGAATCCCTAAGCTCTCTCTAGTATTTGGCTGTGGGTTCTGCATCTTTTTCCATCAGAAGCTTCTCAGAGGAGTTATGCGAGGCTCCTGTCTAGAAGCATAGTAGAGTAACATTAATAGTTCAGGGATTGGGTCTCTCCAATGGGATGGGTCTCAAGCAGGGCCAGGTTTTTGTTGGCCATTCCCTCAATCCTTGCTCGATCTTTGCCCCTGCATATCTTGTAGGCAGGACAAATTATGGAGGTTTTGTGGGTGGGTTGGTGTTCTTAACCCTCCACTGGAAGTCGTGCCTGCCTAAAACAGGTGGCAAATAGAAAAAAAAAAAAAAGCTAAGATTATAAGAATAATCAAACAAAGGGAAAATAAGAAATTCATTCTTATCACAAGTGAAAAGTCTTGTTTCTGAAAGATTATCACAAGATGGAAAGACAAACAGAAGATGGGAAGAACCACCCTTGAAAACAAGAGTGTGCCTAAAATATAAGAATATCAGCAGAAATGTCTATAGTGGGAACACAAAGGAGGGAGGCAAGGAAGGGAAAATGATAAAATTACATTTTAATTAAAAATAAAATAAAATTTAAAAATCTGTTTAGTCACGGTTTTCCCCTCAGGGAAGCCGTTTGTTCTGGCGCAATGCCGCCCTGCAGCTTCAGTGTCCTTGATCACACCCCACTATGCACAGAACCTAAAGCTGTCTAGAATTTTTCCAGGAGACAAAGAATATGAAGAACACATGGGAAAAGGGCGTGAGCTACCTTCCTTTTTACTTGGCATTGATATTATGTGTTTTCTTCTTAAATAGTGAGATTCTAAAAAGAAAAGAAGACTGAAGCCTTTTATGAAAGTTCACAAATCAAGCTCCGGAGATTAGGAACAAAGCGCATGCAAACACATATGGAGTAATAGTAAAGGCTGGACTCTGTGTTTTGTTCAAGACAAGATACAAAGTACCTGTGGGAGATACTCTTTTCTTTTCACGTTAAAATTGTTAGCACACATTTTAAGCTGTCTGTGTTTAATAGTGAGAATCCGTGTTTACCCTTCCCGCACTGACTAATGGTAGTCTTGGTGGAGCTATTGTTTTATGATATTGGGATAACTTCATATCACAAGAAAGGACTTAATCTCCCTGTGTCAAATAAATATCCAAGTAGAAGTGTTAGTAGAAGGGTGGAAAAGAGAATTTGTTTTCAAAGCCATTTACACATTAGCAGTAAGAAAATAATGTGCAGGGTCAGCCATGTAGAACGTGATCTTGAAATGTCCAATGACTGGGTCATAATAACAATCATATTTCAAAGTAAAAAGAAACCATAACCAATGAATAGAAGAAAAGTTTAAAAAACGAAGCAAAAAAAGACTAACACAGTTGCATGCAAAGATTTTAAATCATTCATGTGTTAATGTAATCATGTTTGTATGTTTTTTTAATGCATAAGATTATCAATTAAGTCTTTAAAATCCTTTCATGAATCTCAACAGTATGTTGTAATCAAGTTATTTGGCAGATGGTGAGGAGGGAAGAAAGCTGGCAGAAGGAGACGTGTTTTCTATCATGAAAGCCATTGGTATACGGAGATAGCGAAATAATCTGCAATTTCCTCTCATACAAGGTCATGCTGGCAAGAAAACAAGTCATCTTTAAGTTACTACGTGAGACCGTCCTACCAGAATGAAATTACTAAGACAGGGTGGATCGGAGAAGCGTGACTCCTTCTTAGTCCTCCATTGTGTATTTTCTGTACTTGCACACAGAACCAAACGGCTGATCTTTTCAAATGCTTATTTTTATATTTTTCTTATGTCTTTTGTATTATATTTTATTAAATCAGAATCCTATTCTTTAGGTAAATTCTCTACTTTCTCTTCACTGTTTTCTTGGCTTCTAAAAATTAACAAAGTCATGAGGTTTCTTCATCTATAGTTGGAAAATTGATCATTTTTAAGTATTCCTAAATCATAATTTAGCTGTTAGCATTTTTCTGTGACTCTGTAGAAAAGTAAAACATATCACACAGTGGCAGAGGTATCAGCTTTCTCCCACTCAGTGACTTTTTGTGTGTTCATCTATAATTTATTTAAAGAAATTCATTTTGGCATAAAAAAGATTCATCTGTTCCTCAGCAGTGGCTGAAGATTTTCAGTAAAAGCAAATTGGGATTATTCCCTAAAATATGAATGTTAACATTCTATACATAAAACTATAATAAAGTACTGTTCTTTTGGTGCTAGTTTATTGAATTCTCTAGATATTTACACTTCCTTCCCAGTTATTTTACATATGATTTCTGACTCACTCTGAATACTTACATTTTTCTAAGCACAGTAGAAACCAATATCATGTAGGAAATAGATCAATGATTATCTTTAGTAGGCTTCAATTTAAAAACTACATTTAAATATTAATATCAATTTTAATATTGTGTTACTTCTATATTGGTGTGATTAAAATGCCATGACCAAGGAAACTTACAGAAGGAAGGGCTTATTTTAGTTAAAAAGTCCGGAGCATTAGAATCCATCCTTAATAGCAGAGCAGAGGCAAAGGTCAAGGTGGCTGCAAGGGTAATTTGAGAACTCACACCTAAACCATGTGCACATAGCAAAAGAGTAGACTCACAATGGCCAGAGGCTTTGAAGCCTCCTAAGTGGGACACATCTTCCAGCAAGTTCTACCTCGATCTCCCCCAAAGAGTGCCATCAAATGCCAGAGCCTATGAAGGACAATCTCTTTTGAACCAACCCAAACATCCATAAAATAACAGTTAATTCGTGATTCTTGAATGTGCACTGAAATGAAGTTTTGCAGCTCGTCATGTATCAGGCATCTGAAAAGTCCACATCTCAGAGTTCTGAATAGTAACACCTCAGCCATCGTTGCCTGCAAGCCTGCACCAGAGTGCGCTGCTCTCAAAACCAAGCTCTTTCCATGCCTGCATTTTTGAGGACAAGCAGCTGAATGTCTAGCTGCAAATGCTCATGGATTCAACAATGAATTCTGCAAATGTAGAAGTAAATTTGCTGTTTGTTTATATATGTCTTTTCTGTTAGTCATGTATAAAGAAAGTAGGTGAACTAATATAAAATATAATAACGTGGTTTTGTAAATGCATTATATATAATACAACACCCAAAGTACATGTAGGAAGTGGAGAGAGAGAGACTCTGCGCCTTCCATCTTCACATTTCCCGTTCTTTACTCTTGTCTGTTCTATTCCACAACCTCACTG
The DNA here is from genome assembly GCF_030254825.1 of Meriones unguiculatus. NCBI lineage: Eukaryota > Metazoa > Chordata > Mammalia > Rodentia > Muridae > Meriones > Meriones unguiculatus. Next base: position 111,047,610 of record NC_083356.1, read on the forward strand.
CACGTAAGTCCACTCCTGCCTCCCAAGCTTTGGGCTCAAAGTCATTCTCTCTCATCCGCAGCACAATTTCTATAACTGGAAACCTCAGTAGGCGATGCACGAATCCTGGCATGCTCAGTGATAGTCTCCCCAGAGAAAATGTTCCCCCCCACAAGGGTTAATAATTAATAAAAACAACTACGTAGTGACTGCACACAGTTTTATCTTTTGAATTTTTTAATTTTATATCTGTGTGTGTGTGTGTGTGTGTGTGTGTGCGCGTGTGTGTGTGCCACATACGTGTGGATGTGCTCAGAGGCCAGGAGGGGACATCAGATTCCTCAGAGCTGAAGTTACAAGTTGGATGTTGGAAACAGAACTGAAGTCCTTTGCAGGAGCAACACGTGTTCTTGCCTGCTGAGGCACCTCTGCAGTCTGTAGACAGTTTTCTATGGGCAGGTGGTATCTCTCACCTGTGAGGTGCTTTCTGATCCCCAATATTACAAAAACTCTAACTATAGAGCTGATCTCAGTAAAGAGAGAGGAATTTATGGCGTCTCAGTTGCAACAGCCTCCAGATCCTTTGAATTAGTGTGCCTTACTGGTCCTGTGTTATTAAAGACCATTCTTCCTTAGAGAGTGGAATAGTGAGTCTGTTGATATGAATTTGACTCTGGGACACACATGACGGAAAGAGGGAACTGACTCTCAAAAGGTGAGCTCTGACCTCTATGGGGACTCTTGGAAGACATGTGCATACACACACACACACACACACACACACACACACACACACACACACACTACACTCATGCATGCATGCAGGCACACAAAAAACACCTATGCATACATAAACACACAAATGATAAATAAAATTTAAAATTAGAGAGCAGTATTCATCTCCCCACCAATTCCTACTTTCAAGGGCTATAAATTTATTCATGGTTGTAATTTCATAATGCAAGAGAGAGCCTACTCTGAGTCTTGGAATTTCTATGAGAAATAAAGGGACTCTGGACTCCTCACTGCACTTCCAATATCGCACAGTGCAGAACCTCACCCTCAAATGCAGCATTCTGAGAAGGCAGCTTTTTCAGAGGCATTCCTCAGTAAAGAGGGAGACCTAAAAAGACAGAAACTGTCACCGCTTGCTGGAGTCCTGCTAAGAGACCTAGGATTTCGCTAAGAAAATTCAAGACATAGTGTTAAACCACATCTTCAAGTCAGCAAGACAGACCTGTGTCTAGAATGCCTCATGAAATTGTTTCAGTGTAAAACAGGGAACAGGACGTTCACTACAATGAGAAACTGAACTGGAAACTCTGCACTTGACACCCCAACGCAATGACTGAAGCAGAGGAAATCTAAAAAAGGAAACCAGCGCAAAACATGGTAATGAGAATGCTTTGGATTGACCGCGAAGCCTGGCAACATTCTGCTCTTGCAAAGGGGTCCCTATTTCCCAGATTCAAGCGGAAAACAACCAGCTGCCCATGGTATCATCCACAACAATAGAGCATCTGCTTCCTATTAGAAAAAAATGAAATGAAATAAAACAGCTGACTGCCACAGTAGAGACTAGCCAGCATTACCGTTAACAGGAAGATCCAGGAAAGATGAAATTGAAAAGACCCAAATGAAGCTACTTGATTCATTTATAATCAGAGAGATTACAACCCAAGACTACATTCTATAAGGAATATTAAAGGGCTTACTCCAGGTACAAGGCAGGATTAACCTCACAAATATTGTCCAGACAAATTAAGTAACAAACACACGCCCAAGGAATCCGAGGAAGGTAGGTTGGAGGAGCAATGAGTACTCAATAGCATCTGCTCAAGTATAGATGATACTAGAGTTTCTTAGCCACAATATCTGGCTCTTGGCATTAAGTTACCAGTTATAAAAAGAAGCAAGAAAAAAAGCATTTACTAAATATACACGACCCTCCAAATGACACATATGAGAGATAGAAGGCAAATCTTTAAAACGGGTCCTACAAAGTTTATTAGTTAATTAAAAAAGTATAAAATAAGTCACCGAAAGTGGGTTATGGTGGCCCTGACCGCATATTCAGTAGAGAAGGCACGTGTAGGTTGGCACGTGGGTGTGGCCTTCGCATGCTTACTGGCAGCGCACACTGACATTCCCTATTGAGCTGTCATCACGTAACAAACGGCACCGAAACCTGCCGAAATTAAAACTGCTCTTTCAGACGACAAGTTCGTCTTTGGTTGTGTGGTTTCCTGCATCATCCAAATTGAATGTCCTCTGCTAGGCCTTTTCATTAACTTGTCGTCAGTTCAGGAGCTGGCTGCTACTGAGTGACCTGGGATGCCTTCAGTCATCTGTTTGGCAGATTCCTGGATGACTAGCATATGAGGCATGCTGAATCGCTTCCATTTGGCCTCTTTTACCAGCTGGGCTAGCTCTGAATGTTTACCTGGTGATTTCCAGTTTCAGGAACCATAAGAAAAGCCAAGATTAACCATGCAAGCCCTGTTCTCATAAAAGTTGGGAATGTCTCATCAAACAAGCAGACTTAAAAAGGTAAATTCGCTTACAATTTATTTTGATAATTTTATTCAGACTATATTTTGCCAGGAACAGCATGGGCATTGCTTCGCTGCTTGTTACAAATAGAGACGATCAGCTTTCAACAAAATACAGTAAGCCCGAGTCTGGGTTGTAGTGAGATGTAACGGCTGGCTTCAATGGCACAAGGAGGAAAACAGTTGAACAGGGAGCTTCCCTCAGGGAGTTGACTTCTGAGGTTGGGCTGCAGATGCCTTGGTATGAGATTCTCTGTTGCCTTAACTGAGGTAGGACCTGCCTCAAATTCTGGTAGCAGCCCAGATAACAACAGCCACCACTTTTTAGAAATTGAAATTTGAATTTTTACACAATGTATTCTGTTTGGTTTCCATTACCCAACACTTCTTGGGTCCTCCCTACCTCCAGACCTCTCCACCCCACCCCCTCTCTGAGAGTCTGCCTGAATCTCTCTCAGACTCTCTTAGCATACTAGTTCCTGCTGCGTGAACTTCCCCTGTTCTTGCCTCTGATTCCCTTCAAGGAACGCTCGGGGCCTTTGGATTGGGAATGCTGGCACAACTTGACTTTAGACAGTGCAGCTTCAGAACTCTCAGCCTCTTACTAGTGGCAGCCATTGCTGGACTAATCTGACTACTGAAACACCCACTCTGCAGGGCAGAACAACTACTAATTGTGCTTAGACGTTTTGACCCTGTCGTTTAAACTGATTTAATAAGTTCTTTAAAATAGATGTTGATAGATACGAATAAAAAATAGTTCTATCATTTCTGTTCCTCTGGAGAAGGCTATTACACAATATTCTAAGATTCACTGAGTTTGAGTCATACTATTTAAATAGAAAGTTCAAGTATTTTGACTCGCAGTTACTTAGGACAGCTTTCAGTATGTAGTAGATGAAAGAAAAAAATGTACCAGCATGGAATTTTAGAGCATAATTATTATTAATTTAAGTTTTAATATATGATTTTGATTAAAACTGTGTTTAACATTCAGCTAATTCGGTATGAGTGGATAACTGACCTCTAAAAATATCTTATCAGAAAACAAACCAAGCTGTTTCAATGTATTATAAATTATAAGGCATCGATTGTCATCAGGATAAGCTTATGTGACTAAGGAAGTGCCTCTCTAATCTATGAACTTTCACACAACTTGATATGTTTTTAGAGAAGTTTCTCATTAAAGCTGACAAATATCATATTGTCATGTATTCAATCTCTTCCTGTTTACATCAATTTCCAGATTATAGCATTCTCCAGTTTCTGAATGACCCATATATAGAAGAATAGTTACAGACAACTGCCCTTCCATAATTTATAAACACTAATGTGATATCCTGTGTAGGAGATAAAAATTACAACAATATTGTACACTATAACTAAAGATCAAATAAGTCCTTAAATTAGCTTATCCCTATTTGCTTTCCTTGCTGTCTTCTGACCACTACCCTTTACTTCCTGTCTAGAAAAGCCGTATGTCCTCCCTGTACCAATCACGGCAGCCTTGTTTTCTATTATGGAATTGGGCCAGGATGTGTTCCTGAACTCTTGTTAATGCATGGGAAAGGGCTGCTTAAATATATGCTAATGTGCTAGCATTTTCTAATCCATTGTCTTTGACATCTAACAATATATTTTACAATGAGGGCTCACATCTCATTATACAATGAAAAAACTCATAGGCGCTGATGTTAAAGTGCTTCCTGAATCAGTTATAACTCTATAATCCAGTCTTTTTTTTAAATTTCATTGTCTGGTTACATCCTTTTTTTTGTAATTTTTCCTTATACTGTATTTTATTTATCATCTTGTTTTTTTAATTTTTAATTTTAATTAATATTATTTATTACAGGTTATTAGCTTTGTATTCCGGATGTGGCCCCCTCTATCTCCTCCAAATTCCACCTTCCCTCCCTTTTCTCCCCTTATGTCCCTCTCCAAGTCCACTGATATGGGAGGTCCTCCTCCCCTTCCATTTGACCCTAGCCTATCAGGTCTCATCAGAACTGGATGCATTGTCTTCCTCTGTGGCCTGGTAAGGCTGTTCCCCCCATGGAGGAGGTGATCAAAGAGCCAGCCACTGAGTTCATTCCAGAGACAACCCCTGTTCACCTTATTAGGGAACCCCCTTGGAGACTGAGTCTGTGGGCTACATCTGAGCAGAGGTTTTAGATTCTCTAAATCTATACTCCTAAATGTGGTATATATGCAATATTAGAGTCTCACAACAGTGTGATGCAGGCATGATCATTCAGGCCTTTACAGCCATTGAAGCAGGACATTCTCCCCAAGCATGGTTGGATACAATAAAAAGCTAAAATGATACGCTCAGGATGCGAGGCTAAGCACTGCACTCAGGGTCAGCCGCTTTGGACCCAGAGAAGAGCATGTCTGATTGCATGCGGGTTGATGCCCCAGGTCCCGCCTCTGAGAAAAAGGTATTGGACGGGTCTGATGCTCTTTGGGTGGATGACACCTAAATGAACATCGGTACAAAGTCCCAATTTATTTCTAATATCAGAGATCAGACCTCTAGTCTTGCCTGATGCGTCTAAAACAAAAAGGGGGAACTGTAGAGAGCTGCGGAATGCTATGCCTTAAACATGGAGCTGGTTTCCGCCTTCCACCTTCCCGATGGTGAGTGCTCTCTGTCACGAACAACTCCACATTTGGCTAAGGCCGAGGATCTGGCTTGCTTCCATGTATGTGGACCTATCTGCATTGCCCCCGTGGCACGCCTGGGTTGGCTACCCAGAGGCTATTTAAGCTGTGGGCTGGCTTTCCCCGGGGTCCAAGGATTGTTCAATGTTCCTGAATAAACTGCATTGAAAAAAAAAGTGAATAAGCTGTAAAAATTAATAATAATAATAAAAACTTATATTTCCCTTAAAAAAAAAAAAGAAGCTAAACAACAAGGAGGACCCTAGGGAAGATGTTCAATCCTCACTCAGAAGGGCAAACATGAAAGACATCGGAAGCAGGAAAAGACAGGGAACAGGATAGGAGCCTACACAGAGGGCCTCTGAAAGACTCCACTGAATGAGATATCAAAGTAGAGGCTGAGACTCATAGCCAAACTTTGGGCAGAAAGCATGGAATTTTACATCCTATTTTTTAAACTTTTGAGTTTTCTATTTTTCTCCTTGCAATTGAGATATCTTATGCTTTTCCTTGAGTTGAATTTCATTTTCTTTCTTTAACTCTCCCGTGGTTTGTTTCCCAATTGTTTCTTTTAACCTGTATCTCTGGCCTTCGTGCCTTTCTCAGACCATTTATGTTTAGAGGAACACAGAGATGCATCTTTTAACCAGAAGGTTCATGTTCATGGCAAGTCTGTCTTCCAACCTCAGTTGCAGGGTGATGATGGAAGAACTTTTCAGCATAGAAAGAGCATCATATTTTCCTTTTGTCTGCTTTCTTTCAAACATTGTACCAGATAAGGAAATTATATTAAGTACAGTTACCTTTTTGTGTGTTTTCAATTCTTTGGGCTTCATTGCTGTATTGGTTAATTTTCATAACCATAACCAAACACATGGCAGAAACAACTCAAAAGGAGAGAAGATTTATTTTATGTTTCAGCTTTATTGTCATCACATGGCAACCTGGTCTAGTACTTGAGCAGCACATGCCAGCCTGAAAATGTGTAGGAGACATGTTATGTACCATGTGAACAGGCAGCAGAGTTTTCAGGATCTCATCATCTCAGGAACTCACAGACACAGCCGGAGACATGCTTTACCAACTTGTAGGCGAGTCTTAATCAGGGGTATTTGATGACTTCTGCCCTCCACTCTTTTACACATTAATTAGTCATTTTAAAATAAATATTTTTCTTTATATTATGACACACACTAGGCATGAATTAGCTATTTTCTGGAATGGAATGTAAATGGCTGCCAGTTTGACTTGTAACATTGTATTGAAATCTGTAATGCCATGAACTCAGTCTTTACCTTCTCTGAGTCTCTTTTAATGTTCTGATCTTCCAGGGTATAGCATTGTAGCCCACTTCCCTAAAATCTTCTATATTTGTTCCTCAAACCAGTTAGAATGGTATAAAAACGCCAAGTCAGTTTTTGTGATAACAGTGCCCACGCTCCTGATACCAACTTTCAGCATTAACTAATTTTACGCATCTGTGGTAGTATCACATACAGCAATGGCTTGGAAGGAGGAGAGATTGATCCTGACTCACACACTCATTGCTTTTACTGTGTGGTCCCTTGGCCATGTGTGCTGGGTCAGGAATGTTAGAATAATCAAGTGTGCCACACACATTTCAGGGCTATACATCTAGGTTTCACAATCTAGGTTTCACATCACAGACTTTCCACTTCCGAAATTTCATTCCAGAACAACTGTGTTCATGATTAATAAGAAAAAAAAAAAAACAAAAAAAAAAACAAAGGGAAAAGAAAATGAAGATTGACTCATAAATTTTCTTCATAATTTATTGGTTTTATGTTTCAAGCTAATTCTTTCATTAAATTAAAAGTTCTTGAACACTCAAATTTGAGGAAGGATCTAATTTTTCAAAGGAAGAGCATTTGAAAATTTTGATGACTCTGCAATTCTAATGTATTTTATCTCTGTACAGGACGACCTTTCCAGCAAGTGAATAAAAGATGATATAATGTAAAAATTAGAGTGATATTGCGAGCTCACTGCTGCTGCCACTGCCAAAGTCACAAGCACTTTCATTATGGACTAATGCCAGGGTTGCACATCAGATACTACAAATTCTGTCTGCTTTCACTTCTCCTTTCCCTTGGCATCCATGTGCTCCTCCATTGCCAATCATGTACAAAATCTAACTTTTGTCAGTCAAGAAAATTTTGGAAAATGCACATACCACTTCAATTATGCCACCACAGTCACTTTTTTCCAGTTGAATGTTTTACAAACCACTTGGTGCTTTTTTATATTTTAAGAAAGTATGGTTTTGAAAAGAATCCTAAATGTGTTCTCTGTAAAGAAATGATACAAAACTTAAAGTATCTTCAGCATAAAATTCTAAACCCATTATTAAAAGAGTAGATGTAGCACATGATAGTTCAGTGTCCAAGTGGGTTACATAGTAATGGGAAGAGGGACTGTCTCTGACATAATGTGATTGGTCTGCTCTTTGATCACCTCCCCATGAGGGGGGAGCAGCCTTACCAGGCCACAGAAGATGACAATGCAGCCATTCCTGATGTGATCTGATAGACTAAGATCAGAAGGAAGGAGAAGAGGACCTCCCCTATCAGTGGACTTGGGGAGGGGCATGCATGAGGAAGGGGAAGGGAGGGTGGGATTGGGAGAGGAGGAGGGAGGGGCTTATGGGGGAATACAAAATGAATAAAGTGTAATTAATAAAATAAAAAAGAATCGAAATATTTGAATCAGTCAATGAAATGATGGAAGCGTTCATATTTTTTTCTGCTTTATTTTGTTGCAAATTAAATATTTTCCTGGTAAATTAAATCAATGGCTGTAAAAGGATATTTGCATGCATACCACTATTACAATTAAGAAAAAGAAATAATGACCAGTTTCATTTTCCTAAAAATACACATGAAATAAAGGCAAACTTAAATTACTTTATTTACTTTTTATGGGCATGGTATTTTTAAATTAAATTTATATTTTCTATATTAATTACGATTTATTCACTTTGTATCCCAGCTGTAGCCTCCTCCCTCATTCCATCTCCATCCCATCCTCCCTCCCTCATTTCCTCCCAAGACTCTCTCCAAGTCCAAGATAAGGGAGGTTCTCCTCCCCTTCTATCTGACCCTAGCTTATCTGGTCTCATCAGAATTGGCTGCATAGTTCTCCTCTGTGGCCTGGCAAGGCTGCTCCCCCATCAGGGCATGGCATTTTATCTGCATGTTTTATAGGCACGTGCAGCACTGTGTGGTTTAGTTGCCCATGGAGGCCAAAGAGGGCACCAGATACTCTGCGTCTGAAGTCAAGAATGGTTGAGAGCATCAGTGCCTGTGTTAATAACTGAACCCAGATCCTGTGAAAAGGCAGCCCGTCCTCTAAATCATTAGCCATCTCTCCAGGCCCTAAAACTAGTATTTGAGGCTATCCTTCTGGACAATCATTACAAGAATTATTAAAACAATTGAAAAATTTTACATAAATTATATGACATTATTTTACTGAAGCTTAGTATAGTAACTTACCTCAAGACAGTTATCAATATGAAAAGCCTAAGCATACTGGTTATTTAAAGAAATAGACGCAGGCTGTGGTCATTAGCTTCAGCTGCTCATTTAACACAACCTAGAATCACATGGGAAGAGAGTGTCTACGTAGAGTTAGTCGGTAATCGAGTTTGCCAGGTATTAACTAAGTTAATTCGTGTGGGAAGACATAGCCCAGTTTTCACAGCCATTCCCCAGAGCGAGGCTCTGAAGGGCAGGCGTTGAGGCGAGCACCAGTGTGCACGAGTGTTGCATGCATTAATGTCTCTGACACTCGGGATGGAGATGTTCTGCAGCCATTTGCTCCGAGGTCTTTTCACTGTGACTTCTCTACAGTGACAGATAATGACCCGGAATTAGGAGACAAACCATACCTTCCTCGTCAGCTCTCCTTTTACTAGGTATTTTATTACAGCAACAGAAATTAAATTAAAATAGGCACAAAGATAGAGTTCTTCCATCTCCCGAATCTAACAACTGTTCCCTGTTCTTTGCAGTTGTTACATGACATGTGTAAGTTTAAAGTTATCTAGCAGGTAGAAAGTTATTTATAATCTCCCCTACAGTTGTTAGTTTGAATTTGTGCTTCATTAAAGTTCCCCTATTCATCTTTTTATTTTCAGGTCATAATTTGTGTGCTTTGAAAATGCTTTAGGTAGTTTCAAAATGTTCCGTCAGGCCTGTCTTCATGGCCTCATTCCAGGTAGAGGGGAGGGCATTCTCCTGGACAGCAGCTGAGCTGGAGATGGGAGCATTCTAAAGATGCAACAGTTGAAGTATATAATCTGTTCCTGTGTCGTTATTATGCCTTGGCATTTTCGCCCTGATGAAATGGTCCAACTAATTTATGAATAGGCAGTTTGCCACTCTGACAGATGGCTCCAACTGCAGCCCAGAGACCATATATAGAACAGAAATCCCTGCACTGACAGGATTTTCAGATAGAAAAAAAAAATGGTCTGTAATTTTCTTCCTAATATGTCTCACCCTAATCCCTGTTTGTTAGGATGTGTTCTAAATACGGTTTCTCATTGCTATAGGAGGGGTTGTAAACGCATTTCAATGAAAGTTTTAGAGTTGGTGTCCTGACACAATCAAAACGGAATACCTTACTATGAAATATTTACATATTGGAGCTTAAAGTGTAAATGTGACGCAGTGATTTACACTGCCGTGGCAAAGTGGACCACACCACTAGTACGATCAGGGTTATCGATTTAAAAATATATTCCCAGCAATTACTGTTTCTTAAGTTCTTCTTGATAGATAGAAAGCACTGGTGCTATTTTTAATATTGTTATGTCATACACTATATGAATCGTATTCATCAAATTCTCATTCTCAAGACATAGACTGCAGCAACTAGAGAAATAAATTGTTAGTAAGTATGATACCAGTTTCTGCTTCAAACTGAATAAAATCTACTCCTGATTGTTACCATTGTCAATCAGTGTAATTTTTGTAATTCAGTTGATTAAATGTTTAACTATTACTGATACATTAGATCCTGGCCTTGCTCATGATGTTATTTGATATAAAAGAGGACCATTTTTTTAAAAACCGTGTCTGCTATAATGATTGGCATAGAAATGCTATTGGATGAAATCCCCATTTTCATTATGTGATTTATATATAGAAAATACTTATATTTTTTCTATTAAATATTATCAGTGATAATTTTGGCATGTGACTTTCAGATGTTAGTTATGCCATGGGAATTTATTATGGTCTTATTAAACACATTGAAACTGCATCAAATACTGAACTTGTTTTTCAAGAAATTCTGGTAAAAGTATTTGTTTTCTTTTTATTTTTTATATTAATTACAGTTTATTTCGCTTTGTATCCTAGCTGTAGCCCCCTCCCTCATTCCCTACCCTTTTCATCTGACCGTAGCTCATCAGATCTCATCAGAACTGGCTGCATGTCCTCCTCTGTGGCCTGGTAAAGCTGCTCCTCCCTCAGGGGGAGGTGATCTAAGAGCCAGCCACTGAGTTCATGTCAGAGACAGTGTCTGTTCCCCTTACTAGGGAACCCACTTGGACACCTCGCTGCCATAAGTACTTTATATATATATATATATATATATATATATATATATCAGGATACAACAAATAACAAATTAAGACAAGAGAGTTGGCTCAGCAGCTGAACGTGCTGATGGTATGTTAAAGAAGAGAACCAACTCATGCAAGTTGTGAACTGATCACATGTATGTGCATACATACCCACACACACACTAAATAAATGTAAACCAAATAAATTATAATTTAACCAGATTAGAGAATATTCAATCACATAGCTTTACCAAGATGAAAGGGGATGCACATTTAATAGTATATTGCTTACAATTTGGTCATCAGAACCATGAATCTTCAAAGATACCATCTATCATCTATCTGTCTGTCTATAAATGTATCATCTACCTACCTACCTGTCATCTATCCATCTATCTATCCATTATTTATTTATTTTTTGAATGGAGCACATAGATGCTGTAGTACAATGGGGGTTAACTGTTGACTTTAGGACAATTCTGCCTCCACCTTCTTTCTCACAGCGTGACTGCTGGGATGGCAGACATGTTGATCACATTTGGCCTTTTACCTACCTTCGATGGATCAATCCAGGTTGTCGGGCTTGTGTGTCTAGCACTTTTACACAGTGGGCCATCTCCAGAACCTTTGCTCTGAAAACATCATGATAAATTACTCTTTGCTGGGAAAAATGGTAATATAACTTCAATAATGTTTCAATAACTTATACTTACAAAAAGTAAAATATAAAAAAGAAATATAGTCTTGTTAATCTTCATAAAGTTCTTGCGAGTACCATATTTAAACAACAGAATCCATAATTCTGGCATGTAGAATACAATAAACACTGATGGACTGCCTGCAATCATCTCCAGGGGCGCTATGATACTTCAGGAGTCACAAAGTCCATATGTATCTGTGTGTGTGCATGCGCACACACAATTGCACTAGGCCCTCATATAGAAAATGTCATATTCTAGTAAGTGAATCATTGCTTTGAGAAAGTTTGGATACACATCCTCAATGTGAAGACTATTATGTTCCATGTAATTTAAGGAATTTATTTTATTTATTTAATAAATAAGAATTTAATTTATTCTTTTTTGTTAATATCTTTTCTGAGAACTTCATACATGATCACTGCATCTGCACCAACCTCAGTCTTCCTTCTCCTCCCAACTCCTTCTGTCCCATGCCCACATCCATAGCTTTTAAAATTATTATTGTTGCCTGTTTAAGCATATATGTATTTATATATGTATATGCATGTACATATATATAGATATTGATACACACACATAAATACATACATATATTCAACTGAATCCATTTGACTTTGCTTGCTTCTGCATGTGTCATGGGCTAACCACTTTAGATTGGACAACTAAGTGAGAGCTAGTCCCTGGAAAAGACTGATTCTTTCTGTCCTGGCAGGAATTGACCCTTTGTTGATGACTAGTTACTTCTGTTCACCCAACAATGTCATGTGTGTCTATAGTAAAATTACTCTCAACTCTACCCAATTTTGTCTGTCCCTATTGTTGATCCTATTTCCTCCCTACCAAGTCCTTGCTCACATACATGCCTTTTCTGTTTTTTGTTTGTTTGGTTGGTTGGTTGATTCCTAAATGAACCCCTTGACTTCCTTTAGACAGAAACCATCAGTAAGCAGCCAATATTTGATCAGGGAGGAGTGGGGCCATGAAGCCCCTCCCTGACTAATGGCTAATGACTGAAAGAATCTTGTACAGAGCTGATGGCAGCACATTTGATCATGATTGCAAGGGCCCAGAAGGTGGCTTTCCACAGCTATGCTCAGTGTCATCTGGCTCTGACATCCTTTAGCTCCCCTTTAGTGGTGTTTCTTGAGCCTTAGAAAGTGTTGTATGAAGGTCTTGTTTAGGGCTGTGCTCTTGAGCACTGCTTATTTTAATGTGCGTAACAGCCATGATTATTCATTGCAAAAAGAAGCTTCTTTGATTAAAGCAGGAGTAACATTTGTCTGTGGGTATGGACATAAGACTTTAGGAAGCAGTTTGGGGCCATATTAGTTTAACTATAAGAGCGAAATAAATTCTCCTAAAGGGCCTAAGATTTCTTTAGTCATGGATTTTTTTTTTTAATTTGGCTGTTAGTACTGGATGCAGTTATTCTGTCCCTGCAGTGGGCCTCTAATGCAATAAGAATTAGGGCACCAACTTGATATTTCAGGCCACAGGCTTCACAGCTGCTTAACCACTGATGCATTTTCCCTCCCAGAGCCTACAAAGCACCATCCTGGAGTCTGAAAGTTGGACCATGAGGAGGAAGCGTCTAGCCGAGTCCCAGCTTGATTTCTCTGCCATGTAACCAAACTGTGTGGTAATTTCAGCAATATGGTCTTACCAAATGCTTCTGGTAGAAAACAAAGAAAAAAGCCTTCATTGTTGGTAGGCTATGGGGTTCTCTATTCTATACCAAATACTAGAAGTTTTAATAATCATTGAGTTCTAGTAATAGCATTATTCAGACAAGCAAGTTATCTCTATTATAACTTTAGAAAACGTGAAATTTTTAAGCTTACAACTTAGTAGGTTTCTATATGGGTCTTCATATAACTTTCACTTCGTTAGCTCTCCCAAAGACAGCTTTTTTGCCTTCTACATCTTTCCTCCTCCATTCCTGCTTTAAACTCAGTATTATCATTTTCTCCTTTCACATCACTTAGCTTATTTATTTTCACCCTGTTAAGGCATCCCCTATCACAATGATCTACTGTCAGTTTCCTGATGTCTGAGGCTGTTCCAGGTTAGATACATAATTTAAAGATTTGGAGCTTGGATTCACATATGAGGGAAACAATTGTGAAATTTTATCTGAGATGAATCAAATTCCATTATGTATTTTTTTCTTCATGTTTTCATTATTAATTCGCCAATGGATGAACAAATAGTCTGATCCCTTTCCCAGATATTTTGGATAGATGGGCAGTTAACATGGCTACGCATATATCGATGATAGGAATGGAGTCTTAGGTATGTTTCCGAGAGTGGAAAAACTGGGTCACGTGGTATTTCTGTTACTAAATTTTTAGAACCCTCTGGACTGCTCTTCAAAGTGGCTTCATGAGATAACAACGGTTCCACTTTCCATCCTTAAATATGTGCCAGCATTCATATCATTTGACTTTTTGATGATAGCCGTTCTGATTGGGATGAGATCAAGTTGTAAGGTTGTTTTGATCCTCATTTCCTTCCTGGCTAAGAGTATGGAACCTTTAAAATGTATTTTCTAGGCAATTTTATTTCTCTGTTAGAGAATTCTGTTTAGTTCCTTAGATTTTAATTGGGTTGTGTGTTTCTTTGGTTTTTTACCATTGTGCTTGTAGATTCCACACACCAATACTCTGTCGGATGAATAGCTGGCAAATATTGGTCTCATTCTGTGGAATACGTCCTCACTTGACAACTTTTTATTTTCTGTAAGGTAGGTTTATAGTTTCATTAGATTCCACTTGCCAATTGTCTATCCTATTTCCTGTGCTCTCAGAATTCTATCCAGAAAGTCCTTTTCTATGCCTGTGTGCTGAAGTGTACTCTTGACTTTCTCTTTCATCAATTTTAGAGGATCAGGTTTTATGTTGAAGTCTTTGGTGCATCTGGAATTGAGTTTTGCGTGGAATAAAAGATAAGCATTGGTTTTGTTTCCCTATATGTTGGTATTTGGCATATTTACTCAAAATCAGGTAGCTAGAGTTATGCTGATTTAAATTTGCATTTTCTAGTCTCTTCCATTAATCTGTATGTCTGTTTCTCCTGTTCTCTCAATCTTTGGTGTTTGACAAAACTGTGGTTCTGTAGAATAACTTGAAAGCAAATATATTGATATCTCAAGCATTCTTTTTTTGGATTGCCTTGGTTAGCCTTAGTTTTTTTGTTGTTGTTGTTTTTTGTTTTTTATAGTCCCATATACACTTTAGAATTGTCTTTTGTATGTCTGAAAGAATTGGCCTTGAAATTTTTATTAGGGTTGCATTAAATCTACAGATTGCTTTTGGTATGGTAGATGTATTCATGGTATTAAAGTTCTGGATCCAGGAGCGTAGGATGTCTTTCTAACTTTTGATGTGTTCCTCAGTTTATTTCTGCACTGTCTTAAGTTCTGATTGTAGAGGATGTTCATTTTATTGGTAAGATTTATTCATAGGTATTTTATTTATTTTGTAGCGATGGTAAATGCATTTTTTCCATTTTGTTTCTCATTAGTATACAGGACAGCTACAGACATCTTCTGTCTCTATGGCTCTGTGGACTCTCATGCTCCCTGGGACTTAGAGAAGCAACTGAATTGCCTGTGAGTTTTCCTTGGCACCTGCTCTACTGCTACCTGTAGGTTCCCCCTTTGTTGCGCTCCTGAGGTTTTCTGCTCCTTCCCTTTCCCCTGTGTATACAGCTCTAAGTTACCGCTCAGCCCTATCTGTCTTTGTGTCTGTATTGACTAGGCTTGCTGTTGGATGCTGAGGTGAGTCCTAAGTCTAAGCTTGGGCATTCTCAGTAACTTGCCTTTCCTGCTGCAGAAGACCATCCTAATTGTCTAGGTCAGGACTGTCTGCTGCGCCTCACACAGGGATAAGGAATTCTTTTGGTTTTGTTTGTGCACTTGTTTTGTGTTTTCTTACCAGCTTCAGGGGCTTCACCTATTGTCTGAAGAGGAAAGACTTCTCTTCCATTTTCCTTGTAGTTTGAGAATGTCTTTCCATGGGGAGTTGAAGTGAGGGGAAAAGGTTAGATGCAGGAGGTTTAAAGACTTTTCCACAGTGGAGGGAACTGCAAGTTTACAAATTTGCTTTGCAACTGAAACTTTCTCCGGACTCTGACCTTTCTTTTATATTCCCTTTGAGGAAGAGGGCACTGTGATATGTCTGGAAAATACCCGTCAGTGGAAGCCAATTGCCTCACTTGAAAATGAGCCCATTCTTCAAGACAATAAGGAAATGTGACATAATAGGATGATAAACAAAGCCATGAATTTGCCTCCCTTGGGGAAAACATCTATGAAAAATGTATATATGTTGTTAATATATTGCTCAGGGTAAAAGAAAACTTGGAATCACAGTAGAGATTATAACACATACCTCCTGGAATGATTACATTACAAAATATACAGTGTGGTTTTAAGTCTTACCTCCCAACAAGGAGCTAAATGATATTCAATGTACGTGTGCATGTTTTAAAACTGTTTAAAATTTCAGAGAAAAAAAAACAGCTAAGGAATAGACATTGGAAATCTACATGTGCATTAATTATACTTCTTGGAATAAAAAAAGTAAGGACATAATTTTTGGAATACTTTCTGAAATTAAAGGTTTAAATTTACATATTGAAATGGCATTTTGCTGTGAAAAGTCATCCAGAAAATGAAAAATTGAGAGATTCAAGCAGTAGAGTGCATTTCTAAGAGAATCATAAAAAAATCATAAATATGAGATTACTTCCCAGAACATAGAGCCTAATTCTGATATTCTTTTAGAGATCAATCATCTACCAATATTAATGGAGTGGCAATTATTTGATTTAAGGAGGAAAAATTAAAATTTTGCCTGAGGATTTTATGCTTTAGCCAGCCAAAAAATGTTCTTAAAAGCTTATAAAGCATGATAATACAGTCTAATTAAAATTTTATTTTAAATATCATTCTCACATACTTCTGGAGAAAGTGAAATTTGTCACATACAGAAATAATATGCTGCTACTACACATAACAATGGCTTATTCCTCTTGACTTTGACTGATTCTTAGAAAGAAATCCTAGTGTCTATTTCAATACATTATAAGGTGAGTGTAGATTTGTCATTGTTTATATATCAGAAAATGTCAGTTCAACAGGACTGATGCTAGTTGCCATGCTAGCATGTTAGAATTTTATGCCATGAGAAATCAGCAGCTGAATGCAGCCATGCTGGAATAATGAGACCAATGAGAGCCCCAGGAAACAGCAAAACAATCCATGAAGGTCACAGGTCCCAAGTCCTTCTGCTGCATTAATTTATCTTGTATAAATTTACTGGGTGGTTCTTTTGTATACTTATGTTTATCTTATTACTACATAGCCCTGGTTCTCTTCTCTTATCCCTTCTGCTTTCATCATGTCCCTTGAACTTTAAAAATAAAGCTTGCTGATCATTTATTTATTAATTGATTGATAACTAGGACTTCCCAGTCTTTAAAACTGTGTCATTATTAAATGTGGTCCACTATCTTTTTGAGCACTCTAATTAAGAAGCTGAACAAAGTTGAGTGCAAAAACATTCGCAACTTTTTAAAATACTTGATTCTATTGTGCAATGTTCTAGAACATAAGGAATTTTAAGATATCTATTGCATCATAACAAAAATAAATCTAATTTTAATATGTGAAGTTGTGTAGGTACAATCTTGTTCCTTTATTTTTTTTTTCTGAAGTTAAGTTTCACCTATCTGTAGAGAAATTTCAGTCTGGCAACATGGCTGCCCTGGAAAAGGATCACATCTAAAGACCTTCTAGGTCTGTGTGATCTGGCAGGAATGCAGACACGCCCTTAGTGCACTTCTTTAAAACAAACAATGAAGATAAGACAAATTTATAAAAGGAAGCAGCAGTGTATTAAAGTAATACTTAATTAAGGAGCAGGTAAAGTGATGAAACAGAGAAAGACTTGACAGAATGAGTGATAAATAGGATACGCCCGACTAAGCAGTGCTGAAAGAGAGAGAGAAAAAAGTTTCTGCAGAGTGCTTCTAACCAGGACAGTTTTACAGAGACAGGTTGCAGAGAGCACAAGCCAGAAACAAGCAAGGACAGAACAAGCCAGAGAATGAGAAGGAGCCAGAGGTTAAAATATATTGCCAGTATTAGCTTGAGGGCAAGCAGAGCAACTCAGTCAGAAGCCAAGAGAAATCAGTGTGAATCACTCAGTTTGGAGAGATGTTTAGGCCAGAACAGCTGAGTTGTACCAGCCAGAGGAGTTAAAGGAAGTAAAAAGGTTTGGAAATTGCTTTCATCTCACCCCCTCATCCGAGGAAATAAAGACAGCATTTAAACATATCAAAGGTTATCATTTTTGTTATCTTCAAAGAAGCAACATACATCTGCTAAAAATAAATAAATAAATAAGATTCCAAAGGAGAATCATGCACAGGTAGAAATAAACATATTAATGCTAAGCTGTACAGGCAAATATTTTAAGATTTATGTTTCATTATTTATTTTAATTAAAATAGAACTGCATCACTTACCCCCTCGCTTTTTGGTCTCTTCAATTATGCTTGTGTGTGTGGCTAGGTGTACGTGAGTGCCGGTGGTCTTACAGACCGGAAGATTGTACTGGGGCCGCGTAAGCTGGACTTACAGTTAGCCACCTCATGTGGGTGCTGGGCACTGAACTCTGATCTTCTGCAAGAACAGCAAGCACTCATAATGAATGGCTCAGTCATCTTTCTGACCCCCAAACGGCTACACTGAGTTTTTCATTACCTTTTTATTCTCTCTCTCTCCCACCTCCTCCCTTTATTCATCCCTCTTCCTCCACTTCCCCTCCCCTCCACTCCTCTCTGTCACACACATGTTAGGATGTCCCTACAGATGTCAGCAGACAACTTGTCGGATTCATTTCTTTCCTTCCAGCACGTGAGTCCAAGGGATTGAGTGCAGGCAGTGGGGCTGAAGAGTGGGCATGATTACCTGCTCTCATCTCACCACATGTAACTAAAATTATATATTTTAGTTAAACTACTTAAAGGAAAATGTTCATTTTGTGTTGTTGCCTATGTATAAGGTATGTGGAGGACATTTAGGGAAGCACTCTGCACGGACACAAAAAGTTACAAAGATGCTAGTAGAGAACAGAGGAGTATTTATGGGTGGAACACTAAAGTTTACACAGTTTACTAAAATCATACACCCTGAGAAAATATTCCAATAAAATTCTAAGGCAATCTTTTTAATCCTATTAAAGTCTGATTACATTATTTTTTTTTCCTTCTGTTCCCATCTTTTAACCCATCCCCTGCCTACTGAAGCCTCTAAAATTTCTGGCTTCCTTTCCTTTAATAATTATCATTACATACTTATGCATAAATATTTTGATAGCATTGAACTTCCATGTTGGCACTGTTTTTTTATGGATATTCTGAGACAGAGTGGTCAGTGAAAATCTTTAAATGGAATAAATTTGAGGGGTTTTTGAAATTTAACTCAGTTTTGAAACATTTGTGATTGTGTATTTCCATGATATGAACTATTTCATGCAAAGTGCATAGGATAAAGATTAATCATAATCTAATCTAAAGCTCAGGAAACGATCATACTTGGCGTAATCTAGCCTAAGACCAAAGATTTTAGTTTATATTACAATATATATTCTTATGACAAGCTGGCCTTCTTGGGAGGGGCCTGTCTTCTCTCCCCATGGGTCTTGCCACCCTTGTCACTCTTCTTATGACCAAATAATAAAGACTGCTTTGTGATTTTTATTAATGCAAGTCATTTCTCTGTACTACAACTACGTTAAATGAGTCAACCTCCTCTGAAAGTTTTCTATTGACATGAAAAATTTTTGTTTTGTTTTGTTTTCATAACTCAAAAGTCTACAAAGCAAAGTAACCAAGGTTGGAAATTGTTTCTGGGCAGATAACATCATTTCATTTCCAATACCTTCATTTATTCAGGGATCTAAATAAAAATAAACTCCTTTATTTATTTATACTACCATTCGCACTAATTCCAGAAAGATGATACAAGATAATGTGATAAAGAGTGGGGCAACTGGCTTTAGAATTTTTGAGGAGATGGCATTGTTGTTTTTCACAATTATTTAGAAACTCTATTTGTTCAAGGAAATAACTCCTCAATGTGAATTCTACTTTTGGATTAAAATAAAGTTGGGCGATTTAATGGCTTAATTCAGACAGTGACATAACAGCATTGAAGGGCATGCAAGTACATAATGATTTATTAACTTGAATGGTTTGACAGACAGAAAATACGGTTTATATTTTCTGGTTGTTTTTAGTGTAACTAATGCCTGCTTCTTTGTTGTTGCCTTTTTTTTTTCTTTTAATTTCTTCAGCTATGCCACTTAAACTCTTCTATTCAAAATTTCATCAGGAACACAAAAATGATTGGTTACTACTCGTGTGTAATCAACATCTTCCTGTCAGAGTGTAGTTCTTGAGGACATAATTTAGAGGACTTTCTTTAAACCTTTAGACCAATTCTTTGTTTAGGTAACTAAACTCTCAATAGCTGTTAGTCAGCGTAGACACTATGCATGTGTGGTGTGAGTGCCAAATATGGTGTCATAAGCTCTTTTGTCACCCACAGGAAAGTACCACTGCTGCAGTCGTTAACCTCTTCATGTCCTTGTTCTAACGACTTTAAACACTTCTCTGGGAAAAGCAAGTATCACTAAATGGAAAAGGAGTCAGCTTGTGTGGGGTCAGTGGGTGAGAATGTCACTGCTCCGTGTTTCCACAAGTGTGTCAAGTGATGTGGAGTGCTCTCAGCAACGGAACAGAAGGCCCTCCCTGCTAAGTGAAAATGTTTCTTACTTTATGTGTAATTTGGGGTTGGTATCAATTAGATTATTTGATTACATTATTTGCTGGCTAGAATTTTAATCAATTGTCTACTATTCTATTTATTCTATATCTGTAATAACTAATATTTGCAGTACCAACAGTGAAAAATAGAGGGCAGAAACTTTCAGTGTTAAAGCGCATATTACATTTTGGTACAGATCAGGTATTAAATATATAGACTTGTAAAAGTGATACTAAAATTGCTTAGTTCCATGATTTCATAAAATGAAACAAGTCAACATACTGAATGGACCTTCCTTGTGAATTTGTTTTTCTATCTTTGTTTTCTTCTTTTTTCATTTTATGCTAGGGATTATCTTTTCCAACTATTTAAGTCTTTTGCAGCATATGGAATATTCAGTCAAGAAAAATACATAAACAAAGTAATTTGTTCCAGTAAAACTTTATTACACTTAATGATTAATGGGTGGATTTAGCCCCAGTCTAGTCTGACACCTTATGAAAAATCTTATTTGAAGTATAAAAAGCATGGAAAGTATTGTAGACAGTAATTATCATTGGGTTCAGCTAAGTAATCACAAGTGATTTAAATGTTATGTTGGAATATAATACACATTTTACAATGTACATTTATTAACATAGAAGTGCATAAATCTTAATTTTACAAATAGAATATGCTGGGTTAATCAAGTAAAAGAGAGTAATACTGGTTTATTTATGCTTGCAGATATATATATATATCTGTATACATAATTTTATGTGTGATATAAAATAAAATATGAACTGAACATAATTGAAAATATTTCTTGTAAATTACATAACACTTTCCTATTCAGTCTTTGAAACTTTCCTTAAACTGGAAGATATTATAATGCTAATTAACATCAGGTTGTCTTTTAGGAAGCATTAAAAAAATCGTTATCCAAAGCTATGATTTGTGTGACTACTACATTTCCCAAACATCAGGAAAATTAAGTATGTTGTTTATTTCCAGATGCACATTCTTTCAAACTTGCCAGCTGACCCCACAAAGCTGCTTCTATGTAAGCCTCTCTCACTGCTTCATCTAAGAGCAATGATTTCATGCCTATTTCCTGTAAGTTATTCTAACGGCTTCTCACAACCTGTACATCAACAAGGATTCCATATTCCTCCTGAATATTCAAGATCCTTTGTCTGTTAGTTCTTTCCCAGCAGCTCTTAATCGTGATTAATTCTCTCCTGAGTTAAATATTTATCCTGCTACAGCTCCTTACCTTCTTTCTATTAAAAACCCTATTGTACACTTGTCTCAAAGAGGTCTAACATATTCAGGCACTATTCTGATTTAAAAGACAGGCTATTCTTTATTTTTAGAGCAGACTTCTAATTTCTGACCTAGTCTTCTGTCTTTCTAATGACAGATAACTGCTTTCAGTTAAATTTAGTCCCATCCGGTGATTAATGAATCAATTTGTGATGTACAAATTAGTCACAGTCTAGTTAAGACTTTCCATTTTTATGCGTTACCTTCAATCCTCTGGATGCAGGGAGTGGGTGGGAAGGCCAGTCATGTATCCACGCTAACAATAGCGCGGCGCGTACTATGTGCTCTGTCCATTTCATAGGCTGGCGTCACAGTGGATATCGCCTTCTCTAGAGACTGTCAGACTGGGGCCTGTTTCCTCTTCTGGCCAAGGTCCTCCGGAAGACGCGTGTGCCATTCGCTTATCTGCCCGTCTGTGCTGTTACCTTCTACATGAGCTTCTTACCTACAGAGTCCCTTGTTCTCGCAGAACCCCGTTGGCTCTGTGAGACCAGGGAGTCTAGGTTGAAATCCAGCTTCTCTGTTGTCCCTAAACTTATTCATATCATACTTATGGTAGTGCCATTTTCAGGTTACTGTCCGAAAATGTCGATAGTCAAATTTATTTATTTATTTTTTTTTTCTGGTAAAACCTTAAATGAAAAAAAAAAAACATTATGATATGGGACAAATGAAACGGCTGTTCTCTATGTTCTTTCCTGAAATTACGTTCTGTGCTCACGAGGTAGAGAGCAGAGGATCGGAGTCTCTGATTGACAACAGAGTCAACAGTGTCTGTTCATTCATGACTTGCACAGTTTCTTGTCTATCAGCCGATTCATCACAGAATCCAAGTCTTATCTGACTGCAAAGAGCTCTGCCAGATGTTATGAGATGTCTATACATTGTGTGTGTATGATGATTGTGTTACCATGAAAAAACACTTAAAGGCACCTTGTTTCTTTTCACATTTACCACACACTCCTGTAAGCTTTAATCAGCAATCAAAACCAAATGAAATATACCAAATGTATATTCCCAAATCTCTGAGTACATTTGAACTGATTTTATCTAATTTTGATTTCATACTTTCAGATTTCCATTAACATCTCTTTTCATGGTATTAAGATTTTTCTCTCTACTTACAAAGATTTTGTTTTATCCTCTGGTCACCCTCCCCCCATCTGTCTTTATGAGATCATCTCCATAAGTATCTCTATGAAATATTAAATTGGTATATGATGTTTTCCAATCATTTCTGTTTGTTGTTTTGATCTTAATATTTTCCCAAGTAGATTTATGAGGCGTTTCAGTTTACATAGTTTAAGTAGTTCTTTTCATATACAATTCATAAGTAAAAACAAAATACTCGTGTTGGGAGCACAGAAAGTGTGAACTATCTCAAAATGTTAGTGCAAGAACAAAGGGAAGACAAGGATTGTAATGCTCAAATCAACAGCCTCAAACATACTATCTTCACGTATTTCTATCTTTACAGATAGACAAGAACCTGGCGAAAAATTCTACCATGGTGTGTACACTAATTTTTCTATGAATAATTAATAAACATACTGTGGAGAAAAATGTCATAGAAAATACAGGAATGTTATGGAAAGGTGTCAAGAGATTTCTGTCCTTTGAGAAGAAATAAGGAGTAAATGAGCACAACCATATTTCAGACAGAAGACAAAAATAGCATTTAGGGAATGGGGTATGGTCAAAGCTAGTGATGTGTAAGTCAAGATAACTATCACACGCTGAAACACATCAAGCTGAACTGTTTCACAGTAAGTGTAAGATGGGAAGATACGCTTATGCTTTTTATATGCGGAGCAACAGAGTTTTGATCCTGTGAGGGAAAAGGGAGTCTGCAGGGAGTTCAGAGCAGTTACAAAGAAGGAAAATAAAACTGACTTTTTTACTGGAGGCAGAGAAAAGAAAATATTTGAAAAAAAAAACCTGTTTTTTGAAAGGTGAACCATCAGCCATGCTAACTAAGGTAATGAGACTTGGGTGCTGCAGCAAACTGGGGTTTTGATGTTATTGAGAAGGTGATTTTAAGCAGCATTCAATGGCTACTTACCACAAATTTAGCTGAAAATACGAGAGTAACTGAAATGTCTAAAAGGAGATAATTCTCTTAAAGATGATTTTTAAAAAAAACAGAAATGCAATGCAGTTCTAGAGAGATACAGGAATGAGTGGGTTTTTCTTTTGTTGCTAGTACAAAAGAAGTTGTTTTAGTTGGCATTTCTATGACTGTGATAAAACACCACGATCAAAAACAATTTATAGAGATATTGTTTTGCTTGCTTATTCCAGGTCACAATTCATCTAGGGAACACGGACAAGAACTCAAGGCAGGAACCTGGAGTCAGGAACTCAGTCTAAGCCAGCAGGAGTCCTTCTTTCTAGCTTGCTCCGCATTGCTTTTTCTGCCTGCTTTTGTAGGTATACATTTTTAGAAACTATTTTATTTATGTTTCTTAAGCCTCTTTCTCCTCCCTTCTCCACCGCAATCTCTCCCACACTCCAATACCAGACAGGAGAGAAAGGAGGTTGGGGAGAGAAGGAGGTTTAGTTCTCTGAGGCTACTTCCTGCTGGTTAGGGTCATCAGGTCTGTGGGGCAAGTTCAAGCCTCCTTTCAGGATATCCTCAACTTTTTCTCATCCAACTGCACAAACAATCATCAGGGGCAGCAGAGAGGAGTGCCAGCAGCCTTCTTTCTTGGAGCTCCTCCACACTCTCCGGGACCTGGCATTTATTTCCTCTCCAGAATCCTCACATTTAAACTAACTGCAGCTGGCAAGAGCTCCTCTCAGAACTCTCATGAGGCAAATAGTATGCTGCTGTGGACATCTGAATCAGGCCCATATCCTACACCTGGGGTTTAAAAAAAAAAGTTTGTATCCATAACACACTTTCTTACACCATTCAGGACTTCCTGTATTATCCACTGCCCGGAATGAACTGTACTCCCATATCAATCACTAATCATGAAAATGCTCTACAAACTTGCCTATTGTCTTATGGGGACATCTTTATGAATAAAGATCTTTCTTCACTCTGGCCAGGAAAATAACTCGGCTAACTGCAGATCATCACCTCTCCCTTCATTCCCTCAAGTCCAATCCCTCAACTCTTTCCAGCAATGTAACAAAACACCTTAGGATCCTATAGATCCTCTGCACCTAGCCTCCCTCCCCAGCCAGCACCTAATTCTTGTAGGGTCTTCCAGGCAACCCACGGGCCAGCTTGGCCAAATCAAATCTTCAGTCTGTATCCCCTTAATTTGTATTCCCTTGATCTCCAGCACTTAGCTCTACAGAACAGGTGCTATAACATCCCCTTCGGCACCCATTCCATCTCCAGTGGATCACACAGATGCCCCCTACAGAATTCCTTTCCTGTTGCAAAATAATCCCATTGTGAACCCCAAAATTGTGCGTTATAAAATGCTGTTTCTTTCACGTGCTTAAGTCCTATCACACCTTTAATCCAAGAACTTTCTGTTTACTGTAAACTGGTGTTTATAGTGTGGTTCTCCCAGCCCTAGCACACACCTTTAATCCAACAGCTTTCTGTACACAGGATTTAATAAAGTGAACCCTAACTGACAGGGCCTAAAAAGTAGGCTGGCCTTTGAGTTGGGGGTATTTACGACATCTTGGAGAAGAAATGGGATTAGCTCAAGCTCTGGCTTTAGCTTAGGCTTCAACTCTTCATATCCCTGCCTTTTTGAGCTTTGAGCTAGCAAGCCTTTGTTGACATTGGGGTTTTTGTCTTTTGCTCCTGGGCTGTCAGCTGAGCTAGCGAACCTTTTGGATTTTTCCATCCAGTCCTGAGCTGAGAAGGAAGGTTACTTCTCTGCCTCTCTGAGCTAGCAGGTTTTCACCCCAGCATCTGCCTTCTGAGGCTTTGTTGGTGTAATAGAATGGTTGGCATTTTCATTTTTGTTTAAATGAAATGCATACTTCCTGCCCCTTCCTTGCTTTGTCCCAGCCCCTGACTCCAGCACAAACTCTCTGGGAGTCTATCAATTGCTAAGAGCAGGAACACAACAGGCTAACTATCTCCATCCCTAAGTTCTTTAAGTCTAGTCATGCAGTCTCGTGCCCAGGTCTTCGGCAAACTTTCTCCTCTACCCTCTCTCACTCCCTGTTCCCACCCACAGGGAAGTAACAGGTCTGGTAGAATATTCTGTTTTCCTTTCTTTTGTAAACCCAACCATTGCCCCAACCCTTCTCCATTCCTGCACCTCTAGCTCCAATTTCAGAAACACAGGGACCTTCAACTCCCAGTGCACACGCCTATTAGTACAACGTCAACAAAATCCTACATCTACCACACTCTCCTGAGAACCAGAGATGAGACAGAGATCAGGGAACGAAACACTCACTCAAAAAAGACCGGATCAGATATCAGCAATTAGAATGATAATCTTCCCAAACCTAGATGCCTGGACTTCCTTTCAAATTTGTATCCCCTTGATCTCCAGCACTTAGCTCTGGGCACATGTGCACACAAGCGTGTGACATTCTGTCTTAGGGTGATAATAAAGCCACACTGCACTCCTGAACTCACAGCCTGCACGAGGTCAGCTAGCGTGACTGGAGACAAACTCTGGCCTGAATTCACAGATGGTTTCCAGGCCCTTCCCGTTACTAAGGAGCAGCTGGCAGGTGCTCCAGCCAGGAAAGAAGAGTCATTCTTCAGGGCGTGTCCACCGGTAGGTTTCTCACGCTCCAGGATTGCCCCCCACCCTCACACACATATATCCTTAACGGTAATTGGACTTACTGAACTATCAAAAAACAGCAGAAGGAAGAATGAATAAATGACTTAAAGTTAACAGGAATTACTGTTGTGGGAAATATGAGATGAGAAATGATAATTTTATGTGAACATAATATTTTTGTAAATGTATGAAATTTCTTAAAGAATAAGAAATCTGGCCATACCACTCCTGGGCATATATCCAAAAGAGGCTCAAGTACACAAAAAGGACATTTGCTCAACCATGTTTGTAGCAGCTTTATTTGTAATAGCCAGAAGCTGGAAACAACCCAGATGCCCCTCAACTGAAGAATGGATGCAGAAATTGTGGTACATCTACACAATGGAATATTACTCAGCAATGAAAAATAAGGAAATCATGAAATTTGCAGGTAAATGGTGGGATCTGGAAAGGATCATCCTGAGTGAGTTGTCCCAGAAGCAAAAAGACACACATGGTATATACTCACTCATATAGACATACAACATAGGACAAACCCACTAAAACCTGTGCATCTAAAGAAACTAAGCAAGAGAGAGGACCCTAACTAAAACTTCCAATCCCCATCCAGAAAGGCAAAGAGGATGGACATCAGAAGAAGAAGAAGAAAACAGGAAACAACCTAGGAACCTACCACAGAAGGCCTCTGAAAGCCTCTGCCCTTCAGACTATCAAAGCAGATGCTGAGCCGGATGGGCAACTGTTGGGCAGGTGAACGGAATTTTATGTAAGAACTGGGAAATAGTAAGAGCTGGAGAGGACAGGGTCTCCACAAGGAGAGCAACAGAACAAGAAAATTTGAACATAGGGAACTTCCCAGAGATTCATACTCCAACCAAGGACTATTCATGGAGATAACCTAGAACCCCGGCACAGATATAGCCCAGGGCAGTTCAGAGTCCAATTGGGTTACATAGTAATGTGAAGAGGGACTGCCTCTGACATAATCTGATTGGCCTGCTCTTTGATCACCTCCCTCTGGGGGAGGAGCAGCCTTACCAGGCCACAGTAGAGGACAATGCAGCCACTTTTGATGTGAACTGACAGACTAAGATCAGAAAGGAGAGGAGAACCTCCCCTATTAGTGGACTTGGGGAGTGGCATGCAAGCAGAGGGAGGAGGGAGGGTGGGATTGGGAGGGGAGGGAGAGGCTTATGGGGGGATGCAGAATGAATAAAGTGTAATTGATGAAAAATTAAAAAAAAAAGAAATCTGATATTTTGTAATTAGTAAGATAATATGATTAAAGATTTGAACATGAAATTTTAGGAAGTTTAAATCAGTTAACATATTTTTGTCATTCTCATTTTCATAATCACATTTACATACAAATATATAGCCTTCACTATCGGTAGATTTTTTCTGTATTCTTGCATATAAATGATAAGAGGAATGATTGTTTTAGAATGAACAGAATTTAAAATAAGTATGCATTCTTTTAACAATATTCTCATTTGTTCTATGTAATAAAACACTCAACATAATTTCTCCTAACCACAAAACATCATATATAAGCATACATATATATAAATCTACATATATATCTATCATGTATCATCTACCTATCATCTATCTATCATCTATCTATTTGTCTCTCATCTATCTGTTATCTAACTTTGTGTTTATGTATACATAGCATCCAAATTACCCTGCTACACATGTTTATGCATTATTTCATTTAGTTACAAAATTATATGCATGTGTCTGTATCAACATTAATATTCATTGTAAAGCCAATTAGGTTGATTTTAAGTTGAATGATTTAAAATATAAAAAGTAGTAAATAAATATTCAGATAGATTGGTTTTTAAAAACCAAACCAAATGAAAATTCTCATCAATCTTATTGTGACCATATGGTCTACAGCATTTCATTTAATATATAATATATTTATCATTCTGTGACTCACTGGAATTTCATGGTATGACAATATGTGAATACACTTATTTAAGGAAAACTTTTTTTGGTTATTTATTACTAAAATTATCATCATTACTAGAGTCATAAATATTAATGTCACGCATTCTAAATTAAAGGCCGTTATAAAAAGACCAATTCTACCAAAGTACTATGTGTATATGTATATCATAATAATATACATATGTATTGTGCATATAGTTCATAAAACATACCATGAGTAATACCCAACTAACAATTGGCATGGCACTGTAAGCCAACTTTGCGTTTCTATTTACCCAGCAGTCAGCTTCCTGCCAATTTAGTTTTTCATTCAGTCACTTAATAATTCATCTAAATGCCTGACGAGCAAGGAAAACCTATCAAGCAATACTGAGGATACCAACTGTGGAGTACAAACAAAAACATTTTAATCTATGAAAGGCTTCCTCAGTTAATGAGTACCAAGGTAGTTATAAAAGAGATTGTTGATTAACTGTGAGAAGGTGATAATGCTGTAATTTCCTAAAACTACTTAAGAAAAAGTAAGTTATTTTCAAGTATGATTTTTCTGTAGTTAATTCAAAATAATATAGAGTAATAGTCATGTCCTTATTATTTGTAGGTTTATTACTCCTGACATGTGTACATATTAATTATTGCACTATTAATATATAATTGAGCATTATAAAATAGATTATGTATTTAAAAATACATTACCCTCTGTGGTAGGCTCCTGTCCTGTTTCCTGTTTTCTCCCTCCTCTGATGTCCATCCTCTTTGCCTTTCTGAGTGGGGATTGAGCATCTTAGCCAGAGTCCTCCTTCCTATTTAGCTTCCTTAGGTGTACAGATTTTGGTATGTTTATTCTATATTACAGGTCTAATATCAATTTATGAGTGAGTATATACCCTGTGTGTCTTTTTGCTTTTGGGATACCTCAGTCAGGATGATCTTTTCCAGTTCCCACCATTTACCTGCAAATTTCATGATTTCCTTATTATTTTATTGCTGAGTAGTATTCCACTGTGTAATGTACCATAATCTCTGTATCCATTCCTCAACTGAGGGGCATCTGGGCTGTTTCCAGCTTATGACTCATAGCCAAACTTTGGGCAGAGTGCAGGGAGACTTACAAAAGAAGTGGGTGATAGTTAAGACCTGGAGAGGACAGGAGCTCCACAAGGAGACCAACAGAACCAAAATGTCTGGGCACAGGGGTCTTTTCAGAAACTGATACTCCAGCCAAGGACCGCTCATGGAGATGGTCTGGACAGAGGTAGCCTACGGCAGTTCAGTATCCAAGTGGCCTCCATAGTAATGGAGACAGGGTCTGTCTCTGACATGAACTGACTGGCCTGCTCTTTGATCAACCCCCCCCCCCCAGGGGGGAGCAGCCTTACCAGGCCACAGAGGAAGACAATGTAGCCATTCCTGATGAGACCTGATAGACTAGGATCAGAGGGAAGGGGAGGAGGAGCTCCCTTATCAGTGGACTGGGAGAGAGACAAGGGGGTGGGAGAGGAGGATGGGAGTTGGAGTGGAGGAGGGAGGGAGGTACAAGGGGATACAAAGTGAATAAACTGTAATTAATAAAAATAATTATAAAAAATTAAAAAAATACATTACCTTGTAAATTCCCAAGTCTAGACTCTAAGACAATGAATAAGTGATGTCAGCATTCCAGGCAGGGGTGCATCTTCAGGAGGATAGAGCTGATAGCCAGAAAATGGCCTGTCATTCCATCTCTTCCTCAATAACAATCTCTTGTACTTTGGATGAAAACCAATTACATTCTTCAGTTATAAAATCGCATTTTTTTTCTCATGATGAACAGAAAATGTTTTGCTGGAACTTATAACCACTGGCCCCAATTCTGCCCTTTGGAGTTAGGGAAACAATCTAATCCCCTTCCACATGTTCTAATAAAAGTATTTATTAAAAAGTGGGAAATTTTTATTTTCCTTGTGCTGTAAGTGAATACAGAGAATTGCCCAAGGGACTTCCTTTCTGTTAGATTGCATGCCAACAAAAACTGCTTTAAAAATCCTGTGCTGGACGTGGTCAGGGATCAACATAACGAATCTTGTGCCATGAAAGTGACAAGTTCACAGAAAGGAAGTACAGGAGAAGGACGTGTTTGCCGAATTCAAAACCAAAAGGAATTCGGGCCAGAAAAGAACAGATTTGGGGGATCCATATAAAATTTCTCTTACCTTCTTCAGAGCTAGAAATTTGGGGAAAGTTTATGAGGAAATTGACAAGGGGGGAAAAAAAACAGGAACAAAGCAGCATTCCAAAATAGTTACAGAAGTTTCATATTGAGGTGTGCATGAATTTGCGTATAAGAATTTGAGTATTTTATATGAAACAAACTTACAAATGTACATAAAGCAAAGCAGTAATATATGGTTATGAAACTATCTCCCTTAGGACCTGGTGTCTGGGCCTCACTTCTATGTGTGGACGCTTTCTGAGCCCATTCATCCCTGTCCCAGTGTCTCTGTGAATTAGTTCTGTCTAGAGGATGATTGAGTGCAGTTCTTTTTCTCTCTGTTTCATAATTGATTACATCTATTTCTATTTGAAGTATGATTGATTATAAACATAATAGTTCAGTAGGGGCTACAGAATTTTTCTACAATTATCTTTTTTCTAGAATCTCTTCCTCTGTCACACACCCACCAGGATTTCCAAAATCTATGTGGATGCATTCAGGCTCTACGGAAAATGGCACAGTGTTTGCGTACAGCTTACTTGCTCTCCTATGCAACAAATCATACGTCGAATTCTTTGGATACACAAAACAACATGGATGTTAGGTAAAGAATTATATTTAGACAATATTGATAAAAGTATATATGCTCTATTTATGAGTAATTCTTTCTCAATATTTTCAAATTGATGTTGATTGAATTACACACAAGAAGCCCACATACACAGACTGTACTCACCTATTACCTAGAAGAATAAAGTGTTTTCACAGGATTCATCAGAAGACTTTATTCCACATTTTAGAATACATAATACTGTTGGAATGACAGATTTTGGATAGCAAGAAACCAAGAAAGCATAGGGAAAATGGAAAAAAAATCCTTAAGACAGTGAAACAGAGAAGATAAAGAAACAGAATCCGAATTCTCTTAGATAAGCATTAAGCATTAAGAATTTCATTATGAGATCTGATAGACTAAGGAAGGGGAGGAAGACCTCCCCGTCAGTGGACTGGGAGGGGCATAGGTGGAGGACGAGGAGGAGGGAGGGTGGGATGGGAAAGGAGGCAGGAGGAAGCTATAGGGGGGATACAAAGTGAATAAACTGTAATTAATAAAAATCAAAATTAAAAAAAGAACGTCACCATCCCCTGACATGGATGGGTCTACGGACTGTAGCTTGAGTGTCCTATATTTGATGACTAATTCCACTTACAAATGAGAATGCTCCATGTGTGTCTTTCTGCTTCTGGGTTGCCTCACTCGGAATAATGTTTTCTAGTTCCATGCATTTGTCTACAAATTTTAGATGTCTTTGTTTTTAATATCTGATTAGTATTCCATTGTGTAAACGTACTATCCGTTCTTTGATAGAGGGACACCTAGGTTATTTCCAGTTTCTGGCCATTACGAATAGAGCTGCTATAAACATAGCTGAGCAAAAGTCCTTGTGGTGTGGTGGAACATCTTTTGGGTATATGTCCAGGTGTGAAATAGCTGGATCCTGAAGAATATGATGTGAAGAACTAGTCCCAACTTTCTGAGAAACCATCAGGTTGATTTCCCAAGTGGTTGTACACATTTGCACTCGCATCAGCAATGGAGTGTTGTGGATATAAATGTGTTTTTGTTTTGATCTCAGGTGAGGGATTTGGGGCTTATTCAGATTGTCCACAGCAGCAGGCTATTTGCCTCATGCAGGCTCTGGGAGGAGCTCTTTGCCAGCTGCAAATAGTTTAAATCTGAAGATTCTGAAGAGAATGAACGCCAGAGCCCAGAGAATGTGGAGATCAGAAAAAGAACAAGGCTGTTCCTGCTTCCACATTGCTGTTCCTGCTTGCTGTTATGACACAAGAAGTTGGAAATATCCTAAAACAAGAATTGAACTGGCTCCATGGAACCCAATGGCTGACCAGCAGAAAGCAGCTAAGAAAGAACTGTGCCCACTCTCTCATTAACCCTTTCTCTCACCTACTTGGTGTTGGGGTGTTAAAAGGGATTGGGGTGGAGTAGGGAGAAAAAGATAAAAAAGTTTTTGATCTTAGGCATTCTGACTGGTGTAAGATGGAATCTCAGAGTTGTATTGGTATGCATTTCCCTGATGGCTATGGACTTTGAACATTTCTTCAAGTGCTTCTTGGCCATTAGAAATTCCTCTGTTGTGAATTTTCGGTTTAGCTCTGTACCCCATTTTTAATTGGGTTATTTGGTTTGTTGATGTTGTGGGGGATGCATGCATCTCACTCAGGAGGGGAAGTAGAGATCTGGGGTAGAAGGATGGAGGAAACTGGATGGGAGAGGATAAGGCAGGGAACAAGAGCAGAAATCATGAATGATGGGGTAAAGCTGAAACCGAGAATGGAAATCGGTGTGGCAGGACTTTTAGGAGTTGATGGTGCTGACCCTCCCTGAGACTTCTACCAGTGGAGATATGGAACATAAAGAAGCCACCTCCTATAGCCAGGCAAAACTTCCAGTGCGGGGAGGGGGTACCAACACACCCCAAACCTTCTATCCAAAATTCATCCTGCCTACAAGTAGTACAGGGATAATGATGGTGCAGGTATTGAGGAAACGGCCAATTAATGACTGTCCCAACTTGAGACACACCCTATGGCAGAGAGACAACCCCTGACATTATTAATGATACTCTGCTTTGCTTGCAGACAGGAGCCTAGCATAACTGTCTTCATACAGCAGCTGGTGGAAGCACTTGCAGAGACCCACAGCCAAACAACAGGTGGGGCTCAGGGAATCTTGTGAAAGAGTGGGAGGAAGAGTAGAAGAAGCTGAATGGATCAAGTCCACCAAAAGAACCTACAGAGTAAACTAACCTGGACCTATGGGGGCTCACAGACACTGAACCATCAACCAAAGAGCAAGCCTGGACTGGACCTAGACCCCTACACATATGTAGCAGATGTGCAGCCTGGTCATCATGTGGGTCCCCTCACAGTGGGAGTAGGGCTGTCTCTGACTCTGTGTCCTGTCTTTAGATTGCCTTCATCTAGCTGAGCTGTCCTGTCTGGCCTCAGTAGGAGAGGATGCAGGATGTGGCTAGTCTTGCTGCAACTTGCTGTGCCAGGGTGGGTAGCGTCCCATGGAGACCTCCTCTTCTTCTCCAGCATAAATGGATGAGGGATGGTGGAGGCAGAGTGAGGGGGAACGGGGAAGAGAGGAAGGAGGGGGCTGTTATCAGGATGCAAACTGAATAAAAATAATAAATAAAAATAAAGAATTTCACTTTCATTGCTGCAGGGGTGACATTCTTCTATCCAATTAACTTAATGATCAAAACCTGCAAATGAGGTCACAAAGTTACAGGTGAACAGAACAAAATACTGACTGGCACATATTTGTTCCTGTTTTAAAGAAAATTTCCTAAAGGTCTGTGCTCTGAGCTTACACAACATGGTCATAGAAAGGGAGAAGGAACACTACCATAACAACACACAGTTTTGATTGACATTTATTCACTTTAATCCCAATCATAGGCTCCTGTCATGTCTCCTCCCTCGTCCAGGCTGTGGTCAGTTGGTGGGGAAAGACGGCTCCCCTCTCTGAAAACACATGATACTAACGCAGAACAAGGAGCCTTTACATCAGCTCATTCTGGAATGACTGCATCCTAGTCATAAACTGCCACCATGATGAATTTCCCAGCCTCCATCTCTGCATGCTCCTTCCAATGGTAAAAACTTTCACTGGATAACAAAATATAAATGGAAGAAGGATGCATTAACCAGACTTCCTACTGTTCCTCATTTAGGGTAGTTTGCACTCACTATTATATTTCTAAGGGAATTTCTATTCATCCATGTCAGAAATTTTTAATTTTGTTACCATCAGTTTCACAATTCTAATTCTTCCTTACAGATATTTAACCAGCAAAACATCTAGCAACAAAATAAGAACCAGTTATAACCTAGCATTCTTTAGTTTTCATTTAATCATGAAATGGCCTCTGGTTTCAAATATTGGTGTGATAAATGAATTCTAACAAGAAAAATGTGTTCACAATGATATAAAATTACGAACAAAGCTATGCCTTATAACATGTGTGTCAATATCAAGAATTTCAAAATGTGTAAGCTGCTTGTTCTTCATTGGGTACAGCAGTTAGCATATTAGGCACAGTGAGGCTTTACTTAGTGAAAACAGTGTAACCACACGGCCTGAAACAAATCACCTGCAGTGTGTATTGAAAAGGGCAAAGCAACAGTTTCCTTTCCTGTACTCGGTACAGAAGTCCTAGGGCTATAGCGGGATATTATAACCTTGTGTTGTTTATTTACTCAGAAATTGCTTGACATATGGAAACCGCACCCAGGTGGAAATCATTTCACACACCGGTAGAGAAATACACACCTTAATATAAAATCTGTTAATTAAAAAAATGGAAACACCCAGCAAGGATACTCCCTTCTAAATTGTTTCGTGCCAGGTTTGAGTGACATCAGCTGTCATGCGATTAGACGCTCTGCTCTGCTCTGCTCTGAGGTCCAGTAGATTTGAGTACAATCAACTTGACAAGAATCCCGTGAGTACTGCACAGCAGATGCTTTGTCCTGTCTCTCTGTTGTCCAGGACACTGAAAAAAAGAGAGAGAAAGTGATTGCACACTCTCCCCTAAGACGCTCTCACACAGTATTCTGTGGGATTATGGTCAAATGTAGGATGATATTTTCACAAAGTAGATGTTATACTAAAAGTCCATTCATATGTCAAAAGTTGCAAGGAACTCTGGGACCTATGCAGTTGCTTACTTTTTTTTATAAGTTTACAATCATGGCTTATGGTATCTTTTCTCCTACTCTATTACATGTCTTTTATTCTAAACATAATATTGTGAATAATATTAATCTATTGGACAAATTAAATTGCTCCTAGAAATAAGTTTCATTATCTACTCTGAAACAATCCATTATACAACCCATAATTTGCTACATAAGTGAAAAAAATTGCCACATTTTACTGCAAATACTTTAATAATCTCGAACATAATCCATTTCAATATTCTAACCTGCAATCATATGGGCTTGGTGTTACTTTCTCAGACAGTAATGAGAGTATAATTAAAAAGGTGTCTTGAATTTCTCTACAATCTTCAATTTACACATAGTAATAAATTACATTTTTGCTAAAGCCGTAGATTGAAGCTGAGAGTAATTTTCCAGAAAGTTAAATTACACTACAAGTTTAAAGAAATAAAATGTCTTTATGATACAAGGAGCTCCAGGAACTTTAAGATGGTTTTATAAAAGCATACCTGACTTTGATGTTAAATCCATATTATAGATGAAAATTGTAAGAGATGAAATAGTATCAGTTACATCTTACTTTCTGATAGAAACTTATAAGTGGAAAGAACACATTTCTGTAAGCCTGAACAATTCGAATTATTGTCTTTCTGCACACCTTCACCTTCTAATCTCATCCTCAATTTAGTGCATCACATTTTGAAATACACAAGAAAGTCTGCAGCAGGCAATAAGCTGAAATGACCATGAAATATGTAAATATGATATGTGAGCTATGATGTGGTAAATCTTGCCTGGATTTTAGGTTTTGTTGTTTTTATCATCTCTCTCACTTATTCACTGTTGAGGGTTGTGGGGGAAACACAAGGTGACCGCCTGGCCCCAAGACCACCTAACAGAATGCTCCATTTGCCTCAGAGAAGCCTGGGTTACAGCATGTTGATGTTTCAAATTGAACAAACTGCAGTCCTTGGTGCTTTGGTCAGATATTACATCCAAATTTGTAAAATGCTCTTAAGTAAGTTTCAGATTAATTTGCAGATAATAAAGTCAGATATTCCAAATTTTCAGATAATAAATTCAGATAACATTCAAAAGCCTTTCTTGATATAAAGTTAAGATTATTATGGATAACCTGACTAATCATCTGTGAACATGTTGGAGGTTTGTACATGTAACCCAGAGGTGTCTCTGAAGGCGCAACCCTTCTGTCTGAGACAAGAGCCTTGACTTTGTTCCAGCGTACTAGGCAGCCCCGGTCTGTTGTTTTGACAAGTGCCCTCACCATGGAGCTCAGACTTGCTGCTTCATCATGAAAACGTTCACGCTGCCTCAAACTTGGTAAAATGAAGACAGGTTTAATGATGGACTCTGAACCCAGTGCGAATATCGCAAAGCTCTCTAGGAAATAACTCATGGGCTTTGTATAGAAGTAAGCCATATGTACACATGCCAATGTTTGAACCTTGAACAATATAACTCTGATAAAAGTACAAAAACATAGTTCCTGGCAATTGGGTAATGGGCTGATGGACGTGAATTCATGTGTTAAGTAGACTCAGATGAAGAACAGGAGACTACTCACACCACCTAGACATGACCTTGGCCCATAGGAAACCGGCTGTCTTCGCTGGCTTTCCAACGTGACAGCTGGTGGTCGTGATGATCTAGGCTGTCAATTTCACTAGATTTAGAATCACCATGAAAATATTTTTGTGTTTCAGGAGTGATTCACTGGGAAGAAAAAAAAAAAAAAACAACACATGTTGAATGTAGGCAGTGGTACCCTGTAGGTCAAAGGCTGAAATCAAAATAAAAAGTCTGCATAACAAGGATCAGGGACATTCACTTCTCTCCATTTCTTGATGGCATATGCACAGTGAGCACTCTGTCAGTGCCGGCATCCCCTCCCCACCACCATGGAGCTGCAAGCTAAAATAAGCCCTCCGTCCCTAAATGCTCTTTTTTGTGTGTGTTTAGTCAAAACAGCAAGAATAATCAATGCAATACAATTCTGTGAAAAAATGTTTTATGTTTGGAAATTATAGAATAAGATAGAGACAAGGATTCTCTTTCTGTCTGAGGAACATCACTAATCCTCAGCATCTGCTTCCTCTGCTGGCTAGCCCAGGAATGCACAGTCTCCAGACAGCTACTGTCCTATGTGGCGCGCCCTGTCGGGCGATGTGTGTGCTCATCGTCAAGGGGTCGCTCAGAAGTCTCCACTGCATCTCTGGTGCACTGATATTCCTCTATTTCAGGTACCATGCTCTACTCACCAAGGATCTGTTTAATTATTTATTTTTACTTTTACACGGAGAAATTATGGAATTCTGATGTAGACTATTTATTTCTTCTTTGGTTATTCTTATTGTCCTGTTTTTGGTCATATTTTTCTGCCCTCCTGCTTCAGGGTCTAAGAGTATTTCACTGTAGACACTTATGGATGCTATTTTTACAGTGCATGATATTTATTGGGGGGGGATGTGTGTGTGTGTGTGTGTGTGTGTGTGTGTGTGTGTGTGCACGCGTGCGTGGTGGCACATGTGCCTATGTGAAAATTAGAGGACAACATTCAAGAATCATTTCACTCTTCCACCATGTGATCAAATTCAGGATCAGGTTTCGAGTCAAGAGCCTCTATCCACTATGGTATATTACTGGTCCAGCATTCCTCATTACTTTTACACTATTTCCTGACTTCATTACAAAGTTGTCATTGTATGTATAAGTTTGAGGCAGTATAAAATATACGGTAATAAAAATGATAATAAAATATTGAGTTAGTATATTTGGTTATAATCTATTTCTTAAAAATGAATTGTTAATGATTTATGTTTATAGAAATTTTAGGACATCATTCTGGGTAGACTATTCCCAAAACTGCTAGGCAAGAATGATTTTGCCACATTGTTTTAAAAAATTTGGAACTAAAGCAATATGTTTTATATTAAATAGTGCCCTGTCAAGGAAAAATGACAGAGTTTAAATTTAGACTACCCTGTTCAACACAGAACAATCTGCCTGTAACAAAAGCAACAAAGAGAGAAACAAAATTACCACCAATTCAGGTCCTGGAAGTTTTCTGAGGAATAGACACATCAGCACGGCTGGAACTGTTTTGTTTAATGAAGTGATTTGGGGGGTTGTCTTTGCATTTGTCCTACTCACTAACATGTTTCATTTTTATTTCCCCTCTCAGGAATCACCTCTTCCTTGAGCAAATTCACACAGCAGTTTGAATTGGTCAGCAGGCTTCTCAATCCTCTCAAGACGTCAAACAACAGATGCTTCGTGAATGATGAGGTTTTGAAAAGTATTAGAGCACGAGAGGGGATGACTTGGATTATTCAATTCTACACTATTACTTAATATAGCTGTGTGAAAGCAATTGTCCCAGAGTGCCGAATCATCGGAGAGTCATATGCAGAAACAGCTGCAAAAGTTTTTTGGAATGGCATTTCTAAAGGAAATTGTATAAGTGCAGAAATTTACTGGCACAAAATTTAATTACATTCCTACAAAACTTGCATATGTGAGGAAAAATAAATTTAAATTTTATGCCTACAGGTGAAGCAAAATTTTAGTAGCCTATCTCTAATTTTAACTGAATATCAATAGTTAATAATCTAAATAAAATGAGCAGGTTAGTTTTGTACATATCAAAAATAAGTTGTATATACATAATTCTTATAGAGATATTTTACATTATATATGTTTATTTTTAGCTCTTTGAGAAATTAGTACATGCTTTAACCTAATCTCCCTCTGCAATTTCTCCCAGATCTGCCTGCCTTCCATAAACAACCAGCTTTGTGTTCTTCAGTTTTTCCTTCTTAAAGACCTGCTTGTGCTGCCCAGATGTTCTCAGATATTTGGCTTTACACCGGAACAAGCTTGACTTATCTGGGGTCCATGTTAGAGGAATCTTCCCAGCAGCTAACAGACTAGACAGACTCATGACCTTCAACACAGAACACGTGGGAGTGGGGAAGAAATTGATAGAGGGCCATGCAGAGGAAACAGGGTGGGAGGGCCTGAGCATGGGCTTGATATAAATTCCATTACAGGATGTATGAAATTACCAACAAAATTTCTCCTGCTCTCAAATACTAGTTGTCGAGTCGATTATTTGTATCCTTTAGTTAATATTTTCACATTTTATGACAGTGACATAAATTATAGAACCATATAATTCTATAGTATTCTGGCAACTGATTTTTAAGCCTACTCCTACTTAATCCTGCACACAAGTAACAAGATGAGAGGCGGGCTGCATCCAATCAAATAAGGAGAAGAAAGTACTGCAGGGTCTTTCAAGTTCCTTCATTCATCTGCTGCTGCCCCTCACAAATTGCCTCAGCTGTCATTGATTCGAGGTGAAGATCAATGCAAGCCTTTGCCATATGCTGTGCTTAGAATATGGAATATGATAGGCCTATGTGTTTGAAATTTATCCCTTGCTGGTTGGTGGTTGTGTAAGGGAAGACTATGGAACCTTTAGAACGCACTCAGGGCGTTGCTTGAGGAAGTACTTCATTGTGGGCAAGTTTTGAAGTGCTATAGTTTGGCCCCACTTTCTAGTCTGTCCCTGCTCCTAGTGTGCGGCTGAAGCGTGGCCAGCCAGCATCCTGCTCTTGCTGCCATCCCTCCCCTGTCTGCCGTATGTTCTCCTCGTCATGTTGGAACCTCATGATAAAAATAAGCGTTTCTCCCTCCCCTAAAACTCTTTTCATTTAGTATTTTGTCACAGCAAAAGAAGAGAACCTAACATGGCATCCTAAAGTAGGAGTAGGACACATGTCTCAAGCTCTAGCAGACTCATTCAAGTACAAGGTTTAACGGTGTTTGAAGAGTAATACACATACAGTGTCTTGTAGCCACCTGTGCACAATAGCAGGAGTTTCGCTCTTTCTCTGTTCTATGAAAGCACCTGTTAAAACAAGAATGCGAAAGCGGTCTAATTCCTTTAACTTGTTAAGGACACTGACAAAAGGGGTTGTCTTTTTACCTGATTATAGATCCACACTAGATACCAATTCTGGAGCCGTAACAATTAATGTTTTTCTTCATAAACTACTCAGTCTTACAGATTTTATAATAGAAGTTAAATGGAATAATTTAAAAATAAATGGCAAAGTAGAACTGTTATTGATGTGAATATCCTGAAATAGTGTCAGGCTAGGAAAGTGGTGAAGTACACACTAGAAATCTGTGATCCTATGAGCTAAATGTGCTTCTCGTAAAGTCTCTGCAGAAAAGCACAGTAACAGGCTCCCTTTTCTCAGAGAGAACCAAAGTAGTTCTGGCTAGATTGGTAGAATTGTGGACTGTAAAAGAAACTGTGATGGGGTTTTAGAGGCAAAAATGAAGAAATGAACTAGGTTTTTATCTTAGATTTTGTTGGACTGTCTGAAAAACATTGTTAATAAGTTATCTAGTGAATGCCATTTTCTTGCAGCATTTTTAGAAGACTCAGTTTTAATATGCTATGAATTACATTTAATAAGGAGTCTAAAGAATTTAAATGCTAACTATATAAGTTTGGACACTTGCACCCTGTTTATTTTAGGCTACTTAAACAAAGTAAGCTCCCCAAAATGACACATAACAATCTTGACCCCTGAGAAGATAGAACACTGTTGGAGTTTCCAGAGTTCTAGAATTATCTCATGAGTTTTGAGTGAGTCCAGATAAAGCATTTTGTCTTATTGTCCATAATCTTTTAAAGATGACTGCAATAAAATTTGAAATTTGTCTTAAATCACTTGAAAAAAAATTTGAAATAACTACTACATTATAGTTGATGAAAATATAAGAAAATGTGACGTTTATAAATGAGTTGGTAAAACAAATACCTGTAATTTGTTTCTACTCGGTCGGTCATTGTATCTCAAGGTCATACACAAAATTTATTAAAACATTATTAGCATATTACTGTAAACAACACAGGATAGGTAATCCCATGCATAGCACAACTGTGAAGGTGAGATGGTAAGAAGTCAGTAAAATCCTGTATGAATGTTTCCGTACACTATACCAATGGCAGACACTATTCATATTCCAAGTCACAAAATAATGCCTTTTCAAGCTAACTTAGAGACATAAGTAACTGTATGTAAAGAATGGGACGTGAGTGATGGAAACAGGAATAAAGATCCCGAACAAAGAGCAAGAGTGAGCTCCTTACTGGGGGAGTCCCAGAAAGAAAAATAGAATGTCTTGTTCTCCTTAGGGTTTATATGTTGTCTGCTTTTCATTTTGTGAGTCACATTTGAATATCAAAAGCAACCTATTTTCTACTTACTGTTAAAGAACAAAATACTGGGAGATAATTAGAAATAAGCTTCAATTTTTTTGAGCAGATACCATGTGAAGAATAGAGGTCAAACAAAGACTTGTAGTACAATGACTTAAAATCAATTTACAAGAACAAAAAATTAACAAAAAATTTGAAAGTATAATAATGTGAAAAGATGTAAAAAGAAGCCCAGATGTTGGCGAGGCACCAAGAAATACAAATAAGTATAGAAAAGGGAGGAAACATGTCACATGATACCATTATTTGGAATAATAACCAATAACAAACTTAAAGGGCATAACAAACACATTTCCATTAGTTTTAGGATTAACAAACAAAATGAATATAATTCTGCTTTAACTTTGAAAAAAATGACAATTATTTTATTCCATTCTTTTCATTGAACTAAATGAGTTCTATTTATGGACTGAAATGACCTTTTCTCATACATGTGTTGTGTACTGTTCAATAAGGGTTAGCGTGTTATCTAAAGTATGTCTGTTTAGCACACAGAGGAAACTGTCTCTTAAGGTGTGTTATCCACAGTTACCCATAGTTACAACAGCACAAAGGAACTTCACACCCTGTCTAACTGGAACTTGTAACACCTTGGTGGTTGACACCATCTCTTTTCTTCCTGCTCTCCTCAGCCTCAGCTAAACACCATTTCATGTTTAAATTATACCAGACGATAATCCACACTTGAATGGCATTATATTTCATCTATCCATGGTGTGGTACATGATAAGATTTCATTGATTATCACAACTGAATAGATTTCTGCTGTACGTATGTATATACATATAAATGCATATATATATACATACATGTATATATACATATACATATATGTGTGTGTGTGTGTGTGTGTGTGTGTGTGTGTGTGTGTTTCTAAATATTTATCCCCAAATCAGGTAATCAGTTAATGAATACTTAGTATGTTTTCATTATTTGACATTTTGGATTGTGGTTTAATAAACAAAGTAGTGGAAAGGTCCCAGCAAACTACCGATGTCGAGTTCTTTAATTTCCTTCCAAGCTCTGGGATTACTGGTTCATTTTCCAGTTGTATTTTTAACTTGAGGTCTGAGGTAGACCGTAATGTTTGTACCACTTTTTATTCCTCCATGGTCCCATGATCTCCAACATCATCACATGTCATTTCTTCCTTCCGAAACCCACTGTTACTACACAACATGATACCTTGTAGGTTTTATTTAATTCGAATTCCAAATTCTGATAAATGTAGTTTTTGAGAAAAAGCTATAGAGTGCATAATTATGAAACTTCATCAATTGTGTGATTGGGGGACTTCACTAAGCATTCTCTGTCTTTATGGGAAAAAAGTTATTGTAAATTCTAGAAATCACCTACTATGAAAGTATTTAATACACACTTCTATATTGTTTGAATATCTTCATTTCTAGTAAAATGATTGTTTTGATCCCACGGGTGCCGTTTTTAAATCAAACAATGACACAGTGAACATCACAACTGTCGGTGAACTTGACTCTTCTGCTCACGCATGCAGCATTTTTCCCTAAACTCTGCTGTATTGTGTGTGTTCCAGTGCTAATTCACCTCAAACCAGGCAAGCTCTGTGGTTACGCCATAAAAACCTGTTGTGTTGATGTTTAATTCTAAAACAGAGGGATGGGTCTGGGTGAGAACATAAAACATGGAGGTCCACCTCCCCTAGTGTCTGACCCTAGCCTGTCAGGTCTCATCAGGACTGTTTGGATCCTCTTTCTATGTGGCCTGGTAAGGCCACCCCACCACTGGGAAGTGATCAAAGGGCAGGCATCAGAGTTCACATCAGAGACAGCCTCTGCCCCCCTTACTAGGACACCCACTTGGAGACTGAGCTGCATGGGCTACTTCTGAGCAGGGGCTCTAAATGCTCATAGTTGCCAATAAGAATTCTATCTCTTGATGGAGGAGTTAAATTCCTTCACTGTCCTTGTCTGTTTATATCAATATTTTAGTGTTTTATTGGTGTGATAGTAAAGGTTATTAGGATGATAATAAGGTGATCATGTTGCTATACAGCCAACACACAGTCATGTCCCTGAAACAACTGTATATGCAGAGTTGACTACTGTGTGGCCAAGACTCTATGACAGTTATATTCATACATTGTTTTAAAGAGTCTGTCATTCCTTTTTAAAAATTCTACCAGAGATCTATTTGAATTTCCCCATTTCCTTAGGCAATTATACTCTATCAGTGTATTGTTAATGCAGGTCAACACAATAGTCCACAGATGATATACTAGCTGTCACATTTAAAACATTTTTAGAAGGTATTATTTAGGAAAGGGCAAGTTACCTTTGACTTTTACTGAAGAAAATTTTCTCTGTTACTGTGAAAAACTTTCAAAGAACTATGAACTTAGTTATTGCAAGTTCAAATGTGAAATATTGAAGATATTGTAAAGAAAAGGACCTGTATAATACTAACTTAGAAATAAAAATAAGTAAATGTTGAAATTAGATTATGATTCTGGCTCTTTGACTTTGGTTGAAATTTAGTGAGTTATACTTATGATTCATTAACAAAAAATAATGTGAAAATTAACATTTTGATGACTAATAATGTGATACCCATTTCAGGACAGGTGAGGTATGAGGAGTTTTTATGTCTTTATGTTAATTGTGCTATAAACTTAAAAATATTCTAAAATATTAACTGGTTTTTTGTTTTGTAGCATTTACCTGGCCTTTTTTTTTTTTTTTTTTAGTAGCTAGTTCAACTTTAATCCAAAAGAACAAAGGCTGTATACCCTATGGGGAGTGGGTGGGGGCTCCCAGGAAAGCTGTATATAATTGGCTAGAACTAGACACTTCAAGGATGCTTGGTTTGCATTTGGCAGCATTCTCCATCGTATGGACGGGACCACAATACCTAATTATCCTACAGGGGCAGGGAGGGGACAGCTAGCAGGGAACTGTGCCAAAGGCCATATAGCAGATGTGGTTTACCTGGCCTTTTTAATAGTACCAAGGCCACCGAGAAACTACATCGAATTAAAGAAAACTAAAGATAAGT
This sequence comes from Meriones unguiculatus, assembly GCF_030254825.1. Lineage (NCBI taxonomy): Eukaryota > Metazoa > Chordata > Mammalia > Rodentia > Muridae > Meriones > Meriones unguiculatus. Next base: position 111,092,215 of record NC_083356.1, read on the forward strand.
GGTAACTAAGTGGAGACAGTAAAGCTATATATCCTGGAACTATAATATAGATGGCAGATAAGCTTCAAACTGCAGGAGACAGAATGATATTCCTCCGTCATGTTAATTATCAATGTTGTTTATTGTTTCAGGCATTCATGGAATACAAAAGTATTTAAGCATAATAGGTTACCATGTGTCTAGATGCTTTTGTATAATAATAATAAAAATTAAAACAGTTAGTGGAGACTGTTCAGAGGCTTTATGCACTGTTATGTAACTTTCTGTAAAGCTTTAATTATCTCCAGATGAGTTTAAAGGAAATATTGAGATAATTGTGTCTCTTTAATGAAAATGCTCTAGATAGCATTTTAAGACTTCTGGTAAAATAGAATCATCTCACGAAGTTATATTACTTCTGATGTATCACATATTTTGGCTTATGTTATTCAACTTCAGAATATATGTTATCAGTCACTAATATATTCTGCTGACATGTTTTTATTTATTATTATTATTTATTTATTGTTACTCACTTTAAATCCTGGTTGTAATCCCATCTCTCCTTACCATCCAGTTTTTCTCTTCCCCCTTCCCTACTCCTCAGAAAATGGAGTCTCCCTTACCATCCACCCCAGCTCATCAAGCTGCAGCAGGACTAAACCTGATCAATTCCCCGGTAGCCTGGCAAGGCAGTCCCACCTGGGAGAGTGATCAAAAAGCTGGCAACTTCTTTCAAGGTCTGTAGGACTTTGTTGTTATTTTGATGAGAATTGCATTGAATCTGTAGATTGCTTTACAGACGATGGTCATTTTTACTATGTTAATCCTACCATTCCAAGAGCATGTGAGATCTTTCCATCTTGTGATATCTTTTCCAATTTATTCTTCAGAGACTTGAATTTTTTTACAAGTCTTTCACTTGCTTGTTTAAAGTTACACCAAGGTAATTTATGTTATTTATGGCTATTGTGAAGGGTGCTGTTTCCCTACTTTCTTTCTTGGTGATTTTGTGTTTTGTATACAGAAGGTCTAATGACTTTTTGAGTTAATTTTGTATCCAGCCACTTCCTGAAGGTATTTATTAATTGTAGGAATTTTTTAGTGGAATTTTGGGGGCCACTCATGTACTCTCTCATATCATCTTGAAAAAATAATCCTCAATTTCATATGAAAAAAATAGAATAGCTAAAATAATTTTGTACAATAAAAGACCCTCTGGAGGTATCTCTATCCCTAATTTCAAGTAGTACTATAGAGCAACAGTAATGAAAATGGCATGCTACTGGTGTAGAACCTAGGAACAAACCCATACACCTACAGACACCTGATTTTTCACAAAGAAGCTAAAAACATAAGTTGGAAAAAGGTAGCATCTTCAGCAAATGGCGCTGGTCTAACTGGATGTCCACATGTAGAAAAATGCAAAGAGACCCATACATATCACCCTGCACAAAGTAAAGTCCAAGTGGATCAAAGACCTCAACATAAAACCAGACACACTAAATCTGTTAGAAGAAAAAGTGGGGAAGAGCCTTGAACTCATTGACAACTTCCTGAACCAATAGCACTGGCTCTGAGATCATCAATCAATAAATTGGACCTCATGAAACTGAAAAGCTTCTGTAAGTCAAAATACACTGTCAACAGAACCAAATGACAGCCTACAGACTTGGAAAAGATCTTCATCAACCCTACATCTAACAGAGGGCTAATATATATATATTAAAAACCAACAAACCAAATAATCCAATTAAAAAAATGGAGTACAGAGCTAAACAGGGACACAGGACTATTGAATGGATGAGAAATACTTGAGGAAATGCTCAACATCTGTAGTCGTCAGGAGAATGGAAATCAAAATGACTCTAAGATTCCATCATACACTAATCAGATATGCCAAGATCTAAAACTCAAGTGACAAAACATGCTGGAGAGGTTGTGGAGAAAGGGGAACCCTCCTCCACTGCTAGTGGGAATATAAACTTGTACAACCACTTTGGAAATCAATCTGGCACTTTTCAGAAAACTTGGAATAGTGCTACATCAAGACCCAGCTATACCACTCCAGGGCATATATAAAAAAGGTGCTCAGCTATAAAACAAGGATATTTACTCAGTTATGTTCATAGCAGCTTTACTCACAATAGCCAATATCTGGAAACAATCTAGATGTCCCTCAACAGAAGAATGGGTACAAAAATTGTGGTACATTTACAAATGGAATTCTACTCAGCTATTAAAAACAAGAAAATCATGAAATTTGCAGGCAAGTTTGTGGAATTAGAAAAGATCATGCTGAGTAAGGTAACCCAGAAGCAGAAAGACACACATGGTATATATTCACTTATAAGTGGATATTAGACATATAATATATGATAAACATACTAAAATCTACAAACCTAAAGAAGCTTAACAACAAAGAAGACCCTAGGAAAGATACTAAATTCTCATTCAGAAGGGAAAACTGAATAGAGACCAGAAGCAGTAGAAGAGAGAGAACAGGATGGGAACCTACCACAGATGTCCTCTAAAAGACTCCATGCATCAGGAGATCAAAGCAGATGCTATACAAGGACTCACAGCCAAACTTTGGACAGAGCACAGGGAGTCTTATGGAAGAAAAAGGAGATAGTGGGACTCAGAGCAAACAGGAACCTCACAAAGAGACCAACAAGCAAAAAAAAAAAAAAAAAAAAAAAAAAGCAAAAACAAACCAAAACCAGTATGGGACCCAGGTGTGAGACTGATGCATCAAACAAAGACCTTGCATAAAGAGGACCCGGACCCCTGCTCAGATAGAGAGCTGTCTCCATGGGGGCCTCAAGTAAGGGGATAAGAACAGTCTTTGATATGAACTGGGTTGCCTGCTCCTTATCACTTCTTCCTGGAGGGCTGACCTAGCCAGCCCACAGTGAAGAGGATCCAGGCAGTCCTGATGGGACCTTATAAGCTAGGGTCAGACAATAGGGGAGGAGGACTTCTCTTACCAGTAGTGTATGGGAGAGGAATAGGAGAGGAAAAAGGAGGGAGGGTGGGATGAGGAGGAGATGAGGGAAGGGTCTACAACTGGGATACAAAGTGAATTAATAATAAAAATGATAATGAGAATAATAAGCTGGCAGGCAAGTGAGTCCAAGTCCAATGCAGTCTCTGCTTTCCTCACTTGAGGAATTTAGGACACCTAAGCTGCCCGTCAGCTACATAGGTCCAGACCATGCACGGTCCTTGGTTGATGACTTCATCTTAGCAAGCATCTGGACACTGGTTAGTTTGCTCTGTTCATCTTCTTGTGGAGCTTTGGTCCCCTCCAGGTCCTACTCTCCCACTTTTCCACAACATTCCCAGTGTATCATCCAAAGTTTGGCTGTGAGTCTCAGTATCTGTTTTGAGGCTCTGCAGGGTAGAACCTCTCAGAGGACAACTCTGTCAGGCTCCTGTCTTCACTTAGCTGGGTGTCCTTCATAGCGTCAGGGGTTGACACTCTCTCATAGGGTAGGTCTTCATCTGGGCCAGGCATTGTTTGAACAGTCCCTCAAACTCTGCTCTATCTGTTCTTTCCCTATCCCTGCACATCTTGTAGGCAAAATAAATTTTGGGTTGAAGTTTTTGTGGGTGGGTTGGTGTTCCCCTACCTTTTAGGAGACTTATTTAGTTAGAGGGGTCCTCTTTTGCCTTTATGGCTTCTTGTTGATGTACTTTAAATAAACTATATATTTTTAAATAAATATATATTTATATCTATAAAAATATATATTTCTTTTATATTTTTTCTGCCTGTTCCACCCCAGTCCCTTCCAAAACCCCAACACCAGGTAGGACAGAGAATGGTTGGTCAGAGAGGGGGTGCAGTTCCCTTGATGCTTTTTGCTTCTAAGGTTATGGTCGTAAGGTTCCTTGGAGCCAGTCCAATCCTTGTTCCAACTTCTTTCATCACTGCAACAACAGCAACAGTAGTCAAAGGAGGAAGCAGCAACAGCCCTTGGTCTTTCTCTGAGCTCCTTACTCTCTGGGCTCTGGCATTTATTCTCTCTCCAGAATCTTCAGAGTTAAACTATCTGCAGCTGGCAAAGAGCAACTCTCAGAGCCTGCATGAGGCAAATAGTTTGCTGCTGTGGAACCTCTGAATCAGTCTCACATTCCGCACCTGGGACCAATACATAACATGTTTATATCCACAACAGCCTCTGCTCCTAGGAGTCTCTGCTTGAGTCTTCCTCGTATCCACCCAGGAGTCTTCCCTGACTTAGGTCTCCAGCATGTCACAGAGATGTTCCCACCCGCAGTTTCTCTCTTCTCTGCAGGCCTTCTGTATTTCCATCTCTGTATCCTCCCTTCCTGGTCTGATTGCCACCGTCATATGTCTCTGCACCCCCTCTTCTGCCTTGTTCCTTCCCTTTGTCTCTCTATTCCATCTCCCCTTCTGAGTGAGGTTTATGCATCCTCTCTTGGATCCTCCTTGTTATTTGTCTTCTCTGGGTCTGTGTATGTTTATCCAATACTATAAGCTAAAAATCCACTTCTAAGTGAGTACATATCATGTGTGTCTTTCTGGATCTGGGTTACCTCACTCAGGATGATCTTTTCTAGATTCCTTAATTTGTCTGAAAATTTCATGATTGCTTTGTTTATAATAGCTGAGGATTGTTCCACTGTGCAAATGAGCCAGTTTCTTTATCCATTCTTCAGCTGGGGAATACTTAGGTTGCTCCCATATTCTGGCTATTGTGAATAAAGCTGCTATGAACATAGTTGAGCAAGCGTCTTCTGTATGGTGATGCAGGTTCACGTATATACTCAGGAGGGATATAACTGAGTCTTAAATTAGAGATATTCCCAATATTCTGAGATAGTGCCAGATTGATTTCCAAAGTGGTTGTGCAAGATTGGGCTCCCACAAGCCATAAGGAGGGTTCCCCTTTCTCCACGTACTGGATAGCATTTGCTGTCACTTGAGATTTGGATCTTAGTCATTCTGACCAGTTTGAGATGGAATCTCAGTCATTCGATTTGCATTTCCCTGATGAATAAATACCTTGAACATTTCTTTAAGTGGTCTCAGCCATTTGAAAGTCCTTTGTTGAGAATTCTCAGTTTAATTTCTTGCTCCATTTTTTGACTGGGTTATTTTGTTTATCAGAGTTTGATTTCTTGAGTTCATTGTATATTTTGGATATTAGCCCTTTTTTAGACGTAGGACTGGTGAAGATCTTTTTCCAATCTGTAGAATGCCATTTCCATCTATTGACAGTGTCCTTTGCCTTATGGAAGCTTTTCAGTTTTATGGCGTACCATTTATTAATTGTTTATCTTAGAGTTTGAGCTATTGGTATTCTTTCCAGAAAGGTGTGTCCTGTGCCAATGAGTTTGAAGCCCTTCTTTGCTTTTTCTTGTAATAGATTTTGTGTACGTGGTGTTATATTGATGTCTTCGATCCACTTGGACTTTAGTTCTGTGCAGAGTGATAAATATGGATCTATTTGCATTTTTCTATATGTAGACATCCAGTTAGATCAGCACCATTTGTTGAAGATGCTGTCTTTTTTCCATGGATCCATGCTTTTGGATCCTTTGTAAAGAATCAAGTGTCCATAGGTGTTTGGGTTCATTTCTGGGTCTTCTATTCAATTCCATTGATCCACCATTCTGTTTCTATGCCAGTACCATGCTGTATTTATTACTGTTGCTCCATATTCTATCATGAAGTCAGGGATTGTGATTCCTTAAGAAGTGTTTTTTGTTTTGTTTTTGTTTTGTTTTGTTTTTTATAGGATTGTTTTAACTATTCTGTTATTTTTTTTTCTTTTCCATATAAAGGTTAGACTTTTCTTTCAAGGTCTTTAGAAAACTGTGTTGGTATTTTGATGAGGATTGCTTTGATTCTGTAGATTGCTTTGGTAAGATTCCATTTTATTATGTTGATACTACCTATCCAAAAGCATGGGAGATCTTTCCATCTTCTTCTTTTTTAAATTTTTATTTTCTTAAAATTTTCCATTTCCCTTTTTATGTTTTTAATTTTAATTTTTTATATTTATTACAGTTTATTCACTTTGTATCCTAGCTGTAGCCCCCTCCATCATTCCCTCTCAATCTCACCCTCCCTCCCTCATCTCTTTCCACACCCCTCTTCAAGTCCTCTGATATGGGAGGTCCTCCTCAACTTTCCACCTGACCCTAGCCTATCAGGTCTCATCAGGACTGGCTTCATTGTCTTCCTCTGTGACCTGGTAAGGCTGCTCCCTACTCAAAGGATAGTGATCAAAGAGCCAGCCACTGAGTTCATGTCAGAGACAGTCCCTGTTCCCCTCACTAGACACTTGGACACTGAGCTGCCATGGGCTACATCTGAGCAGGGGTTTCTAGGTTATCTCCATGAATGGTCCTTGGTTGGAGTATCAGTCTCAGAAAAGACCCCTGTGCCCAGGTATTTTGGTTCTCTTGCACTCCTTGTGGAGTTCCTGTCTACTCCAGGTCTTTCTATCTCTCCCTTCCTTCATAAGATTCCCTGCACTCTGCTCAAAGTTTGGTTATGAGCCTTATCCTCTGCTTTTATACACTGCTGGGGAGAATCTTTCAGAGACTCCTGTCCTGTTTCCTGTTTTCTCCTTCTTCCAATGTCAGTCCCCTTTACCTTTTTGAGTGAGGATTGATCATCTCACCCTGGGTCCTCCTTCTTGCTTAGCTTCTTCAGGTGTACAGATTTTAGTATGTTTATCCTATATTATATGTCTAATATCCACTTATTAGTGAGTATATACTGTGTGTGTCTTTTTGCTTCTGAGATACCTCACTCAAGATGATCTTTTCTAGATCCCACCATTTGCCAGCAAATTTCATGATTTCCTTGTTTTTAATTGCTGAGTAGTATTCCATTGTGTAAATATACCACGATTTCTGTATCCATCTTTCCATCTTCTTATATCTTCTTCAATGTTGTTTTTTAGAGAACTGAAGTTCTTGTCCATACAGGTTCTTGGTTTGTTTGGTTAGAGTTACAGCAAGACACTTTTTATAATTTGTGGCTATTGAGAAAGGTGTAGTTTTCCTAATTTCTTTCTTGGCCAACTTGTAGCTTGTATACAGAAGGGACACTAATTTTTTTGAGTTGGTTTTTTTATCCAGCAATTTGCTGAAGGTGTTTATCAGCTGTAACAGTTCTCTGGTGGAATTTTTGGGATCACTCATGTATACTATCATTTCATCTGCAAATTTTGATACTTTTACTTCCTTCTTCTGAATTTATATCCCATTGATCTCCCTTAGTTGTCTTATTGATCTAGCTGGAACTGTAAGTACTATATTGAAGAGATACAGAGAGAGTGGGCGGCCTTGTTTTGTATCTGATTTTAGTGGAATTGCTTTGAGTTTCTTGCCATCAAATTTAATGTTGGCTTCCCTTATATAGCCTTTATTATATTTAGGTTCAGTCATTGTAACCCTGATCTCTCCAGGACTTTAAACATGAAGGGGTGTTGGATTTTGTTAGCAGCTTTTTCTGTATCTAAAGAGATGATCATGCATTTTTTTTTCCTTTGAGTTTGTTTATGTGGTGGATTACATGTATGGAGATGGGAGTCTTCTTCTTTTATCCCTATTATTATTAGATTTGGTCTTTTCATAGTGTCCCAGATTTCTAGGAAATTTTGTGTCAGGACCTTTTTTAGATTTAACATGTATGTTGAACCATCTTTGCATCCCCGGGATGAAGCCTACTGGATCATGGTGGATAATGTAATTGAATTTCACTCTGTCTGTTATCATTGGAGAAAGTGCAATGGTACCTTACTGTGTGTTAAAGGAATTTGCTGGGGCCTCCTCATCAGGAAGTGGTCTACAGTCAAAGGGCTGTAGACCCTTTGACAGTGGGAGAGGAAGTGATGCTGTGAAGGTGGCGAATTTAATATAAGCTGGGGCTGGACTTCATGTAGAGGTTTGAAGAAGAGGAGTTGTCTGTCAATCATGCTGAGAGACTAAAGTCAACAGAAAGCAGCCACAGGAAGTAAGTGTGTCATCTGAAAAGCTTTTCAGCTAGTCACTGGAGTAAAGCTATGCACAGCTGGAAAGTAGCTCCACAGATGTTTAGCTGGAATTGCCAGCAGCCATCTGATTAAAAAATGGCTGCAAAAGCAAATGTGTAATAGTTAAATAAATGACTAAAAGATTTACTGTGAATCAAGAGAAACTACCCTAAAATTTTAATGAAGAGCCTGCCCTCATCACGAGCCAACAGGGACAACTGCAAGACAGCACACACCCTGTAGGACCCAGCACACATAAGGCAGCTCCCAGTCAGAATCCTCTGCACTTATGGCCTCCCACATCACTGTTCTATGTTCTACTCATAAAGCAAAAAACCAGTCCACATAGCACAGAGGAGGTACTTATGAGCACACCTCCCTTGCCATAAGATATGAAAGGAAGGCTAGATTTGCCACTCATAAGCTTCTCAGCATACAGTACTGAAAAATATGAACAAGAGAAAAATCTTCTGACATTGTATGTTCATGTTAACAGTAAGGGATTTTGACAGATTTTCAGGTGACTGAGTAACCTCATCAAATTCATTTGAAATTTGTATGCAATGTTACTTTAATAGCTTTGCCCTTTTATCATACCCATTAACAAAATTATCTTATAAAACATCTTTTATTTTTGTATCCACAACTTTTAAAGAACATGGGAGAAAAAAAAGTGTAAAATTCAATAGGATGTTTTACAATAAAGGAGGGGGTGGAGAGAGAGAGTGTGGAGTGGGAAAGCTGGAGTTGAGGGGCATTTGAGGGTTGGTGTGGAACCTAGTGCAGTGCAGCCACCCTGGAATCTTTTAGGAAGACCCTAGTGAGTACCTCCAATAATGGAGAAAACAGTCTGTACTGGCTGCCTTTTGTAGGGAGGTCAGGGATCCAGTGTTAGGACAGGCTACACTCAGCTGAGTTATTGGCTGAGGAGGTCCTGGGGAGATCCCTAAATAACCCAGGCTGATGCTAGGACAGAAGGTTGCTCTCTGAAAACTGACAGGAGGGCTCCATGGCCAAGGACAACTCTTACTCAGCTCATTGAAAGTAGAAAGGACCAGCTGGTGTGGGCTTTGAACCTTCGCCCCTATGTTTTAGTCTCTGGTATGCTGCAGGACACGGAAAGGGAAACTTAGACGCCAATGGTGTGTGTGTGTGTGTGTGTGTGTGTGTGTGTGTGTAAATTCAATGAAATGATTCCTACTGGTATCTGCCATAGTCATAGATACGTTTCTTGTTCAGTAGTCATCAAAGAGTCTTTCTTAACCTTCAGATGGGAGTGGGTGTACAGACCCACAGCCAGGCCTTATGCAGAGAGTCTAAATTGAAGGTGTTCATCAAGTCCCTCCCCTCAGAGATTAGGGAACCCCATGGACGAGGGGGAGGAAAGGCCTCTGGAGTCAGAGACTGAAGTGACAAGTGCAGGGCCGGCAAGTTTCTGCACCTTGCATATAATTTATGGCTGTTAGATTGGTACTGTTGAGGGGCTCCTAACAATGAGAGTGGGTGTGTATCTCACTCTTTTGCCTGCTCTTGAGACTCTTTCTCCTATTGGGTGCTGTGTCCAGCCTTGATATGAGGGCTTTTACCTTTTCTCATGGTATCTTGCTTTGTTTTGTTTTGTTTTGTTTTGTTTTGTGTTTGGAGGTTGTCTCTTGGAGACCTACTCCTTTTTTGAAAAAGAAACAAGATGGAGTGTTGGTCTTGGGGAAGATTAGAGGTGAAGGGCATCTAGGAGGAGGAAGGCAAGGAGGAAGGGAAGAAGGGAGAGAGAGAAGGAGGCAAAACTATGGTTGTGATGTACTAACATGAGAAGAATCTATTTTCAATAAAAATGAAGGAAAAAGAGTGAGAGAGGCAGAGAAAGAGAGAGACACAGAGAGATGCCGAGAGAGAGAATGTCATACATTCATGTAGATTTTTTTCTCACCTTTGAGAACAAGATTATGCTATGGGATGAACTGAATTGGACATATTAACCAAAATGTGTACGCTGAAATCCAGACTTCAAACATAAATGAATTTTTGTGACAATGATTAAAATATTTTCATGGAACTAAAAAGGAGAGTGCTGATATACAAAACTAGCGACATATGAGAAGGAATACCAGACAGACTGCTCCTGTCTTTGTTGACAACTCTCCTGACATTTCCAGGAAAAGGCTAGACACAGAGATAGATGAAGGGAATTCTCTCATCAGGAAGAGAATTCACCAGAAACCCAAAATGCTAATATTATGAAAATATTTTTTTTCTGAGCTTAAGCATGCCCAGTACCTTGTTTTTTATCACTACGTCCAAAATAGTCTAATTGGGTTCAAGTGCCTTCACTCCAGGTGCTCACATAATTAGTGTGTCATTAACACTATGTTCTGTGTAAAGTGTTGGTGGTACAGAAAAACTATGGCATCTTCATTTCTTTTGATACATTCACAACTGCATGTTAAGAAAGAAATAACACAGAATGGTGAATGCTGTACACTGAAGATCAGCATTTCATAAATTCAATCTCCACTGCAATTGGTGACATGATTTTGAAAATAACATGGCATTCTTAGCTTTAGAACAAGGACAATACAGAACTACATCTAAAATAAAGGTTTTTCTCCTTGTTTGTGATTGTGGTCGTGGTCTGTCACACAACTGCTGCTATACACCATTCACAGATAATTTCATGAGTATCACCTCAATTATGTATACAGTGATATGCATCTTTTCAATCAAATTGGGATATTTCAGTAAGGCATTAGGTTGATATCGGTTGGTCCAGTATGCAAAGCATCCGAATAGTCACCACATACTTCAAGAAAAATAATGTTCATATTCAGCATGGGAGATGGTGGAACAAGTGAATCTATTGCTGAAAAAAAAAAACCTAAAAAAGTTAATTTAATTAAAACAATAGGAGTTTGGTCTGTATTTTCCACATCTTAATGACACTTATATCTACTAATGTGTCAATTATTTACCCACCATTTAAAAATGAATTTAATTTCCTAACAGCACATCAAATCTTGTCAGAATGGAGGTCTCTGGTCTCAGCAGAGCTGACTTCAAAGCCAGCTACAGAGATAGCAGTGAGCAATCAAGCAAATAGTCCACCAGCCAATGGGTGTCTTTAACCTGAATGTCAGCATCGCAGCACCAAACCTGAGTGTTAAACGAGGCTGAGAAATGTGTCCATTGGCAATTCATTTTTGTGAAAAGTTACCTGAGGAAAGCGACTCAACAATCCAAAGGTTTGTCTCATCGCACTTTCAGAGACTTGAGTTCATGTCCGTCTCCATGTTACCAGTGATGGTGAGGCGGTAACATCATGGCAACAAGAGCGTGCAACAAAGGAATCACTCACTGAACATCAATCCAGAAGTAAGGAGAGTTAGAACAAGGCATGGGCAAGATAAGTCCTTCACAAGCATTTTTCCCAATATCTAGCTCTTCCAAACAGCTCCTCATAACTTCCTAATAACCCACTCTGTGTGAATTTATCAACACGTTAAACTATTTATACAGTTAGAAACCTCATGTGCAGTCACCTTTCAATAATATCAGCTTGGAATGAAAATTTCAACATTTCAACTCTTAGATGAAAGTAACATGTTTAAGACATAGGCTGCCATCTCTGATACTCACCTCCTAATTTAAAATATCCAATCCACCTTCAAGATCCCCCAACTGTTTCTCCACTTTCATCATCACTAAATGCTTTGGTTTAAAGTTTGCTGAGAATCCAGGCAAACTGTGAGTGATGGGTGCTTATAAAATAATATATATCATATATAAAGAATTATGTTATATAAATAATATAAACAAGTATAAATGACATTTTCCATATGTAATTGAGACACAATTTCTTTTCTCCGGGCAAAATCTTTTAGATATGTTACATATTAACACACTTGAGAATGTGATGATTAATTTGTTTCATCTTTCTTTTTTATTACATTTTAATTTTGGAGAACTTCATACGTGAACATTTACATTTGCATTTCATCACTCATTTCCATCTTTCTCCCCAGCACATTTCATCTTGTATCTCCTATTCCTTTCCCAATTCATAATCTCTTCCCTATTTTTGTCGTACACACATACTTGGTTGCACTTAATGACGTTAAACTTTTCAGTAACCACACCATCCTAGGCACAACCTGGAAATAATATATTTTTTCTGGTTATACTAAGTCTTTAAAAGCCTTCTGCTCTACCTTTTCATGCCAATTTTTCTGTAAACCTAGTTAAAAACATCCAGCAGTAATCATGTCACAGCCATTATTCAAATGTCTAAGAGTTTTCATTTCCATTTAACTCAGCACAGATTTTTTTTTCTCATTTCTACTGGGATTTTGATTAACTGAATTCATACCAAAATTTCCCATTAAGACTGACATAAAAGCGTTGTGGCACACGCCTTTAATTCTAGCACTCCAGAAACAGAGGCTGGTCTATGTCTAGGCATTTTAGGACATACTGGTCTATATAATGATTTCCAGTTTATCCAGAGCTGTGTATGGGAAATCTTTCTCAAGACAAACACAGATGTCCATGAATGAAGAAAGAAAGAAAGAAAGAAAGAAAGAAAGAAAGAAAGAAAGAAAGAAAGAAAGAAAGCAGGTGTTCTGGGCTTTCTCTAGATTTCTAAATCTTGAAAATTTTTACTAAGCAGACTCCTATGATTTTGTTATTCTGTGTCTTAGAAAGTGGACCAAGATTAATATTTCATATCATGAGCTTTCGGAATATAATAAGAATGACTGTTTTTTTTCGCAAATGAACTTTTAATAAGGATTTAAATATTTTGCTAGAAAGTTAGTATTAAAGAATTGTTACTGTTTCTAATATTACTTACTCCTTGGGGCTCATTATCACTCCAGAAGAAAACAAAAATAGAACTAATTTTTTTTCATTTTTGTAAAGTTATAATGAAAATCAGTATAGTTCAATTGTACAAACATTTAAATAGCATGAAGATTAATATGATATAAACATATTATTGACTAAAACTACCAAAATAATACTTTTGTTGTGCAGTAATAATATATATATATATATGTATAGATATACATACACACTCTACTATTCATTGTATAATATTGATTATATATTAGGTGTGTGTTTATCTTAGTTTGTATATGTATGTGAGAGAGAGGGGGTAGGAGGAAGTAGAGTGAGGAAGAGAGACAGGAAGAGAGAGGGAGGGAAGGGTAGGTTTGGTGCTCTGTGCTGAAATCTGGGTGGCAAGAATTAGTTGCCCTCCAGATAAGGGCATTTTCACGTACAATGATCAATGTTGCGTAAAATTTGCTCCCCAATTATCTATGATTGGTCAATAAAGAAGCTGGACGGCCAACTCTGGGCAAAGGAGATAGCTAAGAGGGACTTCGGATCTTGGCCTTGGTGTCTCAAGTAGGGACCACAAGTCGGGAAGAAGGAAGAAGAAAGGAAGGAAAAGAGAGAAGAAAAAGGAAGAAGAAGAAGAACAACAACAACAAAAGGGAGAACGAGAAGAAGGTGGAGAGGAAGTTCTCACGAGGAACTGACCTGATGGAGCAGAAGCAGAGCAGAGCAGATCAATATGGCAAATGACTTGGGGCGAGCGGCTGGGAAGTAGCCAGACTAGCTGAGATTAGTATAAATCCGTATCTGCCCAGTTATTGAGCCTAGAGCTTATTATCCAATCTAAGAAGTCTCTGTATCTTCTATTTGGGAGATAGAGCATGTGATTAGAAACCCCGCCCCCCAGTCAAATTTGGTTGCACTTGCCTATAATCCCAGCACTGGGGAGACAGAGGCAGAGGATCTCTGTGAGTTCGAGTCCAGCCTGGTCTACAAAGTGAGTCCAGGACAACCAACTGTACACAGAGAAACCCTTTCTTGAAACAAAGCAGACCAACAACAAAACAAAACAAAACAAAACAAAACAAAACAAAAAACGCACAAATCAAATAAGCACTCACTACATAAATCATCACCTACAGCAAGGAAGAGACAGTAGAACAGAGACAGAGGGAGGGAAGAAGAGAGAGATAAATCTATATAGATTAAATGAATACATGCTTTTAAATATATTAAAATCAGGTCCAAACATGTTTGACCGTGATCATCCTGGCAAACACTAAGTAATTAATGTATCTTGAAAGAAAACAATGCATTTTCGTAAGTTATTTTTCTCATTTTAGACTTCACTTTTGAGAATAATAGAAATATAATTCTCACTTGCTGGAAAAAATAATATAAGCCCCCTTAGGATTTTAAGTACTTGTGTATCTTTATTCAACTAGAGTAGTTAAGAATATTTTGACCTGTTTATGGGATTTATTCACTCCTCATTTTTCTCAGGTTTTATTTGCAGTACTTGGACCAGTCACTAGACACTGTGGGACTATGAAAGTGCTAGAGAGATTTATTTCTGCCACTCTTCCTATTTCATTTTATATAGGAAGAACAATAAATAAAATAAAAACAAAAGAATATAAAAATAAAAAATAGCTAAAAATTCAGAAAAAAATCTATGTTTATGTGCTAAGTTGTACGAACCAGAATATTAGTGTTATAAAATGTGCAGAGGCACCAGCAGCAAAGAAAACTGGACAAACTACTAAGGATTTGCTGGAAGCTGTGTGACTCGAGAAGGGAAAAATAGATTAGACATACACTCTGGCTTTGGAAACAAATCTAAAAGAAAGCAAAAAACAGGAAAACAGCCAAAACAAAATCTGGTTTTTCTGTAATAGAAGAGACTCAAACATGTTCAAAGTGTAGATTGGTAGGAATAATAGTGATTCCATTTTTCTTTTTACCATTTTATTCATTGGCAGATATTTTCTTTGCTTTTTCATGTCTTTTATTAATTTTTGTGAATTCCTCAAATACAATTTTATCATATTCATTGCTATTCCCCAACTCCTCCAAGATTCTTCCCTTCCTAACCTCCAAATATACTCCATTTTTGTCTTTGTTTCTGTCTCTCTATGTCTGTATATCTCTTCATATACACATATTCACACATACTATAGTAAACACAGAATACACCATAAATAGGTAATTTGGTATTTAATTTATGCCACAATAATTCATTCAGGATTTTTAGTGGAAAATCCACTTACAGGGTGTTATGTACATGCTGTTTAAACGTTTGCATAATTGAGCACCGTTGATTTTATCACAGGTTTAATGGTCTGTAGCAGTGGTATACAGGTTCTCTGCATTCAAGAACCTATCAATGGTACACGCAGGTTACAAAGTAGTATGAATACTTTATTCAAAGCAAGTGGTTGAGCTGAACAGAAAGAGACAAATGTCAAGAGGGACGCAGGGCTGTATGAGTGAGCGTGCTCAAGGCTCTGATAGCTGTCTGGGGTTTCTTTTATGGCACACAGAGAAGTAGTTTGCTTATGATGTGGCATGGTTTAGGTAGCTGTTTTGACTGACAGGTTTAGAATACACAAGCCTTTGCTCATTTGCACATGTTGCTTCCCATGATGCATCTAAGTTTAGTCATACACATGACTAAGTGTGCAAAAGAATAAAATGGTAAACAACGCCCTCTTTTGGAAGTTCACAGAGAGAATACAGTTTGCCAAATGTGCACCAAAAACTAGTTTGGGTAAGGTTGGCACATCGTCCTAGGTTTCAGGGAATCTTCCAGAACATGCATGAGTATTCTGGAACATGGCACCTCACTCATTTTAGGTGTGTGCTTTGCTTTTACATCTCCATTTTTATGTTTTTATTGATTGTTTGATAATTTTATTACTCTAATACTGCAGTTGCTTGCTTCAGTATTTTCACTTCTTAGGATCTGTTTATTGACAATTTGAGTTAATGAATGAGTGAATATTTTCAGATATATCAACCCACTTCTTCATTTGTAGCTGGCTATAAGACAGCCATCTCTACCAGAATAGGGAGAAATATGTCAGGAAAATGATTAGCAGATTTCTTAAAACCGTTAGAAAGTTAAGTTTAAACCCTAAAATTTAATAAGAAACTGCTCCCAGTTCTAAAAAGAGATTGAACTCCTTGATTCTTTCTTTTGTATTGCAGCAGTAAATAAGAAAAAGAAAACAATAGAACTAATATAGAAGTAAGTAAAATAAATTTATATAAAAAGAGCCAAAGCACAAATTAATTTCACAATATAAAGCCCAAAGGAATGAATTACAAAGGAAATTTATAGCCCAAGCAAGAAGCTAACATTCTGAGCCCACATACCCTAAAGCCAGACTTGGAGCTATAGGGCTAAATGTTTACCTGACTCGTTTATTATTATTATTATTATTATTATTATCATTTATTACAATTTATTCAATTTGTATCTCAGCTGCCACCTCCCTCATCTCCTCCCAATCCCACACTTCCTCCCTCTTCTCCCCCATACCCCTCTCCTAGTCTGCTGATAAGGTAGGTCTCCTCCCCTCTATCTGACCCTAGCCTATCTAATCTGAAACATTTTATTCTTTTCCTATGGATCCCACTTGAGCTAGCAATATTGCTTTTGTGTCATTACATCTTGGATATATACAAAGTTTTATTTTACAGCTAAGAGTTAGACTTGATGCTAAACAGATTCTGAACTTTATTTTAACAAGGTTTTAATTGTTTAGAATTTGGGGAATTCTTGGAGATAGACAGGATGGATTTTGTTTCATGAGGTAGCCATGAATCTTTGGAGGCCATGAAGAAACTGCTGTGTCTGACTATCCAATGCCTTCCATAACTTAAGGTTTTGAATACCTGTTCTCCTGCTGGTGGTGGAAGTTCAAAATACCCTGGAAAAATCAGAGTGGAACTTTCAAGGGCAGTATCTAAATAGATAAACAATGAACACTTTGGCAGCCTTTTTGGAGTTAATGGCAAATTTGGAGTTAATGGCATCTGAGCAGTGCAATTCGGCCTCTTGGCTTTGGCTATTTTCCAAAGTCCAGTTTCTCAGAAACTGACCTTGGTGGTCCTACAGAGGACTGCTCTGACCCTGAGAAACTCTGTGCAACCATAGTAACCAGACAGCAGGCTCTGTGTCACCTTGAGGGAGCCCTCACATGTTTTGACCAAGTAAAGCTCCTACGTGAGAAACTGCTTGCACTTATTTGCCTACTTAAGTATTAACCTGCCGTCCACTAAATCAACACTTTGATCAGCATGTAGACTTGGGGTCCTTCTCTGTGTCGCCCTGTCTCTCTCTCTCCCAGCCCTCTCTCAGGTGGAATTCAGGTGTCACTGCTGGCCAGTGACAGAACACTAACTAGATAAACAATGTCACTAACTAGATAAACAATCTTCCTACTGAAGATTATGCCTGACCACAGCCCGGTTCGCATGCTATCTGCTTTCTGTGCACACGGTGAGCGGCTCCTCACAAGCTTTTCATTCTCTGGTATGTGGCTCCACTGTAGCCCAGAGTCCAGAACTGAAACTTAAAACACTTGGGGTAAATTATGTTTTCACATTTGAGTTATTTGGTTTTAGTGTTTTGCTCCAGCAATGCACAAAATAAAGAATAAAATTCTCCTGGGTTTTATACCTTCTCCTCCGGGTGCCATCACCCCGGTTTCACTTCAACTCATAGAACACAGGAGAATATAATTTATGATGAAAATGATATCGTCTCCAAAGTATGATGCTAATTATTTTTATAAAATGATATGGACATAAATGATATGGACATAACATTCAAATTGCCTAAATGCCTTGATATTAACTTTGTTGTTTTTTTTTTGTTTCTTTATGTTTGAACATTTAAATAATGAGATGAGAGAAAAACTATAAATTAAAGCAAAAAAAAGAACCAAAATATTTATCAACTATAATACATTGCACTTTCTAAAAACTTGGTAGTATTTATCTTAAGAACAAATAAATCTAAGTTAATAAATAAACAGCTTTGTTTTAATTGGTTTAATTCTTTTTATTTACAGAAGCCATCTATTTATACATTAATTTCCTCAGCTACTCCATGATAGTTATACAAATATATGATGTATAATGAAAATTTTGGCATCTGTTTAATGTAAAAATCAGCATAATTAGCAGATCTACTATCTCAAATATTATTTACTTTTTTAATCTTTATTTTTATTAATTATAGTTTATTCACTTTGTATCCCACCTGTAGCTCTTCCCTCTTCCTCTCCCAATCCCACCTTCCCTCCCTCTTCTCTACTCAAGTCCTTCTCCCAGTCCTCCTCCCCTTCCATCTGATCCTTGTCTATCTCATCAGAAGCATTGATTTCTTCTGTGGCCTGGTAAGGCTGCTCCTCCCTCTGGGGGCAGTGATCAAAGGACAGGGCAATCAGTTCATGTGAGAGATGCTTCCTGTTTCCCTTACTAGGGAACCCACTTGGACACTGAGCTGCCATGGGCTACATCTGAGCAGGGGTTCTGGGTTATCTCCATGCATGGTCCTTGGTTGGAGTATCAGTACCAGAAAACAACCCTATGTCCAGATTTTTTGGCTCTGTTGGTCTCCTTTGGCGCTCCTGTCCCCTCCAGGTCTTGCATCTCCCACTTCTTTCCTAACATTGTGTGCACTCTGCCCAAAGTTTGGCTACGTTATTTTTAAATTAAGTTCATTTCTATCCTGAGGATTCTATACATGAGCACTATACCTATATCATTTCTATTCCTTTACCCTGACAACTCTTTTCTTTACCAACTCTCTCAAAGTTTTCTATAATTATTGAATACACACACACACACAAGTGCTGAGTTCATTTAATATTGCTCCTCAGTGTATGTTTTAGGGCTGACCAGTTGGATTTGGATAACTTATCTAACTCCAGGACATGTGAGGGGAAGACTGATTTTTGTCACGGTCTGTATGCATTTGTCACCTGTGGTTATTCACACAGGACCAACACTTCCTGGGATTTCACCCATCTAGACTGTGAACACAGCTGCAGCTGTTGCTTAAAGGACAATTTTTCTTGAGGTTTCACAGTTGCAGCTCCTCCCTGAGCCACGGTGCATTTTCACACTCCTGATTTCTGCAGACGCCCAGGTTATGCATTCATGTCTAAAGACGAGTAGCAACGATCCACACATGAGGACTCTCGGTCTCATTCCTTCACTCACCATCATGCTTTCCCGTTCCATCCCTTCCTGGCAAATTTCAATATTTCATTTTTGCTTGGAGTTGCACAGGATTCTACTGGGTATATGTCCTGCTTTTTTTTTTTTTTTTTTCCACTTTTCAGTTGAGCATTTAGGTTGTTTCCATTTTCTAGCATTTGTAACTAGAGGCACAATATATACGGCCAAGCAAGTATTTCTGTAGCAGGGTATTGAGCCCTCTGGATAGAGGCTAAGGGTTGGTCTATCTGGGTCATATGGTAAATGGGCATTTTGTCTTGAAAACTCATGCTATCTGTGACCTCCAGCAAACTGAAGATGCCAGGAAATCTAAGGAGATTTCTAGCTTACAGACATGGTAGAAACGGGTCATTTTTGCCTTAAACTGTCTTCTTACCTTCGTTTGTATCTCCTGTTTTCATTAGTGTCAATAGATTTCGGTGGTTTGAAAACTTCTCTTTTTCTTCACAATATAACTTCTGTGCTTGAGGCTCTGTAGAACTTAGAGAGATCATGACTTACTGGAACATATTTTAGTGCTGGGGGACTTTAAGAGAAGGAAAGTTAGAAAAAAATGCTAAGTGGAACCACCAATCTTAAAACGTCCTGACCTTAGGAAAAGATTGTGAATAAAGGTTAATTATGCCAGACTACAAAAATAAATAAAAAGCCATGTTATTGTAGTAACTATGAGATAAGACGCGAAATGAAGGGTTAACATTTTAAAGTTGAAAATATGCTCTCAGATTAGTGTCAAAGTTGAAATAGGGAGCATGGCTTTTTTTTTCCTTTTCATTTTATCACAAGTGGCTATGCTTTCCTCCAGTGGCATATTTGCTTCAGTTCATGAGCGCTGCCATATGTGAGGGGTAAACTATCTGCCTTCTTCTCAGGTGAGCAAGCCCCTTTCTCTTGGAGCTGTCTGCCATCTTAAAAGTTTTGACAATGTACCTAACTTTCTGCAATTCAAAATATACGAAAAAAATGAGGAAAAGATTTATGTATAACATAGGACCTTTTGTACCATGGGTTGGATATATAAATCCAAGTGGATTAGATCCTTTTGAAAAATATGCACATACATTTACTGTTTGAACAGATTTTTTTAAAACGTTGGCTTATAAATTTAGGAGGCTCACAGCTCCTCTAGAGCCCAGGGACCCTGATCAAACATGGCTGACAAATGTTTAATTATCTCCCAGTTAAACGCATTCACATGGCCTCCCTGGGCCTCACGGTAGCGGTGATGAAAATATGCATGTACTCTTCTGAGGTCTCCACTGACGCGCATCTCACAGATCTGCCACATCAAACACGCCGGCCAGGTTAAGCTCATAATACCTCAGGACAAGACACAGGGAGCCGGACGAGACCCCTGGATGGAGTTCGTCGAACTGCAGTGCTACGGTGGGGATTTAAATTTTAAACTTGAAATAAATAATAGTGCTAGACACACAAGAATCTTTATCCACGGGTTAAGGGAGAAGAATAAGATTCCAGTAGGTGTCTGCTATTTAAGTCTTTTCAGGTAATTAGTCCCGGCGGTGCCTTCTCTTTCAGGCTCCAGCTGTGCATGCTAATGACGCGTTACACCGAGTCAGGGATCCCCCATCCTCCGGCATTAAGTGTTATCCAGTAATGGGGCACCTGAGAAGCTGCACACATGAAAGAAGGCGAGGAACAACTTAAACTCAATTATCAGTTCTTTTATGCACAAAAGAAAGGCAGATGCACCTCAGATCCACAGCACTAGCACCGAGTCCGTTTCTAATGAATTCTATTTCAGAAGCAGGAGAGAAGTTGAAAGGTTAGTGTTTCCACCATAGAGCACCCTTTAGGTGTACAATGTCTTTCAAAAATATTGATGTAAGTCTAGCAAGGGCAGTCTCTGGCACGAACTCAGAGGCTGGCTCTTTGACCACCTCCCACCCCACAACTCCACCCCCGAGAGGGGAGCAGCCTTGCCAGGCCACAGAGGAGAACATTGCAGACAGTCCTGATGAGAGCTGATAGGCTATGGTCAGAGGGAAGGGGAGGAGGACCTCCCCTATCAGTGGACTAGGGGAAGGGCATGGGGGAAAAGAGGGAGGGAGGGTGGAACTGGGAGGGGATGAGGGAGGGGGCTACAGCTGGGATACAAAGTGAACTAATAAACAGAATAGTTTATGCATGATTAAAGAAACTTAAGACACATAAATCAGTGGACTAGGGGAGGGGCATGTGGGGAAAGAGGAAGGGAGGGTGAGACGGGGAGGAGATGAGGGAGGGGGCTACAGCTGGGATACAAAGTGAATAAACTGTAATAAATAATAATAATAATTTTTAAAATACAAATGAGTTAAAATCATTTGTTTGTGGGTTCTGGAAAATAATAATCATACTCAAAAGAATATGTAGTTATAATCTGAATTAATTTTTAGTAAATAATGATATTTGTGAAATTTCATGCGTGCATGTGTTTGTGTGTGTGTGTATATACAAACAAATACAGCCTGAAGTTTATGATGTAATGGTCACAAAGATAACCTCAAATAGCCTTTAGCTTCTGAAAGGACTGGGATTGCAGAAATGACTCAGATAGTATTCCATAAGTCAGAAGAAAATGGTTATTAGATTTGTTTATTTTTCCTTCATAATGAGTCACCACTAATAAAAAGTGCTGTTGAGGACAAACCCCAATTCACCAGCTACATATTCTCCACTTAGGAGCTCTTTGCTAATTCTTGTCAATATCATCATTATTATGAATACAGTTATGCTACCCATAGGGCCACTAGCAAACATGTTGCAATCAAAATTTTTAAATCCATGTAATGGTACTATACAACTGAGGGGAAGTAAAAGTATTTTTATTCCTCATTCAGAAAGGCAAATGGGATGGACATTAGAAGAGGGAGAAAACAGGGAACAACACAGGAGCCTAACACAGAGAGCTTCTGAAAGACTCTACCCACCAGGGTACCAAAGGAGATGCTAAGATTCACAGCCAAACTTTGGGCAAAGTGCAGAGAATCTTAGGAAAGAAGGGGGAGATAGAAGACCTGGAGGAGACAGGAGCTCCACAAGGAGAACAACAGATCCATAAAATCTGGGTACAGGGGTCTTTCCTGAGACTGATACTGCAACCAAGGACCATACATGGAGATAACCTAGAACCCCTATACAGATATAGCCCATGGTAGCTCAGTGTCCAAGTGGGTTCCCCAATAATAGGAACAGGTACTGTCTCTGACATGAACTCAGAGGCTGGTTCTTTGATGACCTTCACCTGAGGGGGGAGCAGCCTCACCAGGCCACAGAGGAAGACAATGCAGCCAGTCCTGATGAGACCTGATAAGCTAGGATCAGATGGAAGGAGAGGAGAACCTCTCCTATCAGTGGAGTTGGGGAGGGGCATAGGAGAGGAGGGAGGGAGAGTGGAGTTGGGAGGAGACAAGGGAGGGGGCTACAGCTGGGATACAAAATGAATAAACTGTAATTAACAAAAAAAACAAAGAAAATTTAAAAATACAAAAAAATTTAAACAGAAAAAATGATTTTTTACTCTGTAATTATTCAAATAACAAGAGAAATTTCTAATTTTGAAACATTAAATATCATTTTTCTCATTACTTCAGCTAACCAACACTGTGGTGTTTGCTAATGCAATTTGTATTTCTGCAAAGTAAATTCCATAAGGTAATATTTAGAATTATTTCAAAGGTAAGAAAATTCTCTGCTGAAATGAGACTCACTGGTTAGACATGAATATTCAATTCACCTCTTACAGAGGAAAAAAAAAATCAAAGAAAATACTCAAATATTAGCTGCTCATCAGCTTCTAAAATTATTTACTTTAGAAAAAAAATTCTAGTTTATTTTCCTCTAAAGTAGGCAAGCAAACCCACTTCAGAAGGTTTGCCTGTACTTGAAAGAAAGGAATTAGCTAGGTTCTTGGGAAAGGGGTCAGAAGAAAATCACAGTGACCATTTTAATTCACTTATTGAATCAGTTTCTTATTTAATTATTTACATGCTTAATTTTGTCGAGGTCTCCTGTACCTTATGCTGAGCATGACTTTAAACTCTTGAGCCTGCTACTCCACCCCCAAACTTCTCAAATTATCAATTTTCTACATCACAGTGAGCTTACAATATCTTCTTTATAGTTAATTATTTACATGGGTTTGTGTGTGTGTGTGTTACATGTGTGTAGTGTCTCATGTTTGTGGTTCCATGGATGACTGAGAGGTACAGGAGGTAGGGATCTGTTGGGCATGGTTGTAGAAATGAGAACTTGGGTCGTCTAAGAAAGTGGATAATCACAGAGCTATGTCTCCTGCACCCTTTAAAATCATTTTTTTTTCTCAAATACCAGTGTGCCCCATTTTGTTTCTGTAGTAGGACTCTGAGCTCCAACAGTAATTTAATAGATAGGAATGGAACATAGAGTAACCCTGAGTTATTACATGGTGGTAGCTTGATAGGAAAAAAAAAATTCTCACTTTCTCCCTTTCCCCTTTCTTCTCCTTCTCCCTCTGGACTCTCCATTCAGAGAGTTCCACTGAGAATGGTCCTGAGGGGACAGGCACCTGTGGAAAGCTGAAGTAGAAAGGAAATCTACTTTTCTTTGGAAATGATGTTTTGAAATAAATAGGTCCTTCATTTTATGAGAAAAAACAATCAACATATATTTGTATTGAATTCTGAAGGAAACCAAATAAAGGACAGAGAGGAGAGGGACACCAATTTGTCATTGTACTGTCACACTGGGTAGGCTCCTCACCGTTTCTCTACTTGTGTGCTGTTAGCTCCCAAGGGCTGCATCGGGAATGTCTTTCATTTGAATCATATCTGATACTCCGCTGGTTTATTTTCTACTTCAAATTTCAGTTATAATTGTGAGGAAGCATTTTGTCTTTTTTACTAGCTTGTCAAAATTCAGCCCAATGTTAGATACATCAAAATCTCTGATTTCCCATCATATTTTATTACATGAGTAATCTTTCCTAGTACATTTATGTAAAGAATTTCTTGTGAGTGTTTTATACCAGAACATGTGGTTATTTCAAAATAATTTTGAAAGTTCCTTAAATCTCAACACAAAACTGGGAGGCTTGCAGCAGTTTAAGAAGAAGCGTGGCTCTATAGGTTGAATAGATCAGAAAAAGGGTAGAAGCCATAGAAAGGTTGGTGACCTTAGACTTTGGAGGGGACACAGACAACGTGTAAAGATGATTTCCAGTATGCTTCAGTCTTTCCTTTGAAAGTATTTGGTGGAAGAAAAATAAATTCAGATGAAGAATTTTATCATATTATAAAGATAGTTACCTCATTTGTACACATCCTCTCACTTCTTGGGCTCCTGTTAATTGAATTATAATTGAGAAGCCAAAAGCCCCTCACAATGACATATAAATATAATGTTGGAATGTGATATAATCATGCAAATATATGATAAAATGGAAAAGTAGAGTTTTACTACAGAGATGTTTCAGTCTGTTCTTTTTCACTTTATATTGCCCAGTATTTCAAGTCACAAAAAATATTAAGTGCAGGTGCACATTACAGCGACGATGTAAATGTTATAAATTTTAGTATAATGATTTAAATGTCCCCTGCCTCCTATTCTAGATTTATTTCCATTTTTATGATGTACATCATGTTCAAAAGCTGCTTGGGAAGAAATAAGTTTATTTGGCTTACATGCCCTGACCACAGTCCATATTTGAGGAAGATGAAAGCAGGGACGCAGGTCAGGAGGCGAGAACCAAAGTAGAGGCCAGGGAGGAGTGCTGCTTTCCAGCTTGCTCAGCTTGCTCCTCGTAAACTCGGGACTTCCTGTCCAGTGATGGCCCTGCCTACAGTAGGCCGGAGCCATCAATAAGATGCCCCACAAACATGCCCCCTGGCCCACCTGATGGAGGCATTTCCTCCACTGTGGCTCCTGCTTCCTAGCTGATGCCAGCTTGTTGGGTTGTCAAACAAACAAACAAATAAAACAGCAACAATAAAACTGTACAACCAGCACAAGAATGATGTAGCACGGCCTTGCTACGATATAGTCACAAGTATAGCCCCATGGGAGCTTTAAGAGAGGATTAAATGGGCTAAAATGATTAAAGTGTTTCCTCAGATGTCATCAGTGTAAACTCAAAATTTTAATGGTGATAACATGTTCGAAAATGTAAAGAAAAAAGAATGATAGATTTACTCAAAATCTGTTTTGGCTGTGCAAAGGTAAGTAGTGCACTAGGAATGAACGCTCCCAGCTGAAACAGAGGGAAAATTATAAAGGATTTGAGGAGGAAGGTGGTGTTCAGGTTGGGTTTAAACAAAGTGGCTTTGTTCTTTTCTTTCAAGCAATGTGGGATGGACTGACGGAATAATGCTTTGCTTTCCAGGAGGAATCTGTTCATATGGAGCACTGACGAGTGGTGGAATTCTAGACAAATACTGATGAGATCTGCAGCATTTCTGATTCATGTGAGTCATGTCCTCGTGATCCTTCAGGATGAGTGGCACTTTAAATGTCAAGCAGTTCTCCAACAAAGAAGTGATTTGCTTTCTTTTGTAAGTGTAACTTCAGTTCAGAAACTCTTCTTTACTTTGTGTGTGTGAGCGTTTGTGTGTGAGTATGTGAGTGTGGGTGTGTATGTGAGTGTGTGTCTGCTTTGAGATTGCAAACTAATTGGAGACAAATATCTCACCAATTACAGTATTTCCAGAAAGTAGAACAATGTCTTGATTTAAGTTTGTAATAAATGCTTTATTTAAATATAATTTATTAAATTAAGTACTTCATATAGCATTTCTGAAGTCAGCTATATATAAACAAAATGAAACAATTTCCATATGCATTGTTTTATTAATTTTTAAATTATCTTCCAACAGAATCTTCAAGACAAAGATGCAATTTATTTATGTTTTCTGTTTTTTATGTTAAAGATTCAAGAAGGGCAGTGACTATAACTCATTAAGTTATCATTTAAGTTACCATTTTTCTCTTTCTCAAGCTACTTTACACATCTGACTCAGGACCCTAGTCAATCATTAACCTACTTTCTGCTACCATTCATGAGTTTATTCTTTGTCCACACAGATGCTAGTAAGAGTTACTGACTATATCTACCACAGAAACTGTCTGTTCGGGAAGGAGCTAAGATGTTCTTTTCTGACGTTAACGTAAGGGGTGGCTTTGAGAGTTTCCTGCATGAGAAGCACATTGATGATGCTAGAGGTTTGAGAAGGAGCAGATCTGAGGTATTTGTTGATTGCCCCATGGTGTAGAGACAGCATGTTTATCTAACATTTGAGTTAAATTCATAACTAGGATCAGAATACAACTGGTGTTGTTGCTCATAAATGTTTATTATATATACAATAAACCTCTTCCCATTGTATTTTAAAAGACCACATTTTTTTTTTCTCTAGTCTCCAAGTGAGTCCCTAGTAAGGGCAACAGAGACTGTCTCTGATATGAACTCAATGGCTGGCTCTTTAACCGGCCCCCCTCCCCCCACAGGTGGAGCAGCCTTGCCAGGACATAGAGAAGGACATGGCAGCCAGTCCTGAAGAGACCTGATAAACTAGGGTCAGATGGAAGGGAAGGAGGACCTCCCCTATTAGTGAACTTAAAGAGGGGCAGGGAGGAGATGAGCAAGGGAGGGTGGGATTGGGAGGGAATGAAGGAGGGGCTACAACTGGAATATAAAGTAAATAAACTGTAATAATATAAAAAATAAAAGTTTAATTAAAAAAAAAAGAACATCCAACAGATATTCAATTATTAGGTTGCCAAACAAAGTAATGACATGATTTTCCAATACCTATGGAACAGATGGTTTTAAAATGAAATAGAAAGTTATCAAGAAAAGTAAAAGTAATCCTTTAGAAAATTCACAAACATTCGCTACTTTTTCTATTCAGACTCTTAAAACTTTTCCCACAAAGTTCATTATCACAAAAAAATAAAATGGTGATTGTGATCTTATCTTTTTGTACCTTCCCTCCCCACTTATTTTACATCCTTTCCTTTCTTCCTCTTCTCTGTTCATCTTTCTCCCTCCATCAGCTTCTCTTCCTTTTCTATTCCTCCACCTTGTTCCCTTATGCTTATTCTATTCTATCCTTCCTTTAATAGGAAATAGAAGCAATATTATCATGTCATTCAAAAGATGTGAAAAAATATGTAAATCTAGCATGTATTTTCATGTAACAGACCCTTTCAAATCAGTGAAGCATGTCATCATTTAAAATATTTTTTCAGGACCAAATAATCTTTGGGGAGTTTTCTCCATTGCATGGTTTATTCTATCAGTCAGGTACCAATCAAAAAAGTAATTTGAATACTCATAGTTTATTATGATAAGTATTAGCATAAAAAGTGTGTTCTTCAAAGCATCTATGGAAGCCTAGTTACAGTGAAGTGGCACCACCAAGCACTCAATGATGTGTCAGATGTTGAAGGCCATTGATTCTAAGCCTGTGCTTCAGACCTCTCTAGAGAAGTACAGAAGAAAACTCGTGCCTGACTTGATGGGCCAGAATGTTCTCTCAGCTTCTACAGTGTAAGACCCAAACCCAACCACAAAACCTTTGACCTACAGTCTGTTCTGACTGCAAAAAAAGTGGTGGGGCAAACCTTGTAGAAGTTAACCAATCAATGTCTGATTCGGCTTAAGACCCACTCCAAGAGGCAAAGCCAGACCCAACACTGCTTGGGTGGCCAAGAACCAGAGACTAGATAAATCAAGAACAGAGGGAAAATCAAACACCACTGGTCAAGAAAGTGCCAACAAAATGACCCATAATGATATCCTGTTACACTATCAATCAGTGTCTAATTCAGTCATCATCAGAAAATCTTCCTACAGGAGTCTGGAAGAGATACAGAGACCCATAGCCAGACATAACGCAGAGAAAGTGAGAGTCCTTGGAACACAGACCTCTCAATTGGATCTCCATCAAATTTCTCCCTTCAGAGCTAAGAAACTTTATGGAGAAGGAATTAGAGAGATCCGTGGGGCAGAGAGGACACCATGAGAAGAAGGCCCGCTGAATCAACTGGTCAAGACTCATATGGACTCACAGAGAGCAAAGCAATAAGCACACAGCAACACAGATCTGCACCAGGTTCTCTGTGTATAAATTAGAGCTTTCACCATTAGCATTTCTTCCTTTTAAAAAGATTGATTTATCTATTTATTCTATGTAGATGAGTGCTCTATCTGCATGTACACCTGCACACCAGAAGAAGGTATCAGATCCCTGAATACAGGTTATGAGCCACCATGTGGTTGCTGGGAATTGAACTCAGGACCTCTGGACTAGCAGACAGTGCTCTTAACTTCTGAGCCATCTCTCCAGCCCCACCATTAGTACTTCTATGGGAATCCTGCATGTATGAACAAGTGGGTCTCTGATTCTTTCGTCTGTTCTAGGGGCTCTCTTCCTTATTTTGGATCCAGCCCTTATGTGATGCTGTTTGTTTTATCTTATATTTGATTTTGCTGTGTTTGGTTGTTTTTGTTTGGTTGGTTGTTTTGTTCTTTTTTCTTCATTTATTTGTTTATTACAATTTATTTGCTTTGTATCCCATAGCCCCCTCTCTCATCTTCTACCAGTTCCACCCACCTGTTTTCTGGTTTTTATTCATATTTCTCTTTTCTCTGATTATTATTATTATTATTATTATTATTATTATACAATTTATTCACTTTGTATCCTGGTTGTAGCTCCCTCCCCCATCTCCTCATGGTCCCACCCACTCTCCCTCTTCCTCCCCTCTTCCTCTCCCCCAGTCCACCAATAGGGTATGTTCCCCTCTCCTGCTGTCTGACCCTAGCCTAGTAGGTCCAATCAGTACTGCTTGGATCCTCCTCCTCTGTGGGCTGGCTAGGTTGCCACACTAGGGAGAAGTGATCAAGGAACAGCCAACCAATCATGTCAGAAACTGTCTCTGATCACCTTACTAGGGTGCACAAATGGAGACTAAGCTGCCTCAGGGCTACATCTGAGCAGGTAGTCTAGGTCCTCTCTCTGTAAGGTCTTTAGTTGATGCATCAGTCGCTACCGTCACCCTTGGGCACAGCATTTTTGTCTTTGTTGGTCTCCTTGTGGAGCTCCTGTCCCCTCCAGTTCTTTCTATCACCTCCGTCTTCCATAAGACTCCCTGTGCTCTGTCCAAAGTCTGGCTGTGAGTCTGCTTTGTTCCCCTCCTGGTTGGAGTCCACCAGAAGAAATCTTTGGTAGGCTCCAGTCCTGTTCCTTCTCTTTTAGCACTTCCAGTGTCTATCCTGTTTTCCCTTCTTAATGAGGATTAAGCATCTTCTCTAGGGTCTTCTTTGTTGTTTAGCTTCTTTAGGTCTGTAGATTCTAGTATGGTATCCTATATTATAGGGCTAATATCTGCTTATATTTGAGTATAAACCATACATGTCTTTCTGCTTCTCGTTACCTCACTCAGGATGATCTTTTCTAGCTCTATCCATTTGCCTGCAAATTTCATGATTTCCTTGTGTTTAATAGCCGAGTAGTATTCCATTGTGTAAATGTACCACAGTTTCTGTATCCATTCCTCGGTTGAGGGACATCTGGGTTGTTTCCAGGTTCTGGCTATTACAAATAAAGCTGCTGCAAACATGTTTGTGCAAATGTCCTTGTTGTATGGTTGAGCATCCTTCAGATATATGCCCAGGAGTAGTATAGCTGGGTCTGAGGTAGCACTATTCCAGTTTTCTGAGAAAGCACCAGACTGATTTCCAAAGTGGTTGTACAAGTTTGTACACTCACCAGCAATGGAGGAGGGTTCCTCTTTCTCTACCTTCTGAAGCATTTCTTGTCACTTGAGTTTTTGATCTTAGCCATTCTGAAGGGTGTAAGAGAGAATTTCAGAGTTGTTTTGATTTGCATTTCCCTGATGACTAAGGACTTTGAGCATTTCTTTAAGTGTTTCTCCACCATTTGATATTTGTTGAGAATTCTCTGTTTAGCTCTGTACTTCGTTTTTTTAAATTGCTTTGTTGGGTTGTTATTTCTTAGAGGGCTGTTCTTTTCTAATGAGAGACAGAAAAGGAGTAGATCTGCAGAAGAGAGGAAGTGGGAAAGACCTGGGAGGAGTAAAGGGAGGGAAAACAAAAATCAGGATGCATTGTTTGAAAAGAAATAATTTTGCAATAAAAAAAAAAGAGGAAAGAAAAAGAAAAAAAAAAAAAAAACAAACCTGAATAGCAGTCCTTGAATAAGCA
The DNA here is from genome assembly GCF_030254825.1 of Meriones unguiculatus. Lineage (NCBI taxonomy): Eukaryota > Metazoa > Chordata > Mammalia > Rodentia > Muridae > Meriones > Meriones unguiculatus. The sequence goes on from NC_083356.1 coordinate 111,122,506, forward strand.
TCTTATATATCTCAAGGTGCAGTTGGAACAACGTGGGTTTTTTGAGGGAAATTAATTATCAGACTAAAAACAAGATTTCATGGTACAGATAAATCGATGCTGGTATTCATTTATGAAAGTCAGGTAGGCAGAAAATTCTGGATAGAATTGTCAAATGCTCCAAATGCTTCAGTTTTTAACTTCCAAACTCGGCTTCAGGCAGGTCAAAGTTGAAAGGTGAGTTCAAGAGAGACCTTGCAGAGCTCTCCTGCGGCCTGGGCACTGCACTCCAACTGCCCTGAGGACTTTGTTATTCATTGGGCCACAACTGAGTCGGTCACTTCAGCAAAGGACTGAGATCTTCAGCATGATGACTGGAAATGATGGCGCAGAATGCTCTCTTTATATAATACTGGCAACAGCAAGAGGAGAACAGATAGAATCAAAACAAAAAAGTACATTGAGATGAGGAATCCGTGCCCTTTCAAGCCCTGTACTTACATTTTCCTGTACTGACAAATATTATAATGCTTTTTAAAAGCCAAATTTTTTCTTCATTTTTAATGTTTTTTTTATTCAATTTACATGCGGGTCGCAGCACCTTCCTTCATGTCCCACCACTACGCTGGAAGCAGGATCCTCCTCCCCTGCTGTCTGACCCTGTCCTGTCAGGTCCCATCAGGACTGCCTGAATCCTCTTCCTCTGTGGGGTTGAAGCGGATGTTGAGACTCACAGCCAAAGTATGGGCAGGGCACAGGGAGTCTTAAGGAAGTCGATGGGGAAGAAGTGCCCAGAGGGTGCAGAAGCTCCACAGGATACTACATAGCCAGAAAATCTGACCCCGGGGGTTCCTGCAGAGGCTGACGTTCCAACCACTGATCGTGCATGGAGAGGACTTAACCCCTCTGCTCAGATGTCTCCCTGCGGGTGAGTAAGGGGGAATGTAAAGTCTCTCTCTGAATGACCTGGGTTGTCTGTTCTTTGATCACCTCCCGCCCTGGTGGCCCCTACCCAGCCAGCCCACAGAGGAAGAGAATCCAGGTATTTATCGTGCTATTTATTTATTTAGAAATAATCATTTAGAGTTGAGCTATCTTACTTTAGCAAAGTATTATGAAGGAGGTTTTGGAGCATAAAGTCGACAAATTAATAATTTAATATTTGCTCCAGTAATAAACATTAGGTCTCCTCTCCCCTCTCATTGGGATAGCAGAGAAGAATCCATGTCCAGAAGTACTCATCCCCTAGTTCCAGCAAACTCTGACGAAGTCTTCTGTGTGGGACCCTCAACCATATAAGCAATGAAGGAGCTTTGGTTCCAGTCAGTGTATATTCTTTTTGCCCTCTGTCTACCAATGTGCTTGACTGGTACAAACTATCGTTTAATTTAAAAAGAAAGGAAAAAGAAAAAGAAAGAATCTCATAAAAGCTTTGCCTTCAGATTTTTTTCTGAATTTGTTATAACTTTTTAGAGATGTATATTCTCTTCAGAGTTATTTGTTAGGGCTTCATGACTCACAACCAAACAAAACAAGTAAAATGCTCTTTTACAGTCCCAGTGTTTGGAGTCAGAAAAATGCCAGTGTGGTATGGCTGAAATAGATAGAATTTAAGAAGGAATCTTGTGGAAACAAGAACAGCGGCGGCAAGGAGACTAAAATACGCACTTCAGCCTTGGTTGCTGTGTGTAATACCTGTGATGAGCAGTGTAAACATTAGAAACTTGTTTGCTTGTTTGTTTGGTTGGTTTTTTAGTTAGTTGGTTTTTGGCTCATAGCTTCAAAGATTTTAGTCTGTTACTGTGATACCTGTGATGAACCAGCATAATGGGAAGGGTGTGTGGTCAAATTCTTAATTTCATGACCAGGACGAGTGAATAATCAAAGGGTTATCTAAATACCATAAGTTCCTGCTAGGGCATATGGGTATTGACCTAAAGATTCCCCTACCTATGTAAAATCCCTACTAAAGTGGCAACAAAATATCTCCAAAGCTTAAGAATGATGATGTCAATATAGGAGAGTAAGAAGATAATATACAAAAGTCAACTGAATATCCACACACCAGAAAAAAATCAGTAGTATTTCAAAGCATATCGTACAGCCATAATAAAATGTCATAGAATGGGTGCTTTAGAAAACTGAGTACCAAGAGGATCAAGGTATTGCGGATTTTATTTCTTCTAAATCCCCTCTTTTTGTAACAGAAGGTCATCCTACTGTGATTTTGTAGGGCTTTGACTGCATGTGAAAACACTCCTGATATATTATGTACAGATGTGCACACTGATGCACATCTTAAAAACTGTGTAGTAACAGTTGAAGATCTAAATAAAAGCTCTAGACATAATTCTATTTTTCTAAAAATTTTAGGCATTTTCACAGAGAGCCCCAAAATATATCCCCTTCCTTGTACATTTATTTCTATTGACAGCAATTTATATCGTTTAGGACTGTGTGGTAGACTAAAGAAGCCAGCATTAGTACTTTATCATTAAGTAATCTATAGATAATATTAAATATACTTTGTCTCACATACATTCGGTGGCTATTGAGAATTATAAAATCAGTGTATAACAGTAATTTATTCACTTAAGACTGTGTGGAAATATATCTTTTTACCCTGCTCATCACTGCTAATGAAAACCACTGGTTTTCCTATTATATACAGGCTGGCTTTCTTTTGGTGTCATATTCCTGAAATAATATTCTCTGTAATTTTCATGCTAGTTTCAAAATGTTCTTGTAAATTTCTTGATAGATGTTATGCTTTTAGTGTTTATGTTTAAAATGCTGACTAGCGTTACATTGTGAATGTACACATTGAAACACACACACGGAGTTGAATACTTATTTAGCATTTGTTCTTAGAAAACCTACTTAACCTGTTAACCTTGGTCTATTTATTGGTAAAGTGTAATGCTAAATTTAAATATCTCATTATTATAAAGCTCAACATCAAGGCAAAAATGCTGGTCATATAATATTATGATAACTTCAGATAACCTTTGCTTATGCATTACAGAGCATCCATCTCCTCATTATAAATACTTGGCTATTAAGAAAATTTTCTTTCAATTGAAATGTGTCCAAATTAAAAACAAAACAAAAGAAAAAAAACAATCTTTATTCTATCCCTCAGAGATTACACAGGTAAAATATGGCTGCTGAGTAAGCCTCTTAGAAGTGTTCTGTAATGATTCTTATCCATAATTTTCACCTCATGTGACATAAAGTCCTGCTTTAACAATTTGTTTCTAAACTGATCCAACAGTGACTATGTCTGCCCCTTCCTTGCTGGAGTCACTGCATCCATAATGGTCTTCATTTTAATCTCTTTTCTTCCTCTAGAGAAGTAATGGTGATGTTTCTGTTGACACACAGGTGTACCTGATTTTCAATCATATTGTTTCTTGTGCTGTCTCAGTTGGAGGTGCCAGAGATTTATAGCAAGGTCGGAACACTGTTATTAAATCTGTTACACGTGTCTAGGGCATCGTGAGAGTGAAGCTGGAAGCAGCGAACACTGCACTGCTTTCTCTCACACATTCTTTCTCCAGATGATCATGACCAATGCTCATGTTCTCAGCTCATTCACGGCAGAGCTGGGTGTGCAGACCAGCTGTCAAAGTAAGAAATTGTTTCAGGTGAAAGAAAACAAATTAGATTTTGAAAAAAAATATGTTTCCCATAAATCAAACACATGTTAAATGATAAACACCTCAACCATGAATTACGAAAATAAACATAACAAATCACTTATTTTCACTATCTATATATAAGTGGCCCATAAATCACCTAAAATCCTACATCTTTTTAAACAAAAGAATATCAGAAAATAGTTTTAATTATACTATATTCTATTCTAAAGATAATCTATCTCTTTAAAAATTGATTTATTTTAAATTAAGTAATAATTCTTCAAAGACTAAAAATTTCTGTTGAATGTTATTGAACAAGGCCATTCAGATAATAAAAGATAGCGATGTGATTTGGAATCAGTGTTACTCATGGAAAAAAAAAAAGGTCAACTTAGTCAGTAATAACTGATTTCATTTCCCTCTTATAATGAACTAAATTCCTAAAGCCACAGTTTTACACAGAAGTGAAATTTCATGCATAGAGTTATTGCAGGTGGAATGTGGACATTCTTTCCCTAACACATGCCCAAATTAGCTTTAGGTTTTGTGTATGTATTTTTCCATTCTTCATGAGAGTTTCACAAAAAAAAAAAAAATAAAATAAGAGAAATTTGTTAGCTGGAACTCAGTGACCAATAAGCAACTTTTAAAAACCTGATATTTATGGATCAATTGCAAGAATTAAAACTTACATGAGGCTTTAAATATCCATAGCATCTTTTCTCACAAGTTATCTTCCATGTGTGTCCTTCTGTCTGTGTTTGTCTTTGCTGGAATTTTGAACAAGAGGATGTCAACAATACAGATCTTCACATTTGCCTCTGAGCACAGGAATTTTATTGTGCATAAACACAGTGAAATGCTACATCGACCACATCAGTGATCTCATATCTGTGTTGTATTTTGTAAACTTATTTATTATTGTTGTTGTTATTATTTCTTAGAATTTACTCACTTTATATACCAGTTGTAGCTCCTTCCCTCATCTCCTCCCAGTTCCACCCTCCTTCCTTCTTCCTCTTCCATCCCTCTTCCCTAGTCCCATGATGGGGAAATTCCCCTCCCCTAATGCCTGGCCCTGGCCTATGAGGTCCCATCAGGACTTCCTGGATCCTTTCCTCTGTGGGCTGGCTAGGTCACCCCAACAGGAAGAAGTGATCAAGGAGCAGGCAACCAAGTTCATGCCAGAGGCTCTCATTTCTCCCCTTACTAGGGAACCCATATGGAGACTGAGCTGTCTATGGGCTACACCTGAGCAGGGGTCTTGGTCCCACTATGCATGGTCTTAGGTTGATTCATCAGTCTCACCCTTGGGCCCAGCTTTTTTGGCTTTGTTGGTCTCCTTGTGGAGCTCCTGTACCCTCCTGGTCTTTCTGTCTCTCCCTTCTTCCATGAGACTACCTGTGCTCTATCCAAAGTTTGGCTATGAGTCTCAGCATCTGCTTTGATCCCCTGCTGGTTGGAGTCTTTTAGAGGCCCTCTGTGACAGGTTCACATTGGAAATGTACCCTAAGATAGAAATAGTTTTATTTGTGATTTATCATGGAGAAGAAGGAGATCTATTAGAGGAAGGGACACCATAAAAAGAAAAAAAAAAAAAAAAAAACAGTAACATGAAGAAATTTTTACACTGTAAAAAGCAGTGAAACTTGAGAGTATTTGCCTACTTGACTATTGGAGAGTTATCCTACCAAAGTTGCATAGATTCTGGTGACAGTGGAGAAGGCATCTGTAACTGCCACAATTAAACTGTTTTTCTGCGGTTTCTCTGAGCTTTGATTTTGACAACATAACATAAAAATGCCCAGGAGGCACCTGAGAACGCTTCCATTGCCATAATAGCGATAGTGCCTGGACTTGGCTCCAAATGTAGAAACTATCACACTCACCCAATGGTGGTCATTATTTACATGACAAAATGTAATTCAGAACAACAACAAAAAAATGTAGTATCTTATCTACACAGCAGACAAAAATGAGTGCCATATGGAGAGAGGCCTCTCATTACTTTTAAATTTATGAAGGTGTTTTGTTTGAGTCTTCTTTTAAAGTACAGGAATTATTGAAAACTTTTTTAAGATGGGGGAAGGAAAATTAAATGAAGCCATCTGAATATAGAATGCTGTAGGAAGAAATACTACAAAGCAAAACATGACCCAGGAAAGAGCCACAGGAATTAAAAGCAGCCAGGCTTTATTCCTGGGCCCTCTGAGTGTGCTTAGTCACTGACACGTCAGGATTTTCTTTCTAAGGTCTTGGTTTCCTCCACCATCTCCCCCAAATAATGTTCTCTTTGATTCTGCAACAAAGTTTCCCTCATTTGCAGAGTAAAGGGGCCGTTTGGTTTCCTGGTGGCTACTCTGAGGCAGGGTGGGTCTTACTTTATTTTGAGAGTGATTTTTAAATAAGTAACCTCCTCGCATTTCTATCTCAAATCATCTTTTCTGGTGAACTATCGAAGCCAAGCCAAGAAAATTAAGAAAAATGGTTGACAACCTCATGATAGCATTTGCTTGAAAGGTGTAAGAATTACAACGCTTCCTGACAAGCAGTTCGATTGGGTGGGTATAATTAAAATCCTGGTTTAAATGTTTGAGAAGCTTCAGAAAAAGTCCTTGCCTGTCTGCTTTAGTTATGTATCATTGAGTCGGTTTATCTCAGTTGTTGCATAATAGATTTGAGATCAGAAATACTCTATTCTCACATCATATTAAATAAAATAAAATAAATACAATGAAATTTACACTCAATGTGCATTGTAAAGTGTATTCCATGGAAGGTCAAAATATTAAGACAATAAAAATTCTTCTTTCTTTATGTCTATTTCCAACATTGTTTAAATAATAAATTTTGGGTCTCTGGATTACAACTTTTTTCCATATATTATAGTATTAATTTTATACAAACTTTTCAACATAATTGTATTTTCTTACTTCAAATTACTACAGATGCAATATGGATGACATTAAAATAAAAATTCAAAAATATTGTCTCATGGATTTATTTTAACTGAATAACAATATCAGTGAACAATAAAATCTCCTTCATAGGCTTTCAGTATTTAAACCTCTTACCTAATTTGTAAGACACTGTGGTTGTTCAAGAGACTAATGTATATAACTTTATCCTTACTGGCATTTCACGTATGTAGACCTATTATGCTGTACAGATAGCAGCTTTGTTTAGACTTTATTACTAAAATAAAGGTATTTTTGTAGTTTTTACAATTAATTTCTTTTATTTTTTTGCCTCTTAGTAAAAATTTTGAATTTCTATGGCCTTTCACTTTTACTTTTATTTTAATAAATATTATAAGTATAGTAAATAAATAAAAACATCATACAGCATAGTTAACCAGAGCTAAAGTCTACACAGCTTAACAAACATATACTACTAGAAAGCCAGAGATGCCTTTAAAATGGAGGCATTCACAAACAACCCTGGCTAGACATTTATTTAATTGTGTAAGATTAATTCTTGTCTTCTTTTCCTCAGGAAATTTATTTCCTCTTTTTCTTTGGATGATCCAAAGAAATATATTTGATTTAAAATAAGAATATAACTTTAAAGTTTCTAAGGAGTTAGGGATTTTAAAATCTCTCATACTAAAATTCTCTTGAGGATATAATATCATCCTCCTAAGGATGTTTCCTAATTCCAAAAAAAGCACCATTAAACAATTCTTGGTTACTGTGTGTGTGTTTCACAAAATTGGTGTGTGTAGAGCCAAAATGTATGCTTTCTTCCTATAGATTTTTCTATAGATTTTCCTCTAGATTGTATGGCAATAGGAGGGGTAGTGGCCAGGGCTCTTCCAATCTGTTAGCAAAGAAAATGACTTACATTTTTAGAATGTGTATTTCTTCCTTACATAGTAGTAGAAATTACTATAAATTAAAACAGGGAAATAATTCAAAGGCACCTTGGTCGGGCTTTGCACTTGAGGGGAAGTGAACCAGGGTAGGGACAGAAAGCTTTTCCCCTTTTAATCACCGAGTGCGCAGTGAAGCAGACAAGCCTCAGGGCCAGGTTTTTACAGTCTCACTCCAGTGATAATCTCTTAATCTATCTGCTATTGGCTCATCTCTTTAATAAGCAAGTCAGACAAATTCTCTTCTGATGTACACGTTCTATGGCAGCGTGGCCCTGGAACAATGCGGCCTATGCTGTGCAATGTCTTTCCTATGGAACAATGTGGCCTATGCTATGCAATGTCTTTCCTATGGCTGTGAAGAGACACCAACCTTGCCAGCAGGACGTGGCAGAAGTGCAGGCAGTGACCAGCAAGCAGGGAACAAGCAAAGACGGGAGAGATTGAGTTAGTATCGTAAGGTGGCTTGGACAAGCAAATGTGGTTAAGCAATCCACTTTGGCAGTTATGTTCTGGCATCATGCTGTGTAGATCATTTCAAGCTTAAATTTTCTTTCGGGAATGGAATTGTGAATTATTTTCCTGTTGTCTTCTCATTTTAAGCTCCCATATTTTTATTCAAATTTTAAACTTCATTACTATTAATAGACTCTCATCCAAGTAAAAATACGTAAAGCCGTACGAGGCACAAATAAGTCAGCTAGCACTTTGAAAACAAAGCTGAACCAGGGGCAGTTCGTTCCCCAACTGAAAATGTGTAAATCCCCAAGTAATGCATGTCAGGATGGGCTACCCTGTGCTGACATACTTAAGCAAAGGTTATAGGGACGAATAACGTTAAATCATATAAAACCTGACAAATATCCTGATTCTTTAAATTTAAAAATAATGATTTCTTTAACAACTGAAAGGGACGATAGTGAAAAATAACATTACATATTGCCAAACATATAAAAGTGCACTCGATATCAAAAAGTTTATTATAATTGATGACATCTAAAATATATTTCAAATATTGTAGCTTTCTTTTTATTACTGAAGAAACGGTGAGGGTTGGCCAGCTTCACGCTCTGGATACTTGAACTACATAAATTACACATACACACACACACGTGTGCAGTGCATGCTAATATTTCTAGACTTTTCTGTTTCAGCTGTTCCTGGAATGTGAAGCCATTTAAGAAGACCTATAATCTGTTTGAGGCTTATCATTGTAATATGAAGATTGATTTCCTGCCAATTCACTTAAGTCAAAGTAATAGCCACTTGTAAAACCGTTCAGATAAGCTGAATAAAGTAAGAAGATTAGTGGAATCTAAAAGCATTAATTTGAATCTTACTTGTTTAAAAATATGTAGAGAATTTAATATGTAGAAAAATTAAGATTACTTGAATGCAGGATTTTCTTGAAAATTCAGTCTCCTTATATTAAAGATATTATAAGAGTTGAAGGTTCAGACTAGAAATATAAAGAGAATATATTTGAACGAATGTGAAATTGGATGTGAGATAATAGCATTTAGAAGCAATGTAACTAATTCAGACACAGAGGTAGAATCTTGCAAAAGCAAACAGGAGACTTAAGACATTTAGCAGCTTTAAGCACAGAAAGAGCTGGAGGCTTTTAAAATAGCCAAATGGGCCAGGGAAGAGCATCAGAAAGACACTGTAATCCTCAGAACACATAAAAGAGCAGAGTAGAGCGAGGTAAGAATGTAAGATGTAGGCTTGTTCTCTTGGGAAGTGGGGAATAAATAAGGAACTTTTAGAATTATGCAATCACAAGGGTTTCCAAGTAGAAGTTCACTTATTAACTCTCCAAAGTAAGAGAAAACAACCTGCATTATAAATGAGCAAATGGATTTTTCTCCTAGTTCACTATATCTTGGATTTATGAGTGTAATGCAAATCCAAGTATGGATAGTTGTGGCTTAATAATGATAAATTTGAGGAGAAGGAAAAATTGCATTTTTAGAAAACTGTTAACATGAGTTTTGTCAGAAAATTATGTAATATAAAAACACTTCCCTAGAACTTATGTTGCTTGTGTATAATTTTAATATAATATTCAACCAATATAAAATAATATGTCAAGTAAGGTAAACATAAAAATGGCTGAGTAGATGTAGGAAAAATATTAATCAATCTGTTTTGATAGAATAAAATATGTGAATATTTTTATTATAAATATGTAGCACAGTATTCTGAAGAATGAGAAAACAACAAAGATGTAGAAAACAGCAATGAATTGTGTAAGGAAGCAGTTTACATAAAAAGTTAACATGATACCTGTAAAAATAGAATTTTACAACGAAAAGACTAGATACATTTTTAAGATGTGTGTTTATTCACAGTATAACCATATGAAGATACAGAACCAAAAAATCTGGGTACAGGGGTCTTTGCTGAGAATGATACTCCAACCAAGGACCATTCATGGAGATAACCTAGAACCTCTGCACAGATGTAGCCCACAGGTGAGCTCAGCTCAGTGTCCAAGTGGTGTCCTAGTTAGGGGAACAGGGGCTGTCTCTGACATGAACTCAGTGGCTGGCTCTTTGGTTCCCTCCCTCTAAGGAGAGGGGAACAGCCTTACCAAGCCACAGAGGAAGATGATGCAGCCAGTTCTGAAGATAGCTAATAGGCTAGAGTCAGATGGAAGGGGAGGAGGACCTCCCCTATCAGTGGACTTGGGGAGGGGCAGGGAGAAGAAGGAGAGTGAGTGAGATTGGGAAGGAACGAGGGAGAGCGCTACAGCTGCGATACAAAGTAAATAAATTGTAATAAATGAATAATAAATTTAAAATAGCAAATTCCAGTCATAAAAACTATCTTAAAAGGTGAGAGATAAAGAGACAAACAGATAAGGGCGTCGATGATCACTGCGGTTTTGCCCGTGGCTGTGGAGCTTGATTAAGATGTGAATGCTCTTGTTTGCAGCCCACAAGACGAGATGAATTCTAGTACTTTGCAGTCATATGCTAATATCTCCATTTCTGCCTTTAAATCGGGATCTTGGGGCTCTCCTCACATTGGCACACGGTACACTTTTATCTACTTATATTTGTGAGCCAAAGCAATGAACTGAGTAGAAAGCACCTTGGAAGAAACTTCATTTCCAAGAACACTCAAGAGAGTGTGGATTAGCTAAACAATCTTTCTTAGAAGGAGAAGAAAAAGCAAACATAAAAGAATTAGGATGGAGAACAAAAGGCATAGGTGGGTATGACTTCATTCTGTTCAACTGATTAATAATGAAACAGCCAACATTGGATGCATAAATATAACATTTGAGTCATGCTCCCCTTATTATTAGCCACAGACATTTTAATAACATGAATAACACTTGTGTTTTATTCATTCCACCAGCGGTAAAAGTTAGCTTTGTGTCTGGAACATAATATATTGTTATTCAGCTTCAAAGTCTAACAGAAAGTTGCAAGGACAGTAGGTTAGATGATTGGACAACTCCTATGAAGGCCAGAAGATAAAGATGCAGAGCTGGAGAAGATGCTGGGAAGCTGGGCTTTAGGGAAAGAGGTAAGGGCTTAGCCCAAAGATTTGATTTTTTTCAACTTTGGAATTCTTTTATTTGATAAATAATTTCCCTAGAACATGTTCTTCATGAATAATTATATCTTCTAAAAATATTTTAGCTACACTTGATTAAAGAGAAGGCTGGAGTAAAAATGGATAGAGGCCTAGAATTGTACAATATATCCTATATAGGATTAAGAGACATTTTTCATTCAGGTTTTATTCCCCATCATTGATTTTGTTTGCAGCCTGTTTCATTATTAATCAGTTGAACAGAATCATTATGGTGTGTTTAACTGTGCAGCATATACCACACTGTCCGAGAGAGACTGTGTCCTAAATGACTGGGTAAACCAGGCAATATCTGCAGCAGAGAAAACATCCGTGAAAATAAAGATGCTCTGCATGCTACATGAAAACAGAATGGAGAAAGTTCTTTTACGAGAGGAAGAGGTAACCTAAAGAAGAATTCCTCAACAAAATTACATCATTGGATACTGGCTCATGCCTGGTTAGTTAAATGATGGTACATGTAGGAATAAAACCTTTGAAGGATCACCGATCATGCCCAGACAAGCTAAAAGAGGACTACAGTTGTGTCAAAAAGGATAATTGACCTTAAAGAATGTTATAATAGATGGTTGTTGACATGTCCTTCATTGGAGAATTTTTTTCATATGACATGTAAAGGCTTTTAGTGTTTATATTGAAAATAACAGACTAGAAAATGAATTTAAATGTGATGTTGCATTTTTAAAGTGCAGCAGGAGAAGCTACCTTTGAAGATGACTTTACTTTAGTAACATAATTTAGTATTTTGTCATTCATAGAGCTTATAATCATAGGACCAAAAAGCAGGTTTCACTGGTACTTATAAGGAAACGTAATTGTTTTGAGTTTTGAGGTAAAATTTTTTGTCAGATAGCCAAACTGAGATGCCCTGTGTTTAATTCATTCTAAGTTGTCCACCACCAAATAAAGGACTTTTGTTTGCCAAGCATAAAGTTAAAGGTCTCCATTTTTTATTTTTTCCAATTAATCAATAGATGTCAGTTCTTATTTTAACCTTTTTTATTTATCTGTGTTTGTTATGAATGTGTATACTGTATGTGAATGTGGTGTTTCCACAAGTATGTGGGTCCATGTACAGGCATACATGTGCAAGGGCAAGAGTGGCCTGACAGGGGTCCTGTTCTGCCTCTCCCGGCCTTGTTCCTCCAGGCATCTGGGATGCCTCACTGAAGGTGGAAGGCATAGTTTTGCATAGACTTGCTGGCCAGCGCTCAATGATCTCCACGTCTCCACCTATCAGCAGCAGAGGGGTTACAGAAGTACAGGCCATTGTGCTAGCCTTTTTACCTGCTTCCTTTCCCCTGCATCAGCTCTTACCCTTATGTGTCAAGGGCTTGTATCTAGGACATCTCCTCTGCCCTGTAAAACCTTTTGTTAGCTGAGTATAATTGCATTTCCTACTCATGTTTCACTCTGAAGTTATTCATCGTGGTTGCCACATGTGCTACAGTGATATCGATGACTAACAGACAGTATATTGGAGTCACAATGATGCATGTCTGAAAAGAGTTAAGTCCAGCTTTAGAATGTCATGTTTAGGAAAAGCGCCAGGAGGTAACCCACACTCTCAGAGCGTGGCTGGCCACCGCACTGACATGAGTCCTTCTCTATTGCTGGAATTTCAAACTTTCATAGTCTGATGGACTGCTGCTTGATGACGCTTTCTGACTTCTGTGCAATTTCCCACTCATCGTCGCTCTTCACCCGTTGATTCGAGTCACTTCGCTGTAGGGTGAGTGTTATCAGGTGATGAACAAGTGTCTCCTCATAAATTCACATCTGAACACATAATGGATGAGAGGAAAATGTAAATAATTTCTTAGAACAGTATTAAATATAGAGGTGAAGTTATAATAAGGATGGTGCTTTGATAGTACTTAACTGAAGCTCAGGTCTCCTGTTGAACTATCTGTATCCATGACAACCTAACAATTTAGATGTCGAGTTCAATTTCCACCCATCTTACATAAAACTCTCTCCCTCCTACATACTAGAAATTCCTGTCATGTGCTAGCAGCAAACTATACAATTACTATCATTTAAAGTTAAGCCAGTGTAGCTAACCACATGATTTGACAACAACAGTTTAAACAGCTAGAGGACCACTTCATTTGGAAATGAAAACAGAAGTGATGACATGAAAGAAGAGCGGCAGGGAGACCCTCCAGGAATAGGAATCAAAAGAGGTAAGCGAGTAGGTGAGTAGCAAGCTGGAGAGTGGACATAGTGTGATGGAGAGCAAGGTGCGTTTGGTAAAGTCAGACAGTCAGGCTGAGTTGGGGCCACGTAAGCGGCCATCTTCTTCTGTTAGATGAAAGCCAGTCTGGGTCAGCATTTTCCAGGAGACATCTTCATCTACTTTGTCTTTAAAGATATTTTCTAATGTTTTACTTATCTCTTTCAATTTAAGTTCCCAGTTGGGGGACATAATATCTTAAAGCATTTGAAATAAAATTACTTCTATCTTATTATTATCTACTTATTTTTCAATCATAAATTGGCACATTTAGTCCATCACAAGCATTTTTAAGGAGAGCATCAACATCAATTATTAGTGAAAATAACTGTCCTATCTTTCTTCTTTGGCTCTTAGTTAAAATAAAACTCAATATTGGTTTTTATGACATGGCAGATCCAGTTTTCAGAACAGAACCACATGGAAGTTGAAGTCCATTGTGTCCTCTGATAAAACAAGAATCCTAACATTTGTGTCTGATGAGGTGAACCCACCCTGACTAAGATGAAGACTTCTTAGCAGCAGGCCTTCACTGGAGCAGACACAGCTAGGAAACTTGCTTGAGGAAGTTGTCTTCTTCCATGGTTTTCCATTAAGCATCCACATGTTTTATTATTCATCAATGTTTGGGTAAAGTATAACACTGAGATAATTACAAATAAAGCAGAATCTGGAAAGCTAATCAGGAAAATGTCTACAGTTGTTGCTCCCTGATTTGGAAAGATGCTACAAAAGGATTACTAAAGGAACAGCTATTGATTTTTTTCCACCTTGATATTCTCAAGAATATATCAGGCCACAGACAATGTTTCTGTGGTTGATCTCAGATTGTCATTTAATAGGGACTTATTAATATTAAAATTATTTTTTCATGTATGTTACTGTTTTCATATATGTTTCATATAGGACTTGAAAATTAATGTAATTTTTAAAATTTTAACATTCAAAAATTTTATGAACACACTTATATTACTTTGTTGACATTTGTGTTTTAGTATTTTTATGGGGGTAGTATATATTCTGCAGGATTTTTAGACTACTGCCCTTTCAAATCCTAAAGTTGCTTAAATATAAATTCCCATGGCTATTGTCTAAATCCATGGCCAAGAAATGCACTAAATTCTCAATATAAGTGATATTATAAGAAGTGGAGCCTCTGTCGTGCAGACTGTCAAAGCAGATGCTGAGCCTGATGGCCAACTGACAGGCAGAGTGAATGGAATTTTAGGTAAGAAGTGGGAAATAGCAAGAGCTGGAGAGGACAGGGTCTCCACAAGGAGAGCAACAGAACAAGAAAATTTGAACACAGGGAACTTCGCAGAGATTCATACTCCAAGCAAGGACTATTCATGGAGATAAACTAGAACCCTGACAATGCAGCCACTTCTGATAAGAACTGATGGACTAAGATCAGAAAGGAGAGGAGGACCTCCCCTACCAGTGGACTTGGGGAGGGGCATGCATGCAGAAAGGGGGTGAGGGTGGGACTGGGAGGGGAGGAGGGAGGGGGCTTATGGGGGGATACAAAAGGAATAAAGTGTAATTAATAAAAGTTAAATAAAAAATTAAAAAAAGAAGTGGAGACCTAACAAATATACTATTATACTTCCTGTGATTGATGGCAACACTTAAGTGTGGCAAAACACTGAAGATTCTTGGTTCTTGGTGATTCAGTGAAACCACTGGGCAGAAAAAAAATCATGAAGAGAAAATATCCAATATTTCTAAATCAGTGAAGACCACCTAAACACCAAAGTTTGATTTACTTAAATAATTAACAAAAATTTATTGCAAGAGATATATTTCACTGAATTTACAGTTTCAAGGAACATGGTACAAAACAAATAGGGTCATCGCTTTGTCTAAACATTAAATAGGTGCAAATACACAAAGATTAGAAAAAACAAGAGCAAACTTTACAACATAAATTACAGTACTATAAATATATTTTATGTACATTATACATACTCTTAAGACATCATTTTAATATACAGCATATATTGTAGTGATCCTCAAACTATTCAGTGCTTTAGTAATATTATATATCAGAAACTTTGATAATTTATTAGCATCGTTACACGTACAGTAAATGGTTTGAAATCAGTAAGGGCAGCTTTGGCCAGTCTATTCTGTCAGTTACACCGCCACTTTTGCATGTAGGTGAACACCTCTGTTCTTTTCCCTTTGCGGTGGAGGCTAGAAGAGGGGCTGGAGGGGAATGACGGTCGGGTGGGGTGAAAGCAATGAAGGAAAAAGCGCATGGGGCAGGGGTGGGAAGGCCAGGTGGCCGGGCTGGAGGACGGATGCAGGGATGATTGGCATCTGCGGAGCGGCCAGCAGAGCGGGCTGACCTCCGGGGCACAGCCGAGGCCCGACCGTTCCTACGGAGAGCTGAGGTATAGCTGTTCTGGCGAGCGCAGGGACCTGGGGAAGGAACTGTTGGTGTGGCTGGAGCACTTTGAAGGTTCCCGCGGCTGCGGCGGCGGCCGCGGCGGCTGCGGCGGCTGCGTGATGCTGCAGGACAGTGTGATGGATGGTGGTTACCGAGGTAGAGCAGAAGGGCCGCTGCAGAGGCTGCACGGGCGCGCTGGGAGGAGGCAGGGGCGCCGGGGGGAAGGTGATGGTGACCTTGTTGGCCAGCACGTTCGGCTGAAGGATGTGCTGGTAGACCTCGCAGGGCAGAGGCTTCAGCTTGTCGTGGTTTTCCAGCGGGATGAACAGCGCAGGCTCTGGTAGGGCCAGTGGGGCCAGGATTTGCTCGGTGGTCACGAGGGTGTGGCCGCTGACCTGGGCCTCCTTGAAGGGTAGCGGGGGTGGGCGGAGGAGGCCCGAATTGTAGCACAGCCACTCTGCTGAGGCCTCAGCCTTTCCCTGCGGGCCGCCCTCGGCCAGCTCAGAGCGGCCAACCTGTGACCTGGGCTGCGAGTTTCTGAAGTTTCTCTCTGTGTTAGGCACCTTGAAAGGAACTTGCTTTTCGTCACGGTTTGTGGTCTGACTTCTTTGATTGTGCTCAAGCAAGGTGCCCTCGCTGGCGTCCTTTGACGGGGGCCTTGCCACACGTGCAGATGGAGTGAGGTCACCAGAAGCCTGCGGAAGGTCACCTGGAGTGGTCTCCTTTGCCGACTGCTGGCCTTGGCCGCTGGCTTCAGGAGGAAGCGCACTGCAGGGACAGAGCGGCCCTTGGACGTCTGCTGTCTCTATTTGTTCTGAGGACTCCTCAGTACTTACATTTTCTTGTGGTTTTATTTCCTCCTTTCTGTCTTCCTTCACTAATCCATCTCGGTGACTCAGAGAAGAACTGGGCCTCGTGAGATAGTCTGAACTGTCTTTGATTTTCCAAGTTCTTCCCCCAATGTGGAATCTACTTCTTTTTCTCCTTCGTTTCTTCCTAGGCTGACAGGAAGGGACTGAAGCACTTGGTGGTCTCAAATATTCTTCTGTTAAATGATTGTGTTGGTTTAAGCTCTCGTCTGATGAGTAAGAACACGAATGTTGTCTGCGTTTCCTGTGAAATCTCTCTGCTTCATTTGTGAGAGCATTGTAACCTCTCTTGACAGGCTGATTCTGACTGGGGCCTTTCACATCACTTTGAGAAACGAAGCACCTGTCATCCCCTCGACGGCTTGATGTTCTGCCTTTCCAACAGCAGTGAGTTCTGCCCTGTGTCAAATTTTGCTTCTCAGAATGTATCATTGGTGGATTTGCTTGTCCATTTACAAATATTGCAGTTTTTCCTCCATGGTTCTGAGATTCTGTAGCCTCGTTGTTGGATTCAGTGTTCCATGTTGCATTCATTTCCTCATTTTCCCTTATCTGTACAGATGCTGCTTTGGGCCTTGCATCAGATAGCAGATATAAGTCTGGCAATTGCTCTGGACTCATTCTCTGCCTCTCAGGAACTGGTCCCAGTGGGCCCTGCCGGATCTCACCGATGCAACGACTGCCGCTTTCCATTTTGCCGTGAGTTTCAGGCTCTTTGGTTGTGCCCCCATGATGATGTCGACAGAACTTTCTCCTTTTTTTCTTTCTTCTACTTTTATGGAACCAGTGTTCACGGGTTTCCTTCAACCTGATTTTATTGTACTTTTCATTTAGAGTGTCTCGTTTAATTTGATTCCTAGTAAAATTATGTGTTTTTCTGTTCATACAGGAAATACCTTTATACCTCTGACCGACATTTTCACTCTGTCCTAAATCACAACTATTAGACAAAATGTGGCTGGCCGAAAGAGTTGTAGCTTGAGAGTGATCATTTTTACTGCTGCTAATTTCATCATTTGTGCCTCCTCCAACTGCTGCATCATTGCAGTCAGCATCTGATCCCTTGAAAAGCTCCTCCTCCTTCGGTTGAGAAAGGTCATTTACCGTTGGCTTGTTTTTATCTTGATGGTTTTTTAATTTAGTGGACTTGAAGTCAAAGCAGAGTGGATTACAGCTGTATGATATCGATGGCTCTGTGGCTGTGTAAACCAGCATCTCTGACGGCCACTGAAGCACAGTGGAGCCAAGTTTGTTAAGTACAGGTACAAATGGATCACACTGTCTTTTACATGAATCTGGTCTCTTTTGGAACCTTGTGTTTTCCTCAGCAGTACTTGAAGGTGCCAGCAGCTCATGACCAGTTTTATTTCTGGTTTCCGTTTTGGCCACATCATTAATCTCAACTTTTTCCTCTGTGGTAGTCAGTGCTGGTGTGCAGTCATTAGGCACCGTGGGACCTTCTATGACATCGGGGCTGTTACTCACAGGTACCTCTTCACTAACCATGACATCTGCCGTTGATATTTGATCTTCAAATGGTGCTGAATTTTGGCAAGTGTCTGCACCAGAACGTGCGGGGAGCTGAGGTTGGCAAGAGGAAGTGGTTAACAGTGGATTACTTTCACTAGAGGCGTTTTTCATCTCCTCAATCTGAGCAGTTGCTTTGCCGGCACACACAGCCTCTGGTGGATGAGAAGAGTGAGCCTTCTCAGAACTCAGAAGCTCACATGTCGGTGAGGCGAGCTGAAGGTGACAAGAGCTGGGCACAAATCTCGTCTTCCTGCTGAATTTCTCCACACAAGACTCATCGCTGTTCTCAGAGAAGGCCGCTGCCGAGGACTCCAGCTTCACAGAGGCTTTCTTGGGAAAAGCAAACGAGAAGCCGGTCCTGTGTCTGTGGACAGCCTGGGTGTGATCCCCACGCTGGCAACTATTTGCTGTGCAGTTACTTGCCCTTTCCGTGTCCGCTGGGGATGCGGGAACATCTTTCCCTCCCTCTGCACGATGAACCGGTTCTCGCTGGTTGTGAGCTGGCTCTACAGTCTCGCTTGGGGAAACGTCACTGGGATTTTCTCTCACAGTCACAGTCGTGGACTTGAACATGGGGCCACTGCCAGGAGCACTACAAAATGGGTGGAAAAGGCAAGTCAGTGAGAGATTTTAGAAAGTGATTCAGTGACTTAGGTCTTAGACAGTTCAATTATTTTTTAAATTCTTTTAAATTTTTAAATAACAGTATACAGGGCCTTCTTTTGCTTTCAGATCATTGCTGAAACACTTAACTTCCCAATTAACTTTTTCTACCCCATTGGCCTCTTCATGGAGTATCATAAAATTCCCCACAGTAAAATTACTTTAAAACTGAGATATTTTTCAACCACTGATCCTATAAAACAGATACAAAAATGTAAAAGCAAAAGTAAAAAAAAAAAAAACAAAGACAAAATCTTAATTAAGGTTTTACAAAGACTGAAAATTTGGTTCAATGATGTGCTTTAGCCAGTTTTTACCCAGTCTAGGGTTTGTATCAGCTACCTTAGCTAGAGAAAGATGGGAGTCCTTTGGACTTTCTAGGCTCACAATTTATAATTACTCTGAAGTTGTAAGTTATGTTATAATATGTCGTGCCACAGAAAGAATATTACTCACCTAAAATATGAATTGTATTTCATCTGTATTTGGCAGTATATTATAAATGCTGAATTTCGACTTAAAAGAACAATTTGGCTTGTATATAATACTAGAAATCTTCAAATTTTTCCTCTATATAATGATTATCTTAAATTTCAAATTTTTCCTCTATATAATGATTTTCTTAAAAAATGTTTATTTTTAAGGAGTTTCAAATAACCACATATTATGGATGACTTTAAAAATCACTAACACAATGAACATCCATCTTCCCTCTCTTGCTTCTAAATATCATTACCATTTTCTTATGCACAAGATTAATAAGGAATTTATGTGTACGTTGTGTGTCTGTACAGTAAAACTGTGTATTGAAAGTTTTAATAAAGGGAAGTGTTAGACACAGTGCTTATCTCTTATAAATACAGCTTTGTTAATATCTCAGAAGCTATGTTGCCACTTCTATCTCTAAAACATTCTGTTGTGTGGTCATTAGGTCCCACGATTCTTTACAGGCTTGGTTTGCATCACCCCTGCATCCGGTGGCATACCACTAAACAGATCTCATCGCTACAGCTGAGCAGCTCTTTCTCTGAACAGCTCCACACAGGATAAAAAAGAAAAAATACTTCACATTGTTTTAAAATTTAAACTTGAAATTCTTAAATATGTTTTTAAGTCAAAATATTCTGTAACAGTATTTCCTATGAATTAATTTAGTGTGAGATCTTTGTAATAGACAGTAACAAGAGAGACTTCATTTGTGGAGGGAAAGAAGGGCACTTTGCAAAGTGATTTCCCTTTAACACCCCTGCACCAGCCGGGCTTGTGAGGTCTGAATTGTAACTGCTCACACCCAGAGCTGCTAGCTGGGAGAAGCGGGTCAGAGTTTAAGAGCTGTGAACTTCTAAGAGCCCAGTATCGTTTATTCGCAGCAAAACTAATTTCCAGCTGCTTCTGAAGCGGCAGTATCTTCCTGACCTCGTTTTTCAAATTTAGAAGTAATTTCAAAGAAATTTTCTCCAAATTATCATTTTAAAAAATAAAATAAGATCTCAAAAACAGGTTTTGCCAAGAGTCATCTTCAGTCAAATGGTTTGAATTTCATGAAGAAACAGGACAGCTTTCAATTAAGATGGCTTAGATACAAGCCTCTACTGATGTGAAATTTACTTTTATAAGCTGAGATTACAGTAATTTGGGAGTTTTAGTGAAATGTGCATTAAACAGGTATTTGCATGAAATTCAAATTACTCCTCACTTCTGCAGAAAGCCATGAAAACATACATGCCTTTTTCTATGTGCTGGAATAAATAGATTTGTGCCCTTTCTTTCTGACGCCCGCTGCTGTTTTGAGGTGTATTTTAAGAAAAGTTAATGTTTCATTCTTCACTCACCACACACTTTCCTTCCTTAGCTCAGCCAGCCTGTGAAGACGCTGGAGTGCCTTTTCCTGTTTTCTCTCATCCTTCCTGGATTTAGAGGCTACATTTCGAGCAAATTCTCTCTGTTTCAGTTCTTTGAGTCTCTATTAAAAATATGGAAATAATTAGTAGTCTCTAAGTCTAGAACAACTTTAAAGTTACTTTGATGCAGAGATTTTTCAATACATTGACTTTATCAAAGGAAAACATAGCATCAATCCAAACTTGTTTCTCACAAAACTGTTTTCTTCTGCTTTGGTTTGTAAAAATGCCCAACTGAGAAATCATATTACTGTGAAAGGTGCCTCCTCACCTTGGGTATTTTGAAATTGCAACCTTTCTTCTCTTATTGATCATTGCCTCTTAGGAATACTTGCTTAATTTAGAAGATGCATCAGAGGCTTTTCTTAAGCCCATAAATGTAAGCTTCATAGAAACTCAACACATTTATAGATTTTGGGTATAAAATAAAACCTCTTTTATTTGAATGTGTTCTGTACCAGAATATAAAGCCATAAAACCTAGAGCAATTGTTTCCTACTGAAGTGTTAAAAAAAAATTCTTTCTGTCAAATCTCAGGTACTTTTGCCAAATCTCAATCTTAGAGAAAATATTAATTTTGTTTGGAAAATTATTATGTTGAACATTGTTTTTTAATGTGCAGTAAAGAAGATTTGCTTTTCTAGGTTGAAGGTAAGAAAAATGCAAACACACTTGAATAACAACAATAAATAGCCACAAGTATGATGTAATTGAAGGAATACCCAAGGGTTCATGCTGAGTTATTCTAACTCTTGTATCTTTTGTAGATAAAAATATTTAAACAGTATTTTTCTCCATAGTTTATCATGTTCTGAAATTGTGATGAATTGTTTCTTCAGAGAAGGATTCTATAACGAGATATGAAATGATCTTATTTTTATGATGTTGTTGAATAAATTCTCAACAAAGTGCTCTAGGCATGTTAATTGTCCTATACCATAAGACCGGAGTACAAAGGACATACTCAATAGATGTTTATTAAACTTGTCGGTGAATTTCTTATATCATCCAAATCAGGAATTTTCTATACATATCTCAAAACATATTCACTTTGTCAAATGAGTATTAAACTCTGCTTTGTCACAGACTTAACTTTTAATTGTATCCATACAGCATCCTGTAACAACAGTAAACTGTTACACACAGAATCATGTTCAAGTTACTTCTGATATTTCAGTCCATGAATTTTATAGGTAGGTTTATACATTTATATAACACTCTCCTTTATTTCTGTGTTACATTCTTAATACTATTTACATAACAAACATTTCAGGTTTTCTCGTTACCCATAATCCATTTCTTCAGAAGCTCTTGAAGTATTACATTCAGACCTTAGTTAAACCATGTCATAAATGTTAAAGTGTACAACTTTGTCACAAAATATTTGATATCATTGTTTCCAAAAGGCTGACAAATGTAACTATAAATTACAAGATTCATTAACTTGTTTTGGGGTATAAATTCACAATGATCACATATTGATCAATTTTAGAAATCAGTACTTTAGAACATTTCCAGTTCTTAGAAGTCAAGTATATTTATAAGGTTCCAAATATCTAAGAAGTACGACAAAGATTTTTACATCTTTAAATGAAATATTTAGCAAAAGTTAATTTTTTTTTTTTTTTTGGTGCTGAAGCTGAAGGTTTTTATTACATTATTTTTTTTTATTTTTTTATTTTTTCAATGCAGTTTATTCAGGAACATTGAACAATCCTCGGACCCTGGGGAAAGCCAGCCCACAGCTTAAATAGCCTCTGGGTAGCCAACCCAGGCGTGCCACGGGGGCAATGCAGATAGGTCCACATACATGGAAGCAAGCCAGATCCTCGGCCTTAGCCAAATGTGGAGTTGTTCGTGACAGAGAGCACTCACCATCGGGAAGGTGGAAGGCGGAAACCAGCTCCATCTTTAAGGCATAGCATTCCGCAGCTCTCTACAGTTCCCCCTTTTTGTTTTAGACGCATCAGGCAAGAGTAGAGGTCTGATCTCTGATATTAGAAATAAATTGGGACTTTGTACAGATGTTCATTTAGGTGTCATCCACCCAAAGAGCATCAGACCCGTCTGATACCTTTTTCTCAGAGGCGGGACCTGGGGCATCAACCCACATGCAATCAGACATGCGTGCTCGCTTCGGCAGCACATATACTAAAATTGGAACGATACAGAGAAGATTAGCATGGCCCCTGCGCAAAAGTTAATTTTTATATACAGATATAACAAACAGATATAATAAATATTCATAATCCTTGTATATGTTATAGAACATGTGTCATGAAAGAGTTGAACTAATAAGTTTACATTCAATTCAAAATAGAATAATAATGTTTCCGGTCACAGATGAGGTGTGTTATGACCAAGAAGAGAAAATTTAAAATTAAGATTAAAAATTTGCTCAGGTCTGAAGTTCTCTTTTTTTTTGGGGGGGGGGGGTCTTTTCATCATTTAGGTATCAAGGCAACTGTGGCTTCATAGAATGAGTTTCGTAATGTTCCTTCTGTTTCTATTTCGTGGAATAGTTTGAAGAGAATTGGTGTTAGCACTTCTTTGAAGGTCTGGTAGAATTCTGGGCTGAAACCATCTGGCCCAGGGCTTTTTTAGGAAGGGAGACTGTTGATGACTGCTTCAATTTCCTTGGGGGATATAGGGATATTTGATCTTTCTATCTGACTTAATTTTGGTAGATGGAATCTATCAATAGAATTGCCATTTTTTTTTTTTTTTTTTTTTTAGATTTTCAAATCTATCTGACTTAATTTTGGTAGATGGCTTAATTTTGGTAGATAGAATCTATCAATAAAAATGCCATTTCTTTTAGATTTTCAAGTTTTGTGTCATATAGGCTTTTGTAGTACGACCCAATGACTGTTTGGATTTCCTCAGTGTCTGTGGTTATGTCCCCCTTTTCATTTCTGATTTTGCTGATTTGGATAGTTTTCCTATGCCTTTTAGTTAGTTTGGCTAAGGGTTTGTCTATCTTGTTGATGTTCTCAAAGAAACAGATCTTGGTTTCATTGATTCTTTGAATAGATTTATTTGTTTCTAATTGATTGATTTCAGCCCTGAGTTTGATTATTTCCAGCCATCTCCTCCTCTTGGGTGTATCTGCTTCTTTTTTTTTTTTTTTTTGTTTTTTGTTTTTTTTAGGGCTTTCAGTTGGGCCATTGAGTTGCTTGTATGAGATGTTACAAATTTCCTCTTGAAGGCACTTAGTGCTATGAATTTTCCTCTAAGCACTGCTTTCATTGTGTCCCACAAGTTTGGGTATGTTGTACCTTCATTTTCATTGAATTCTAGGAAGTCTTTAATTTCTTTCTTTATTTCTTCCTTAACCCAGCTGTCATTGAGTAGCAAATTGTTCAGTTTCCATGTGCGTGAAGGCTTTTTTCTAATTCCATTGTTGTTGAGGTCCAGCTTTAGTCCATGGTGGTCAGATAGAATACAGGGGATTTTTTTCAATCTTTCTGTATCTATTGAGGCTTGTTTTGTGACCAACTATATGGTCTGTTTTGGAGAAGGTTCCATGAGATGCTGAAAAGAAGGTATATTCTTTTGAGTTTGGGTGAAAAGTTCTATAGACATCTGTTAGGTCCATTTGAATTAGGGCCTCTGTAAGTGGCTTTAATTTCCCTATTTGGCTTCTGTCTAGATGATCTGTCCCTTGATGAGAGTGGGGTGTTGAAGTCTCCTGCTATTAAGGTGTTGGGGTCGATGTGTGACACAGGGGTTTTTTATGAGACTGTTTCTCCAACCAAGGACCATATATGGATATAACCTAGAACCCCTGCTCGGATGTAGCCAATGGTAGCTCAGTATCCAAGTGGGTAACCTAGTAAGGGGAACAGGGACTATTTTTTGACAAGAACTCAATGGCTAGCTCTTTGACCTCCCCCCACCTCCAGGGGAGGAGCAGCCTTGCTAGGCCACAGAGAAGGTCATTGCAGCCAGTCCCAAAGATAACTGATAAGCTAAGGTCAGATGGAAGGGGAGGAGGACCTCCCCTATCAGTGGACTTGGAAAGGAGCAGGGAGGACATGAGGCAAGGAGGGTGGGATTGGGAGGGAATGAGGGATGGGGCTATGGCTGGGATACAAAGTAAATAACCTGTTATTAATATTAAAAATAAAAATTAAAAAAAAAGCAAAAGCAAAAAAGATTGCCCAGCAGCTGTGCATGGTGGTACATGGTGGTAATCCCGCACTCTGGCCAGCCTGCTCTACAAAGTGAGTCCAAGGCAGCCAAGGCTACACGGGAAACCCTGTCTTGAAAAAAGTTTGCTCACACACTGACTAACAACCTTTTTGTTTTCAAAATTCTATAAAATAATTAAATATTTTATACATATTTTATACACATGTCCATCACCAGATAGTTTTTTGAACATATTAATTCTGTAATCAAATTGATCAAGCAGTCCTTTCTTAACATTTTAATACTTTCCAAACAGCTACACAAATCTTAGGTTTTTTTCTTACAGTCCTTCAAATCATCTACACGTTTGTATTTTATCACTGTTGAGTAACATTTCTCTAAGTTTCAAATTTGACAACTAGTAATGCTATATTGCAATGTTTAATGGGAAGGTTGAATCATTTTCAAACATATGTGTCTTTGGTATTTCTCCATTTACCTCTGCTATTTCTTCCTAAAATTTATTAAGGAAACATACCTTGTTGAGTCTTACAATGTTCACAAAGCTTTCCTTGAAGAAAACTGAAAATAAGCAAATAAGATGCACTTGTCCAGAATGATTACTACACAATTGTGTAAAAATCAGGATTTCTTAGAACCTGCATAGTCTACGATATAATACTCAAGCGTAGTGGTGTTGCTGTTTAAGCTTCCCAACCTTCAAGTCTGCCTGAGGTAGCTGTGGTAGCATATATTCATTTACAGTTACCTAGGAGCCCTCTGTTTCACAAGTGCTATTCTGAGGACATTTTAAATATCTGTGACAATGAAGAACTTTTTCTTTTTCTTTTTCTTTTTCTAATGTGGTCAAGAGGGACGGATGTTGGCGTGTATAAAAATGTTATTTGTATTGTATAGTAGATACTAAAGTCTAACTTGACATGGATGAAACAAATGGCTACAGGGATATGGATAGAAAAGGAACTATTTCAAATACAGTGATGAGGAAGGGCACGTTTATTGTAAAACTCTGGTTTCGGGACAAATTCAGCGCCTTAAAGTAGCTCACATTTACAATTTGTTAGCATGCTTGCCATTTCTCCAGTCAAACTGTTTTCATCTGGACATATGACTGGGAAAATCTCTCTTGGAGATCTACAAATTAATTGATATAATTTTATTCCTGTAAGGGATAGGGCTAAAATAAAAAGCCTATAAATTTTATAGAACCTTTTCACGATTTGCCTTGTAAGATGACAAATTCTTCAGGGTCAACAGTGATGACTCTTCATTTAACTAAGATGGACTCTTCTATGTTGTAACATACGAATCCGCCTCATGAATTTGATCAGTGAGTATTAAGTCAACGATTCCATCACTAATCAAGAGTATTGTATGAGGCATGACTAATTAGGAATCAACCTATGGTATTTTCACCATGAGATTGTTTATTCAGATTACAACATTAGAATAAAGATTGGTAGGGGGTGGGAACTAAGCTGTAGAGATACTTCATCAGTTAATAAGAAACACTTTGAAGCAGCTAGAACAGTCACAGAACAATCATGTCTAACCTCAGACCCATAGTTACTTGATCACAAGTCTCATTGTTGAAGATCTGTTGATAACGCTAATGCCCCTTGGCTGTTAGTTCACGGGGAATCAAAGAAGAGCGCCCGTGCTCAGAGATGAACACTGCGAACGTAGCAAACACGGTGCCTGGGATGCAGTTGCCATTTCTAAGCAGGTCGCTGCGGCATCCTGAGGCACTCGAGGAGGATGTTGATGGTTGTGAATCTTTCCAGGGGATCAAATATCAAGCAATGTGGAGAAGCAGATGAAGACCTGAACACTTCATGTCCTGAGTGAATATGTAATGCTTGGTGTGGGCGTGATTACCTCGTGGACAGACCCATGAATAAATTGCAAATCCTTCTTCTTCTGTCCCACGTGTGTCAAGTCTGTGTTCTGAGAGAAATACAAAAGCTTCCCTTCTGGAGGTGTTGATAGTATTTATAAAAAATGTCCTTTGTTGGAACATAGTCTGATGAGACTGATGCATGGTGAACAATGCCTTGGGAAACTGTAAAAGAAGCTCCAGGAAAAAAAGCAGAGTTATTTTTTTTTTTTTTTACCTCAGGTGCATTTTATTCCCTGGAGTGTTCTTGGATGTGTTTTAGTGCCTTCTATGAGAAATATTTACATTAAATTTATGAGACATGTTTATTCTTGTTGGGTGTCAGAACATACTTATAAAACCCGTCCCTGTCAGTGTACCCTGAGTCAGGGTACACTGCATTGCTTTCATGCTTTCTCATATATAATCTATAGCATTTGCCAGGCGGTTGTGTTTAAATCGGTTTATCCTGAGAAAGTTTGGGAAAGGGCTGGTCTGTCAATATTTAGTATGTGTTTACTGACTTTTATGTCCATCTTTTCCTGAACTCAAAGAATTTTCATTGGATCATTGCTTTCTTTCTTTGCTATTTTCCTGTACATAAGTACACTGAAACTGAAAGTCTACAGCTTTGGAATATGGTCAGCCCGATAATTTTATGTCCTTAGATCCAAGGTTCAACACACAAGATCTTCACTGGTTGGCTGAAAATTAATCATACATCATAGCTTTCTTCCCCTGGATGTGCATAGCCAGAAGATTGCTTTCCTACAGAGACTGATCCAACGAAGGCTAGCTAAATCTGCCTCGTTGATACAGCTGTACACCACAGACCCTGCATCTTTGTTGATCCAATGTAATAACCTCATTCTTGTTCAGCTGCATAGAATAATCCTGCCTCTGCTTAACTCTATATAAGAAACTCTCTGAGCTCATGGGGTACTTTTATTTCTCCAACAAAGAGACAAATCCATACTCAGATATTTTTTCCTGTGCCTTTGCTGTGCTTGTGTTTTATTCATTCCTTCAAAACTGCCAATCAGGTCCAAGTCGCTAAGGCCATGTAAAGGATGTGGCTATAACAAACCTGGGTTGTTTATTTTGCTTGAGAAAAGAAAAACCCAGGTCTAAAATTATATACTATTATATGAACTAAGGCCAAAAGATCTACCGTCTATCTATCTATCTATCTATCTATCTTTCTTTCTTTCTTTCTTTCTTTCTTTCTTTCTATCTATCTTTCTTTCTTAGTATCTATCTATCATAGTTTATAAATTATATAGATAGATGTTAAACAGATAGATAATGATAGAAATAAATATCATCCTATTTAACACAGATTTTCACATGAAATGAGTATCCTAAGTTGATATTCGTGGAGTCCATTGTAAATTGTTTACACACACTTCTGTTTCATTAATAGAATTCTAATTTAATCCTCCTTAACTAACTTGTCAGTAAAAGTCTATGAATTAGGAGAACCTATTTTCTTTTCTTTTCTTTTCTTTCTTTCTTTCTTTCTTTCTTTTTCTTTCACTTTTGAAGATGGGAATTTTATTTCCTGTTCATCAACCTTGATGCTTTGTCACTACACTATTTAATTGTGATTCTAACAGGACAGCCAGCAATATTTCATTGTTAGGCTATCCTTTTGGCAAAGAGCATAAGGAATTAAAAAAAAAAAGTCAGCCCCAAAAGTTATAATTAAACAGTAGTGACACTAACTATTTAATTTGAAAATAAATAGTCCAAACTGTCCCTCCATAGTTCTTTTCAGCTCTATTTATTCTGGAATGATATTTAAAGTTTTCTATAACATTTATCTCATGGGACATACTTCCAGTGACCTCCTACTCCTTCTCTTCCTTCTTCTTCTTCTCTTCTAGGATAGAACTAGTCAGTATAAAAAAATCCATTTACAACATTAGTAAAAAAAAAAAACAAACAAAAAACAAAAAACAAAAAAACAACCAAAACTTCAAGTGTTTTCCTTCCCTGGGTAAGATGATCAAACCTCCCCCTGAAAGACAAACGAGATGGACACTGGAAGGAGAAAACAGGAAACAGGACAGGAACCTACCACATAGGGCCTCTGAAAGACTCTGTATCAAAGCAGTGTATCAAAGTCTCAGCAGATGCTGAGACTAATAACTAAGCTTTGCACAGAGTGCAGGGAATCTCATGAAAAAAAGGGGAGACAGTAAGACCTGGAGAGGACAGAAGTTCCACAAGGAGAGCAACAGAACCATAAAATCTGGCCACAGGGCCTTCTCTGAGACTGATACGCCAACCAGGAACCATTCATGGATATAACCTAGAACTCCTGCACAGATGTAGCCCATGGCAGCTCAGTATCCAAGTGGGTACTCTAGTAAGGGGAGCAGGGGCTGTCCCTGACATGAACTCAGTGGCTGGCTCTTTGTTCACCTCCCCCTGAGGGAGGAGCAGCCTTACCAGTCCAAAGAGGAAGACAATGCAGCTAGTCCTGATGAGACATGATAGGCTGGGGTCAGATGGAAGGGGATGAGGACCTCCCCTATCAGTGGACTAGGAGAGGGGCATGGGAGGAGATGAGGGAGGGTGGGGTTGGGAGGGAATGAGAGAGGGAGCTACGGCTGGGATACAAAGTGAATAAACTGTAATTAATATAAAAATAAAATTTTAATAATAAAACATAAGTAAATCATTATGTTTCCTTCAATATATCTGCTAATAGTTTCATATTTCACTGTTTTGTATTAGCCACTGTTACTCTTTCCAAAAGTTTGAACTGAACTTTGGGAGAGCTGTTTTTATCAAAAACTATTTCAGTGGCTTTTTAAATCTTAAGTATGCTTTTTCCCTTAGAAAGAAGTAACAGCCACAAAGAATAAGCATCTCCATTTTCTAAATCAATTCAGCGTTCTTGAGATGCACTGTGCAGAGTGATCTATTAGAATGTTAGCAAATACATTTTTTCCAGAGATGGTATTCTACTGGATGTTATCAGACTTCAAGGTGTAATTTCTCTCTAGTCATTATTTAATCAATGGCATTATGCTGAGCGATACTGTAGAAGTCTCTTTATATTTTTTTCAAATTTAGTTTCCCATTACTATCATGAGTGTGTATCACTTGGACTTTTCTCCTGGCAGCTTTAAAAGCATCTAATCTCTTAATGGCATATCAGATCTGAACAATATCTTTCCCCAAGGCCTCTCATTCTTTAGATTCCATTAACTCAAGGTTCTCTTTGTGGATAAAAACCTCATTCTAATTCTAATATAAAAGTCTTGGCAATCAGTGTGTGTTCTGTCTAAAACTGATTTTCCAACTATGAGTTCATTTTCTTAAGTGCTGGATCGGAAGTGTCTCCTCCTTTGTAAGTGCTCATGAATGCTTATCAAATTGAATTGGCACAGGGTGGCTGTGATTAACTTCCTCTTACAATAGGAGGCTTTGAAAATTTGCTAACAAAAATCTGGATAAAATCTTTAGTAGTAGAGTGAGGGCAATAGAAACTTGATTGTGAGCGGCATGGACATGATCATTTTCAAAAGCCACAAGTCGCAAGAATGAATGAAAATGAAGGATGATTGATTTATGGCTCAACTTTATAAATACATATTATGTCTTTTATTACCAAAAGTGTTAAAATACTTTTCACATCTTTGGACTGTAGTGCCATTAATAAAAGAGCATAATGATATCATACAACATATATATATGCATATATATACACATATACATATATATGTGCATATTGAAAGTGTGAAAATATGCATGACAAATTTATCTTCATAAGGTAAACAATAATTTTACTTTAGCAATTAAACAATATTTGATTATTTTGTTGTATTAGGACTTTTAGTTGACTAAGAAGAGTACCTGAAAGTTAAACTCACAGACTGAGATGAATTTTTTTTTTTTTTTTGCCATTACATGAAGTTCTTTTTTTTTTCTTTCTTTTTTTTTTTTTAATGCAGTTTATTCAGGAACCTTGAACAATCCTCGGACCCTGGGGAAAGCCAGCCCACAGCTTAAATAGCCTCTGGGTAGCCAACCCAGGCGTGCCACGTGGGCAATGCAGATAGGTCCACATACATGGAAGCAAGCCAGATCCTCAGCCTTAGCCAAATGTGGAATTGTTCGTGACAGAGAGCACTCACCATCGGGAAGGTGGAAGGCAGAAACCAGCTCCATCTTTAAGGCATTCCGCAGCTCTCTACAGTCCCCCCTTTTTGTTTTAGACACATCAGGCAAGAGTAGAGGTCTGATCTCTGATATTAGAAATAAATTGGGACTTTGTACCGATGTTCATTTAGGTGTCATCCACCCAAAGAGCATCAGACCCGTCTGATACCTTTTTCTCAGAGGCGGGACCTGGGGCATCAACCCGCATGCAATCAGACATGCTCTTCTCTGGGTCGAAAGCGGCTGACCCTGAATGCAGTGCTTAGCCTCGCATCCTGAGCGTATCATTTTAGCTTTTTATGGTATCCAACCATGCTTGGGGAGAATGTCCTGCTTCAATGGCTGTAAAGGCCTGAATGATCATGGCTGCATCACACTGTTGTGAGACTCTAATCTTGCATATATACCACAGGCAAACCAAGGAGACCAACACCAGAAGGCCTGCTAACGCTCCCATGCCCGCCCATTCCTTCAGATGATTCATGGCTGCAGCAATCCATGTTGATAATCCTGTGGCTAGTCCTGCGTCCACTCTGGTAGAATTTACTGTGACAATGGCCACTCTCAGCTGCTCCATCGTAGTATCGAATTCTTCAGTCCAATTACCTAAAATATAGCTCGACAATTGTTTAGACAGATTTGCAGCACAGGAAAAATTCTCATGTTGTATGCTAGTGACTCAAAGTCCAGCATACTTTCAATGACAGCCAGATTGAGCGATTTGCCATAGGGTATCAATTTGCTCCTGCATGAGGTCAATCCTCTGATTGAACACCATCAAGCTTCCTTTTAGTTGAGCATTAATTCCTTTATGTACAACTAAGGCATGAGCTACATTGGCTAAATGATTGTTCAGGGTCTGAGCAGTCTGCCCAGTATGACTCATGGCTAATTTTTTTAAACAGAAACAAAAGCTATTCTCTACCTTATGTTCATCCCACATATCCATAGCAAGTACATTATCGCAGGTGTTTGCAGCACCTTGGAATAGTCATCAGATAGCAATGTATCTAATAGGGCTGATTAAATCAACTTGAAGTTTCTATAAATATTATCTTTGAAATTTACTGCTGCAATACCACGTGTTCTGCTCTGAATTCAATTCTATACCAGCAACACTAAACAGACACAGAACTTTCCTTGGGAGAGCTAACACTCCATTTTGGCTGGCCAGTCACCTGGGCAAGGGAGCAGCACCCAGGAAGAGTCACTCACCTAAGGAGATGCTGGGGAGAAGGGGCAACTACTCGTCTCCCCAGTGAAACAATGTGTTTCCCTCCCAGAAGCCCTGCTCTCTGTGTAGTCACCCGTGTACCTGAAACCAGACAGCTGTGAAAACTCGCCTGCTTTTCTGAGTCACTCAAAGAAGCATAATTTATTCTTTCCCTTATTTTATTCAATCTCCTTTTTCCCTTTCAGATACATGCCAAAGCCTGACTATGCTTGCTTGGACACTCCAGGCTTTCTCACTTTTTATCTATAAAGTTATTCCACATTTTTTTCTACCATTTACAAAACACATTCTTTTTGTTCTTTCTCTTCCCTGTGTCCTTCCTTCAGGAAGCTGCCTCGCCTTAAAGCTTGCCTGCTCTGAACTGTTTGTTTTGTTTTGTTTTTAACTAAACAATTGTCATCATGTTTCCTTCACAGCCCATTCTTAAATTCATTCATTAAAAAGACTTTACTCCTGAGAGAGGACCCGAGATTCACTGGAAAAATGTAGTAGCCCAACTGAAGCTCCTCAAATTTTCTCTGAAGAGTCTATATTGAGGTATTAACTGCTTGCTGAAGATGTATTTTCTTCTTCTTGGTATGGTTCATGAATTAGCAGGATACCACAAAGATTGAGGAGAAGGATGGGAAAAAAGTACAGTGTACCCATTATTGTTAAATGTAGAAAGTTCTTAGAAGAAGCTGTAGATGGGAAAGAGAAAATGACAGTAAAACCTTTTCAGCTGTGGAAAAATAGATGAATAAATAAAGGCGGCCTGAGCTGCCTCAGTGCCAGAGTGTGTGAACAGAAAAAAGAAAGAGTCTATGTTAACCTTCAGAAATACATGTACTTCTACTCCTTTCACTGTGCTTCAATTTTTAATGAATGGCTATCAAACTGATATACAACGTTGATTCTGATAAATGATTTGCAAATTAAAGATTAACAAATGTTTTTCCTCTTTTTGTAAACTAAACTGATGTAACCTTAGAGGCCTTGTTTCAGTCCTACTTAGTAATGGTGAATGAAATTACCCATTTAGATATCTTCCTGTCCCCGTAGATATCTACTATTGATAAAATCTCCAAACCCAAATTATGTAAACTACATGCATTTGTATTCCAGCATAAATAAATACTAGAATGAAGAACAATTCTACAAATATTCATATTTATGTACACACATATATATGTAATACTTTTACAAATCCATCCTTTATTCTATGGCATTAGTCTTTCATGTGGCATTAGTTGTCTTCCATATGTAAGTATATATAATTAGTCTAATTTGGAGATTATCTGGGGTTACTAAGTGTTAATATCCATCTAGTGGGTAAAGATATGTACAGTTAAAATTAAGCAAGTATAAAACATGTTAATAATGAAACTTTAGTAATTATAGCATAGACTATTACTATACTTATTAAATATTGATGCATTTAGAAATGCCTTAAGATCATTGTCATAGTGTATAAAGAAAAAGAAAAAACACAAATAACGGTTTAGTTACCAGTAAATTAGCAGTAAAACACTCACTGGTAATCTTGTAAAGAATAAAAAAAAATATTATTTGTTATGTTGTAGATATAAAAATACAAGTTTACATTCCCACCAGCAATGGAGGAGGGTTCTCCTTCTCCACATCCTCTCCAGCATATGTTGTCGCTTGAGTTTTTGATCTTAGCCATTCTGATAGGTGTAAGGTGAAATCTCAGGATCATTTTAATTTGCATTTCCCTGATGACTAAAGATGTTGAACATGTCTTTAAGTGCTTTTCTCTCATTTGATATTCCTCTATTGAGAATTCTTTGTTTAGCTCTGTACCTGTTTTTTAATTGGATTACTTGATTTGTTGGTGTTTAATTTCTTGAGTTCTTCATATATTCTGGGTATTAGACCTGTGTCATATATAGGGTTGGTGAAGGTCCTTTCCTAATCTGTAGGCTGTCCTTTGTTTCTGCTGACAGTTTCCTTTGCATTTTAGAAGCTTTTCAGTTTCATGAGGTCCCATTTATTGATTGTCGCTCTTAGAGCCTGTGCTGTTGCCAGCTTCAGCCCCAGCTGTTTTTGTTCATCCACCTTGAATGCTGAAAGGAACTCTGAAGTTTCTCCACAGTGCCCTGTTTCTTGGGGAATAGATGTGAACCAATATCATCTTAGTCATCAGAATCTACTCACTTTGGGACTTGCATCAGCCTTTCACTCCTAAAACTTGAAATTTTCTTCACTCTTTTCAGGCAGCACTGTGTCCTAATACCATGGTTGAGTAGTTCACCTTTGCGGTACACAGAACAGGTCAATACCTGAAGACCCCTATGGGAAGGAAAATTCTTCTCAGGTGAGAACTACAAGCAAAAAGAGCGGCCACCAGGAATGCCAGGATTGACCACCAGTTGGCAGCAGGGTGGCTACAAGCTTTGTGTGAGGAAGGAATGTGGAGGGGTCTACATTGAAAGGCTGGGGCTGGTGCTGATGGGTAATTCAAACTCGAAGGAGAAATTGAGAATATTTACTGGGTTGAAGAACACTGACTGTTGATATCTCTAAGTTTTGCCCTATGTCCTGGTAAGGCGCATCTTTGCTATTTGATGATGCGGCGCATTGTTCTCACTGTGTCCCAGCTACTTGGTCTATCTATTGGCCACTCTACTAATCACTGGTCAAGAAGATGTAAGAGGAGGACGGATGCTTCCTTTGTCTTCATCACCGAGTATGGATGAAACTGTTGCTGACTGCATTATAGCAACCTTCTTGTGAAGGTTCAAAGAGAAATTTGAATTAGATCAGATGAGGTATTGTCTTCATATTAACAAGTATTCCAGCAAAATGCAGCCCTTTCCGACCAGAGAAGCTGTCTTTTTACCATGCAGCTAGAATCTGTTTGACCACTGAACCATGCTGATTGGAAAGAAAACAACAACAACAAAAATCTTTTGACTCTATGAGCCAGTTCTTCATTCACCTGTGATTTTAGAAGTAGGAAAATATGATTGGGGCATAGGGAGAGAAGAAGGAGGGAGGGTGGGATTGTGAGATGAGGGAGGGGCCTACAACTGGATACAAAAGTGAGTAAACTAATTTATAAAAAATAAATAAATTTTTTAAAAGACTGAAAAAAATACATCTTATTTTCCTATTTTCGACATAAATTGTCACCTTTTTGACCTTAATACGCCTCATCAAAGTAACATCAGATAAATAGTATTCAAACCCATACATAGATGGTACAGTTTGGATAAATGCTAAGCATTTTAAAATATCCTACTTATTGTCCTTACTCCAGTCTATAACATTCTTAGTTGCTGGTAAAAACAC
Source organism: Meriones unguiculatus (assembly GCF_030254825.1). Taxonomy (NCBI): domain Eukaryota; kingdom Metazoa; phylum Chordata; class Mammalia; order Rodentia; family Muridae; genus Meriones; species Meriones unguiculatus. The sequence goes on from NC_083356.1 coordinate 111,157,929, forward strand.
TTACATGTCTTTTGCATTCTAAGATTCCACCCTATCCCTGAACAATACTAAGTTTTCTAATAACATATACAATTGAGCTTTGAAGCCAAAATTTGACACGTCCTATTATATATATTTTCCATTGATTTAGGACTAGTAGTTGATTTCTGATGACTCAGATCCTGTTTCATATTATTTATTACCAGTCTAATTGACACCTCTGAGTCTTGTCTTGCTCTCCATCCTGATCATTAATTCAGGATATCTATCTGCGTCTCTTCTTAACTTGTGCCGATCACCAGATTTCAAATTTTCTTTCTTTCTTTTTATGTTTGAATCACACAGGAGGGTAAAAAAGTTTTCCTGGCAGAATTGATGAAATATTTAAATAAGAATATTTAAATATTTTGAATATGTAACATTTAAATAGTAGTTTGGTTTACTAACAAGCGATGCTTATACACAGTCTTGTAGGAATTTAATTTGGCATTGGCTGAGTTTCAAATCAGCAGAGGGAGAAGTTGCCCCAAGAATTCTTTTTCAGAGTCCCTAATTTCTCTTTCAATACATTTTCTGCTTCAGCTTTTTGCCTGGAGAAGAAATATTAAACAGGGAAATCTGTCCATTTTCAATGTTTTCCTCTTCATTTCCGCTGGCTGGCCTTAAAAAACTGGTTTTGGATCCAGAAGAATGTTTTCCTGTATCTCCTAGATCATAGAAGGACATGGGTATTGTTGAAAGTAACAAGAGCAGTAAGCTCTGTGCTGAGCTCTATTTTCTTTGTGACCTTGGGATCATATGACAATCATCTGGGAGGCTTCAATGCAGATAGTAAGATACGGGCCTACACCAGATGCTGGAAAGACGTTTTGTTATTATGCATGTGTATTGTTACTTTCTCACATGTTTGAGTTTGCTTTTGGCTTTTCAAGACAGGGTTTATCTGTGTAGCCCTGGCTATTCTGGAACTGGCTTTGTCTGTCCTGCCTCTGCCTCCAAATACTAGGATTAAGGGACTGTGACAAGACTACTCAGCTTTCTTACATGATTTGAAAATTGAGCTAACAATTAACTTTCTTTGTTCTAAACCATGTTTGTCACTTGAAGACTATAAATACAGATATAGTCATTTCTATAGATGTCAGAAGTATCATTAAATATATTGATATTCAAGAATTTCCTGGTACCAAAGCCACATATTATGAAAATGTTAGACTTTTATAATAATTAGCAGAGTATAATAAAAAGAAAAGAAAAGGGTAAGGTATGCAGCTCCAAAAATATTACCAACAAGGTTAATAAAATAGTATGAAAAAGCCCTATTTGGATATCTCAGAGAATTAAAGTACTGCAGTACCTGTCTAATGACAAGGGTATGATTTGCAGAATCTGCAATTAAAAATAGAGATGCTGCAGTGTACATCTGGATTCACAACATTCCAAGACCATGAGAAGCAGGGAGAAGAATCATCAGCCGGCTTTTGGTCTCCAGATTCACCCCTCATTTCTGTGGGACGTCCTTGTCTCCGTGTGTCTGCTATATGAGTGTGTTTTACTGCCATACTAAAATTCCTTATCACCCTGCACAAAAGTAAAATCCAAGTGGATCAAAGATCTTAACATAAAACCAGTCACACTAAATCCGTTAGAAGAAAACATGGGGAACAGACTTGAACTTACAGAAGACCACTTCCTGGACAGAACACCAAGAGCACAGGCTCTAAGATCAACAATCAACAGATGGGACCTCATGAAACTGAAAAGCTTTTTTAAAGCAAAGGACATGGGGACAAAACAAAATGACAGCTAACAGACTGGGAAAAGATCTTCACCAACCCTACATCTGACAAAGGGTCAATATGCAGAATATATAAAGAACTCAAGAAATTATACACCAACAAAACAAGTAATCCAATTTAAAATGGGGGGACAGAGCTAAACAGAGAATTCTCAGCATAGGACTATCAAATGTTGGAGAAAAACTTAAAGAAATATTCAATGCTCTTAGTAATCAGTGAAATGCAAATCAAAATTACTCTGAGATTCCACCTTATACCCATCACAATGGCTATGACCAAAATCTCAATTGACAACACCTGTTAGAGAGGATGTGGAGAAAGGGGAACCCTCCTTCATTGCTGGTGGAAATGTAAACTTGTACTATAGGTTAATAAAACCAAAATAGTGATTCATTGGGTTTCAGTAATTAATTCACAAAACAAAACTGGTATAATCCACTATATTATTCTATTGTAATTTTTTCTTAAAGTGTGTGCTAATTTATACTTTGAAGATATAAACCTTGCCCTTCTGAATGATGACTCAGCATCTTCCCTAGGGTTTTCCTTATTGTTTAGCTTCTTTAGGACTATAGAATTTAGTATGTTATCCAATATTATATGTCTAATATCTACTAACAGAGCCCAAAAGTCTGGATCTAAGGGGGCCTACAGAGACCGATGTGCAAACCAAGGACCATGCATGAAGAGGACCTAGACCCTGTGATCAGATCTAGCTCATAGGCAGCTCAGACTCCATGTGCTTCCCTAATAAGGTTAGAAGGGTCTGTCTCTGACATGAACTCAGTGGCAGGCTCTTTAATCACCTCCCCTGGAGGGTGCAGCCTTCTCAGTCCACAGAGGAAGATGATGCAGCCACCTCTGATGAGACCTGATAGGTCAGATAGAATGGGAGGAGGACCTCCCCTGTCAGTGGACTAGGAGAGGAGCATAGGGGGAGAGAGGAAGGGGAATGGGATTGGGAGGACATGAGAGAGGGAGCTACAACTGGGATTCAAAGTGAATATATTGTAATAAATCAATAATAAAAAGATACAACCTTTTTTCCAGTCATTTTTCCACTGACTGAGTTAAACCTCCATCATAAAAATATGTCGAGTGATAATGTGGAAAAAAGAGAACAGACTTTCTTAGTTACCTTTCTAGTGCTGTGACAATACACCATGACCAAGACAAGCTATAAAGGAAGTCAGTTAGTTTGGGGCTCATGGTTCAAAAGTATTAATCCATGGTTGCGAGCAGGAAGCAGACAGACAGACCTGCTGCTGAAGCAGTAGCTGAGCGCTGGTGTCTGACGCACTAGCAAGAAGGAAAGGGAGAGAACCAGGTGGGACAGCTTGGGCATTGCAAACACTCACGCTTACTCCAACGACCTACCTTCTAATCCTTCCCAAACAGTTTCACCGACTCAGCACCAATCATTCAACCACAAGTGTCTGTAGATGGAATTTTCACTTAAACTATTCCACAGATTAAAAGCAAGTGTGGCAAGGTTCAAAAAAGAGCCTCATTTGAAATACTGAAAATAATACATCTGTCTTAAATCAGACTCTAGCTCAAGATAATTCTTACCATTTAGGTGTCAAATTAATGAGTGGTTTAAAGAAGAAATATCAAAACATGGAGCTAGAGAGATGCTCAAAGGTAAAAAGTGCTCACTGTTCTCCCAGAAGACACAGGTTCATTTCTTAACACCCACCTCATAGTTACAATGATCGATCTAATACTACGTATCCCACGATCTGACATCTTCTGGCCTCCATAGGCACCAGACATACATTCAAGCCAAACACTAATCCAAGAGTAAAAAGAAATAAATCCTAAAAGAGATGCGTCAAAACCGTACATTTTTATCATTGACATAATATAAAATTCCATGGAGTTAACACTTTTGAGAGGCCCAAGGGCTCTTAAACAGGAAATTATAAGTTTTTCCCCTGTTCTAAATTAAAAAAAAAAAATCTTTAACACAGTTTCTAAAAATACAGTAAATCAAAAGAAGATCTCTTTCAAAGAGACAGAGATCACTACAAAAAAATCACACCAGTCAAGGTGCAGAATTATGAAGCTTCCTTCCAGTGCATAAATCTAAAAAAAAATTCCCCACCTAAGTCCACGGGAACATTGTAGAAGAAGGGATGGGAAAACTGTAAGAACCAGAGGATTAGGGAGCTTGCTGCGTGATTGAGTCTTCTAGAATAATCAGAAGCTACACCTATAAGTCTCAGATGCCTGCCCAACCATGAGCTGAAAAAGATGGCGTCAATTAACATACTAAAATGGAGGGAGAACGCCCACAAAGCCTGAATTCTATACCAAAAACAACAGACAACTGAGGAAGACTGGGAGTGAAAGAGGAGCACACCAACTGACTGTCCCAAGCCAATCATTCCTGAAAACACACACGAGTGTGTGTGTGTGTGTGTGTGTGTGTGTGTGTGTGTGTGTGTGCGTGAGCGCATGGGTGTGTGATATTATATCGATTGGATAGATTATATTTAGGAACATAAGTATTCTTTAAAAGTATCTATCCATATCTACATCTATCTATCTATCTATCTATCTATCTATCTATCTATCTATCTGTATGTATATGTATATGGAGAGATATTTGGGAATATTTGGAGAGAAGAGAGAGAAATGCTGTAATTAAATTATAATTTCAAAAATAAAATGAAATAAATATACTAAATATATCAATATAATATTTAAACAAATAAAAGATCTTTACTAGGCTGAATTGCATACTATACACAAAGAAAATACTGGTAATTGTTTTACCATACATGCCTGCTATTTTCAACTCACCGTTAATTTTGTATGATTACACACAAATATCAAGAAGTAATTTCTTTCTGAAGTGTCACTAGACAGCAGTTTAAATTATTAAGAAATACTCAGATTTGTGAATAAAGCTCTTCCATTTTCATAGCTACAGAATTTTCTGCAGGAATAATACATTCCAATAGCCTAGCCTGACCTTGACTTCCTCTGGGAAAGAACAAAAGCAGCTGCTGCAAGACTCTGAGGCCTGACTTGCGGAGGTGAAGGTCACTTCACTGCCTTTTGGGAGGTATTACAGCCACACTGCAGCCACTAAAGCAAAAATCAAGATGTTTGAGGGGCCATAGCGCTAAAGCAATCATTCCCCGTTCTAGCTCTCCATTGCATCAATGTGACAAATTTCTTACAGTGAAAATAACCCTGAATTGCCAAAAGGAAGCCAGGTGAGTGGACAGACTCAGTGTGACTTGAATCCTGCAGCAGATGAATAGGTCAAATTGCTTAGAGGAAAATCTCTTCTTTTAGCCTGATGCTGAGTCTTTGATCTTTTACTTTTTTTATCTTAGAGACTAAAATTTAGAAGGAAAATAGGCTACTGAAGATCATTTTATTCACATTTTATAAGAAGGTATCACTTAAAATGTGAACTAAAATATTAAGTATAGTATATAGTAATAATTGCTGATTATGCACTATACTTGATAACTTTGAATTCCTGAAATTCTACACAGATCAATGAAATTCAGCTTTCTAAACCATCTCATGTAGACAGTAAGAGAAGCCTAGTAGGACTTAAGATGATAAGACCTCCCCCCATCAGTGGACTTGGAAAGGGGCAGGGAGGAGATGAGGGAGGGAGGGTGAGATTGGGAGGGAATGTGGGAGGGGGATACAGCTGGGATACAAAGTGAACAAACTGTAACTAATATAAAAATTAATTAAAAAAGATGACAAGATGCATTTACAGAAACATACGGTAAGAGAATCAGTGTGAAGGACACACATGACTAAGCTCTTCACATGCATTTATGACATATACATAACATGCTGAAGTTTGCTCATTGGTACATAGAAATAAATCAAGGTTGTATGATCTTTTTTCAAAATTTGATATATCTTAATATATATGTGGGACAATATATAACTACCAAGACCAAGAAGATTACCATGATAGTACCTTCAGATTTTCAATTTCTTTTTTATGATTATTATTATTAAAATTTATTACAAATTATTCACTTTGTACCCTGGCTGATGAATCCTCATCTCTCTCCTCCTCCCAGTCCAACCCAGCCTCCTTTTCCCCCTCTACATCCCTCCCATAGTCCATTAATAGTCCTATAGTCATCCTCCCTATTATCTGATCCTAGCCAATCAGGTCTCATCAGAACTGTCTGGATCCTCTTTCTCAGTGGCCTAGTAAGGCAACCTCACCAGAGGGAGCAGACAATGGTGTTCATGCCAGAGACAACCCCTTATCCCCTTACTAGGGTATCCCCATGGAGACTAAGCTGCCCATGGACTAAATTTGAGCAGATGTTCTAGATCCTCTCCATGTATGGTCCTTGGTTGATTCCCCAGTATCTGCAGACCCTTTGGGTCCATATTTTTGGGTTCTGTTTTACTCTTATAGAGTTCCTGCCCCTGCCAGTCATTTCTATCTCCCCAGAAAGACTCTAAGAAAACTATCAATAAATGGGACCTTCTGAAACTCAAAAGCTTCTTTAAAGCAAAGGACACTGTCATCAGAACAAAATGACAGCCTACACACTGGGAAAGGATCTTCACCAACCCTACATCTGACTAAGGACTAATATCCAGAATATGTAAAGAACTTAAGTTTAACACCAACAAGTAATGTAATTTTAAAAAATGGGTTACACAGCTATTCTCAACAGAGGAATATCAAATGGCTGAGAAAAATTTAAAGAAATGTTCAATATATTTAGTCATCAGAGAGATGCAAATCAAAATGACCCTGAGATTTCACCTTACACCCACCAGAAAGGCTAAGACCAAAAATTCAAGTGACAGCACATTCTGGAGAGAATGTGGAGAAGGGAAATCCTCCTCCACTGCTGGTGGGAATGTAAACTTGTACAACCACTTTGGACATTACTCTGGTGCTTTCTCAGAAAATTAGGAATAGTGCTACCTCAAGATCCAGGTATATCACTCCAGGGCTTATGCCCTGAAGATTCTCCACCATTCAACAAGAGCATTTGCTCAACTATGTTCATAGAAGATATATTTGTAATAGCTAGAATCTGGAAATAAGGAATGGATACAGAAATTGTGGTACATTTACACAATGGACTACTACTCAGCAATTTAAAACAAGTAAATCATGAAAAATGAAACTAGAAAATATCATCCTTAGCGATGTAACCAAGAAGCAGAAAGACACACATGGTATATACTCACTTATAAGTGGATATTTGACATATAATATAGGATAAACATACTAAAATCTACAGTGCTAAAGAAGCTAAACAATTATGTTAATTCTACCAATCCATGAGCATGGAAGATCTTTCCATCTTCTGATATCTTCTTCAACTTCTTTCTTCAGAGACTTGAAGTTTTTTTCAAACAGGTCTTTCACTTGCATGGTTAGAGGTACCCCAAGGTACTTTATGTTATTAGTGGCTATTGTGAAGGGTGTTGTTTCCCTGATTTCTTTCTAGGCCCTTTTGCCTTTGGTATACAGGAGGGCTTTTGATTTTTTTGTTGTTGTTGTTGATTTTGTATCCAGCAACTTTGCTAAAGATGTTTATCACCTGAAGGAGTTCTTTGATTGAATTTTTGGGGTCGCTCATGTATACTATCATATCATCTGTAAATAGTGCAACTATGACATCTTCCTTTCCAATTTGTATCCCTTGATCTCCTTTAGTTGTCTTATTGCTTTAGCTAGGACTTCAAGTACTATGTTGAAGAGATATGGAGAGAGTGGGCAGCCTTGTCTTGTCACCTTACACCCATCAGAATGGCTAAGGTCAAGAACATAAGTGACCACACATGTTGGAGAGGTTGTGAAGAAAGGGGAACCCACCTCCATTGCTGGTGGGAATGTAAACTTGTACAACCACTTTGGAAATCAGTCTGATTCTTTCTCAGACAATTAGGAATAGCACTTCCTCAAGATCCAGCTATACCACTCCTAGGCATATATCCAAAAGATGCTCAAGTACACAACAAGGACATTTGCTCAACCATGTTTTAGCAGCTTCATTCGTAATAGCCAGAATCTGGAAACAATCCAGATGTCCCACAATGGAGGAATGGATACAGAAATTGTGGTACTTTTACATAATGAAATACTACTCAGCTATTAAAAACAAGGAAATTAGGAAATTTGCAGGCAAATGGTGGGATTTAGAAAAGATCATCCTGAGTGAGGTATCCGAGAAGGAAAAAGACACACATGGTATATAATTACTTATAAGTGGGTCCTAGACCTATAAGATATGATAAACATACTAAAATCTGTACAACTAAAGAAGATAAACAAAAAAGAGGATACTCAACCAAGGACCATCTATGGATATAACCTAGAACTTCTGCTCGGATGCGGCCCGTGGTAGCTCAGTAACCAAGTAGTTTCCCAAAGTAAGGGGAATAAGGACTATTTCTAACAGGATCTCAAGGGCAGGCTCTTTGACCTCCCTCCCCCCAAGGGGAGGAGCAGTCCTGTTAGGCCACAGAGGAGGACTTTGCAGCCAGTCCTAAAGTTACCTGATAAAATAGGGTCAAATGAAAGGGGAGGAGGTCCTCCCCTATCAGTGGACTTGGAAAGGGGCAGGGAGGAGACCAGGGAGGGAGTGTGGGGTTGGGGAGGGAATGAGGGAGTGGGATACAGCTGGGACACAGAGTTAACAAAATGTAACTAATAAGAAAAATGAATTTAAAAAAAAATAAAAAAGGAAATAAAAAAAGAAAGAGGACCCTGGGTAAGATGATCAACCCTCACTTTGAAAGACAAATCGGATGGACATTGGATGTAGGAGAAAACAAGTAACAGGACAGGAGCCTACCATGGAGGACCTCTGGAAGTCTCTACCAAGCAGTGTATCAAAGCAGATACTGAGACTTTTAACCAAACCTTCGGCAGAGTACAGGGAATCATATGAAAGAAGGGGGAGTTAATATGACCTGGAGAGGACAGGAGCTCCACAAGGACCACATATATCTGGGCACAGGGGTCTTTTGTCAGACTGTATCTCCAACCAAGAACCATGTATGGATATAACCTAGAACCCCTGCTCAGATGTAGCCCATGGTAGCTCAGTATCCAAGTGGGTTCCCTAATAAGGGGAACAGGGACTATTTCTGACATGAACTCAATGGCTGGCTCTTTGACCTACCCCACAGACACACCGGAGGGAGGTGCAGCCTTGCTAGGCCACAGAGGAGGACTTTGTAAGCAGTCCTGAAGATACCTGATAAGGCAGGGTCAGATGAAAGGGGAGGAGGACCTCCGTTATCAGTGGACTTGGAAAGGATAGGGGAAAGATGAGGGAGGGAGAGTGGGATTGGGAGGGAAATAGGGAGCAGGATACAGAGTTAATAGGCTGTAACTAATAAATAAAAAAAGAAGAAGAAGCTAAACAACAAAGAGAACCCTAGGGAAGAAGCTGAAACTTCGTTCAGAAGGGCAAACAGGTTAGACATCTGAAGTGGGAGAATACAGGGGACAGACAGGAGCCTTTCACATAGGGTCTCTGAAAGACTCTACTCATCAGGGTATCAAAGCAGACACTGAGAGTAATAGCCAAACCTTGGCCAGAGTGCAGGGAATCTTATGATAGATGGGGGAGACTTTAATTTTCTTTAAAAATATCTTAAACCATTTTTAATCAACATATATTATAATCATCTTATTTGTTATAAGGGCAAAGAATAATGAAAGGAGGGTTATGGGCATATATTGAGAGTGACAGAGTATTGAGGTATATACCGATCCTTAAAAGTATTCTATGATTTTTTACATCAAGCTATTTTTCTAATTTCTAAAAATAATATTTATTATTCTAGTGTAATGTCACATGCCTTTAATCGCAGCACTCTGGAGGCAGAGGCTGGTAGACCTCTGTGAGATCCAGCCCAGCCCAGTATACATAATGAGTTCTCGGACAGCCAAGGCTATATACATACAATCTGTTTCAAAATAAAAACAAACAAATAAGCAAGCAAACCAAACCAACAAAATAATAGCTCTTGCAGAAATGCAACTCAGAATAATGGTTTGTAATCAATCTGTCATTTTCCTGCCCAAAGTTAAATTTTCTCTCTGTTGACAGAATGTTGTTTGTACTTGTGCTACCTGCCAGATGAGATTATGCAACATTTAGTAAGGAATCTGATTCCTCTCGTAACTTCAGGCTGCAGAGAGACTAGCAAAGCTCCATAGTCAGACACGTGTTCTCGGAATAGCAGAGAAGTTTGTGTTGGCTGTCTGTGAGAAACCTACATACTAAGACCCAGAAACAAGCACAAAGTCAGACACAGACACAAATCCTTTAGGACTGTGAATGCATTAGATAGAGGCTTGTATGCAGCGAACTGATTCAAGCCGGGTCATGGCCAGCTCGGCACTGGCCTGGAGCATACCGTTTTCCATAACGCAGAGCAGGTCTCTTTGGTTAGACTTCTGTATGAAGTACATGAGAACTAGGGCCCATCAGCCTTGTTCTTTAAGTACTGTCTATACCAACTGTCTCTCGGTCTCAGGTAGCACAGTTACTCACAGGGGGTTGGTTGCAATTGAACCCTGATGACTAGTCCTTCCAACAGTCAAAGAACTCACCGTGGTGAGGAGGATTTAGACTCTCTCCCACCGGCTGCAATGTGCCAGCGCATCTCTGGTGCTGAGACCCAAGGGCAGAATAGTCTAGCATCATTCTTGTAGATTAAAGAAAATTCTTCGCAAAAAGTATCTTACATTTGGACCCTGTAATGTGGAGCCGATTTTGCAGGGAAACAGGGTAGTAGGCAGAGAGCATTGTCTTCGTACTCAGAGCTTCTTGGTGAAAGGTAACACTGAAAGATCTCAGTGACTGTCAGCTCCCTGAGGATGGAACTTCAAGGACAAGTTGTCGGGGAGGTTGGCTGGTGGGAGAAAAGCATCCCCATTCCATTCAAATTCTTGCATGGTCTTGAGCGTTGACTTTTCCCACCAAATTTGCCTCCTAAAATATATGGGCTTTCATCTGACCCATTCTTGCAATGGGCTCCAGAAACTCTAGCCCCATGGACTGATAGGCCCTTTGGCCCTAGTAGCTGCAGGTATGACATCAGACTCTGGGCAGGTCTCTCTGTGGTCTATCTTCCAAGTGCTATCAGGAAATAAATCCTGTACTTCTGACCACAGGCCAGTAATTGAGTAAAGAATGGTATAGAACCTTAGCACAGGAAGTAGGCTATGGGAATGGACTACTCTTCGCAGGTACTTCCGAAGTTCATAGTGAGTAATACTCAGTTTTGTCTTGGAGTAATATTTGACCTTATATTGTCTTCCAGAATGAACTACCAATAACTGATACATGGCACAGTTGTTGAAAATGTGAACTAAGGAAACAATTCTGTACCCAAATAGGGATGTATTCAGCTAAAAGAAAATAAGCAGGGTACTTGGAATTTTTGGAGGGTCAGTCACAAAGAAAACCGGATTTCAAAGAGTAGAATAAATACCAAATATTTCAATGTTGAGATGACTTCACACCCTACCCAGAGAAAGAACATTTGGGAAGTAATGACCACATCAAAAGGAAAAGACACTGTATCAGCAACGAGACAGCAACATGTACAAAATAATTTTCAAAAATAATTAATATAATGATTTTAAAGAAAGTCAATGGAATGGAAAAATATTTTTTAACAGAGAAACCTCAAGGGATAGATAAAATTTTTAAATTATACAAATTCTAGATCTGAAAAAAACATACTGAATAAAATTTAAAAAATGGTAATTGAAGACATAAAAACATATTAGATTGATCAGAACATGTTCATACCCAGGCTATTTGAAAGCACACGAAGAGGGAACATGACTAGGAATGAATAAAGATTACAGAGCTTTTGGATGGTGTTAAGACTATCTGTGTTACATGAGTTGGAGAATGTTCTAGGAGAGCCAAAAGGACTGCAAGCTTAGATCATAGAATCTCCTCAAATAGCGATTTCCTTCTCAAATCGCGATTCCCCACACTTTAACGTTCTGATAGCCCATTAAACTGATTTCTGTTCTGCATTTTATTTGTGCTTTTGGCAAGTGACCTTTCTTAGTTCTTGAGCAGGCTTAACCATGAGTGAGGATCTATATTCTCAGTATTATATTTAGATAATTCCAGATAGTAGATGTTTTGTATAGTATCCCAAAGTCAAGTTCTTAGAAGAGAAAGCAAAATTTATAAATTTTCCACCTCCAGTCTGTGCTGTCTTCACACCGCTTACAGCACCTATGGGAGTTACCTTTGCCGAGAGATGGTGGTCACTCTGTAAGGAGGCACTGTCACTGGTGTGTCATTGTCTTCTAGCAAGGGAATGTAGTGGTGATATGGATTTAAATGTTTGCAGCTATTACATCATTATCTCGTCATGACAAATGTTAATGCTCATTCCACACTGGTGAGCTATAACTATGGTGTTTAACAGCTTTCAGGGATGGATGGTCATCCATCCCTCAGCAAATCTTAACAATATTTACCATGGTCAAGTGGGTACTTCTGGGTCTTTTTTAAAAATTTTTTTATTAATTACACTTTATTCACTTTGTATCTCCCCTGTAGTTCCCTCCCTCCTCCCTTCCCAATCCCTCCCTTCCTCCTCCTTCACCACACATGCCCCTCCCCAAGTCCACTGATAGGGAAAGTCTTCTTTTCCTTCCTTCTGATCCTAGTCTATTAAGTCTCATCAGGAGTGGCTGCATTGTCTTCCTCTGTGGCCTGGCAAGGTTGCTCTCCCCTCAGGGGGAGGTGATCAAAGAGCAGGCCAATCAGTTCATGTCAGAGACAGTGCCTGTTCCCATTACTATGGAACCCACTTGGATACTGAACTGCCATGGGCTACATCTGTGCAGGGGTTCTAGGTTATCTCCATCCATGGTACTTGGTTGAAGCATCAGTCTCAGAAAAGACCCCTAATTCTCAGATTTTTTTGGTTCTGTTGCTCTCCTTGTGGAGTTCCTGTCTTCTCCAGATCTTACTATTTCCCACTTCTTTAATAAGATTCCTTGCACTCTGCCCAAAGGTTGCCCATAAGTCTCAGGATCTGCCTCCATAGTCTGCAGGGCAGAGCCTTTCAGAGGACCTCTGTGGCAAGTTCCTAGCTTGTTTCCTGTTTTCTTCTTCTTCTGATGTCCATCCTCTTTGCCTTTCTGGATGGGGATTGAGCATTTCAGCAAGAGTCCTCCCTCTTGATTAGTTTCTTTATCTGTACAGATTTTAGTAGGTTTATCCTATATTATATGTCTATATGAGTGAGTATATACCATGTGTGACTTTCTGCTTCTGGGATAGCTCACTCAGGATGATATTTTCCAGTTCCCACCATTTACCTGCAAATTTCATGATTTCCTTGTTTTTAATTGCTGAGTAATATTTCATTGTGTAGATATACCACAATTTCTGTATCCATTCCTCAGTTGAGGGGCATCTGGGCTGTTTCCAGCTTTTGTCTACTACAAATATGGTTGAACAAATGTCCTTGTTGTGCAGTTGAGCTTCTTTTGGGTATATGCCTAGGAGTGGTATAGCTGTATCTTGAGGAAGTGTTGTTCCTAGTTGTCTGAGGAAACACCAGATTGATTTCCAGAGTGGAGCCCTCAGTTGCCAGCCCAGAGAGGAGCGCACAGCCTCTGGGTCTTTAAGGAGTAAGCCATATCCATTTTGATTTCTCTTATATTATGTGAATAGAATGAGTGTGTGTATATACACCCAGGGGTGTGTATGTCTGTGTACATGCAGGGGCATGCATGTATTTTGTGGGAAATATAAACAGTTTTAATTGATCTTTGCGTTTTTTTATTTTTCATTCCTTAAGAAAATTGACTGAAGTTTGAGGACAAGGCAGTTATCTGAATCCCATGAGGATGTTTTAGTGGGAGAAGCCTGATGATCCTGAAAACCCTACCTCAGTTTTTGTTGGTGTTGTTTTGTTTTTAATTGAGATCTATAGTTTTAAAAAGAATAAATAGTATTCTAAATTCACTGAGAACAGAGAATTTGAAAGTTCCTTTGGCCTACCTAGGTAAATTTGCACTTCTAGACAAGCTAATTGTTGAATTTGACAATTATTGAGAAAGGTGATAAGTAGTGTCAAAATGCATACACATCCATGGATTTAGAATAACAAATTATTTGTAAAATGAGATTTATAATGTGTTAAAATTGAACACAGTAGATATGTAGGACTAATCAAAGCACTGTCACAGAGGAAAACATGAACATGTGTTCTGCTTTATGGAAAAATACCAAATAAATAGAACACGAATTAATACGATTGGCTTGTGTATCACAATGTTCAAACTAAGCCATTTATATATTAAGTAGAATCATTTGTATATAAGAAATGGAATTGTTTTATTAAAACTGTCGCCTTTGCTTGTGCAATCTGAGATCTACTACACTCTAGAGGGAAGACATGAATCAAGGACATAGTCTTAAGCTAAGCATGCACTAATTAGCTGTGTGTGTAATTGAAGGATGACTTTTTTCCTACCACAGCTTTTCTGAATATACTTTAGTCAATATGAAAGACTGGAACACTGACAATAAAATACAATGCACATAATTGTCTCATAAGCACTTAATGACATAATTTCCCCCTAGTTTTTTTTTTCTGTTTGTGCTGGATAATTCATCCTATTTTAACCCAATATTAAAGGAAAGTTGGTAGAAGTTCATACTTTCAAATATATTCCTTTTGTTTTTACTGGGATTAAATTTGAATGATATCTGTGGGTGATGTTTGACAAATAAAATACATATAAACTGATGCTAGACCTAATATTCCATCATTAGATAAACAGCAAATAAAATTGTCATGGTAAATATCAGGCACTTGAGAAAATAAAATCAAAGGTAGGCGTGGTGGCATATGCTTTTAATCCCAGCACCCAGGAGGCAGGGGCAGCCGGATTTCTGTGAGTTCAAGGCCACCCTGGTCTACAAAGCACTTTCCAGGATAAGCAGAGCTACTACACAGAGAAACCCTGTCTCAAAAACAAACAAACAATCAAACAAAAAAGCAAAGAAAATAAAATAAATGTTAACTTAATTTTTAGTCACTACTTTAATTTTATCTTTACTGAGCTTAGCAAACAATGGGTACTGGATTTATAATTGATACTAGTGTGAGAATACCAGTGAATGAACTAAGTCATGTACACATTGTGCATACACTTAATTAATAACCTTAAGGCATTTTGTCATGATATTTTTCAAGTCAGTTTAAATCTGAAATGCTTCTGTAAAGAACACAGCAATTAACCCTCTACCACAGTTTTGTCTGTTCTACAGGGCATATGAAGCAATGACAGTTCACTTAATACTAATGTCCTGACCTTGTAGATGTTTTTGCTTATACAGCACACTCTAAAGAAATGTATAAAATTTAAAAACTGACCAATGCATTTTCCAGCACATGTAATTCCTTGTTAAGCAATGTAAAAGCTTATTTATATTCAATATCTGCAGTATTTAATAAAATTTTTTGTAATGTATTATTTGAGAACATTCAGCAGATCATTTTCTGTAGATTATTATTTTCAAAACAAACATGGACAATAAAAGACATCAATACAGAACTTTTTTCAGTGCTAGGCATTTGTTTCAAACATTGCTTTTGGTCTTTTAAACTGGACTTATCATCACAGAAGTACATCTTTAAAACTGTAAATCGGAAACAAAACAAAACATAATAAAAATGGTAACATAGTCTTCACAATCGAGCCTACGAAGAAAGTTCAAGATCTTATTTTGCCTTCTCTTTCGTACCTGCTTGTGGGCGTGATCATAGGAGTTGATGTGGTTGTCGAATTCTTGATGCTTGTAGTACTGCTTGTCACAGAGTGCACAGTAGAAGTTCGCCTTCAGGTCCTCCAGAGCCTTGGCAATAGTGTTCTCCTTCTCAGCATAGTCCTGAAACACACAATTACAGGAATCATACAGTTAGCTCACCCCGGGCCTGTGGCGCCTCTACAGTTGTCAATGCAGTTAATTAGCACTGGAAACAGGACAAAGGACAGGTAAGGAAATGCCAGCAAACCGAATTCAAAAGGGAAAAAAAAGTTAAAAAAAATCACAGTATTCACAGATGAAGCCAATACAAATAAAAAAATAGCAGCAAGCAAGAAAGTAAATTATATAGAAAGAAGCATTAACTGAACATGCGCCCACTCTATGTCAACATTAAAAATGAGATTCCCGTAGCAGCTTCATTCCACTGTAGATTTCTGATTCTGATCTAATACAAAATCATATTTTGTAAGCATCTGAAATGTGGCCTTTAATAAGATGTCTGTATTGCTACACACACACATATGTATCTATATATGCAACTGAAGTTATATGTATTTACATAAGATTATTGTTCATCTAAACTGTACTATTTTATCACTGTAATTTTATTGAAATTAAATAAACTTCAATCTGGATAATAAGATACTTTTACATAAATTGTTTAAGTTTTTCACCTAAAATGAAAGAAGAAAGAAAGAAAGAAAGAAAGAAAGAAAGAAAGAAAGAAAGAAAAGGAGGGAGGAAGGGAAGAAGGAAGGAAAGGAGGGATAAAGGAAGGGAGGAAAGAAGAAGGAAGCAAACTGAGAAGCACACTATGTCCATGATGCTTCTTGTGGATAAAGAGTTACTTTCAACCCTCCCTCACAGAGGATGGACACTGAGTCAGCAGTGTGAGAGTCCAACGAGGAACCATGAACCATAAGGCTTTGGACGACAGCTTCGAAACCTTACCTATTGTTGCCAGACACAGTTCATTTTATACCTTAAGACACTGGCTGACTTTGTTTAACTAAACCTCTTTAGAGTTCCATACAAGGGTGCTGCATTGATGTCATTTCCACCAATCCTCCCACTTCAATTTCTCCATACCCCAAACTCCCAAAGTCATGATCTCTTACTTAATTGTAATTATCACACACACACACACACACACACACAGAGAGAGAGAGAGACACAGAGAGAGAGAGAGACCACAGTTTCAGTCCTCATCACTGACTGCATTATTTTTCTATATTACTCATAAATTCTTTTAAATTTGAAAATAGCCGCATGGTCATTTCTCATAGCATGTCCCTAGACACTGCGATTTGGAGGGAAAAGATGACAAGTTATGCCTATAAGACCAGCAAGAGTGGACTGGCACAGACACAGGTAGATCACTGAAGTTTGTCTCCAGCCAAACTAACCCAATAAATTATTACCTTCAGGTCTGTGAGAGATCTTGGCAAAACAACAACAAAATTACAGGTGTAGTGATTACTCAGCTGATAAGATCCGTGGCCACGTCTGCCACGGACCTGAATTCAGTCCTCAGCACCCACACAGTGGCTCAAAATTTTCTCTAATTACATTCCAGGTGATCCAGTTCCTCTCTGGCCTCCGTGGTACCAAGCATGAAGGTGAATGCAGGCAAAACACCCGTACATACAAAAGTAGGACTCTAAAATTAGGAAGGTAGGTATATGAGGTGGAGATAGATCAAGGAAAGAATCTGATATCTACATTGGGCCCCCACACAGGTACATATCAAACACACCCAATGCCACACACTCATACATGTATATGTATGTATGCACATATATGTATACATGTCATTCAAAAAGGCTTTTCCTAAAAATATTACATTTTTCTACTAAATTTTCTGACATTTAGAAATGGAATAAAAATTATTATTCTCTACAGGAGTATTATTGTTATAAAGAATAAACATATCATGAAATAAACACTAAGATTATGTAAGCAAACATCACTGTGGATAAAATTGCATGAATTAATGAAGAGATTTTATGAAGAAATTTCTGCTGCAGGTCATTTGAGAATTAACCCAACAACAAATGAACATTATTCCATCATACCACACCCTGTGTGTTGACTGTAAATCTACCCTTGGATCTACATATTTAAACCATGAAATCATACTATTAATTTTGTTTCATTTAAATTGCATACTTTATAACTGTTATTTTGATTATTCAATAGGAAATCACCAAGAACTCTAGATCAAAATGACCAATTTTTATTTTCCTATTATCTCCCTCCCCACTCTCTTCTTAATTTTTAGTCTCCTACAACAGAGTAAAAGACACATAGTTAAGTGAATGTGAGGTTGTAGGGTGATTCAAAACAACCAAGAATTTTGAACTAGACTCTTCAACTTAATATGAACTGAAGGAAGGAATCAAATAATATTTTTATAACAATTATGAAATAAAGGAGATCATGTATTTGAAATAGAACAGGGGTCAAAATGGAAGGTTTGAAAGAAGGAAGAGAGAGAGAAAAAAAGAATGATATTACACTATAAAAATATTTTAAAATTAAGAAAAATCATGAGTGAAATAGAATGGTTTCCTTATAATGTATTCAGTGCATGTGTGCGACACATGCATTGTTACCAACTAAGCATTTTAAAACTGCATGTGTGTAAAAATACCATCAGTCGTAAGTTGCTGGCTACTCTACGGCTCCTCTGATCTTTGTTCTTGATGCTGCTGAAACAAGCACTGACTGGTTAAGAAGGTTAATGTGTATTCAGCACAGCTTCTCACAGCAGAGAGAAAAGACTACCATCGAACCAAGGGAAAAGGACACAACTACTCAGACATGCTCACGTCAAAAGAACTCAGTCTTTGGCTGGCATAGTCATTCTATCTTTAACCAAGAAGGCAAATTTTAAAGTGTCTACTGGATGTGATGGCAGAAGGGAAGAAGTCAGCCACAACAGCTGTAGATTTAAAACCAAGTTTTATATTCGAATAAAATAGGGAAGGTTGAATCTTTACTTTTAGGAGGGCAATATGAAGGTCATGAAACACAATCATAAAGTTAAGGATTTTTTTTTCAGTGCTGAGGATTTATTTCAATGGTAGAGCCTTGCCTATCATGTACAAGGCCATAAGTTTGATTCTCAGCACAGCAAGAAAAAGGAATTTTTCAGTTTGCAGCATTAAGAGCTGAGCTATATTGTGCACTGTATGAATCGGTAAATTGAAATAGAGAATTCAATGATATTTCCATGGCCCTGAGGCTAAAACCCTCATCATGTAGATAAAGGGAAGAGCATGAAATCCAACCTTAAAGACAACGGTTCTTGTCTAAGATGATGCTTTTCATGGTGCCTCATCATAACACGCATTACCAAGTAATATTCAGATTCTTCAAAGGGAGAGATTATTGCTGGGTGTCTTCAACTAGCATCTCTGTGTAAATGTGAGCACCCCAAGAGCAGAGGTTTTCTGCTGCGTCCCGTGCATTTTTAACAGGGCATATTCTGGCTGTCAAATGTGTAGCACAAACTCAGCCAGTAATAAATAAATAGCATTAGCAAATGTTTTAAAATGAGAGTGGTAAGACTTGATAAACAGGGGTGGACAGGAAATGAATTCTGAGGAATGGGGGGTGGGATGGTGCTGGGAGGAGGAAGGAACTGGGCTAAAACCAGGATGCAAAGTGAATAAAAATATTTTAAAAAATTATAAAGTGGTGCTGTTTCAGAATGCCCCCCCGCCCCGAAACACCAATGTGGGCAAATATCCGTACTTGAAAACACCTACAAGAAGCTAATCAAACTGTATGTGACAGTTTAAAAATATTTATATGACTCATATTGAACACTATCCTCAAACTATATAATTAAAATTCAGATTTACCAAGGTTTGCTTCACCCAACTAAACCGCTGTCTATTAACCAGCCATCATATTTCCAGTTTGACTACCACAGACTCAAATTCAGGATGCTCAGGAAAGATTTTCTTTAAATATGTGACCAGCTAATCCCATAGATTTAAAAATCCAAGAAATGCTTACTGCCATGCAGGGAGCAGAGTCTATGCACTGTGAGTTGAAGGTAGTACCAAAAACGCTGTACATAATTACACAACAGGTCCACAGCAGGGCCAAGATGGATTGTGTGGCTATCTTCATCATACTAGAACTTAAAGACTGAAACTTATGGTTAGGCCCTAAAAATGTGAGGTTCAGTCCTACTTGACATCAATGTGGCCCTGTGTTTCAGGTCTCCTCCTGTCTTCAAACATGAGAGATTACAGAGATTATAGCCATGCCAACACCCGATTTTATATTACTGCTATGTTCTATCTTCCAATTTCTGTAGCTCCATTCTTTACAGAAAAATGTAGATCCTTCCCAGCACCTTATTGTTTTAAAGGGCTCTCATGAGTTCATGCTTCAGAACAGCACCCTGGACAAAGATTCTTACATAATCCTCAAGGAGCTAGGACTCTTCTAGCCTCTAAAGACTTATGGTCTGTATCACCATGCACGCACCTACCTTTTAAACAAATCCCATGCTCCAGAAAAAAAATAAAAAAGGCTGTAGGTATGTTCAGGGTTCACTCATAAATGTGTATAACCATATGCTAACCTAGATGCTGTGAACAAATCCAAGATTTAGGTCATGTCCAAAAACCTGAAACTCAGTGTTGTAGCCATAGTTTTCAAATCCAGATATAATCCATTTAGCACCCATGGGCTCAGGCTTTGTGTTCATCCTAGTGGTCTGAGATATTATGGTTATCCTAGTTGTTTGTAGCTTTGAGGCATCAGATTCCCAAACATGGCATTAGCTTTGTCCCTGCAAACTCAAGTTTCAGGTTTATTGCCAGAGATTCAAGTTTTACCTTTGTATATCAGTCTCACATTTGTTAAAATGCCTGCTGGTGAACTTCAGAAGAAAGGTTGGCAATGTCAGATGACAGGATTTAGAACCTAGAAGTAGATGGACTAGTGAAAGTTTCCTCAGACAAGTCAATCTGAAAGGAACAACAGAGCTAATTCCCATTTATTTAAGTATGTAGACAATAGTACAAAACAAAAGGAAATATGAAAAAAACAAGAATGCATCACACTCCCCCAAAGACAAAATCATGTTGGTGTCAATGATCCCAAAACAAATGAATCTGATATACATTAACAGGATCCATAGCAGTCTGAAGCATGTAAGTTTTAAGAAATCAAATACATACATACATACACATGTGTGTACGAGCACACGAGCATGCGCACACACATATACAGAGAGACAAGGGAAAAAGAAAAAATTCAATAATATTGAGAAGATAATTAATGACTTAGAAATTTCACAGAAGTTGATCTTTTAAAATAAAAGTAAAAAAGTAAAAGCAACTTCTGGTGTTGAAAATATTAGAGCAAAATGAAAACTGTGTTAGAGAACATCAATGGCTGATGACCAGACAGAAGGACTGTGAACTTGAGACAGGATGTATGGGAGCAGCCGGGGAAAGAAATGATCTTGAAACAGTGAAGTAGGAAAAGAGTGAGAAAACGTAGGATGTAACAAAAATATGCCTATGGAAAACTAATAGAAACAAATGCTTCTGTCAAAATTGAGATTAGGTCTACTGAAATGGTCCAGTGGGTTAATGTTTGGTGACTTGAATTCAGAACCGTAGAAGGAAAGAGAGAATCCTTTCTGCAAGTTGACCTCTTCATGTACACAGGTTTGAGCACCTACACACAAATACTTACGTAGTTACGATGTTATTTTTATGAGAATGAGCCTCAAAATGTAATACCATCTTTCAAAACAATGGGCAAAAACAGCCAAAATTCACCAGAAATCAGACGCTATAAATATCAGAGACGATTTAAATAAAATAAAAACAA
Source organism: Meriones unguiculatus (assembly GCF_030254825.1). Lineage (NCBI taxonomy): Eukaryota > Metazoa > Chordata > Mammalia > Rodentia > Muridae > Meriones > Meriones unguiculatus. The sequence continues at coordinate 111,179,377 of NC_083356.1, forward strand.
GTAAAAGTATATAAGATATATTAAACTAAAATTCATAATTTTTTGAAATACATAAATGAAATTGACATGCCTTCAATGAGCAAAGAAAAACTAAAAAAAAGTCTGAAATAGAGAAAATTAGAAGTGGGGGAAGAGATGGTGTTATTAATATCAGACATGGAAAGGATCCAGATAAAGTGACAACTTCCTGTCAGTGTAAGAAAGAATAAATGGACAACTTCCTGTCAGTGTAAGAATGAACAAATGGACAACTTTCTGTCAGCATAAGAATGAATAAATGGGACAGCTTCCTGTCAGCATACGAATGAATGAATGGTAATAAACTAGGTATCCCAGGTGGTGGAGGGAGTGACAAATTCCAAACAAATGTAAGCTACCAAGAATGACTAATGACATAATTAAAAAGACTTAGAACCTACAAATAATGATTAATGAGACAGTCACTGGAAAGAACAGGTTCTGGTAATTTTTTTTTATGAATTCCATAACTTAAACAATCTTACATATTGTTACAGAAGGCTGAAGGAGATGGAATATCTCTGAATATTTTTTTTTTGAAGCCAGGATTATTCTGATTTCAGGGTGTTTATATCTTCAATTTTCTCTCATCTTAGAATATCTACCATGCTACAAGTAGAGTGATATTGTGTCAAAGCCACAGCTCTGTCATCCTCTTCCATTCTGATACATCAAAAGCAACCTAAGTTCTTAATGTTTCCACAACTTTCTTAATTTTATATTCACCTTTATGCTAGAATTTGTCATTTATGCTCCTTCGAATGTTTTTTACACCAGATGTTCACATGAAATATTGATTTACCTCTGCGCACATCTGCAAAAAAATCATATTGGCTTTATGAGCTCCTCTTTACCTTGCTTCTAGAAAAATAAGATTTCTTTTATTCATTATCTTTATTCCTCTTTTATCCTTTATCATTTATCCTTTTATCATTTAGGAAGGAAGCTTGTGGAATATACCTTTGAGTATTGAAGTCCCAAAACTACCTTAACAAAAAATAAGAGACAGAGTACAAAATATTCAAAAAGTGAATATGATTATTATGCTAAAATGTAATAAAAAAGCGTATATATGTGTATATATATACATATATATATGTATATATATGTAGTTTCTGAAAAGCAACTGTAAAATTCCTTGGGATCTTCAGAGTAATAAGATTAACTTCAGTGTGATAAGGAGACAGTATGACACACACACATGTTGGTTTATGTTTCTACAACTTTTAAAATTTTATTTTAAACTTCATGCTAGGATTTTTCAGAATATTTTCTCAGAATATTCTTATACCAGATGTTCACATGAAACATTTATTTACCTTTGCACGTATCTGCAAAAAAAGAAAAACAAAACAAATCCTGTTGGCTTTAGGAGCTTTTCTTTATCTTGCTTCTAGAAAATTAGCACTTCTTGATCTCAGAACACTGTTGGTGTTCTGTTGAAGAAGTTGTCTCCTAAGCCAATGAGTTCCAGATTTTCCCCCCTTTGTCTTCTAATAAGTTTAGAGTCTCTGGTTTTATGTCAAACTCTTTGATCCACTAGGATTTGAGTTTTGTGCAGGGTGATAGATATGGATCTAGTTGCATTTTTCTACATGCAGACATCCAGTTAGACCAGCATCATTTGTTGAAGATTATTTCTTTTTTTTTCCATTGTAAGGTTTTGTTTTCTTTGCTAAAAATCAAGTGCCTGTAAGAGTGTGGGTTTATTTCTAGGTCTTCAGTTCTGTTCCATTGATCAACCTGTCTGCTTCTATGCCAATACCTTGCAGGTTTTATTACCATTGCTCTGTAGTAATAATTATCTCCATTGCTTGAGGTCAGGAATGTTGATACCACCAAAAGTTCTTTTATTATACCAAACTGTTTATGTTATCCTGGGTATTTTATTTTTCCGTATGAAGTTTTTTGTTACTCTTTCTAGGTCTGTAAAGAATTGTTTTGGAATTTTAATGGGAATTGTATTGAATCCGTAGATGGCATTTAGCACGATGGCCATTTTTACTATGTTAATCCTACTGATCAAAGAATACAAGAGATCTTTCTATCTTCTGAGTTCTTCTTCAATTTCTGTCTTGTAAGACTTGAAGTTCTTGTCATATAAGTCTTTCACTTGCTTGGTTACAGTCACAACAGGATATTTTATATTATTTGTTGCTAATGTGAAGGATATTATTTCCCTAATTTCTTTCTCAGCCCTTTTGTCTTTTGTATACAAAAGGGCTACTGACTTTTTTGAGTTAATTTTGTATCCAGACACTTTGCTGAAGCTGTTTCTCAGCCATAGGATTTTTCTGGTAGAATCTTGGGATCACTAATGTATACTATCGTATCGCCTGCAAATAGCAGTGCTTTGACTTCTCTTCCCATTTCTATCAACTTGATCTCCTTTACTTGTCTTGGTGCTATGGCTAGAACTTCAAGTACTATATTGAGATATGGTGAGAGTTGGCAGCTTGTCTTGTCTGTGATTTTGGTGAGAATGCTTTAAATGTCTCTCCATTTAACTTGATGTTGGCTACTGGCTGTTATATTGCCTTTATTGTGTTTAGGTATTTTCCTTGAATCCCTGATCTCTCCAAGACTTTAAACATGAAGGGTTGCTGGTTTATGCCAACGGCCTTTACAACATCTAATGAGACGATTATGTTTTGTTTTTTTTCTTTCAGTTTGTTTATATGGTGGATTATGTTGATGGATTTTCCTATGTTGAACAATTCCTGCATCCCTGGGATGAAGGCTACTTGATTGTAGTGGATGATATTTCTGATACACTCCTGGGTTTGGTTTACAAGTATTTTATTGAGTATTTTTTTTCATCACTGTTCATAAAGATGATTGGTCTGAAATTCTCTTTCTTTGTTGGATCTTTGTGTGGTTTAGGTTTCAGGTGACTTTCGCCTCATATAATGAGTTTGGCAATGTCCTTTCTGTTTCTATTTTGTGGAATAATTTGCGGAGTATTGATATCAGTTCTTTTTGGAAGTCAGGTAGAATTCTGTGCTAATGCCATCTGGTTGAAGGCTCTTTTTGGTTGGGAGCCTTTTGATCACTGCTCCTATTTCCTTGTGGGTTATGGGTTTATTTAAACAGTTTGTTAAGCTGATCTTGACTTAACTTTGGTAAGTAGTATCTATCAAGAAAATCATCCATTTCATTTAGATTTTCCAACTTGTGGCATATGGGTTTTTTGAAGTATGATCTAATGAATCTTTGGATTTCCTCATAAAGTAGAATTCATTGGCATAGGAGACAATTTCCTGAACAGAACACTAACAGTACAGGCTTTGAGATCAACAACTAATAAATGGGATCTCATGAAACAGAGAAGCCTGTGTAAGTCAAAGGACACTGTCAATAGACCAAAATGGCAGCATGCAAATTGAGAAAAGATCTTCACCAACCCTACATCAGACAAAGGGCTACTATCTAAATATAAAAATAAATAAATAAATAAATAAAACTTAAGAAATTAAACATCAACAAATAAAGTAATCTAGTTAAAAAATTAGGTACAGAGCTAGGCTGAGAATTCATAAAAGAGGAATCTCGAATGGCTGAGAAGCACTTAAAGAAATACTAAATGTCCTGCTTCCTGTTTTCTCCCATTTCTGATGTCTATCCCATTTGCCTTTCTGGATGAGGATTGAGAAGCTTCCCTAGGGTCCTCCCTCTTGCTTAGTTTCTTTAGGTGTAAAGATTTTAGTATGTTTATCCTATATTATATGTCCAATATCCACTTAGCAGTGACAGGAGAATACCACCAAGAGCCTCTGAAAGTCTCTACCCAGCAGGGTATGGAAACAGATGCTGAGACTCAAAGCCAAAATTTGGGCAGAGTGATAGGACTCTTATGAAAGAAGAGGGAGAGAGAAAGACCTGGAAGGGATAGGAGCTCCACAAGGAAGCCAACAGAACCAAAAATTCTGGGCCCAGGGGTCATTGCAGAAACTGATAATCTAACCAAAGACCATGCATGGAGATAACCTAGAACCCCTGCTCATTTGAAGCCCATGGCAGCTCATCCTACAAGTGAGTTCTCTAGTAAGGGGAAAGGAGGCTGTGTCTGACATTAACTCAGTTGCTGGCTCTTTGATCACTTTCTCCTAGTGGGGGGCAGCCTTACCAGGCCACAGAGAAAGACAATGCAGCCAGTCCTGATGAGACCTCATAGGCTAGTTTCAGATAGAGGGGTAGGAAGACCTCCCCTAACAGTGGACTATGGGAAGGACATGGGAGAAGCAGGATGGAGGGTGGAATTGGGAGGAGATGAAGGAGGGGGTTACAGCTGGAATACAAAGTAAATAAACTGTAATAAATAAAAAAATAAAAAAGAAATGTTCAATATTCTTAGCCATCAGTGAAATACAAATCAAAACGTCTCTAATATCCCATCTTACACCAGCCAGAATGGCTAAGATCAAAAACTTAAATAACAGAACATGCTGGCAAGGATGTGGAGAAAAGGGAACCCTTCCCATTGCTGGTGTGAGGGTAAACTTGCACAACCACTCTGGAAATCAATCTGGCTCTTCCTCAGAATACTGGGAATAGTTATACCTCAAGATTCAGCTATACTACTCCTGGGTATATACCCAAATGATGTGCTACCATACACAAAGAAATTTGCTTAACTATGTTCATACCAGCTTTATTCAAAATAACCAGAAACTGGAAACAACCTAGATGTCCCTCATCTGAGGAATGAATACAGAAATTGTGGTACATTACACAATGGAATACTACTCAGCTATTAAAAACAAAGAAAACATGAAATTTGCAAGCAAATGGATGGAACTGGAAAGTATCATCCTGAGTGAAGTACCCCAGAGCTGCAAAGACATACATGGTATGTACTCACTTATAAGTGGATTTTAGACCTGTAGTACAGGATAACCATACAACAATCTATAGACCCAAAGAAGCTAAGCAACAAGGGCCCAAGGGTGGGTACCTAAATGTCACTCAGAAGGAGAAATAGAATAGACATCAGAAGTGAGTGAAGAGGCAAGTGGGCAGGAGATGAAATGGGGAGAGAAGCAAAAGATGGGATCAGATAGAGAGAGAACTGGAGAGCGAGTGGGTTGGGAACAAGAAGGGAAACTGAAGGGGGACACCTCTTTGTCATGCTGGAGGCCTGTGACAAGGTTGGATCCTGGGAGGATATGGTGTGACTCTAGCTAAGACTCCTAATGGGTAGGGGGGAGCATGAAGTCTGAAGTGACCACCTCTTATCCAGGACTAGTGGAAGGAGGGGAACAGCAACTCATCAACAATACCTTCGATCTAAAAATTACCCTGCCTACAAGAAGTGCAGGGATAAAGAGGGAACAAAGACTGAGGGAATGTCCAACCAATAGGCCCAACCTGAGACCCACCCCATGGTAGAGAGCCAGCCCCTGACACTAACAATGGTGCTCTGCTGTGCTTGCAGACAGGAGCCTAACTTGACTGACCTCTCGGAGGCCCCAGCCAATAGCAGGTGAAGACAGATGCTGGGGCTTGCAGCCAAACATGGGCCAGAACACTGGGAGTCCTACAAAAGTGTTGGGGGGAAGATAGAAGGAACTGGGTGGAACAGGAATGTCACAAGAGACCAACAGAGTCAACTAACCCAGTCCCATGGGGCTAACAGAGACTGAGACATCAACTAAGGAACATGCATGGTCTGGACCAAGGACCCCTGCACACGTAGCTGATGGGTGGCTTGGACTTCAAATGGGGTGCCTGGAGAGTGGTGGGGGTTCTGTTTCTAACATGGACTCTGTTACCTGCTTTTGGATTATTTCCCCCTGGCAGGGCTGCTTTGCCTGGCCTCAGTGGATGAAGATATGATCAGTCCTGATGTGACTTGATGTGCTGAGGAAGGTTGATATGGGGGGAAAAGGGGAGAAGCACCCCTTTTCTCAGGTGAAAGGGAGAGGGGAATGGAAAAGGCGGTAAGGGAGAACTTGGAGGAGAGGGGAGAGGGATGTAAAGTCAATAAACTGAGATTTAAAAAACTATTTCTTTACAAACATACATTTGAGCTAGAAATATAACATGTATCATATATATATATATATATATATATATCATACATAGATTTCAAAAAAGTGTGTATAAATGGATTCCAAGAGGCCAACTTTAGCATATGAGTTATAGTAATTGAGGGTAATTGTTTCACTTTTCAAATCTCCTAAATTTATAAGGAGCAGTCATTTTCTCTTCAAGTTAGAAGAAAAGCATGTAATGATCTAATCCTTATTTGTGACTTTCTCAGCTGTGGCATCAGTCTAGGATAAGATACTATCATTTCTCAGTAAATGGTTTCATTTGTGATCTCAGCTTCAGTTACTCTGGAAATAGAATCTGAGACAATGAGCTTAAGTGGCTTATTTTAGTCATGTGAGTTTAAGTAGTTTATTCCGGATCTCAAGAAACACTGAACAATTGTGGCAGGCATAAAGTGCTGACAAGGGCTCTGGCTTTCGCTCTGATTAAGGAGAACTTGATCTAACCACAACACATAAAATTTCTTCCCCTTAAAATTACCAGAGAACAGAATTCAAGGGTGGAATGTCACTTAAATTTTCAGAAAGAGAAACGTATTCAGAGAGATGCAGCAACTGGTATCTTCAGTTGGATTAGAGAGCCCTAGCGCCAAACTGGGGGTTTGCATTGTTAACTTTGACAAAACAACAAACAAACACACATAATCTGATGGCGATCTATAATTTTAGGAGACAGAAACTTTTTTTTACTTAAAATATTTAAAATTTATTCACTTTATATCCCTATCATAGCCCCCTTTTTTGTCCCATCCTCCCTCACTCTTCCTCCCTTATCCCCTTCTCCTAGTCCATTGATAGATGGAGCCCTCCTCCCCTACCAGTGAGTGTATGCATAACTGATGAGCCCAAGAGAACAAATCCTGCATCATACATGCACTATGAATATGTTTGTATTAACATGGAGAAAATTTAAAATATCTACTATTAATTTTAAAAAAGATAGGTACCTTTTAAGGGTAGATGGAATATGACAATAAGGATAAATGAAATCAAGTAAAAATAAAATAAACTTGCTAGGCAGTGGTGGCACATGCTTTCAATCCCAGCGTTTGGAAGGCAGAGGCAGGCAGACCTCTGTGAGTTCAAGGACAGCCTTGTCTACAGAGCAAGTTCCAGGACAACCGAGGCTACAGAGAAATCCTGAACACCACCCCCCAACACCGCCCCCCAACACCGCCCCCCAACACCGCCAGAAAACAGAAACAACAAACAAAGAAAATAAACTGAAATAAAAATGTTGGACATTTTTATTCCTGAAATTATTAATAACTAACTATAAAGATGTATAAATAGATTCTTATCAAAATGAAACTAAGAAGGAAAGGGAAGAACAAATAAGGAAACCAACAGCAGGAGAGCACAGTGGAAGCTCTGGGTAGCACCAAGATGAGAAGACAGAGCATGAGGCAGAAAAAATATTATAATTGTTATAATATTATAATTACCAAATCAGTGATCACTTTCCTGGATTAATGACCTTAATCCAAACTATGGATTCAAGAAGCTCAGGCAAAACCAAAATTACAAACAAGAAAACCATAAAAACAAGTGTTTATAAAGGTCATATCTGAGCACCAGAAAACAAAGATTAAAATTGGCATACAACTTTTAGAAAAAATGAGCAATAACTTTCATTAGAAACTATTCTACTAAGAAGAGTGGATTAGAATATTCGAAGCAGAGTGGTGACAGGTGGCAGTCTCTTACATCTCCAAGAACAGGAATGGACACATCAGGTCTCTAACCTCAGAAAGAACTGAGATGCGTGCATCAGGTATCTAAAGTACAAAGAAGTAACACGCATGGCAGCAAGCAAGGAGTCACATTAAACAGCAGGTAGTGAGAGCTCACACAATTTGAAGAAATACTGAATGTTAGATATACAAACAACAAACTTCATTTACAGTGATGAGGAAGGGATAAAATCTCCCTCACTCTATACTGTCTGAATACAAAATACACAGATTTCAAACAACCCAACATTTTAAATGATGTGCTAGGAGGATAGTTGGAAAAGGTGATGCAAACATACTGTAAGATCTAAGCAGCAGAAGGCCATGAGGTAATGACTGACACAGTTAAAGGTGCAGAACAGAACAGTTTAGTTGATGAAAGGGCAAGTTATTTATTGAAGATGAAGAGTACTCAGTGGTTATCAGAGTGGAACAACACAGAACTCTATCTTCTTTTAAAAAAAGAACAAATATAGGACAGTCACTACTGTGACCTCAGGACAACACTGATCAATCTTTTGAGTTGATCTTGTTTTAATTAAAATGAATTTTCTAAAGATTAGGTAGAAATTCATATGTTCTGACCTTTTCTTACACATATTTTTATTTAATTGCATATATATGCAATTAAACAAAACACATATTAGAAAACTGTGGCTACATGAACATTGATGATAAAACCACTTAATGTGTGTGTGTGTATGAGAGACAGAGACACACACAGACAGACAGACAGAGAAATTGGGTAAGTGCTCTACTACTGTTAGTTTTAAAGTACTTAATATAACACCAAGTATAGATACATAGTAAACAGCCAATTTTCACTGCGTCAAAGAACCGTAAGTTTCACCCTTGGTGAATTTCATGGCTACAAGGGAAAATTACCTTGCTGTTAAAAAAAAGTAAAAGTAATAGTCCTCAAACCTTCTAACTTTATTCTTCCTTTGAAATATTTTCTCAAAACACAGTGTGACCCTGTAGGTGTCTACCACTGAGACCCCAAATGACTTAGACAGATTACTGTGCAGGCACAGCTTCCACAGGAAGAGGAATAATAATAGATGCTGCTCTTCCCGTCGGTGCCAGCAGGCTTCTCCCTGTGCCTAACTCGACTTTGTCTTGAATTCCAGATGGGATGATAGTCTGTGTTTCTGACACTCTGTTAGCACAGCAGGAGAACACCACTTAGAAATGATCGTATGTTTCAGATATCCATAAATAAAGAAATGTTTTAGAAAATGCACCTTTAAGTTAAGTTTGCATGAAGAACACAGATGAAGAAAGACTAATGCTCGCCAGGCAATAGAGAGCTGAGTAGGATTGCAATGAGCCCCTGTCTGTGTGAGATGAAAACAGGGTGAGAGCGAGAAGGATAGCTTACCAAAACGGTTGAGGCAGGCATTAGTTGGCATATGCTGCGCTACCTACTGAGCCCCTTTCTATGCCTGAATAACATCAGGTAATAGGAGATTAACATCCTTTAGGTCACTCAGTGGACAAATAACATCCTATCAAGTAGCAAATACTCATTTACATTTAAAAAGGAATGTAAACAAAAATAAAAACATAAGAAATTTCTTGTGTTAAAATGTTAAATCTAATTAAAATATGTTGTGATAAAATATTTAATTATGGCAATATTGAAGTGTAGAATAGTTGATCAGACAGGGTATTTAAAGGAATTGCAGTGTGAGCGCTCCCTTCATATTCAGGAGGTTATTCAAACAGTGCAGAGAAGATACCGTAAGCCTAACACGTAAAACAACAATGTAGTTACCTACCCACAGATGTATGCACTCACAGATGTAAGGCAACATAAAGCGTAATGCCTAGAAAAATGAATTTTTATTTTAAAAAATGACATTTACAAAAATTTACTGTAATTAAAACCTAATCAATATGTAGTAGGAAAAGATAATTCTAACATGTTGCACGGTAATTCTGCCCAGGAATGGTACTTTCTCAGCAGAAACAGCCTACGTTGATAGTGTGTCTGTGAGGAAGCGAATTATCTCCAATTACCACTCTTCCTCGCTATTCCTACAGCATTCAAGTGTGTCAAGCCAGTCATGAATTACTTTTCCTGATATTGACCTGGTTCATATTTCTATTGGTTTTGTATGGAATACATATAAAGCATTTGTGGATGGAGAAAATTTCATAGACCCCACTCCTGGACAAAGAACTACAGACAAATAAGGGCTTCTGGGAGAAAGAGTTGGTTATCCCCAGGGATGAACCCTTTAATTGACAATCATACACAACCAATCTTTAACAGACCCAGTCTGACGTATGTGTGTGTTTAAATTTATAAAAAGAAAGAGACTGTTGGCGCACTTTTAAAACTCTTTTATTTACATTTCTTATATCCTCTTTTCCCTACTCCACCCCAGTCCCTTCCAACACCCCACCACCAAGTAGGAGAAAGGGTTAGTGGAAGTGGGAACACAGTTCTTTCTTAGCTGCTTCCTGCTGGTCATGGCTGTCAGCTTCCTAGGAGCCAGTCCAGCACTTGTTTTAGGAGATCTCCACCTTCTTGTCTCACAACAGAAACCAGGAGCAGCAAGAGAGAAGCAAGAGGAGCCTTTTTCTTTCTCCTCTCTCCACTCTCCTACCTCTGGCATTTATTCTCTCTCTCTGGAGTCCTCAGACTCAAACTATTTGCAGCTTGCAAAGAGCTACTCTCAGAACCCGCATGAGGTGAATAGTCTGCTGCTGTGGACCATCTGAATCAGTCTCACATCCCACACCTGGGACCAAAATAAAAGCATGTTTATGTCCAAAACAAGGGACGGTGAATTTGAAAGTGAGCAAGATACAATAAATGAAAGGGGTTGGAAGGAGGCTTTGGACGGGGGAAATTATGCATTTTTAATTATTTTTAATTTAAAACAAAAATTTTAAAAGATCACATATAATGATAAAGCAACAACTGCAACAAAGAAAAGTTAAATGAAAAAAATGGCAGAAAATAAACCAGCATGTACTGAGATGATTAGGAGGCTATATCTTGATCATATAATAATTAATTTCCTTAATGTTGGCAGTATTTACAATCAGTCTTATAATTTTTGCATTAATTAAACTTTTGATTAATGTATGCAGTGAATAAATAATACTATAAAATATATACAAAACTCTAAACTTAATTCAAATATCACAACTTTGGTTCATAAATACTGCTCTAGAAATGTTTTATGGAATCTACATATATATCTATATACTTTAAGTGAATAAAATTTTACTACATTGACTCATGTCAGTAAGTAAACGTGTATCATCATTCTTTCTGCTGAAGACTATTTCATTGCATTATGATAACATGCCATTATTAAAGGATGAAAATTTTGATTGTACTTATATTACAGAAAAATTAAATGAAATTTTGAAGTTTTATATAAAGTTACACATTCTCAGAATCACAAATATTATTTCAAATTAAACTATATTCCTCACATCAAATATTAGCACACAGCTAAAAAGCTGGTTTCTTTTTCAATAGCATAACTTGGTGCTGACTCACAGCTGTTTCACAGAACGGAAGACCCAAGAATAGATTGACCTGCCTTTCAACAAAGATCATAGCTCAGAATAACTTTAGCCAGACTAAAGGAGAGTGTCTAGAATTAAATATGTACCTAAAAAATAAATAGTTGCAGCTAGTTTTCTATGTCAAGACTTTATAATACTGAATTTCACTAACCTAACAGTAATCCAACATGTTTAATATAAGTAACCTTATTAAAATTGTACACTATGAGTCTTGGAGAATGAGGTATTTTTCCATTTTCAAATAATTTGCATTTGTCATTTCTCAACTAATATTTAAATGAACTGACCTTGAGTGAGTAACCAAATGACATTGCTTCAGATAAAATTAAGGAATTGAAAGAACTCATATCTGTTTGCCAAGTTTATCATCTTCCCTGAGAAGATTCTTAATATTATGACTGACTTAAATGGAGCCAGTTTTTATGACTGGTAGGAAACAGACTCCAGTTTATTTTTCCTGTGCCTCTCTACAAAAATTAGTTGAAAATCAGATGTTATTTCGAATACTTCAATAAACTTCCAAAGATACATTTCAAGCTGAATTGACATTCTGAGTAAGAGACATCATTTATATTCCATATAGACATTTCTGATTATCCCCTAGGTTAGCCTACATCACATAATAATTAGTTCATTTGACTAAATAAAAGTCTCAACTAGTATATTTCAAGAAAGTACAGACCAAATGAGATTACGTTTCCACTGTGATGGCCAGATTTAAGAAGAAAGAAGGAAGTTGAACATGGTGGCATATGCCTGTAGTTATACTATTCAAAAGGAGGGGGCAAAAATTATCCAGTCTGAGGTCATCCTATGATACCACAACCCAGTGTCCAAAACAGTGAAAATTATCCAAAAATCAGGATAAAATCCCCAACAACCTCACAAAGCAGATGACAACATTTGGTAGAAAGGATTAGAAAATAGGAGTATGTATATTTTGATAATAACTTAAATTGTGAGAAAGAACTTGTCAAATCCTTCCTTACATTGTTTAACACAAAGTTCCCATGAGTTCTAGCAACCTCACCCTCATATTTTCACAAGAAACTTGTATGGAGATATAAGGAAGATGAGCAATGATCTTTCTGAAGAGTCATCTATACCACACTTGAACATATACCCCGGAGATGCTTCATCCTACCACAAAGACACCTGCTCAACCCTGTCCAGTGCTGTTCTTTTCCTGATAAATAGAAATGGAAAACACCCTAGATGTACTTCAATAGAAAAAAAAAATGCATTAAAAAGTGGTACTTTTTGGTCGGAGTTTCAGTCTCAGAAAAGACTCCTGTGCCAAGATTTCTTGGTTCTGTTGCTCTCCTTGTGGAGTTCCTGTCCTCTCCAGGTCTTTCTATCTCCCCTACTTTCATAAGATTCCCTGCACTCTGTCCAAAGTTTGGTTATGAGTTTCAGCATCTGCTTTGATACCTTGCTGGGTAGAGTCTTTCAGAGGCCCTCTGTGGTAGGCTCCTGTCCTTTTCCCTGTTTCCTCCCTCTTCAGATGTCCATCCCATTTTCCTTTCCAAATGAGGATTGATCATCTTACCCAGGATCCTCCTTCTTACATGGAGATAACCTAGAACCCCTGCACAGATGTATCCCATGGCAGCTCAGTGTCCAAGTGGGTTCCGTAGTAAGGGGAATAGGAGCTGTCTCTGACATGAACTCAGTGGCTGGCTCTTTGATCATTGCCCTCTGAGGGGAGAGCAGATTTACCAGGCCCCAGAGGAAGACAATGCAGCCAATCCTGATGAGACCTGATAGGCTAGGTTCAGATGGAGGCAAAGTAGTACAGTCCATATCAGAAGACTGGGGGAAGGGCACGGGAAGAGAAGAGGGATGGAGGGTAGTATTTGGGTGGAATGAGGGAGGGGGCTACAGCTGGGATACAGAGTGAATAAATTGTAATTTATAAAAATAATAAATTAATAAAAAAATAAAAAGTGGTACTTTTTTGTAAGATGGAGTACTACACAAGTCTCAAAAAAATGAAAGATGAAATTGATAGATAAGTCAGTTGAGCTAGAAAAAAAAAGTCAACCTGACTGAGGTTATCCAGACCAAGACAAATATGGTATGTATTTGTTTACATGTGGATATTAGCTATTAAATCAATGGTAATCAAGCCACAGTGTGTGAAACCACAGAGATTACATATAGAGTCATGTACTAAGGGGAGACAGTAAGACCTCCCTAGGAAAACAAAATGAAATAGGTAGTTATGGAGGATGGATGGATGGATGGATGGATATGGGTAGATGGACTGGGAGAATAATTGGGTATGAGAAAGAAAGTATAAGGGAGGGAATATGGAGAGACAGCTCCAATTAAGAGCCATTTGAGGGGTTAATATTGATACCTAATATAGTAGTTTTCTAGAATATTCCTATGAAAATGATCCAAATGAAATTGCAAAAATAATGGGGAAGACAAAGTCCCACCTGACCATCTCTCATCACCAAAAGAAGCTCCAGTAAAGGGCTTCAGTTACATCTGAATGAGTGGTTGGACAAAGCGGTCCCGTGGGAATTCCCAGTCAATGCAGGATGACACTAATGCTTCAAGTTGCTTTCCACAAACTGACAGCAAGACACCTCTGCTGAAGACAACACCTACACAATTCACTGAATGTAAAGAGGTTGAGTTGGCGCCCATAGAGAGCTGCACCCCTATGTGCTAACATCTTTGGTACTAGAAGGCTCTTTGCATGCACCCAAAAGAAACATCTAAACACCAACCCCAGCCACAAAACCTTTGATATACCATGGTGTCCAGCCTGCGAGATGTGCGAGGACATCAGTGCACAAAGTGGGAGAAACCACTCAATACACAATTTGACTGAAGGTCAACTCCTTGAGACCAGTCCATACCTGACACTGCATAGGTGACCAAGAACTTGAGACTAGATAGACCAGGGCCCTCGGATAAAAATAAAATGCTACCATTGTGGAAATAAAGAAAGCAAAAAAAAAAAAGAAAGAAAGAAAGAAAGAAAGAAAGAAAGAAAGAAAGAAAGAAAGAAAGAAAGAAAGACAGAAAGAAAAAAGACTCCTAATTATCTTCTGCTGTACTTACAGCTCAGCCATCATCAGAGATGCTTTCTACTGAAGCAGATGGAAATAGATACAGAGACCCACAGCCATATATTATGGAGTGTGAGAAAACTTGGAATCTCAAACCTAAATGAAATGCATCAAACTCCTCCCTTCATGGTTCAGGACTCTGCAGAAGCAGAGGCAGAAAGAGCGTAAGAGCCAGAGGAGATGAAGGAAATCAAGAAAACAAGGCTCTCTAAATCAACATGAGCAAAGCACATAGGAACCCACAGAGGCTGAGACAGCATGCACAGGCCCTACACAGGTCTGCACCAGTCCTACATTTGGCATCCGGTTTAGTGTTCGGTAGTGGATTCCTGGGTGTAAAAATGAGCGGGTCTCTGATTCTTGTGCTTTTCTTGATCTCCTTTCCTTTTGATGGTGTATTTTGTCCAATTCTGATGTGTGAGTTTTTCTTATATCATATCATCATATCCTATCATCTCATTTATATCCTATCCTATGCTATCATTCATATCTTATGCTTTTATCCCTTAGAAGCCTGTTTGTTTTCTAATGCAAGACAGAAAGGGGTGGATCTACATTGCAGGCCACACATGGAGGACTTGGAGTAGAGGAAGGGCAGCCATAATAAGGGTGTGTTACGTGAAAAAAATCCATTTTTCAAGAGGAGTAAAGAGAGAGAGGACAGTGGTTTTGCTAATACAGAAAGTAAAAACAATACAAATGGTCCTGAATGGGGAAACATAATGTAATACAGCCATATGGCGGAATAAATGGAACATTTTCAGTCAAATAAGAGTCCTTACACATGCTAAAACTCAAAAGTACCTTAAAAACGTGATGAGACCAGCCACTGAGAAACACTATGTATAATTCTATTAATTAAAAAATTGCAACAGAAAAACAAAAACTGTAGAGAAAGAAATTGAGATGGTGTTTTCTAGGGCATGATGGGTAAGGGGAGGAGTAATTGGTGTTGGATTTTGTTGTGGCTCTTTTTGCTCTTGCTCTGCAAACCACAAATGTGTGAATTACTTGTCAGTGAGTCTGGTAGCAATGCTAATAAGATTGAGTGCTGCTGCGATGTAATCTGTTGTGTAAATGAAAATCGAGGGGACTGGAAAGATGATTGAGCTGGTAAGGAAACTTACTGCTCCTCAGAGGACCTGGGTTAGAGTCTCAGCACCCACAGGGTGGCTCAGAACCAGCTCCAACTCCATTCCAGTGGACCCAGTCTGGCTTTGTGCTCTCTGCAGGAACCACACCCACATGTTCTATATACATATATGCAAGCAAAATACACGTGAACAAATATATTTTTAAAAAATTAAAGGACCTCTCTGTTAATAGATAGATCCTTCTCTGTCAGCAAATGGCAAAACAACTAGACACGGGGACAAAAATTGTATTAATTTTCCTGCATCTCTCCCTCACAGCTTACTTCTCTTCTGGCAGCTGATTTGCTGGCACCAACACATAATCTTTAGGCTTGAAAATATGTGGATTTAGTTACACAGGCATGCATACTGTAATATAGCTAGCTATTGTCTTGGGCTGTGCATTGTTCTTGTTCCATCAAGCTGTTGTTTGTAAGCCTGGCCTATTTGCAGATGAAATTTGTTGTGAGAAAAATGTTGAAGAGTTTAAATACAAGCTTCCATTTCTGTGGATAAGTTTATAATATTACTAGAAACAAGTCCCCAGTTTAACAGAGATGCTGGGTGTAATTTCAAATCCTTTTCTCTAAATCACTGCAAAGGCGCTAAGAAAAGAATACAGAGAAAAATGAAAGTGAAATCAAGGGAAAAATAACAGTATATAAAGCAGCTTTGCCCAGAGTGTGTCTCTTGGATCGCAGAAATACAGTCTTCGTGCTTCTGCAGGAAGATACGCAGTCTCGTGAGAGACTATCCCTCCTTGACATTCTCTTAAAAGCAGCAAGCAAACAAAAGCCAGGCGTGTTTTATCACCTGCCAAGAGTAAAGCAAGTCCCAACACCAGCTCAAGGGCAGAAGAAAAAATATAGTGCAGAGTAGAAAGGGTTAATGCTGAAAACATCATTATAGATTCTAAATCATCAGAGCATCTTCTTACAAAAGCAGCAATGATCCATTGAAAATGGGAACATCACATCAGTCCTCATGTAAATTCTATAGTTGATTTTTCAAAAATGAGGCAAGTCAAATCCATAACAAAATGAGGCAACTACTTCATTGAACTTTAAGTTGTTAGGAACTGGATAAGAACTAAATATATCTGTATGAATTCTTTGAGAAAAAAAAATGAGAACATAAGGAGAAATAGCAAGAGAAGGGCAAAGGATGATGCAAATAGTTAGAATAAGTCTGTCCCCTGAAAGAATGTGGATAAATAGCATTCAGGCAAAAACAAACAAAAAGGAGGTTTGTGTTCCCTCGTCAACCTCCAGGGCACCTTGTATAAATGGCTGATTCTAGGGGCTAAGGGTATAAAAACAAAGATGTGTCTAAAGTTCCATGATGTAATAATAAGTAAGAAAAATTTTTTTAAATGATAGGGCATGTTAGAAAAACATAGAAGCATCTTTGATGGGTCTCAGTCTAGCCAAACTCTAGACACACTTAGCATTAAATAAATGAAAATATTTGAAAAGGTGTTAGATAAATAGGTATTTGTGGATATATTTGAATATAAATAACTAAATACACGATATGAAATCAATACATAGCATGGTATGATGAAAACGTAAATAGAGAATTATTGAATTGGGAAAACATGCTATTTTGAAGACATCACACTCACAGTTGATTCAGACAAAAACACTAATTAATATATTTATGACTCAAATTTAACAGAAAACATGATTTCAAAATATCTGACTGTAATTTTGTCCCTCCTTACAGGGGTGATAACATACATTTTCTAGTACATAAGTGCCTGGCAGGCAACATTTGCTGGGGTGATCGAAGTTAATATACAGCTGATAGGAAAACTGGCTGCTCATGCCTTCAGACAAAATTCATAGAAAAAGTCACCCCAGGCTTCCACAGCGCTCTTATGAAAGTTTCAAAATGAGCTCAGAAAAACATAACACATTATAGACTAGAAAAAAAATGAAATGATACCATTATTTAGAGCTGTAGGTAAACTCTATGCTGCCACAAAAACTTTAGTCCATTATTAAGATGGTAATATTTCTATATAACCGTTCAGAGCGTACTGTAACTGCCCTGCAAAACCCCTCCATCACATGTTTCTCCTTCAGCAATAAGTGCAACTCTTTTTTCTTAAATTTCTCTTTAACACCACTAATCTATAGTTCTCTGTTACATAAAGAACCGTATCAATAGGAAATCACTACTGCTAGAAACAGCAAAGAAATGGCAAGCAAGAATAATACACAAATCATGGTAAAGAGTATATATAATGCAGCACAAGGCAATGGAAGAATAAAACTGACAGGAAGAAAAAACCGAGTAAAACTATAAAATACAGAGGGTGGGACTCTTAACAGGTGTTGGGAGTTTACATCCTGGGGTAGCAACACAGGAAAGCATTTAGGAGGTTGTGGCTGAATTAACTATTCATGTCCTCAGAACACAAGGATTGCACAGCTGGGGTAATATTTCAGATAAATTCCTCCATAAAGTCTTAAAAATTTGGGGTTGTTTGTGACAAAATGAAGTAAGAGGCATCTAGTGAATGCATCTTAGGGAAATGAATAACAAATATGAATGGATTCTACCAACAATGTGCAGGAGGAGGCAATGGTAGGTAGACACAGAGAATATCACAGAATGGTAGAACACAAAGGGAAAACCCGCAACTATACCACCTGTTCAAATTTAAATATTCAGAGATTCACAAAAGTATCCTATCCTACAACCCACTTACATATTTACAATGTTATTAAGCATGTTAAATTTTAAACGTGTAAGTAGCCATAATCAATTATGAATATTATAAAAATGAAAGTGTGATATTTTTTATGAATAAACAATGATGATGTGCCACAATTTCAAGTATTATGATTAATTCATATATTGATATATACTTCTCAAAAACTATAACACCTGGAATTAACAGTTACAAAAGAGTTTTTTTAAATTAATGTATCTACATTTTTGCTTGCATCAAGCGCTTGAATTGTGAATGATTTTGTGAAATATTAAAATAACAGAAATTTTTACTGATATAATTATTCATTTAAAACAAGCACTTCAAAACACTTCTAGTAGAAAATGTTAGCATTTCAGTGAATTATTCCAATTTTAGTTTTTCTACTGGCCTTTTGTTATGCGAAAAACTTAAAATAAGAATTGAATCTTGAAGAACCCAGTTAAATTCGCATCCTTTAAGCAAAGCAAAGTCCTGCTGTGTCTGTAATTGCCAGAAGGAAGCTCTTTGGATAACCATGGCCACCCACTGGCCAAGGAACCAAGGAATGATAGACCTTCAATAGTTTCTCCTGGACAGAGGAATGGACACTTCACTGTGATGTGGATGAAAGAGAAGAACTATGGGCACCAATAATTGGAAAGTCGCGGCGGAACTTTGATGAATTTAGAGAGCGCTGCAGTGAGAGGCTGCATCAAGGTCACGGGAAGAAATGCCGTCCTCTGTGGGCGTGGTGTCCTTGAACCTCTTTGTTTTCTCTCTATAATAAGATCAAAAGAGTAGAGCCGAGTCTATGCCTGGTTGTGCATAGTTGGTTCCCTAAGAGAATCAGTTAGAACTTCTGACTCTCACAAACAGTTCCACTCGCGTCTGTGCCGTTACCTGGAAACTTGAAAATAAGTTCTGCTTTTCCCATTTCTCATGTTGTTTAATTCTTAGTGATAAGCTTCACATACCAAGAACGCCCCTTTCTTCATGTGCAATTAGGAAAACAATCGGAGACTTTAAGACAGTCGGGAACCACCTGCCACTGGCAGGTTTTGGTGTTTTAGGACCGTCTGACCTCCGTGCGATGAGATAGCCTTAACAACAGAGATGCCTTGAAATGTCCTATTAGAAAACTAAACACAACTAGGCTTTTGTGTGTGTGTGTGTGCATGTGATATATATGTACAGTTATTTTATATATAATATGTAGTTTGTATATGATAGAAACATTTGTTTGAAACTACTAGATAACAGAATTAACAATTAGTTCCAGTCAAAAGAGTAATTATATGACAACACGGTATTTATTCTAAAAATAAATAAACATATACATACATAATAAAAGTAAAGACATCTCAATTACTATGGACAAAATACTTTAACTGAGGTAGGCATTTAGCACTATCACTAGTAAACTGAGTAAAAATTCGTTTACCTATGATCTGCATGTGTATTCACGTCCTTTTAAAGAAATATTCTTGCTTTCCGTTTTTGTCTTTAAAACCAAATATACAGATTTTCTCATTATTCTAAGGAAGCTTTCAGAAACTTATGAAATATAGTAAAGCTTTCTGGTGCTGTAGCTTGGAGATGAGGAGGCCTGTGGTTACTGAGCCTCACTGCAGCACACTGGTTATCTTTCAGTTTCTTTCCCCCAGCTTACATCTACAAATGGAGACTACAGCTAAACAGACCTTACAGTTCATTGTGTTGTGAGAGTTTTTCAGGTATACCTGGTAAAAAATTACAGCTATTTTCCCACCCAAGCTGGATTCTATCATCTAGTAAAATGTTTTATTCTCAGAAACCATCTCAGAGCTTCGGAGAGCCAACTGAGCTCTGTAGGAGTAGTCGGAAGGCGACTCCCCATGAAATATTGATGTTAAACTGTGGGGCTGAGGTGATCTCAATCGTGTGCTAACAGTTTTCTTTCTAAAGTCCATCCAACACTCTTGAGCTTCCAGAAGGGCTCGTCCTTGGACTGCTTGCATGCAGAGTCCTATCCGATCACCTCACAAGGAACAGGATTTGCCTCAAATGATTAAAATTTAGGTAAACGCCTATGCAGTGACTTCCACATTTAATTCTGGCTATGAAGCTGAACCAGTACTGTACTGAAGAAATGCCCAGACTTCATAAATTAAAAAATCTCTCTGCTTTGAAGCCTTGTTGAGTAAACCAAGCAGATAATATATTTATTTCCAGTTACATAATTAATTTATAATATTTTTAAAAATTGTTTTTGCATAGACTATTCACAATAAATAGCTTTAAAGATTTCAAAGCATCTACTAAATGTGCAAACATGCAAACTTACAACAATTATCGGTAAGTGGGTTTGAAAATAAGTAGACATTTAATGCTATAATTATACATTATATAAGCAATAAAATTAGACTAGTGTTGCATTGGATTATCAAAACTAGCTGTAAAGTGAAAGCAAACTGTCAAGTTTGCATTGCAAACAACAACAACAACAAAAAATTCGCAGACTGACTCCAATCTCATAAATTCACTGTATTTAACATGTCTCCACCTAAATTCTTACTTTACAAACCAGTGGCCATGGTACCTCCCCAGTCTCCTCTGCTTTAATTTGTCATATAAACTTCTTCCTTTTCTTTTTTTCCTTTTTTGAAAAGATATAATGTACACAGTGCTGGCATTCACCTTTCTTAGCTGAAACTTTAATTGCTCGGTGTTCTGCTAAACTCTTTTAATTACTCAAATATTTAAGATAAATGTCAAGATCCTTAATTAAGCAAAAACACCATCTACAATTCCTTCTGTGAGTTACACCCCTAAGAGCTACCATTTTCTCTTCCAGTGTTCCAAATGAAGTTCCAAAATTATTCGGAGCATGCACAATGTCACCGGAGTAATGAAGGGAAAATGAGGTTAATAGCTAAAGCATGAAGGGAAAAAAAATAACAGAATATGCAACCACAACAAAAGTATTGCAAAGAAAATAGCATGGGCAGTCAAAACTTTAAAAAATTAATAAAATGCAATAAATGGAGGAATTTTTGGAATTTGAGAAAGGTTTCAGTGCAGATTTGAGAAATGTGTGTGTGTGTGTTATTAATGAATGTTAAAGACAAAATGTCAAGAAATCATGACAATCACTTTTAAAGAGATACTGGACATTGAGTAACTGGGAATAAAAAAAGGTCCAGTAAGAAGATACCTGCAATTATAATTTGATATGGAAGATCTTCCACAATCTTACAAGTGAAATTTTCTAATAAAATGCCAAATGGCACGGCTGTCCCACTAGGGTAAACTGCATTCCAGATACAAACATCAAACTAGAGTGAAAGCCAGCCTCTGGTCTTACAGGGCAGTTAGGTGTTAAAGAGAAGCCAGTCACCGAGGTAAGTGGCCATCACCATCTCGGCTTTGCAGTTTCCTGTACGTGCCTGGCACCGATTGCCATGTCTATTGCTTAAGCTACTTAAATTCTGGCCTAAAGTTATGTTTCACTTATATCTCTCCAGAGTCCTTTGCTGCTCCAGTTACTAGAGTCAACAGTGAGGAAAAATGGGATGGTGACTGATCCTGGCTCTGCTCAGAATCCATTTGTCTGCCTAAATAGAGCTTAGGCACTGCACACATAGACATTTAAAATGACATCTTAGAGGGTGAAGGAACTTGGTTTTTATATGAAGCATAACATAAAAAACTGACAAGAGGCCATAAACCAACATGACATATTGACATAAATACAAAATAACAAATCGAATCCAAAAGTCTGCGACCTATTCTCATGCAGTTTTTGTTTTCTCATCTGTGTCCATGTCTCCCTGATATATTCATTAGGAGTCACTGACTACATTACATGTATGAAGAATTTAAGAATTACTACATTCTAAAAATTATATATACTGATGAGAACACATATATGCATGCTAAAATACTTATAAGTTTTATAGTGTCTAGATTAGATGATCCCTTTTTCTAGCATTATTTTAATGTTCTAAAATAGACATGTGTTTTTGAGATCCAAAGTAGAGCTCAGAGCTGGGACAACTACTGTCTCTTACTGAAGACATCAATGTGCTGCAGACAACAGCTGCAGGACTTTGAAAATGTAAGAGCCTCGACCAACCAGATTTTTTTCTTGTAGGTAAAATTCTACCTAAACAAAGGCCATGCTCAAAAGCATATTTATGAACCCAAAGCATATGCAAGAGCAGCTATGCAGGTGAAAGGGACCTCATTTACATATGTCAAATTAAGTCTTCATGTTCATAAAAGGTGCCAGAAATTTAAGTGGGTTTTAAATAGGTCAGAAAAAAAATCTACTCAGCTTTCTACAGGGTTCTCAGCTACAGCAAGTGATTCTATCATGAGGCACTGCTTGAGGAAAGGCCAGAAATGGCTGCCCAGTACTGAATAAATTCTCCTCGGTGACCTTTCCATAACAACTTTTTCATTTCCCATAATGTGGAGACAATTAGTGTTAAATTACGTGTGTGTGGAGCCAAGCAGCAAACTTCGAAGCAGAGGTTTCACTGGAAAGATTGTTGGGGAATGTGTAATAGCAGTTCCTGACAAGTAACAGAATTGGAGAATGCCCAGCTCCTTCCCTTAACAGAGGAGAAAATGGATGTCTAAACACTTCCGCCAACCCAGTGAGCCCAGGGAGCAACTTTGTCAGCATATTTCTGGGACCCACAATTAAATTCTTAGGCTAGTAACCTTTCCATTAACATAATGGCTTATATTTCTAAATAAGGCTGCTGTTCTATTCATCACTCATTCAATTAATAGTCTTTTCCTGATATGAATGAGATTGTTCCAAACATTGACATTAGAAAAACTTTATGACTACGTGTAGCTTTCAAAAGCTTAGTAACTCATGTTGGTTTTAATAAGAATGGCCATATAGGCTCAAACATTTGAATGTGTAGTCAACCATGTGTGCCATTATTTGAAAAGAATTAGGAGGTATAGCCTCGTTGGAAGAATTTATCACTTGGGGTGGGCTTTGAGGATGTGAAAGCCCAGGTCAAACCTGGTATCTTTCTTTTTCTGCCAACCGAGGAGGCAGATGTAGAACTCTCAGCCCCTTCTCCAGCATCATGTCTGCCTGTGTGTTGCCATGCTCCCTGCCATGATTACAATGGATTAAACCTCTGAAACTATAAGCAAGCCCCAATTAAATGTTTATTTTCTAAGCGTTGCAGTGGTCATAGTGTCTCTTCACAGCAATAGAACAGTGATTAAAACAGTAAGTTTTCTATCCTCAGAATGTACAGTATTTGCTCAATACATAGACTTTCAGGATTTTGCTGTTTATTGTTTTATTTCATTCTGGTGAAGGAAACAAGTGTCTTTCCTTTCTACCTGGAATAGTAATTATTAGGCTGCAAAACATGCTTAATTTAATGTATACATTAAGTCCTTCTCAGATGCAGAAGTCAAGGATTTAATGCGTATGCTAAAGGTTTGTGAGCAAAAAGGCCAGAGAAGACCGCAGTCATGTGGTGGTCTGAACGGGAATGGGCCCCACAGACTCTGTGTTTGGATGCTTGGCCCAGAGGGAGTGGTGGTAGCTGGAGGCAGTGTGTCACTACGCGGACAGGATTTTAGGCATCTTATGCTCAAACTACAGTCTCCTGCTGCCTGAAGAGGAGGATGTAGAACTCTTAGCTCCTTCTCCAGTACCACGTCTGCCTGCAGGCTGCCATGTTTCTTGCCATGAGTATAATGGCCCAAACATCTAAAACTGTAAGATAGCCCATATTAAATGTTTTCCTTTATAAGGGTCGCTGTGGTCACGTTGTCTTTTCACGGGAATAAAAACTCTAACAAAAACATAGCCAAATAGGAACAATGGCAAAGAAACGATCAGTGAGGACGAGAAGAAAGTCTCTGTTGACGTCATTCTATGAATAATTCTATGAATAATTAAGAATTACGAAGATAGGTTTGGGAAGTCATGCATTTGTCCCAACCAAATTTTACTTAAAACCAAACAAAAAAATTGCACAATTTTGAAAAAAATTAATGAATAAATGGTAAGGTGAAACTACTTATTTCCAGTTTATTACTAATTTCACTTTCTATCACAGTGAAAAACATCTTAAATAATCTTTGACCATCCTGTTAATTTCTTCTGCTTTAGTATTTTTAAATAATCAAAATGAATGGATAAGATATTAGATAAAACTTAGAGTTAGTAAAAATCATCAACAAGTTATTCAGATTCTTAAATAATCCTATTAGGGTCTGTTTTCTATCAGGTTCTCCAAAATTTTAAATATTCAACTCAAATATTTCTATATCACCCTTCAGAAATGAGTATTTATTACACATAACTCACCCTAATTGCTTTTATGTTAAAACACATATTACTTCATCAAATTAGTCAGCCTTAAATATATGTGTACACACACTTGTGTGTGTATATGTATTTACACACACACACACACATATATATAATAGTACTCTTCTCATTACCTTGTATTTTGAAAGTATACTACTAACTGTTTTATTTTATGTCTCAGTAATGATCTGGTTAAAATAAAAATGCAAAGTAGAAAAATTCAGCAATCCTGGGCGATGAGTCCACTTATTGCTGACTATCACATATGTAGATGTTCCACACATTACACCTCACAGGAAAAGGTGATTAAATATTATTTTGGTGCTGCGTGTGGTGGTGCACACCTTTAATCACATCACTCAGGAAGCAGAGGCAGGCAGATCTCTGAGAGTTCAAGGCCAACATTGTCTACAAGATAAGTCCAGAACTGCCAAGACTACAAAGAAAAAACATACATACATACAATTGTATGTGTGTGTGTGCAATTAATATTCTATATGATAAAACAATAAGACTGCTTTGCTTAACTATGGGCGCTTTATCTTACACATCTCATCTGTTAATTGGTTTTATTTTATTGACTCTTCATTATAGCTGAAAAAGTGACCTGAGAAAGGAAAGAAGATGTAAAATAAGTTTTCTGTTCTTGAAGTATTCCTCACGCCTCTGAATTTCCACTCCACTTCCTTGACCTGGCAGGTCATTAGCCAAATACGCAGCTTCTACCTTGGGCAGCGTATGACTGGAGAACTAGAGCAAGCAGAATGCATGTTTCCACTGCCATTCCCTGCTGTTGCACACTAGCTCTCCCTAGAAATATCACCAAGCCTGTGAAGTCATTACCATTTATTACATATGATAATATTCTTAAGATGACTATTTCCCATGGAAGTCAGTGTCTGTCAGGCGTCCTAAGTGTCCACTGAGCACACTGAGTGCCTTCAGAGCACACCACCAGCACTGCTGTATCTACAGTCCTCGATTGGAGTTTTTGTTTATTTCTGAGAAATTTAATTACATTTCTTCCTTTCCTTTCCTCCCTCCAAAGGCCCTCATAAACACCCTTGCTCTCCTTCAAATGAACAGCCTCTTCTTTCAGTAATTATTAGTGCATGCATATGTATGCACACACGTGTATTTCCACAGATATACTGCCCACTCCACATACTATTACCAGTATGCATGTTTTTAGGACTGACCATTAGACACTGGGAAATCAGCTGTTGTTCTCTTTCCTGTGAAAGGTCATTTCTCCCATTCCCAGCATTCCTCAGTAACCTACACTTCCTTGTGTTAAGGCTGAAGCTCATGGGCTTTTCCCCACCCACTTTGGCTTGTCCATTAGTGCCATCCTTGTTGGGCTCACATTTGGACAGACATGTTAGTGAGACTATGTGTTTAGCTTTGGATGTGGCTAGGAGATACCATCTCATAACTTGATCCTCTGTCCTTTACGATTTTCCATCCCCCTTTCTGCAATGTTGCCTGAGCCTTGGGTAGAGGAGTATGCTGTCAGTGCTTCCATAGGGACTGGGTTCTGATACTTTGCATTGTCATTAGCTATGGTTTTCTGAAGTGGACTCTGTCTGTTGCAAAGGAAAGTTTCCTTGATGAGGAACGAAGACTATATTTAGCTGTTTTTATAAAGACAAATATTTTTAGATTGTAGTTATGGATTATATTGGTTTAGTAAATTAATGATTGCAGATACTCCTGCAGTAAGCACATTTCACTAAGTAGTTAGCAATGTACCAAGTACCAGACATTGTTTCTCTCTTGGTCAGTGAATCTAATGTCCAGTTAGAGAGCTATTGATCACCTCCAAGGTATGATTACTTCATTAAAGCATTTGTCAGACTCTGGATGACTTAAAACAATGAGTAAATAATGAGGTGGTCCAAGTTTGGTCTTTTTCCTGAAGAGGGGCAATAGTATTAGCTCCTTTAAAGGAATAACAGCCTTTTGCAATGTCAGCTCTATGCTTAATCAAGCTATCAAACTTTGTAGCAATTTTTTAATTGAAAAGATTCTTTTCTCATATAATAAATACCAACCACAGTTTCCTCTTCCTAGCTCTCCGACACACACCTCCCCTCTCTCCACATGATTCCCCCTTCATTTCCTCTTCAGAAAAGGGCAGGCTTCTAAAAGACAGCAGCAAAATAGAATAAAACAAGACACAAGACAAAAGCCCTCATACCGAGGCTGCACAATGCAACCCAATTGGAGGAAAATATTCCCAAGTGCTTCCATTGTTAGGAAACTCACAAAAACACCAAGATAAGGTCCTGTCCCAAGGCCATTTTGTAATTTTACATTGTTACGTGGAGCGTCAAATTCTACACAAAGTTGTTACTTAATATCAGTAATTCATTAATGATGATGTGTCAGTTAAAGTGTACAAATGACAATATGGAAAGAAAGGAAAAAAGTTGTTATGCATAAGTATTTAGAAGAGCATGATATTAAAGCCCATAATAGCACAGAATGATCAGCTCAAACAGAAAGGAACATACGTCATTATTACCTCACTTTAACTAACCAATATATTTAATTAAGCAGCTGATTCCTCTGAGACTACAGATACACAAAGGAAGGGAGAGCGCTCCATTGGTATCCGTAGAGCTGGACAGTCGCCTTTTTCTTGTTAATAATTTTGATGTTTCACATCTAGTGGATGGGCTTGCTGTCCTACTGTTAAATTGTTAATGTAATTGTCAACTTATATTTCATGACACCCCAAAAGCTGAACATTTGGCAAGTGTGTGTACATATTT
This sequence comes from Meriones unguiculatus, assembly GCF_030254825.1. Classification (NCBI taxonomy): domain Eukaryota; kingdom Metazoa; phylum Chordata; class Mammalia; order Rodentia; family Muridae; genus Meriones; species Meriones unguiculatus. Next base: position 111,206,767 of record NC_083356.1, read on the forward strand.
TGTGCTTATCACTGCAAAATTCACCCCCAGTACCTTTTTCTTAGTCTGTGCTAGAAGGCTAAACATGGCTCTGTATGGGAAAATTATCTACAAACAAATACTAGTTACATTTGTATATAATAAAATTTCACAGATATTTGGCACAAAAACACATTCTTGTATTTTATTATAATTGATTATATGGCAACAAGAACAGTTTCAGTTTTAGAGAGAAATCATAATCAACTGTGACTTTCAGATTGATTAGTAAATACAATCAATATATTGAATATCAAAGATATAGGCTATGTGATAATTTTGTGTGTTTTAGTGAGTATATGATCATTTAGGAGATCATGTGCCTTATAGGAAAAAAACAGATATAAACACATATAATTCATGTGTGAATAACTAATAAGTAATTATGCAAGCAACTATCATGACCAAATATGAAAATCAACTATAGCAGAGAGTGTAAAAATCTCTCCAAAGATTTTTAAGAATTAGAATTCACAAATCATATATATTTAGTTTTTTTAAATAAGAATTTTTAAATAAGCTATAATAATTTTAAAAGGCAAGCAATAATAAGTACATAGAGAAATAGAGATACCTATGTTTCAATAAATCTTTATAAAAGTAGTTGACAGGGTTGACCTTGACACTATAAGTTTTCATGCTTATAAAAGAAAGAAATATATGTTAAACTTAAAATATGGTATAAATCCAACATTTATTGAAAATTAATGGCTTTAATTCAATTCATTTTAATCTTTTAATTTATTGGGCATGTAAATAAAGAGTTATAGAAGTCAGAATGTTTATATTTAATGTGATATTACAAATTTTGATGTTTATATAATTTCTTCCTAGAAAATTCAATATGTGAGAGACGTTTTTAAAGAGTCAAAGTAATAACAGTAAAAATGCATGTAAGTGAAATACTCACATAATTTTATATATCCAATTTTAATTACTATAAGACTTTAAACACATATTATAAATTAACACTAATGTTTTGACTATATTCTTATGACTCATATATCAAGTTCAAATATATTTTTTAAACGTACTATTGCATTTTCTACAAGTGACATTTTGGCATGGCCAAAAACACTAAATATTTGGCCTTGATGATAGAAGACTTCAACCGTGTGTTCTAAGTCATGAGATGGGCACTGAGACTTCAGATCAATACTTTTTGGTTATAGAACTTGTTGTGCCTTTCTCAAAGAGAGAAAATTGTCTATGATGTAATCACATATCATGATATATGCTATGTACATATAAGTTTGGAGTATATAATAAAAATTGTAACATAATCCCTCTAATAATGTTGTACTTGGTAAGACATTTTACTATAGACTAATGTCAATTTTTAAACTTACTCTAAACTTATGCTTTACTGTATAGGTTTTACATTTGTATTTGCCTGCTATATAACTCCCGTTTAAATATAAACAATTAGGTGCCTTTTTGCCATAACACTGTAGCTGTACAAAAATAGAATATTTAAAAATGTAATTAAAATGGAACCTATAAAAATGGTTTAGAAAATAAATGTAACATATTTAGAACTAATATATGAAATTTCACCTGTACATGTTCTAAATCTGAATGTTAAAATCAAGTTTGTATCATATTACTAATATATGAAATTCACAGTTCTGCTTGACAGTGTAGTACTTTAAAGTAAGACAATATCAGAGTAGAATTGATAAAACTATGTCATATCCGTGTATACAGATATCACAGGGAATCACATTATTTTGTACAAATAGCACACAAGAGAATAAATGATTAGAATTCTACTTTAGAGAAAAATAAGTAAGTAACTTTTAGAATAAACTTGAATGAATAAAGTGTATCTTTACTAGAAAAATAATTGCTTAGCATCCCTTCTGATGATGTGCACAAAATATTCCAACCTTCAAAGTAATAAAAAAAACATCAAATAATATTATTTAAAGAATAATTGTAGTTCTTAACAGATGGAAAAAGTATTTATATATTCTAAAATATAATATAAAATATAAATTTTACTTTATAGTGATAAATAATAGATATAAAATGAACACACTTAAAGAGATGCTCAACGTCCTTAGCCATTAGAGAGATGCAAATCAAAACAACCCTGAGATTTCACCTTACACCCATCACAATGGAAAAGATTAAAAACTCAAGTGACAACACAGGCTGGAGAGGTTGTGGAGAAAGTGGAACCCTCATCCATTGCTGGTGAGAATGTAAACTTCTACAACCACTTTGGAAATCAATCTGGTACTTTCTCAGACAACTAGGAATAGTGCTTCCTCAAGATCCAGCTATACCACACTTAGGCATGTATCCAAAAGATGCTCAAGTACACAACAAGGACAGTTGCTCAACCATGTTTGTAGCAGCTTTATTTGGAATAGCCAAAACCTGGAAAAAACCAAGATGTCCCTCAATGGAGGAATGGATACAGAAATTGTGGTCCTTTTACACAATGGAATACTACTCAGCAATTAAAAACAAGGAAGTCATGAAATTTGCAGGCAAATGGTGAGATCTAGAAAAGATCATCCTGAGTGAGGTATCCCAGAAGCAGAAAGACACACATGGTATATACTCACTTATAAGCGGATACTAGACCTATATAAGATAAACATGAAAATCTGTACACCGAAAGAAGATAAACAAGAAAGAGGACCCGGGGCAAGATGATCAATCTTCACTTAGAAAGACAAATGGGATGGACATTGGAAGTAGGAGAAAACAGGACAGGAGCCTACCACAGAGGGCCTCTGAAAGACTCTACCTAGCAGTGTATCAAAGCAGATACTAAGACTCAACCAAACCTTGGGCAGAGTGCAGGGAATCATATGAAAGAAGGGGAGTTAGCATGACCTGGAATGGACAGGAGCTCCACAAGGACTAAATATATCAGGGCACAGGGGTCTTTTCTGAGACTGATTCTCCAACCAAGGACCATGTATGGATATAACCTAGAGCCCATGCTTGGATGTAGCCCATGGCAGCTCAGTATCCACGTGGGTGTCCTAGTAAGGAGAAGAGGGACTATTTCTGACATGAACTCAATGGCTGGCTCTTTGACTTTCCCCTGTAATGACCTGCTCTGGTGTTGTTATCTTTATATCCATAAATTAATGTATCCTTTCTTTTTAATTTTTTTTTTGCTTGATAATATCAAACTATCCTTTATATAAAAGTTGAAATTTTTATCTCCAAAGTGAGCATATAGAGAGTATGCAAAACTATTAATGTGAAACAATTACATGGTCCAGTTTTCAATTTCAGTCATTGTATTAAATATTTAATATAAAGTTTTAATTTCAAAGATAATTTCTGTTAAATTTGTATGAAATAATAGACAATAAAAGAAAAAGAATAATTACTATAATCCATGTTTTTGTACCTTGTCATGAGACTCCGAAACAGTAAGTGACCTTTATTTATTTTTATTTTTTATTTTTTTTATTTTTTATTTTTTTTTATCAGTTACATTTTATTAACTCTGTATCCCAGCCGTGTCCCGATCCCTCATTCCCTCCCAGTCCCTCCCTCCCTCCCTCATCTCCACCGTGCCCCTTTCCAAGTCCACTGATGGGGGGACCTCCTCCCCATTCATCTGATCCTGTTTTATCAGGTATCTTCAGGACTGGCTGCAAAGCCCTCCTCTGTGGCCTAACAGGACTGCTCCTCCCTTCGGGGGTGGGGAGACCAAAGAGCCAGTCATTGAGTTCCTGTTAGAAATAGTCCCTGTTCCCCTCACTTTGGGAAACCAATTGGTTACTGAGCTACCACAGGCTACATCTGAGTGGAGGTTCTAGGTTATATCCATACATGGTCCTTGGTTGAATGTCAGTCTCAGAAAAGACCCTGTGCCCAGATATATTTGGTCCTTGTGGAGCTCCTATCCTTTCCCCATCAGACTAACTCCCCTTCTTTCTTATGATTCCCTGTACTCTGCCAAAGGTTTCTGTAAAGCAAAGGATACCGTCATCAAAACAAAACGACTGCCTACAGATTGGGAAAGAATCTTCACTAACCCTTTATCTGACAGAGGACTAATATCCAGTATATACAAAGAACTAAAGAAGCTGAAAAGCAGCAATCCAATTACAATTAAAAAATGGGGAACAGAGCTAAACAGAGAATTCTCGACAGAGGAATATCGAATGGCAGAAAAACACTTAAAGAAATGCTCATCCTCATTAGCCATCAGGGAAATGCAAATCAAAATGACCCTGAGATATCACCTTACACCCATCAGAATGGCCAAGATGAAAAACTCAAGCGATAACACATGCTGGAGAGGTTGTGGAGAAAGGGGAACCCTCCTCCACTGCTGGTGGGAATGTAAACTGGTACAACCACTCCGGAAAGCTATCTGGCGCTTTCTAAGACAAATAGGAATAGTGCTTCCTCCAGACCCAGCTATACCACTGCTAGGTATATACCCAAAGTTTGTTCAAGTACACAAAAAGGACACTTGCTCAACCATGTTTATAGCAGCTCTATTTGTAATAGCCAGAACCTGGAAACAACCCAAATGTCCATCAACGGTGGAATGGGTACAGAAATTGTGGTATTTTATACAATGGAATACTACTCAACAATCAAAAAGGAGGAAATCATGAAATTTGCAGGCAAATGGTGGGATTCTGAGTGAAATATCCCAGAAGGAGAAAGACAAACATGGGATATACTCACTTATATAGACCTATAAGATATGATAAACATAATGAAATCTATACACCTAAAAAAGATAATCAATTGAGCGGACATGGGGTAAGATGATCAATCCTTGTTTAGAAAGACAGATGGGATGTGCATTGAACGTATGACAGGAGTCTACTGAGCGCATCTGAAAGACTCTAACTAGCAGTGTTTTCAAAGCAAAGACTCTTTTTAATTTTTTAAATACCATATGGTAATGAACACAGAAACTCAGATATGGATAATGTGTAGGAAATAATAGTGAGAATTCTGGGACAGTATCATTGAAACAATATTTTCCAGAAATAACAGAAGTGTTGCACACATGAACTCATAGCAGCTGTGACTGCATGCGTAAGACCTGTAAAGTGTGAAGACAGCCCAACTCCAAGCACGGACTGGCAAGTGACTCATCAAGTCCCAGCTGAAGAGGTCCTGGTCAGCTGTTGTAGAAGGGAGTCAGTTTTCTTCAGCGATGCAGCCCTGAGAGGCCACCCATGTTCCTAGAGAGGGTTTACACTCATGAACATACAGGCAGAAATAAGTGGACTCATTGGTTTCAAAAAATAGCATGGCCATGTTATATTGGACAGAAAAAGATGTGTGTGGGGGGAGATGGAGGAAACAGAATGAAGGAGGGTTTTTTCAAAGCCCTTCATATGAGTGCATGAAATTCTCAATATATACATATATAATTATATACCCGCATGCTCAAATTTGTGATAGTTTCATATTAGCAGCAAGTATTATGCACATACGTATCTACATAAGCTAAAGTTAATAATTTTCACCTTTCTTTTACTATATGTGCAAATTTGAGAACTCAGATCTACACTTGGATTCTAAATCTAATGCTGAGCTCATGTCATTTTCTGTTCTTTCTCATTAAGTACTATTGATCTTTATATGGATATTCAAGGCCAAAGGAAGAGCTGGAAAATTGAGTTGTTTAATAAGTGCTTTTCCAAGGCTGCATTGTTATATTGAAAACTTAATTATAAACAACACGGGCTACACTCACAGTGACAATCCTGCTCATCATCCCATCATTCAAACAGATTGAAACAACTACAACTGAGAAACTTGTTTTCTTTATTTTCAAAAAGTAGCATTATAATAAAATGTCAAGTTGGGCTTCGTGTAACTTTCTTATAATGTTCTTTATTCCCCACTCAGCTTTTTGTCAAGCTTTGATTAGACAGGTGCATTATCCCCTAACTTTTGGAAAATAAAAAAAAAATCTATGTTCAATGAAAAATCCCCATTTATCAATTCTTCACGCTGAGAATTGTGTTGTTCACTGCATTTTGCTCTTTAAAAAGTCCTTTGTGCAAATATTTCAAACATATATCTTCATTGGCCTTTCTACCCTCCTTCCTTTCACTCAAAATGAAATGGTAAGCAATTAAACCAGGTTGCTATATTTGGTGTATCTAAACTTCACAAGTTGATAGCATAATGGTTTTAATAAGTGCTTTAAATGTAACATGTCGACACGTTGACACCTGAGCTTTTGTGTCCTGCAATTTTATTTTCTCACATTCTATTGTTACACCACAAGAACAGAAATGTGATCAGAGTGAATGTTTCTTGTTTTCTGTACTTCTGAGTTAGCTCTGATACGTGCATTTAACACACCTACGTTAAACTGCTCAAGGTGAAATGTGTGCTAAGCGAGATGAGAATTATATGGGAAGAGCACAGGGCTTGTGATAAGGTCCTTCACATCTCGGTGTCCTCATGATTGAGAATAAAACTCATCAGCATATCAGGTGTTTCATGAACTCTACTGAATCAGCCATAGTTTATGAAAATAAATAAATAGTGACCTTGATTTACATTTGATATCAGCACCTTCCTTGAGAAGGTACTGCTGATGGGACTCTAGAGGGTAGGCATTATATCATGGGTTATGAAACAATCTGGTCATAATGGCTTTCTCAAAACAAGGCTTAAGTGTTTACCTGTGCAGATGGCACATGACATTTGGCAGTGTTCCTGATGGTGCTAGTTGTATTATTATACCTGATAAATTTATTTTGCTTAGAAAAAGATGTAAAAGTACCTTTTATTCACCTGATGTAATTGTTGTCTCTGAGGCTCACTGCCTCCATCTGCTGACCTAGGCCTCGTCCTGGAAGCTTCTGGCCTCTATACAATCTAACCTAGGCCTAGTCCTGGAAGCTTCTGGCCTCTATACAATCTAACCTAGGCCTAGTCCTGGAAGCTTCTGGCCTCCATCTGCTGACCTAGGCCTCGTCCTGGAAGCTTCTGGCCTCTGTACAATCTAACTTAGTCCTAGTCCTGGAAGCTTCTGGCCTCTATACAATCTAACCTAGGCCTAGTCCTGGGAGCTTCTGGCCTCCATCTGCTGACCTAGGCCTCATCCTGGAAGCTTCTAGCCTCTATACAATCTAACCTAGGCCTAGTCCTGGAAGCTTCCAGCCTCCCTACAATCTAACCTAGGCCTAGTCCTGGAAGCTGCTGGCCTCTATACAATCTAACCTAGGCCTAGTCCTGGAAGCTTCTGGCCTCTGTACAATCTAACCTAGGCCTAGTCCTGGAAGCTGCTGGCCTCTGTACAATCTAACCTAGGCCTAGTCCTGGGAGCTTCTAGCCTCTACAATCTAACCTAGGCCTAGTCCTGGGAGCTTCTAGCCTCTATACAATCTAACCTAGGCCTAGTCCTGGGAGCTTCTAGCCTCCATACAATCTTATCTAGGCCTAGAATGTTTTCAGCCTCTGAGAATTAATGTTGAATAAGCTCACCTTTTATACCTCTTTTTGAACTCCTGCTGGCTGGTTCAACCCAACTCGCTCTGGCTCAAACTCCTCTCTTAGCTGACTGATTAAAAATGGCTTCTATTCTGGCCTCTGACTCAATCTGCTTGATCTCATACTAACTTTGGCAGAATGTTCTAATCTTCTGGCTCCTTCTCATTCTCTGGCTTCTTCATCTTCACCTGTGTCCAGCTTGTTCCATCTTCAGTCTCTCTCTGTAAAACTCTCCCGGCAAAAAAACTGTCTCTGAATTAGAGGAACTGAACTGCCATGAACTCAGCTCTACTGCACTGCCTCTAGACTCCTTCTCAAGCAAACTCTGAACAGCACTCACTCGAACTCAGAGGTCCGAGTGCCTCATCTTCTGAATGCTGGGATTAAAGGCGTGTACCACCATGCCTGGATCTAAGCCTTTCTTTACCTGAAACTTGCTTTGTACCAGGCTGGCCTTGAGCTCAGAAATCTGCTTGCCTTCTCCTGGGATTAAAGGCGTGTCTGTATTTCAGCCAGATCACACAGGCCTAGAAGGTCTTTGGATATGATCTCTTGCCAAAGCATCCACGTCCTGAATTAAAATTCATCTCCAAAAAGATCTCATTCATCATTTCTAATTTTGATGGGTTTTTTTTTGTTTTGTTTTGTTTTGTTTTAAATAGGGACTATGAAACAAGGTGTTCTCATGTAAAACTTTTCATTTATGGAGATTTAGTTTCTGGTTCAGAGCCAAATTATCTTGGTCAATCTTTAGGTTCCCCCATAAACACTTACTGTTTATTGTGTCTGAACTAGCATTCATATGACTATAAGGTAAACTTTTGAAATACGTATATATGTGTGTATATATATATATATGTATATATATATGTATATATATAGTCATTAGATAGCACAGATAATCTACAACAGAGAATTCCTTGTTTTGCTGAGACCCACCTACCTTACACCCTCACCAACATGTCTTTTTTTAACACTTTCTTTAACTGTATAACTATAAAAACGTCAGGAAACATTTTCACATTGGATCATGGTATTTCAGACAGTCTGAATTCACAGTCTTATGCTAGGCTATGATCATACTTAAGTCCATAATAAACTGTGTCTTATTAGTTTTCAGGACCATGTTGATGTTAGGCTGACAGACCTCATTCCAGAATCAGTCTGAGACCAGCTTTAGGCTGCGGAACAGGGAGAGTCTGAACACAGAAGTGATTGTTTCATATATGTATATGCAAAGTGTGTGTGCTGTATATGGTGGGATAGATTGTGTACCCCAAAGAGTTTTGTCTACCAGGATCTCCTGAAGATGAGCTTGATTAGACAAATGAAGCATATAATAAATTGAGAATGTTTTAAAGGTCATGATTTTAGATTCGTAGACTCCCTAACGTTGAAGAGTAGCACGTGTCCTTACTGAGAATCAGACCAAAGGAGACAACTACGGAATAGAAAGCCATGTGAGAGCAGACATCCCTAAGAACAAGCAACACTTGGCACTACCAGAAGATGGAGGAGGCAGAGAAATGCACTCTTCTAGAGTCTTCAGCAATGTGGGTGTGATAACGCATTGATTTTGGATTTCTTTAATGAAGAACTGTGATCAGTTGCTATGTTACTGCCTCAAACCAGCACATTTGTTGTATTAATTTTACAATTCAAGGAAAATGTAATGTAGATCAGAAGATAGCTTTTCTGAACTCAGAGTCAGTGAAAGATTGTTTCAGTGGGCAGTTGTTATATGTCAGCATTCATATTGCAGTAACGTTGATTAATATCAGTTGTATTTTTGTGGTAATATAATGAGACAAAAGGTTGTGAATGAAAAATAAGTGGTTATAACAGAAAATGATCATTATACAGTTTACTTTAGGTTATTTAAATATGTGATTGAATTTCATCATTACTGAATTATATTAATTGCTCCTAAGAACACTTAAAATAATCAGAGAGTACTCTGACTCAGAATTCTCTTTTAATTAAAAGAATTACTAGTAATTTATGCAAATTCATGTTTAAAATATTTGTATTATGATAACTGGTCAAAAATTGCATTTGTTGATTTATATTAATAATTAGTTAAGTAGAAAATAAGGAAAATAAGTGCCCATTTAGCGTTACCTGAGAGTCCTCAGTCATTGAGGTGGAACCCTAATTCATTAGTGAAGGAATGCCACAGTGTTTTGTTGATTCATACACAGATAAAAATAATCATGTACAAACACATTTTGTGTATATTTTATGAGTGTATGTGTACATGAAAAATAAAAAATAAAAGCAATGATAATGAAACCAGGCAAGAAGATCAGGATAGCCAATAGCCTTTTTCTCCAGAGGCTTTGTTTTTGTAAAAAGAAAGAAAATTTAAACGCCTACATTAATGTCTAAATTCAAGTTTCTCCACTATTGATAAATATTGGTAAGTCTCCTTTTGGAGAAGTTATGCATTACTGCTGTTACTACGTAAAAATCAGATGGATTATATTTTGGATTATATTTAAACAGATATTTGTTACATATGGTTGGCTGAAAAGCTGAAAACAAACTTAACTTTTTTTTTTCACAGAAAATTTGGTGACAATATTTGCCTTAAGAGAGAAAAATTTACTGTAAAACACAATATGTTCCTAGAGAAATAGAAAATTGGGTTAACTTTGGGACTTTCTTCTAGTCTACAGCTTTTTTCTTTTTCAGTTGGAAACTCGGGGTAGAGCCAGACTGATCAACTGGGACCTCAGGTACATTACAAGCCCATCGGAGCACAGCTTCAGCTACCGAAGTAAAGGCTGGTCCATGTCTTCCCTTTCAAAATAAAAAAAAAACAAACAACTATGGAACTAGAGCTGAGAATTTGAACAAACAGAAATGCTCTGTTTGAGAATCGTATCTCTAGAGCTCTCCTGGAGGGAGGCACGAATAAACACGCATCACCAGCACTTGATCTGTGAAGGAAAGAGCTGCAAACCTCAAAGTTCCAGCTGCTCAGCCCCCATACTGTATTCCCTGATCACCAAATTCACTGTCGAATTTAGGAGCTTCCCAGATTATTTTAGTGCTAGGACTCTGTTTAAATTAAAAAAAAAAAAATAATAATTTCTCTAAAACCAAACAACAACCAAACCAAACAAAACAAACATTTTTCTTGGTCCTTGTTAAGTCAGCAAAAGCAACTCCTGTTTCTCACTCATTGCCTCAGAGTTGCCTTGATTACCTTAAAGGTAAATCTCTGAATTTTTCATCGTTATTCACTTTTTTTGATTCAAGTTTCCCTTGAAACTTTATTCCCTTGAAACATTGTTTATTCTGAGAATTTATATCTACAAATTAAACTAACAAGCAAAAGTCCTATAGTTCCCTCCCCCTAGGTAGACAAAAACAAACAGGCATATACAGTCAGGACAACTGACCCCTCAGCTGGATGCAGAAGCTCATACTATTCAGTCACAGCCTTGCCTTACTCATCATCCCCAAACCTCAAGTCAATATCCTTATCACAACATGTAACATAAATAGCTTTAAATGCTCCACACTCTTCAAAAATCCAAACACTTCAAAAGTCTTTTTAATGCTCAAAATATCTCTAAAATATTCAAGGTCTCATGACTGTGGGTTTCCATAAAAATAACAAAACAAACAATTATGTTGGTAATTTGATGGGAATTGCATTGAATCTGTAGATTTCTTTTGGTAAGATGGCCATCTTTACTATGTTAATCCTGCCAAGCTACGAGCTGGGAGATCTTTCCATTTTCTGATATCTTCTTCTATTTCTTTCTTCAGAGACTGTAAGGTTTTTTGTTGTTGTTGTTGTTTGTTTTGTTTTTTGTTTGTTTGTTTGTTTGTTTTTTCATACAAGTCTTTGACTTACTTGGTTAGAGTTACACCAAGGTACCTTATGTCCTTTGTGGCTATTGTGAAGGGTGTTGTTTCCCTAATTTCTTTCTCAGCAGATTTGTCTTTGTATACAGGAGGGTTACTGATGTTTTGTTTTTTTTTTTAGTTAATTTTGTATCCAGCCAGTTGGCTGAAGGTGTTTATAGGAGTTCCCTGGTGGAATTTTTGGGTCACTCGGTATACTATCATATCATCTGCAAATAGTTATACTTTGACTTCTTTCTTTCTGAATTGAATCCCCTTGATATGCTTTAATTGTCTTATTGCTCTAGCAAGGACTTCAAGTACTATATTAAAGAGGTTATGGAGAGAGTGAGTGGCCGCCTTGCCTTGTCCCTGATTTCAGTGGGATTGATTTAATTTTCTCTCCATTTAGTTGCTGTATTTCGCCTTTTCTATATTTAGGTAAGTGCCTTGTATCCTTGATCTCTCCAGGACTTTAAACATAAATGAATGTTAAATTTTATCAAATGCTTTTTCAGCATCAAAGGAGATTATAATGTGGTCATTTCTTTCAGTTTGTTTATATGGTGGATGACATTGATGGATTTCTGTTTATTGAATCACCCTGCATACCTGGGATGAAGCCTACTTGGTCATGGTGGATGATATCTTTGATGTGTTCTTGGATTTGGTTTGTGAGTATTTTATTCAGTATTTTTTCATCAACGTTCATAAGAGAGATTGGCCTGAAATTCTCTTTCTTTGTTGGGTCTTTGTGAGGTTTAGGTATCAAGGTAACTGTGGTTTTATAGAATGAGTTTGGTAATGTTCCTTCTGTTTCTATTTTGTGGAATAGTTTGAAGATTATTGGTGTTAGCTCTTCTTTGAAGGTCTTGTAAAATAATGCAGTGAAAACATCTGGCCCTGGGTCTTTCTGGATGGGAGACTGTTGATGGCAGCTTCTTTTTCCTTGGGGGATATAGGACTATTTAACTGATTTACCTGTTCTTGATTCAGCTTTGGCAAGTGTAGTTGATCAAAAAAATTGTCCATTTCATTTAGATCTTCAAATTTTGTGGCATATATGCTCTTGAAGTATGACCTAATGATTGTTTGGATTTCCTCAGTATCTGTTGTTATATCCCCCTTTTCATTTCTGATTTTCTTGATTTGGATGGTGTCTCTCTGCTGTTTAGTTAGTTTGGCTAAGGGTTTGTCTATCTTATTGATTTTCTCAAAGAACCAGCTCTTGGTTTCATTGATTTTCTGAATTGTTTTGTTTGTTTCTAATTGATTGATTTCAGCCCTGAGTTTGATTATTTCCAGCCATCTACTCCTCTTGGGTGTGTCTGCTTCCTCCCTCCCCCCAGGGCTTTCAGGTGAGCCTTTAAGTTGCTTGTATGAGATGTTTCAAATTTCTTTGTACAGCCACTTAGTGTCATGAATTTTCCTCTTAGCAATGTTTCATTGTATTCATAAGTTTGGGTATGTTGTGCTTTCATTTTCATTGAATTCTAGGAAGTCTTTGATTTCTGTATTTCTCCCCTGATCCAGCTGCCATTGAGTAGTGAGTTGTTCAGTTTCCATGTGTGTGTAGGCTTTTTGCTACTTCTGTTGAGGTCCAGCTTTAGTCCATGGTGGTCAGATAGAATACAAGGGACTATTTCAATCTTCCTTTATCTGTTGAGACTTGCTTTGTGACCAACTATATGGTCTATTTTGGAAAAGGTTCCATGAGGTGCTGAGAAGAAAGTAAATTCTTTTGTGTTTGGATGAAAGGTTCTGTAGATGTCTGTTAGGTCCATTTGATTCATGACCTCTGTCAGAGTCATTGTTTCTTTCTTTAATTTCTGTTTCATTGACCTGTCCTCTGTTGAGAGTGGGGTGTTGAAGTCTTCCACTATTAATGTGTGTGAATCTATATGTAGTTTCAATTTTATTAATGTTTCTTTTAAAAATCTGGGTACTCTTGTATTTGGAGCATAGGTGTTCAGAATTGTGATGTCTTCTTGGTGGAATTTTCCTTTGATGATTATGAAATGAACTTCCATATCTCTTTTGATTAATTTTAATTGAAGATCTATTTTATTATATATTATAATGACTACTCCTGCTTGCTTGGAAAACTGTCTTCCACCCCTTTACTCTCTGGTATTTGTCTATCTTTGTGACTTAGGTGTGTTTCTTGTATGCAGCAGATTGTTGGATCTTGTTAACATATCCACTCTATTAGTCTGTGTCTTTTTATTGGAGAGTTGAGCACATTGATGTTGAGGGAGATTAATGACCACCGCTTTGGCTCAATATCCACAGCTCACAGAGAGTTGTCTCACAGCTCAGGCAAGCTCTGCCCCACAGTTGCTGCTATCCTTGGTGTTACCCATGATTTTGCTGTTTCCGTTACAATTGAAGTCTCCATCTCAGTTGTGATGAGCCTTCTTCAATAGCTGCTCCTGAACTCTTCTCGGCGACTCTGTTCCTTCCTCATGGTGCTAAGCCTCAATTTTACTCCATGATCCCTTCAACCCAGAGGCTTATGTTACAACTGAGGCTGTCCCTTCAGCAATGGTCTCTCCTAGCCTCTCACAGCCAAGCATTACCACTTTCTGTGCCCCCTTTGTTCTTTCAGAACCAACACCTCCTATGGCACTCTTACACATTACCAAAGTTTGGCCACCAGCACAAGGCACAAAGTTGGATGTCTCTGGACCAACCATAGCTTCTGTGTGCTGAACCTGAAGAAATACTTCTCGGAGGAATTTTGCCTTCAGGATGGTGTGGTATGTTCACAATCCCAGATGATCAGAACCATGTAGTCTTAATATGAAATATCATAGGAATGGCTGTGTAAGAATCTTCATTTTAAAACTTCAGAGGCCAGGCTGTCATTCCCTTCATTGCTTTCACACTCTTATCTTCCGGATTCCCAGAGCACAGCCCACTGTGCTCTGAGAATTAACACCTTGTCTACCACAAAGGTCAATCCTCCCTGAAACACAACTTCAGGCCTGTCACAGCAACACTCTAGTCCTGCTGTCAGTGCCTGTCTTGTTTATGGTGTCTTTGTTGTGATTAAAAACAAGTCCAAAAGCTTTATTTTGGAAGTACAGCTTTATTTCAGCTTAACATTCTCAGGTCCAACACTGAGGCAGTCAGGGAAGAAAGCCATCATAGAAACCTGGAAGCAGAAACTGAAGCAGAAGCCATGGATAGATGTCATTTATTGGTTCCTCCTCTAACTTGCTCATTTTGCTTTCTTTGTTTTTTTTTTTTTTTTTTTGGTTTTTGTTTTCATCCTTCGGACCACTTCCCCAATGGTAGCATCACCCACACTGGAGTAGGTCCTCCCACATCAATCTTTAAGAAGACAATATCTCCACAAACTTGCCCATAGGACAATCTTATGGAAATATTCTCTAAATTAAGTTTTCCTCTTCTCAGGTAGCTCTATCTATTGTCATGTTGACAAAAATAAAAAGACAAAAAACAAAACAGAAAAAGGAAATTGTGGTTTATTAAACAGAATAATTCATGTAAGAAGGAAAAATAAAAGATAAAATGCCTAAAGAAAGATCTACAGACTAAAGTACATTAATATAAAACACATTTTATGAAATCATTCAACAAATAAAAATCAATAGAATATTTAAATATAGGCAAGACTTTATAGTGAGAAGGACCAAATTAATTAATATATTGGCTTTATTTTTATTCTTAGGAGTTGTACAAGACTTTCTTCATTTGTCTTTTTTTTTCTTTTGTTTTGTTTTAGTTTAAGGAATTAGTCACCTTTGAATAGGATAAAAGAGAATTATTTTAGTAATTATTCAGAAACTGAGTTTAGAAGTCTTGGTGTGGGATATAGAGGAATCAAGAAGATCAAGATGATACACTGTGAGCAGCTCAAGTACTTCAGACAAAATGGAAAAGAAGATCAGAATGAGCTGAAGGAAAGCCAACATCAGCAAACAATTCAAGACCTGGCACAGAGGCACATTCATTACATAAGCTGAGCACTGAAGGACAAGAGCCTTTCCTGATAAATTGCCATAAATAATCAAGACTTCTTATGTGATATTTCAATGGGCCTTGATGGATATTATGAACATGGTAAAGGAAGGATGTAATTATTACAGTCTGGGACACAGAAGAACTATTAGGCATCTTTCTATAATGAGAATTATTTGTAGAATGAATCAGAAATTACAAAGTAAACAAAGACAGAGAATCAATACTTTCTGCCAATGAGCTGGAAGCACCGTTAGGTCAAGGAAAGTGGCTGTTCCCCCAACATGCAAGTCAGCAATAAAGAAGCTCTGAGTGCTGCTGGCCTCCACTGAGGTACTTCTTCACATATTACTATACAAACAAAGTATGAAATGTGCATCTGCCAAGAATCAGTTTCTTCCAGCGACACACTCACGTAAGCAGGTGGACGCTCAAGCAAGTTGCATCTCCCCAGTTGGCATTGAGCATAATGTCATAACGTCCAACACTGGAAAAATCTAAAAGCCTCGTGATTACCATTTCCAAACTGAGAAATATTCAGGTTAACATGCAAGTTCACTGAAATGGTACCTTTAATAAATATACCAAAAAGAATGAAATAATTAAAACTTTCCTAGCTAATTTTCAAGTAATTTCTGTTCTTTTATGACATGGAAAATTGTTTTATACAACTTTGCCTTATTTCAAAAGATGCATAATTACTCTGGCAAGAGGATGGACATACTTTTCTAAAATTATAAAGTCATGCCTTTTCCATTGATATTTTTGAAATACACAAGTTTGTATTTCAGAAGTCAAATTCAATGTAGTCCCTCAACAGGACATGAGAAAATTTCTTTGAAAGTATAATTTAAATATAACATTTCTCTCTTCTCTTTCCCCTTTCTAAAGCCTGCCAAGTATGTCTCATTGCTTTCCATAAAATACTATGGCCCTTTTTTAATATAGTTATTGTATGCATATATGTATATACATGACACAAGCTTCTTAATAGAGGAAAACCAAAAACAAGTTTCAAACTGTATCTTCTATCTATTGTCACTGGTCAAATGTCAGCTAAAATTAAGATGACATACTACATTTGTTGCTGCCTTTACAATGTTTGTTATACAGCTGAATTTCGTATTTATTTCTTAAAAAAGCTCCCAGAATTTTTATAAATTCATAAAGTTAATTTTTGTTAATCTGTTATACTTAAAATATTGTATATAATATTTTACATTTAATTATCCATGTGTATGCTTATTTGCTTATTTGTGAACTGTATTTTTTTCTGAGGACAAGTGAGTTTCTTGAGATTATCTATCTTATCTCTCTACTTCATTTTCAGTGACATCTAGAAAGGTACACAATGCAGAGATGATTTATCAGCATTTGCTGCAAAATGAATGATCTTAGTCCTGTCACTTTTGTAAACACCATCAATAACTGTGATGAAATGCAATAATATTTTGTAGTGAATCCTTCTGGAAACTTGAGTCTTAGTACTTTTGCTGTTAGTGACTAAACTATATAACAGTAATTTCATCTCAATATTAGTATAGATAATTATTGTGATTTTGTTTCACAATACAGACTTATACTAAGCCTTTGAGTTTCCATAAATTTAAGCTTTCAAAATGGGGTACAGAGCTAAGCAGAGAATTCTCAACAGAGAAATTTCATTTAGAATGGCACAGAAACACTCAAAGAAATGCTCAAAGTCCTTAGTCATCAGGAAAATGCAAATGAAAAGGACTCTGAGATTCCATCTTACACCCATCAGAATGGTTAAGATCAAGGGACAACACATGCTGGAGAGGATGTGGAGAAAGGAGAGCATTCCTTCATTGCTGGTGGGCATGCAAACTTGTACAAACACTTTGGAAATCAATCTGGTACTTTCTCAGAAAATTTGGAATAACACTACCTCAAAACCCAACTGCACCATTCCTGGGCATATACCCAAAAGACGCCCCACCATTCAATAAGGACATTTGCTCAACTACGTTCATAGCATCCTTATTTGTAATAGCCAGAATCTGGAAACAACCAAGATGTTCCCTCATCATCCTGAGTGAAGGTAACCCAGAAACAGAAAGACACACACGGTATATACTCAAAAGCAGATATTAGACATATAATATAGGACAGCCATCTATAGACCTAAAGAAGGTAAACACTAAGGAGGACTCTAGGGAAGATGCTTAGATCTCATTCAGAATGGAAAACAGGATAGATACCAGAAATGGTGGAGGAGAGGAAACAGGATGGGAGTCTACTATAAAGAGTCCTCTTAAAGGATTCACCCAACAAGTGATCAAAGCAGATGCTGAGACTCAGAGCCAAGTTTTGGACAGAGAGTGGGGAGTCTTATAGAAGAATAGATTAGAGTGGGTTTAGGGAGAGATTAGAGGGACATGGAGGGGACAGGAGCTCCACAAGGAGACCAACAAATCTAAAAGATCTGAGTCTATGGGGCCCTGCTGAAACTGAGGCACCAAAGGAGGACCATGCATGGAGAGGACCTAGACCCCCTGCTTGGATGTGGCCTATTGGCAGCCCAGGCTCCACGTGGATCTCTGAGTGAGGATATCAGGGGCTGCCTCTATCATGAACTCT
Source organism: Meriones unguiculatus (assembly GCF_030254825.1). NCBI lineage: Eukaryota > Metazoa > Chordata > Mammalia > Rodentia > Muridae > Meriones > Meriones unguiculatus. The sequence continues at coordinate 111,224,689 of NC_083356.1, forward strand.
TGATTGCTTTCTGATCACTTGCCCCTGATGATGCAGCGTTGCCAGACACTGGAGGGAGAGGATCCAGGCAGTCCTGATGATACTTAACAAGCTATGGGCAGATGGCAATAGTGGAGAACTCTTCCTTTCAGTGTACTAGAGGAAGAAGATGAGGAAAAAGAGAGGGAAGTTGGGACTGGGGGACTTGAGAAATGAGACTTCAATCAGGATATATAAAGAGTAAATTGTGAAGGAAATTTTTTTTTTTCAAAAAGATGCTTCAACATACAACAAGGGCATTTGTTCATAGCAGCTTTATTCATAATAGCCAGAATCTGGAAACAACCCAGATACCCCTCAACTGAGGAATGGATACAAAAATTGTGGTACATTTATACAATGGAATACTACACAGCTATTAGAGACAAGGAAGTCATGTAATTTGCAGGCAAATGGATGGAACTGGTAAAGATCATCCTGAGTGAGGTAACCCAGACCCAGAAAGACACACATGGTATGTACTCATTATAGGTGGATATTAGCCACACATTGTGAGATAACTATATTAAAATCCACAGACCTAAAGAAGCTAAATAAAAAGGAGGACCCTAAAGAGGATGCTTAATTCTCATGCAGAAGGGCAAATAGAATCAACACTGGAAGTTTTTGAAGAGAGCGAACAGGACAGGGGCTTACCATAGTTGTCCTCTGAAAGACTCCACCCAGCAGGGAATTGACACAGATGTTGAGACTCACAGCCAAACTTTGGGCAGAGCACAGAGATACTTATGGAAGAGTAGGAGGATAGAAAGACTTGGAAGGGATGGAAGCTCAGCAAAAAGACCAACAAAGCCAACAAACCTGGGTCCAGGGTGGCCTGCAGAGACTGATGAACCAACAAAGGACTATTCATGGAGAGGAACTATACCCTTTGCTCAGATGTAGCCAGTAGGCATCTCAGTCTTGTGTAGGTTACCTAGTAAGGGGACCATGGATCACTTCTCCCTCCTGGGGTGGCCTTGACAGGACACAGAGGAAGAGGATGCAGGCAACAGTGATGAGACTTGATAGGCTGGGGTCAGATGGTAGGGAAGGAGGGCTCCACTTTTAGTGGACTAGGGGACTGCAAAAGAGGGGAAGAGGGAAGGAGTGGAACCAGGAGGGATGAGGGAGAGTTATATTAGGGTTGTAAATTGAATAAATAAAAAAAATATAATTAAAAAAGAAAATTAAATTATAAAGAATATTATAAAGGAAAGCATCTAAATATAAATAAAAGAAACATTTCTTATTAATCACATTTTTTTCATAATTTCCTTGAAGAATATTTGTAAATCTTTTTTTTCCTTAGATGAGAGGTTGAAATGAAAGTCAGACCCAAACTTTTCAAATACAAGGCTTTGGCTGAGCCCAGAGCATTTCTTTTTAAGTATTCCTAGGCCTAGTCCCGGAAGCTTTTGGCCTCCATACAATCTAATCTTCTGCAAGACCAGACCTTGAAGTTTTCAGCTTCCAGACTCTGCCTCCATATGCTAACCTGGCCTAGAACATTTTCAGTGTCTGAGACTTACTGCTAAATAAGCTCACCCTTCCTAGTTTATTCTGCGTTCTTGCTGGTTGGTTCAACTCAGTTTTTCTGGCTCAAAACTCTTCTCTAAGCTGATTCAAAGTGGCTTCTCTCTGCTCCTCACTGACTTGCTCTGCGTCTGAACACCATGGCTGAACTGCTGAAACCCAACTGCACTCAACTGCACCCAACCGTCCTGTGCTCCTGAGCTCTGCTGTACTGCCTGCACACATCTCCCCTCCACTGCCCTGCTCTGCTCTTAAGTGGTGCTTGTTTCTGTCCGTTCTCCTGAGAGTTGGTAGTATCTCATCGATGAATAATTCTATCAGATCTTTCCATGGTTTCTTACTTTGTCTGTCCTTCACTTAGACATAATTGTTTGGGATTTAAGGTGTGACCTGATTGTTTGGGATTTAAGGTGTGACCTGACCGTATTCCACCCAGAGAGATTAAAGGTGTGTTCTAAGGACCTGTCTGTATTCCAGTTTTATTATACAGACCTAGATCTTTGGATGTGATCCCTTGCCAGAGTAGCCTAAAATCCTCTACAAATAGTGCTTGTACAAACATCACCAAAAACTACTCAGGAGTTCATAATAATTGGACATGAATGCTGTTTTCCCTCTAAACTAGGTGTATAGGAACCAAAAATGGCAGCTTCCTTTTCTGCAACCTTATATCAACAGAACATCTATGTACAGTGTATGATGCGCTCCTTCTCCAAGCTACGGCATCACTTCAGTCTCTGTACATGACTCTTCTGTACGCTAGGAACTCTCATCATTAATTCTTCTTAAGGTTGCTTATAATGCTTTTTCATACTGCATAAAGTAACTTGTCTTCCTTCCTATAAATGAAATCATATAAAATTTCTATAGATTCTGACTTTTCAATGAGCTGTGCACACACAGAGATATTTCAAAGACAATTACATATGTAAATTCACAAGAACTGCAAATTTAATTGTAAACTAATATTAAGGAAATTATACATTTTTAATTTTACCATGATTTCATATGGACATGGTTGTTCATAGTAGACCAGGAAAACAAAGTAAAGCACAGATTCTAATAACTAATTGTGAATTGTAACCACACAAACTAGAAGCCAGCCATGGAACACAAATCCAAAGATTTTAGTTTTGTATTTTTCAATTTGTATTTTATAAAACAAACATGAGTAAGTAAAAGCTGGTGCTACAAAACAAACAAACAAACAAACAAACAAACAAACAAAACAAAGCAATCGCTCCCTTCCTGGTGTGAGTTCACTTCCTTTGCAATTACATTTTGTGGTTTCAATGACATCTCAAAGAGAGGCAGCTCCAGGCTCTTTCTTATGCTCTAGATTTTCTTCACATATTTTCATGGACACAGATTATTTCCTTCACTAACTCTCCCTCAAAGAAGACAAACTATGTTCTTTATGGCAGAGACCTTCACCCAAAGTCAGTGCTTTCGATCAGAGCTGGAAAACATACAGTCTTCCAAGCACTTTTCCGAGATGAAAAATCACTGTCATGCAACATGGTTAACCTTCAAAAAATTCAAGCATGGACCTTCTCCCTGAAAAAAGGTTCACACAGGGAAGAATAAGTTCCACCACAAATGGAGAGGAACACGGAAGGCTAAGACCCTGTGAAAGATGGAAAGGTCCCTGTTCACTGCCTCATGCCAAACCGTTACGAAAAACAAAGGTTAAGAGGTTTCTTTTTTTATTTCTTTTAAGTTCCTTAAAAATAATACTATACCCCTGAGAACTAGACACAAAGGAACAGCATGTTAATGTCTGACTGTCTGAGGCATGTTGTAGTAAAGTGTTAGTTTCCTGCCTATAATTCTTTCCCTATTCCATACTAAAAGGCTGCATCTGTCATCAGTTACTTGGTTTTCTGTTTTGACTAGTTTGTTTATTCTTTCTTTTCTACTTTCTCACTGTGCACATATTTTTAAGATGGATTTAGTGAAGTATCAACTGGAATAGAGAATAGCGACAGTGAACAGCCATGATTTCCTTGTATACTGATGCAGCCACACAGCAGGAAGAGGACGCTTCTCAGTTACACAGACACTTGATGACTTAAGACTACCGAAGGAACTATTGAAAGCTCATTCAGTATTTTATACAAGAGAGTTTTTTCATCTCTGCCTTCACACACAATACAGCACCTATGACATTTTATATGATAAGATAACATATTACAACTTTACGTAAATAGTGAATGTTTCAACATATATTACCATACATAACTATTTTGTTAAAAAATGATTAGCTATCTGTGTAACTCAAGTGAAGACTAGTGAGATAGCACTTCACATCTACCTTCCAGCCTATAAAAAACTGAGAAAAGAGGATAATAGATGTTATAGAGAATCTACAGAGAAGTCAGACCCCTACTGACGGGAGTGTGACAAAGGACAGTCACTCTAACAAAAGGCTGACATTTCCTCAAAACCATAATGATAGCCCCAAGTTTCCTTTTTCATAAACCAAAGATTCAAAATTCATCTGCACAAAGGTTTATCCAAACTCTTGTGAATATTGTTTTATTACTCATAACAGACACAAACTGGAAGCAATTCACACTGAGAAATGGATAAGGATGGATTGTGAATCCAAATACTGTACATTACTCAGCTGAAGGAGGCTTGGAGAGCTTATTCATCCTACACCATGAACAGGCTTTGCAAATGTGCCTGATGAAGGAAGCAAATCACAAAAATATAACCTACTGCTCCATTGTAATTATGCTAATGTTTTCAGAATAGGCAAATCTTTAGAGATGTAAAATGGATCTGTGTTTGTTAAGGGCTGAATGACAGAAAGAGGCGAATATCTACAAGAGGCCATGGGCTGTTAGGTGGGGAGTGGACAATGAAATGTTTAACTGTGCATCTCTGGCTACTATGAGATTTCCTTGTCAAGAATACATTCACTAAAAGATACAGCAAAAGTATCTATATTTACAGAAGGAAAACATCTTATATCCATATTTACATAGCAAAGTAAAAATAGCAAAATGAAGATATTTAACCGCTAGAATGTGCTCCCATTGCCTTGATACTACATTCACACCATTGGGAATCCATCCCTCCATGAAAGGGAGACATCTATCTTCCTTATAGCTAATAACAATGGTGATAAGATAGAAGTCTTCCTAGGTTACCCTATAAGGCAAACAGAAGATGCTCCATAAGTGTTTGGGCTGTGCTGTATGAGACTGTGCTCTTAGTACTTTTCACTTACTTATTTGCAAGAAAGAAGCAAGCTTCCTACTGCACAGCCACGGAGAGAGCTACATAATAAGGAACTGTGGTCTGGCTGTGCGGACCCAAAGCCTCAGTTCTCGTTCAGTAAGTTCTGAATTTCCCTTACTTGAGGGAATCTTGCAAATAACTCTGCCCCAGTTTCTTTTTCGGATGATAATTAAGCACCACTGACAGAGTGATGGCAGCCTGCTGTGCGCTTGATCAGTGAGGCCAGGGACATGCCTGGACTCCTGAACCTCCAAAACTGTGTGACCTAGCACGTGTATGCAGTGACTCAGTCTGCATCGCTGAGTGTCTCCCCACGCCCCCCGGTACTTTAATCCCACTGTGAATGATATACGATACCCTCATTTCCAATGCATCAGAAGCTGTTCAATCTACATAATTTGTATCATAAAACCAAAGCCCAACAATCGCTGTTTTAGGAGGCATTTTTATTACACTTTTTTTGTGTAGCAGTTTCATTCTTGATTAAATTCTTTCATTTTGGAGAGAAACTTCTTAAGAAATAGGATGTGAAAATGCAGGTGAAACAACAGGATATTTTGAAACAGAGTGTTTACAGAAAGGTGAAGGAACAGATTGTTCTATGTGAGGATGAACACTGTCCTTCAGGTAAAGTCCTTAATATGTGAAGTAAACACTTTAACGTAGCTTCAGGAAGTTCCTGAAACTTACCAAATTCACTGGGCCTGTTTGGCCCTTATGCCGGGTTTCTCGAAGTCAATTCTTTTTTTTTTTTTTTTTTTAATGGTTCCTTTTTTTATTTTTTATTTTTTTTTATCAGTTACATTTTATTAACTCTGTATCCCAGCTGTGTCCCGATCCCTCATTCCCTCCCAGTCCCTCCCTCCCTCCCTCATCTCCACCGTGCCCCTTTCCAAGTCCACTGATGGGGGGGGACCTCCTCCCCATTCATCTGATCCTGTTTTATCAGGTATCTTCAGGACTGGCTGCAAAGCCCTCCTCTGTGGCCTAACAGGACTGCTCCTCCCTTGGGGGGTGGGGAGACCAAAGAGCCAGTCATTGAGTTCCTGTTAGAAATAGTCCTTGTTCCCAATTCTTTAAAGGTTATGAAATTCTACTTTTAACTCTGAATAGCAAAATCATGTTGCTCTCAATGCAGGGACATATCCTGATAGATAGCCATGTCCTTCTAGTCTGTTTCATGCTCTGGTTTTGCTGGACTGCTGTGCTCTCACCAGAATGCCCTGCTTTGGGATGGAAATGGCACTGGCTTTGGATGTTACCCTTTCTTTTTTCTCGGCCACATGAAGAGAGAAAATTTTCTACTTTGTTATATATTATCTTAGATATCATAGAAGTTGAATTTCATCACATACCCAATATTTTTTTAAAGAAACAAAATAAAAGCAAAAAAAAAAAAAAACCATTCAATGAGTGTCTCTACTTTTCTTTGTTTTTGTTTTTTTCCTTTTTTTTCTTTTCTTTTTATTTTTTAGACTTTTAGCTTCTATTTTCCAGTACTTTGTCATACTTGGGCATCTGTTATACTTCTGCTATGTTTTCAGTTAATTCATTTGGGTTCCAGAAATAGAGCAAATGTTTGAAACCTGGTCTACCATATTTCCTTTTTTGAGAAATCATGCATAAATGGTTCCTAGACACACCTGGTGTGAGGCAAATCTAAGATCCTGAGGAACAGGGTGCACAGCCTCTCACAGCTTGGTGCCAGAACTGACAGCCTGAAAAGCTGACTCATATTTTGAACCAAAGTGTTCTCGCTTCAAAGGAGACAGACAAGAGCCTTGCAAAGAGGAATAGTTTAGACAGTATGTGGTAGGAACTTAGAAATGGGAAGGAGCACCGGCTGTAAAACAGAAAACAGGATGGAAGATAACACATCTAAACTGAAAACAAACAGGAAGGCACAGTAAATTTCTTGAAAAAGAACATGATACGAGTCAATTGAAACATAACTACATCCAGCAAATGACAAGTTACTCTTTTCTTTCTTAACTGTAATTATGATTTTATGTTTGTGTTTATGTGTACATAATTAAATGATGAGTTAGTTAATTGAAGGTAAGTTGGATGATGCAATATACCAATGACATTTATTTTAGGATCTGGAAAGTTTGAGAAATAAGAACAAATATCAAAACCTATTCTAAGAAGAAAATTAATAAAACTATTTTAAAAATTAAAACTGTAATGTTTATGACTTATTGTCATTATTTTTACTCATTTGCGTATCTAGTTTTGTGTATGTGTATGCTTGTTTCTGTGTGGGGAGGCACACGTGTGTGGAGGCAAACAGCTACCTTAGGTGTAACTACTTTGTAGCACTTCAGAAATGCTATACATATACTTTAAACAGAATCTCTCACTATCGTGAAGCTCAACAACTAGGTTAGATTTCCTGAACAATGAGTCATATAGTTCTTTCTGTGGCCAACTCCTCAGCCCTGGGATTATTATCAAATCACAGAACTGGTATATTTTTAGATGAATTCTGGAGTAGGACTCAGGTTCTCAGGTTTGCAAAGCAAGCACATTACCGAATGACATAGTATTTGGTTTTTGATGCTACTGAAATTACTAAATGTGTGCTTACATATAGTTTTTTTTTTTTGGCATGTATTGTGTATGTGTAACTCTAAAAGTTATAGTACTTTAGCTTAATAGGGTGTTACAATGTCATTTAAGATTTACCACTATATGTATCTTCCTATTTTCTATGAGAAGAACCATGAATCATGGTGTTGAAATCAGCTGAATGTACATTATTTAGTATATCAAAGAAATAGAGTTTGTCAGATCTCATCATGGACCTACCTGAACAGACATTACTCTTGCTGCTATTCACACATTAGCTGATTGTCTAGATCACACACATACAACCTTGCACTTGCAACAATCATTACCTGAAAGTAAATTCATATGTTCTTTATATCTGCCCCAATGCTTAGACTATAGATCTTCAAGAATCTGTTTTTACAGTAATGGATTATATAGAAGGACTTTTATAATAGTTGTTGCTGTAGCGTGACATTTTCCTCAGGCTCTACAAGTAAACCATAATTGGTCTGCAAATTGGATTTTGGCAAATTTTTCTATGAATACTTATGTGTGGGGGCAGATGAAACACTTGTGCATTCTTTGGAAAAATTAACACAATATTTAGGATTAACAAATGAGCAAAAAAATTTTTTTTTTATGAAAAAAATTTTATTCCACTATAAAAAGGAAAAACCATGATAGAACTTACTTCTCACACTATATGTCTACTATAGAGGCAAATTCTTTATTTTTACCCCTTTAGTTGGTTTCTGCTGTCCTTCTCCTTGGGTCAGTCTGTTCAGGGCTTTCATGGGCTTTTCTTGGGAACATCACTCCACCGCACCTCTTACCTCCAGGTCTTATCACTTCTGTAGCAGCTCAGGGGCTGTCGGTTCATTCATGTTGGTGAGTCTCAAAGACCTGTGTGAACGCTTCATGGGCATTTTATAACGGTGAAAGGAGACGTAGACCAAATCTCTTTCTGACCCTGGGTCAATAACTCCATGAAACCTAAACAAACTAGCTAAAAATTTTTTAATGTGATTTAAATGTACCATATAATAATATTATTTTGTTCTAGACCATATTTGGCTTTCAAGTTACTTCTGTATATTAAATAGAAAATAATTTAAGGTGTCTTCTCGATACAGAAGAAGACAGAACATGACAAAAGTAACTCAAAAGGATGTCTTTAAAGTCAGTATAGTACAAGCACTAACAAGAATTTTATTGACTTACAACAATATTGAGTGGACATTCATCATCATCTCTATTTCTCCCTTTCAGTTTTTTTCAGGATTTAAATTTTCTGCAAGAATAAATCTATATAGATTTCTTTTTACACCTTAGAGTGTTTTGCATTCATAAATTTAAATTAGGTTTCATTTGAATTCTCCTTTTAGAATATTTTTTTTAGAATTTTTAACATTTCAAGTTTTGTAAAATATTTCTATGTAAAATAGTTTTAGTCATGCTTTCAAAGTGAGATTGTATCTTTCCTTCTTTCTTTTTTTTCTCTGATAGAAAAATGATTTTTTCATATAAAATACCATAATTAAAGTTTACCTTCCCTGTACTACTCTGACAACCTCTCCACTTCCCTCTCAATCTGGATCCATCTCATTTGTGTCTCTCCTTAGAAAACAAACAAGATCCAGCCATAGCACTTCTAGGCATATATCCAAAACATTCTCAAGTATATAATAAGGACATTTGCTCATTTATATGTTCATAGCATCTTTATTCATAATAGCCAGAATCTGGAAACACCCCAGATGTCTCTCAACTGAGGAATGGATACAAAAATTGTGGTACAATTACATAATTACACAATACTACTCAGCCATTAACAACAAGGAAATCATGAAATTTACAGGGAAATGGTGAGATCTAGAAAACAGCATCCTGAGTGAGATATCTCAGAAGCAGAAACACACACACATGGTATATACTCACTTATAAGTGGGTATTAAACATGTAATATAGACTAAACATACTAAAATCTGTGCATCTAAAGAAGCTAAGCAAGAAGGAGGACCCTGAGTGATCAATCCTCACTCAGAAAGGCAAACAGGATAGACATTGGAAGAGAGAGAAAACAGGCAACAGAATAGAAGCCATTGAAAGACTACCCAGCAAGTTATCGAAGGAGATGCTGAGACTCATAGCCAGAGTGCATGGGCAGAGTGGAGGGAATCTTTGTGGAAGAAGGGAGAAATAGAAAGACCTGGAGGGGACAGGAGCCCCTCAAGGAGAGCAACAGATCCAAAATATTTAGGCACAGGGGTCTTTTCTGAGACTGATACTCCAACAAGGACCATGTATGGAGATAACCTAGAATCACTGCTCAGATGTAGCCCATGGCAGCTCAGTCTCCAAGTGGGTTCCCTAGTTAGTGGAACAGGGACTGTCTCTGACATGAACTCAGTGGTTAGCTCTTTGATTGCCTCCCCCTGATTGAGCAGCAGCTTTACCATGCCACAGAGGAAGTCAGTGTAGCCAGTCAGACCTGATAGGGTAAGGTCAGAGGGAAGGGGAGGAGGACCTCCCCTATCAGTAGACTGAGGGAGGGGTATGGGCAGAGAAGAGGAAAAGAGGGTGTGATTGAGAGGGGATGAAGGAGGGGCTACAGCGGGAATACAAACTGAAGAAACTATAATTAATAAAAAACAAATTAAAAAAGAAAACAAACAGGCTTCTAAGGGGTAATAATAAAATAAAACATAAAAAGACAAAACATACACAAACAAGTAGCAATAGAAAAACAATAAACAGAAGGTAAAGAGCCCAATAAAAGGCGGAAGAAACAGTTACAGACTCAGGGACCCACTCATTCTCACACTCAGGATTCCCATAAAAACACTGACCTGAAAGCCATTATGTATATTTAAAGGACATGAAGGGTGAGAGAGAGAGAGAGAGAAAGAGGAGAGAGGCAGGGAGACAGAGGGGACAGGGAAAGGGAGAGGAAGAGAACAAATAAATAATAAAAATTTAGATTGAAAAGAATTATTTTAAAAAAGAGAAAGAAGAAAGAAAACACCCTGTCACAACACTTCGAGACAAGTAATCTTGTAAAAATGCTGTCGAGGTCATTTTCCTGTTGGCAATCTACAGCCTTTGGTGGCATGCAGAGTATTTTCCAGTAGCATGACGACTAGTCAGTAGACAGCAGCTTGATTTCTTGCTGTTTACTGAATTACTTAGGTAATATCTTCAGGTTTAGGGTCTTACATCTGTTTATGCAGAATAACCTATAGACTTGCCAACTGTCTTGGTTGTTTGGGTGTTCCGATGGGAATTATTTGGCCAAAACCACAATTAGATGTAACAGAAAGCTTCACTTGGTGACAGGAGATTTGGCAAATTCATTTATATTTATATTTTAGGAAACTTATATTTAGGAATATCTTGAAAGTATTAGGTTTCATATTACCTGTCTATTGACACTTGATTCTAGCTGTATTCCCTTGTAAGTCATTTTCCTCCCCCTCCAGATTTGATCCTTCTATTCCTTAACCCCTGCTCTCCTGTCTGGTCCATCCATAGCTATTTTATTTCGATTTCCTAGGAAGATATATTTGCCCTTCTTAGTCCCTTACTTTGTACTTAACCCTTGTGGCTCCTCAGATTATGCCCTGCTTAACATTGACTTAAAAGCTGATATCCATATATAAATGACTACATGCCATCTTTCTCTGGGCCTGGATTACCCTTGCTGAGGATAATATTTTTTCTAATTCCTGCCTCTAACTGTGAATTTCATGTTTTAATTTTTTTTTGTGTGTGTGTGTGTGGCTGAGTAATACTTCCTTTGTAAATATGCCACATCTCCTTATACTTTCTTCTGCCCAGGGATATCTCTTCTTGATATTGTGAATATTACAGTAATGAACACATTTGAGCAAATGTCTCTGTGGTAGGATGGAGTGTCCTTTGGGCCTATCCCCAAGAATGGCATAGCTGTATCTTGAGGAATTCCCAAGTTAAGCACGTACTGCAAGCTGACATTTGGAGAGCTTTAGCAAGTATTAGGTTTCCATATCACCTGACTAGTGGAGCTTTGTTTTAGCTGTGCTTCCTGGTATGCCCTTCCTTGTCGCTCATTTTCTTCCCCTCCTGGTTTGATCCTTCTCCCCCTGGCTTCCAACTTCCCCAGGATCCACCATTCTGATCTCCATAGTTACTTTGTAAGTTTTCAGTCCTACTAGCAATGACTGTATTCTCCCTGTACTCCACGTTGCCACCAGTGCACACTGTCATATATTTTGATGGTTTTACCCATTCCCATGGGTATATGAAAATCTCAAAGTAGTTATTTGGCTTGCAGGTCCCTGATGACTAAGGATGCTGAATATTTCTTCAAGAGTTTTCCAACCATTTAGTTTCTTCTTTTATTATTTTTCTGGATCCACATATTTTTTTTTTTTTTTGCTTTATTTTTTCATTTGTTTTAGTTTTTGGTTTTTTGATTTTTATTAATTACAGTTTATTTACTTTGTATCCTAGATGTAGTCCCTCCCCCACCTCCTCCCAATCCCACCCTCCCTCCCTCTTCTTCTCCTATGCCCCCTCCCCAAGTGCATTGATAAAGGAGGTCCTCCTCCCCTTCCATCTGACCCTAGCCTATCAGGTCTCTTCAGGACTGGCTGCATTGTTTTCCTCTGTGGGCTGGAAAGACTCTAATCAAGCAAGTGAAAGGCCTATTTGAAAAAAACTGCAAGTCTCTGAAGAAAGAAATTGAATAATATATCAGAAGATGGAAAGATCTCCCATGCTCATAGATTGGTAGAATTAACATAGTGAAAATGGCCATTCTGCTAAAAGCAATCTACAGATCAACACAATTCCCATCAAAATACCAACACAATTCTTTACTGACCTTGCAACAACAATTCTCAATTTCATATGGAATAACAAGAAACCCAGAATTGCTAAAACAATCCTTAACAACAACAGATCATCTAGAGGTATCTCTATCTCTGATCTCAAGCTGTAATTCAGAGCAGTAGTAATAAAAACTAAATGGTACTGGCATAGAAACAGAATGGTGATTCAATGCAATCAAATAGAAGACCCAGAAATAAACCCACATACCCAAGGATACTTGATTTTTGACAAAGAAGCCAAAACCGTTCAATGGACAGCATCTTCAACAAATGGTGCTGGTCTAACTGTGCGTCTACATCTTGAAAAATACAAATAGATCCTTATTTGATCACTCTGCCAAAACTAAAGCTAAAGTCCAAGTGGATCAAAGATCTCAACATAAAACCAAACACATTTGGTTTTGGGAAAGCCTCAGACTGTCTGCCCCCCCCCCCCACCCCAAAGCTGAGGACCTACCTGATAAAACAGGATCAGATGAAAGGGGAGGAGGTCCTCCCCTATCAGTGGACTTGGAAAGGGGCAGGGAGGAGATGAGGGAGGGAGGGTGGGATTGGGAGAGAATGAGGGAGTGGGCTACAGCTGGGATACAGAGTTAATAAAATGTAACTAATAATAAAAATAAAAAATTAAAAAAAAGAGTTAAAAAAACCCAAACACATTAAACCTGTTAGAAGAAAAAGTAGGGAAGAGCCATGGACTCATTGGCATAGGAGACAACTTCCTAAACAGAACACCAATAGCACATGCTCTAAGATCAACAATCAATAAATGAGAATTCTGTTTTGAAAAACCCATTTTTAATTGGAGTTTTTGTTTTCCTGATGTCAAGATCTTGAGTTACATATATACATACATACATATATGTACATATATATATATATTAGTCCTTTATTAATATGTTGTTGGAATAAATCTTTGCTTCTTCTATAGGCTGTCTATTTTTTCCTAATAACCTTGTCCTTTGCCTGCAGAAACTTCTTAGTTTCATGAGATCCCATATATTAATTGTTGTTCTTAGTGTTGTGCTTACAGTGTTCTAGTCAGATAAGATTTTTCCCATGACAATAAGATCAAGGCTATTAACAACTTTCTCTTTTATCAGGTTTCACGTATGTGGTATTATGTTAGGGTTTTTAATCAATTTGAAGTTGAGTTTTCTGAAAAGCAATGGGTATAGATTTATTTGGATTCTTCTATATATAGCCATCCTGTGTGACTACACCTTATGCTAAAGATGCTTTTATCCAGTGTGTATTTTGTTTTTTATGAAAAAATATCAAGTATCCATAAGTGTGTGAATTTATGTCTGGGTTTTCAATTTGATTCCACTAATCAACTTGTCTGTTTTGTTCCAACAACATGCTATGTGTATTGCTATAGCTCTGCAGCACAGTGCAAGTCTGGGAATGGTAGTTACTAAAGCAGGTCTTCTATCATTCGGGATTTGTAAAATACTCTCCTGTATTGTTTGTGTTTCTGTATTAAGCCTAAAATTGTCTCTTCAAGATTGTGAGGAAATCTGTTGCTTTTTTTGACGGGGACTGCATTGAATCTCTAGATTGCTTTTTTGGTAGGATGCTCATTTTTACCATATTAGTTCTACTGATCCAATATCATGAGATATGGTTCCACTTTCTGACATTTTCTTCAGTTTCTTTATTCAATATCTTGCAGTTTTCATCCTACAGGTTTTTCACTTGACTAGTTAGAGTTACCTCAAGATATATTTTAGGTTTTTCTTCTCTTTAATTTTTATTTTTTTATTTTTTGAGGCTATTGTGAAAGGTGTTTTACTGATTTCATGTTCCGTCTGCTTGCCGTTTGTGTATACAGAGGCTATTGAATTTTGTGAGTTAATTTTTTAATTTGTTTATTATTTATTACAATTTATTCACTTTGCACCCAGCTGTAGTCACCTCCCTTATCTTCTTCCAGTCCCACCTACCCTCCCTCTTTTCCTTTCATGTCCTTCCCTAGTCTACTGATAAGGGAGGACCTCCTCCCTTCTCTCTGACCTTAGCCTATCACGTCTCATCAAGGCTGACTGAATCATCTTCCTCTATGGCTTGGCAAGACTGTCCCCCCACCCAGGGGGAGGTAATCAAAGAGCCAGCCACTGAATTCAGAGACAGCCCCTGCTCCCCTTAAAAATTAACTGTGATTTAATTTTTAATTGTGCTTCTTTGCTGGTAATGTTTATCATCTGTAGGTGTTTCCAAGTAGAAATTTTAGGGCCACTCAAGTTTACTATCATATCACCTACTCATAAAGGTAAGTTGACTTCTTTCTTTCAAATTTTTATCCCTATGATCTCTTTCAGTTGTCTTATTGGACTAGCTAATACTTCGAGTATGATTTTTTAATAGAAATGGAGAGAGTGGACATCCTTGACTTGTTCTTGATTTTAGTTGAATGGTTTTTTTTGTTTGTTTGTTTGTTTTAGTTCTTCTCCATTTAATTTGATGTTTACTATAAGCTTACTGTAAACTGACTTTATTATGTTGATGGATATATATCCTTTGTATTTCTAATTTCTCCAGGACTTTCTTCATGAAGGAGTGTTGGATTTTGTCAAAACCTCTTCTCTGTCTACTAAGATTATCTCTGTTTTTGCTTTCAGTTTGATTATACCGTAGATTACTTTCACTGATTTTCAAATGTTGAACCATTCCTGCATCTGCAGGATGATGTCTGCTCGATAAAGGTGCAAGTATTTTATTAGGAATTTTTTCACTCCTTTTAGAATTATATAAACAAGCAAAAGGAGCAAAAGGACTGATATTTAAAAAGTAATCTCTAAGAAAGATGGTAATATTTTAGATGATGTTTTAAAGTGTCTGCTTAATTTTTGTGGCTGCCATCATAAATACCAATGACCTATCATTCACAGTCTTAGCAATTATGTATAATTTTATTTTGTATAATTATGTATAATTATATTTTCCATACTTTGTAGATCTTTTCGTTTTACAAAATGGAGACTTTGTGTGCATGAAAGATATCTTAGTTTTCATTCCCTACTAACTTTTGGTAACTGCCTTTCTTTCTTTCTTTCTTTCTTTCTTTCTTTCTTTCTTTCTTTCTTTCTTTCTTTCTTTCTTTCTTTCCTTTTTGTGATTAATGCATGTTTATTGACCAAAACATAAAGTTTGCTATTCTCTATTTCTATCTTCAGAAGTTCCATATTAGTGGATTAATTTAATATATTTGTGTCATGATTAGACAAGTTCAACTTTGAGGATACTACAAAACACCAACGTTTTTTGTTTCTGTTTTTGTTTTTTAAAAGCCGAAAATGGTGTTAATGAAAATATGTAATCTCAGCACTTGAGAATCATCTTCAGATAGCCATAAAGCTTGCTGTGTATGTGAGGAAAGTGGAGACTGAAGATCCTGTCTAAGACAAACAAACAAACAAAAATATAGAAGAGAAGGCCTTATGGCTGTAGAGACTATATAGAGCTTTAACTTCTGAGTTCCAGTGCACTTTCATGGAGGTATATGCGAGTAATCTCGCTCTCTTTCATACACACACACACACACACGAGAGAGAGAGAGAGAGAAGCTCTGATTACATGAATTACACTAATAATAATTAAAAATTAGTTTTCATGGAGTCAGTTAGGGAATGTGTATAATTTATAAATATTCACCATTAAAGGAAACTGATTAAAAATAACAACAATAAGGCAGTAGAGAGTCACGGTGGAGAACTTGCTTTTAGATATTAAGGGAGATTAATTAATAACCTTCATAGTTCAAGTTCTCATTCACTTCTCTACTTCATGAGGACTTGATGAATATGAAAGGGAAAATCAAAGCATAATATTTAGAGAAAACAGATTTCACCTGAGAGCAAAGAACTAGCCCATTGTAAAAGGCTATCCTGAGTCACGGTGAGAAAATAGAGCACACATAAGAGAGCAGAGCCATTGAAAGCAGCCACAGACTTTGGAAGCTCAAGTCTAAGTGCAAGCGAGTGCCAGGCTGCCTTTGCTCCTGCGTTTCTTTGCAAACTCTTAACAGTTATTTAATGCAAGTGAGGCTGCTTTGTAGTTTTGTATCCTATAGATAATTCACTTATAGTTTAAAAACTGTAGTGTTTTATTTATTGTACAATTGTACAGAGTTCACGTATGATTGAAAAGTAAATGGTTATAACTCTACAAATAGATTTAGTTACTTGACTTTTGTAATAATGAGTTCTTAAGATTTTTATTCTTATTTTTTGGCTTTAAATGGAATTAACTTAGGAAAAAATGATGGAATGGAAGCTCTTATCCACAGTGATTTTGCTTGGTTCATAAATTTGGCCAATTTGAACATGTACTTCCCTCTGTGGTTTGAGACCACACATACTGATTTTATTTCTTACAGAATCTACCTCAACCTTCTTCTAATTACATTTGTAAAAAGTCACATTCTAGAACATTTGAAAATAGTATTTCCACCGAGTTGTAGGAGGAAACTGGAATCAAAGGAATATATACTGCAACTACAGGAGCTGAGATAAACACTAAGGTTGGAGAAACATTAAAGCAGAGGACATGACTTGAGATATAAAAACCTACATCATTTAAGGCGATTTTTACATGTTGTGGTGTTACATGTGTTGCATGGGAAAAATGATATGTCACAGATGTAACACTTCCTAAGGGCTAAATGCTCAGCACAAACTGTTCTGTTTTACAGAAGCCTGAAGCCTGGACCCCCTCCATAGAAATTTAAAATAGATGCGGGAACTCAAGTTCAGGCTTGTCAGGTACATCTGATTTTCTCCTGTGAGTACATGTTTGGAGTTTGTTTCATGCTTACTTAAAAGTCACTTCAGCTTTGAAATTGGGTAAGATTGATTGAAAAGCTATGATTGATATCTCTTGAAAACAGCCATCTTCACCTTTTCACTTAACCACAGACTTACGAGGTCATTGGCTACTGTTAAGTTCTAGGACCTGTTCTAGATCCAAGAAACAGAGCTCATTCCCTCAGAAAGATAAGGGTGGTCTACAACTTATCATAAAGTACCAACTGGGTCTCATCATCTGGCAATATTCGCATCTCACTGTCTCAGACTTCCAGGATGCTACAGACGTGAGCTACCGAGCCAACCTTCAGGAAATACTTGTTAAACTACATCTCAAGATTAACTTGAAAGAAACCCCTCCTCTCGAATACTATGCAAGCAAATCTGTTGCAATGCCTTCGGCAGTTAGATGGTACCCCCTCCAGGTCACTGACTTTTGAGTAAGCCCTTTCACACTTTATTTTTAAGTTTTTTTTTGTCTTTTTTTTCCACTTTTTTTTAATTTTTTTTTTATCAATTACGTTTTATTAACTCTGTATCCCAGCCGTGTCCCGATCCCTCATTCCCTCCCAGTCCCTCCCTCCCTCCCTCATCTCCACCGTGCCCCTTTCCAAGTCCACTGATGGGGGGGGACCTCCTCCCCATTCATCTGATCCTGTTTTATCAGGTATCTTCAGGACTGGCTGCAAAGCCCTCCTCTGTGGCCTAACAGGACTGCTCCTCCCTTCGGGGGTGGGGAGACCAAAGAGCCAGTCATTGAGTTCCTGTTAGAAATAGTCCCTGTTCCCCTCACTTTGGGAAACCAATTGGTTACTGAGCTACCACAGGCTACATCTGAGTGGAGGTTCTAGGTTATATCCGTACATGGTCCTTGGTTGAATGTCAGTCTCAGAAAAGATCCTGTGCCCAGATATATTTGGTCCTTGTGGAGCTCCTATCCTTTCCCCATCAGACTAACTCCCCTGCTTTCTTATGATTCCCTGCACCTGTGACGGAAGCATCACAGCTGAGGCTGCCTTCCTGTGTCTGGCCTGAAGGAGGGAGGGCAGGAACCGCAGCAGGGCTGTGTCCTGCTGTCCTGTCTTACCCTATTTCCGCTGGTGCTCTAAGCCCCTTCTTCAACACAGTTTTCTTAAGTGACTGCCTACGCTCCATTACTCTCTCCCCTTTAAAACAGTATCAGTCCTTTACTAATAAACGAGAAGCCAGATCTCTGCGTGGAATTGGAGGTGAATTTATATCCTTTAAATCTCTATTCAACTCTTTGTCTTGTAAGAAAGCCCCTTTCTATTCTGCTTAAGCCTTTCAGGTATTTGACATAACTATTCAGTCTCTGTGCTGTTCTTTCATCTTAGGGTTCTCGGCCCCCAGCTCCACCTATCCCTAGCAGAGAATGTCCTCCAATACAGTCATTCTCTCCTCACAATATGTCGGTGTTCTCATGAAATGACACCTGCAAACTCTCAGCTTATCTCTGAGATTTGTTTAGTTCATCTTTTATTTATTCATTTCTTGAACAGAGATCCTGTTCTTTGTGGAAAAATTAAAATACCTGTGTCTTTTTTTTTAAAGTATTTTTTTTTTTAATTTCTGAATGCCTCAGATTTCATTCGTGTCCCTTACTCTTATTTCACAATTCATTTAGTCGTAGTATATGAACTTCTCCCTGACAAATTAATGTCTTACCATACATAAGAATGTTGTTTGGTGAGAATAGCTTGTCACTTTCCCATGCCACGCAGCCTGCGTGGTTTGCTAAGTGAATGCTGACAAATGTTTGAACAGGGTGTTTTTCTGAACAGCTTGAGAGTCACTGCTCACAGTTCTTGGCTACCACACTAACTTCTGTGCCACAGAGGGGGCAGCAGGGCTATGTAAGCATCCCCGCCTCATCATCAGGGCCTTCCGCAAGACAGGATGTGCTGATTCAGATAGATTCTACCACCCACTCACCTTGAACGCCTTTCTTTGGCGAATCACCCACAGACATTACGCTAGGAGCACCTTTTTGCTTCTCAGTAGTATCTTACTCTTTCTCCTTTTTGTTTATTCCTATTTGGCAATATTTGTATTTTAGCTAGAATACTTATGGTTTTAAATGTGTGGTTTCTTCATTATGAGCTTTCTGTTAAGATTCTCAAACAATTCTTAAGGAGAAGCTTTGCTACCAAACTTGAAACACAGGTCTCACCTTTTAAATAATAGAAGGGAAACAGAAGAAGTGAGTGATGGAATAATTTATTTTATCCAGAAAATCAGAATTTTTAAACTTCTTAGAATGCTGTTGTCACATTAAAAACTACTATGTTAGAATGAATGTTAAGCTTAAGATGTGTTTGGAAACAGTAAATAAAAGAGCTTGAACTAAATATAGGTGATCAAGAAAAATTTTGAGTAAATGAAGATTTCAGTGAACAGCCGTTTTAACAGTGCTTTATGAAGCAGAAAGATCTGTACTAAGAAAGGCTATAGATTGTACTTAATACCATGCTAAGAATGACAAAGTATCATAAAAATAAATGAATCTTGATTAAAAAATATCATCTTTCTTTCTCCATCAAGCATCTCAGTTGTACGTCAGTAATATAAAGGGAGAACTACATGTGTTCTGGTTAGAAAGTTGAATTTACAGCCTCACAGGAGCTGTTAGGAGTAGCATTCTCTTCTTCCTTCAGATTCTAAATCTCATCAAGAGCCTAAGTAACCCATTGTCAAGAACACTGTCATACATATATTCAACATATCGGACCCTTACCTCCTTCCTAGCTAGTAAATTCGCCATTGACTCCCTATAGCAATCTTAGAGGCTCATTTGTGAGTATGTTGTGTACTTGTGTTCTCCCAACGTGCTGCTTAATCATATAGTATCCAAATTTATTTTCTACATATGTAATATCTAGAGAGTTGAAAACTTGTTTTTATTTTGTGTAGTTTTGTTTTATAGCTTCTGTTTGCCCTTTAAGTTTTTGTATCATGAATAGCACGAAAAAAAACTCAATAAATAATTGTGAGATTAATTTTCCCATGATTTTTTAAAAGTATGCACCAGAACAGACTGTTACTTCTACAAAAATCATATTTTCAGTAGTGCCCTGAAAATTTAAATGGTATTTTAATCACTTTCTATACATCAAATCAACCTGTGCCTCTGCCAAACAATAGTCCTTAAAGTTTCAAGCTTCCGGCTTGAGCAGTAGCTGACTGAACACAATTTGATTTACAAATGTATCCTGAAATTCAAAGGAACAGATAACAAAGCTGTGGAAAGGCATTTTTTCATAAGGCAATACTAAATTTTTAAAGATGCAAACTTGATGTACTGAAAGTCTTTCAACTGTGCTAGCTTGTATGCATAATGATTTCAGACCACTTTTATGCTTGTCAAAAATTTCTATAGAAATCAAAAGCCAACTTTATCTTTTGACTTCCCAACATACCTCAAGAAAAATGTGCTGATGCTGAAACCTAATAGAAGACCTTATTCGGCTCTAAAGCTACGAATTCAAGTGATATTAACACAACTAAATATGGTTTGAGTAATATAACAAGGAAAGCATCAATTTTATGCAACATGCCTTTTCAATAGGAGTTAAAACCTTATTACATAGCTGGTGCCCACTAAGTTAAAATATGAACAGGTAAGGACACTCAGGTTTGGGTAGAAGATGAAAGGTGCCCCGTGATTGCTAAGCTGAAGCTTTAAAGTCAGGAAAGAGGGATGATACAATTTTGAAAATAAAATAAATGAACATAAAATAGACGCATACTATTCTTATCACCTTGTTTTATGACTCATTTTCCCACTTGCCTTTCTCCTATCTACACAGCCATGCACAATCAACCCTGAGAGGGTCTCTGTTGAAGTATGAGAACAGGTAAGACTCTATGACGCTCTTCTATCATCAGAGTCAAAGGACTATTACCCTAGATGAAGCCACTCTAAAATGTGGTGCCTGAAAATCCCCACATTATGCATAATTAACCTTTGTCTTAAACATTTATTATTCTTTTAAAAACCCTTTCCCTTAACATAGATGTGAATTTTCCAATGAAACCATGTACAGTTTGTCTTTTATTTGTAATTCTATATAATTTGTCTGACTATTTTATGCTACTTTATTGACATCAAATGACGTAGTATTTTATTTTCTATGTAAAAAAATTTAAGGATAATTAAAATTGGAATAGTTAACTAAACCGTCGTTATTTGTTTGTTTCTTGAAGTAAGGGTCTTGATATGCTGCTGAGGCGGCTGGGAACTATATCCTTTTCCTCATCTTAAACTTGTAATCTTCCTGTGCAAACCTCTCAGAGGTGTGACTGCACATGTGTGTCACACGCTAAGCTTAATTGTAGCTTAATATTTATTTCCATGCAATTATACAAAATTCCATAAAATATATGACAATGGAAAAATAATATTTCCAGCCATAATGTCAAAAAAACCTCAAAATAATATCTTTTAAAATTTGCAAATTATGATCCTTTCTCATACAATACTAAGAACTAGAAAACCCTTAAGGTCATGACATTTGAAATAGAAAGCAATAATAGCCACAGTTCTGGCAGGAGCCTCCTACTTTGTTGGAGGCCACATGGGTGTTTGGAACCCTTGAAGAACGCCAGTACCCAGGGGCCTAGAAGCCCCTCTACTGTAGATGCCACCTCAGCACCAGGAACCCCAGAGGCCACAGCAGTGCTGAATCCCACCCCAGAGTTCACAGAGGCCACCCAAACCCCAGCCAAGAAACCTCACTGAACCTGAGGAGTCGCAGGTCTCTACAACCACAGGCCAGTGAGGCCAGGAGACAAGAGAGGAAACAGAAAAAAAAAAAAAAAAAAAAAAAAAAAAACAGAAACCCAGGGAAAAATCATTCATCCAACAAATATAAAGTCAGAAACCTGGACCTAAACCTATTATTATGTCAAACTCCAATGCCTGGGAGACAGCATAAAATACAACAATACCCATGGCAATAAGACACCAACAGAGCCCAGCTGTCCCACTACAACAAGGCCTGGATATTCCAACTTGGCCGAAGCATGAACGTATCTTAAAAGAAAACTTATGAAGATGATAGAGGTCCTTGAAGAGAAAATGAATAAGTCCTTTAAAGAATTCCAGAGAAACATAAGCACACAGGTGAAGGAAATGAATTAAACTGTTCAAGACCTGAAAATGGAAATTAAGCCAGACCTAGATCCCTACACATAAGTAACAGGTGCGCAGTACGGTCATCATGTAAGTCCCATAACAGCGGGTGTGGGGCCAGCTCTGACGCTGGTGCCTGCCATTCCCCCCCCCCCCCCCCCGGCTGCTTTGTCTGGTCTCACTGGAAAAGGATGCACTTAGTTCCCAGTGGTTGTGATTTAAAGAGCCAGGGTAAGTTGGTAAGCCTAGCACCCTCCCCTATCCCTCCAAGAAGGAGAGACAGAGATAGGGGAAAAGTGTAGAAAGGCAGGACTGGGAGGAGAGGGAGAGATCACGCTGTGGAATACCACCACATAAAGAGATTAAATAAAAAGAAAATAAAAGATGATCTTTTCTAGTTCCCACCATTTGCATGCAGATTTCATGATTTCCTTGTTTTTAATTGCTGAGTAGTATTCCATTGTGTAAATGTACTATAATTTCTGTGTCCAGCTGAGGAACATCTGGGTTGTTTCCAGATTCTGGCTATTATGAATAAAGTTGCTACAAACAGGGTTTGTATATCTTTCTTGTATAGTTGGGCATATTTTGAATATATGCCTAGGAGTGGTTCAGCTAAATCTTGAGAAAGCGCTATTGCTAATTGTCTGAGAAAGCTTCAGATTGATTTCCAATGTGGTTGTACAAGTTGACATTCTCACCAGCAGTGGATGAGGGTTCCCCTTTCTCCACAACCTCTCCAGCATGTGCTGTCATTTGCATTTTTCATCTTAGCCATTCTGATGTATGTAAGGTAAAAATCTCAGGTTTGTTTTGATTTGCATTTCCCTGATGACTAAGGACACTGAGCATTTCTTTAAGTGTTTCTCTGCCATTAGATATTCATCTATTGAGAATTTTCTGTTTAGCTCTGTATCCCATTTTTTAGTTGCACTACTTGGTTTGTTGATATTTAACTTCTTCAGTTCTTTATGTATTCTGGATATTAGTCCTCTGTGAGATATAGGGTTGGTGAAGATGCTTTGACAGTCTGTAGGCTGTTGTTTTGTTCTGAGGACAGTGTCCTTTGCTTTACAGAAGCTTTTTAGTTTCATGAGGTCCCATTTATTAATTGTTGATCTTGGAGTCTGTGCTGTTGGTGTTGTTTGCAGGCAAATGGTGGGAACTAGAAAAGATCATTCTGAGTGAGGTATCCCAAAAGCAGAAAGACACACATGGTATATACTCACTTATAAATGGATATTAGACATATAATACAGGATAATCATACTAAAATCTGAACACCTAAAGGAGCTAGTCAACAAGGAGAACCCCGGGCAAGAAGTTCAATCCTCACTCAGAAAGGAAAAAGGTACAGACATTGGAAGAGGGTGAAAAAAGGAACAGGACAGAAGCCTACCACAGAGCGCCTCTGAAAGACTTTAACCAGCAGGGTATCAAAGCAGATCCTGAGACACATAGCTTAATTTTGGGCAGAGTGCAGGGAATCTTATGAAATAGGGGGAGATAGAAAGACCTGGAGGGGACAGGAGCTCCACAAGGAGAGCAACAGAACCAAAAAATCTGAGCACAAGGGTCTTTTCTGAGGCTGATACTCCAACCAAGGACCATGCATGGAGAAAACCTTAGAATGGTTTTCTTAGAAAACCTTAGAAAAAAACCTTAGAAAACCTTAGCCCATAGCATTTCAGTATCCAAGTGGGCTCCCTAGTAATGGGAACAGGGACTGTCTTTGACATGAACTCAGTGGCTGGTTGTTTGATCACCTCCGCCTGAGTGGGGTGCAGCCTTACCAGGCCACAGAGGAAGATAATGCAGCCAATCCTGATGAGACCTGATAGGCTAGGGTCAGAGGGAAGTTGAAGAGGACCTCCCCTATCAGTGGACTGGGGAAGGTGCATAGGAGGAGAAGATGGAGGGAGGGTAGGATTTAAGGGGATGAAGGAAGGGACTACAGCTGGGGTACAAAGTGAATAAATTGTAATAAATAAAAAAATTAAAAATAAAAAAGTGTTGAAAAAAAGGCAAAACAAACTGAGGGAACCCTGTAAAGAAGTACAAGAACAGGAATTACAGACACATGCATCACCAAATACAAGAGATAGAAGAGGAAAATCTCAGTTATAGAAGAATTGGTAGAAGAAATTGATACATCAGTCAAAGAAAATGTAAAATTAAAAAAAAAGTTATGATACAACATCCAGGAAATCTGGGACACTATGAAAAGTCCAAACTCAAGAATAATAGGAATTGAAGAAGGAAAAGAATCCCAGCTCTAAGACCTAGAAAATATTTTCAACAAAAGCATAGTAGAAAAATTTCCTAACCTTAAAAAGGACATGTTTATAAAGGTACAAGAAGGTTTCAGAACACGAGAGAGATTGGACCATAAAGGAAACCTCCTGCCATATAATGATCAAAATACTAAACATACAGGCCATAGAAAGACTATAAAACCTGCAAGTTAAAATGTCTAACAAACATATAAAGACAGACCTATTAAAATTAAACCTAGGTTCTCTGTGGATACCATTAAAGTCAGGATCGCTTGGACACATATCTTGCAAAGTGTAAGAAACCACAGATTCCAGGAAAAACTACTATACCAGCAAAATTTTCAATCACCAGAAATAGAAAAAAAAAGATATTCCATGGCAAAGTCAAGAATAAACAATATCGGTCCACAGATCCATCCCTACAGAAGGTACTAAAGGAAAAACTGCAACCCAAGGAGGCTAACTACACCCATGAAAATACAGAAAATAAATATTCTCACACCAGAAAGAAACAAAAAATGGGAAACACAGACTACAAATGCACACACCCACACACACCCACACACACCTACACACACACACACCACACACACACACACACAGACAGACACACCACTACCACCACCACTACCTCCACCAATAACAAAATAACAATATTACAGAAAATAACAATCAGCAGTCATTAATATCTCTTAATTTCAATAGACTTAATTTCCCAATAAAAAGACACAGATAACAGGATGGATGTGTAAACAGGATCCATCTTACTGCTGCATGCAAGAAACACACCTCAGCAGTAAGTAAAGACATTCATCGTTTCAGAACAAAAGGTTTGAAAAAGATTTTCCAACCAAATGGACCCAAGAACCAAGCTGGTGTAGCCACTCTAATATCTAAAGGTCTTTCAAAAATGCTATGGAGGGCCGTTGAAAGACACTACCCAGCAGGTAGTGTCAAAGCATCAAAGCATCAAAGCAGATGCTGATACTCTTAGCCAATTTTTGGGCAGAGTACAGGGACTCTTATGAAAGAAAGGGGAGATAGAAAGACCTGGAGGGGACAGGAGCTCCATGAAGAGAGCAACAGAACCAAAAAATCTGGGCACAGAGGTCTTTTCTGAGACTGATACGCCAACCAAAGACGATGCATGGAGATAACCTAGAACCCCTGCACAGAGGTAGCCCATGGCAGCTCAGTGTGCAAGTAGGTTCAATAGTAATGGGAACAGGGACTGTCTCTGACATGAACTCAGTAGCTGGCTCCTTGATCACACACCCATGCCCCCGCCAGAAGGGGGAGTAGCCTTACCAGGCCACAGAGGAGGACAATGCAGCCACTCCTGATGAAACCTGATAGGCTAGGGTCAGAGGGGAAGAGGACTTGGAGATGAGATGAGGGAAGGTGGCTGGGATTGGGAGGGAATGATGGAGGGGGCTACAGCTAGGGAGCAAATTGAATAAAATGAAATTAATATAAAAATGTTTAAATGCTATTTACAACTAATACTGTAGAACATTCCAATATATTATATATACTAAAGAATATATTCTTTTATATATAAAATAATATATATGACTATGTGTAACTCAAAATTTTATTTTATGAATTCCCAAATCACTTGCCTTTATAACATAAAGATCCCAAAATCAATGCTTTGGTGAGCTCATAAAACATTTGATAGTTGGTACTGCAATAAACTGATTATCATCCTCAAGGTGATATATTCTTTTGACATGTGTTTTCTCTTATCTCCCCATCCCAACCAAAATGCTAACACATACAGGCACTGTACCACTAAGACATGTTTTTGATCATGTGAAGCAGTGATCCATGCTATCATTGTTTTTTCTGACTCTGAATTACATCTGTGCTAGTAAATTAAATATCCTAAAAGTAGGGTATTTGCTACTGCCTAGAGAAGAGAAGATTAAATAGGCATGAGTTTTTATTTTGTTTGTGCATTTTGGTGAAGGACTTTTCACATAAAAGGACTTCAGGCCTTTGTTCTCACTATCTCACACAAATAGCCAAATTATGGATCCTGAGGCACAGGGATAATTATTTTTGTAAAGAAGCATGCCCACAGAACTGTAACATAATGGGAATATTAAAACAAGTAAATAGTGTTTTCTGAATGTTCTAATAATTCTTTAACTCTGAGCACATTAAACAGTAGAACGAAATCTTAGTTATGAACCACTCAGCTATTTCTGGTTATAGTCGCAGCCATGTGATTCAGGTCAAGGCTATGATTTTTTTTAATCTAGTTCAGATTCATTGCTCTTCATTTAATAGCAATGTGCTATGATCTGATACTATTTTGCAGTGAATTTTGAGCATCATACATACTGTTGTTATTTTACATCATGCTGATGTGAAAATAATTATATAATAAGATGTTTTTGTCTCACACTGCATTAAATTTGAATAAAAACTTAACCCTTGAAACAATATATATGTAAACATATATATATATATACATGTTTACCAAACAGATTTGCTGATGACCCAAAACATTTAAATAGTAGAGACAACCTTGCAATTCAGATTTTTCTCACCATATTGCCTGAGATATTAAGTTTTTTTTTCCAGATGATTATTTGGCCATAGATTATAAAAAGCAAATATATTTAAAACAATGATTTCAATTTATTATAAAATATGCATACTTATGTGGACAATTTGGAAGTAGTGACAATGTTGTCAATAATATGTCAGCCTTATTTTTGAATTAATTAGTTCAATTTTATTCCTAATCATTAATTTACACTTAGATGATTAATTCTTTTTGAAGAAACTATAGTATTCATAAAATGTATTATATTAAAACTATGTGTTACTATAACAAAATATAATAAACAATATATTTTATCAACAAAATAAAATTATTTCTAACAGTCATAGGGAACAAGATTTGTATCCAGTGATGACTTTTCATGGAAATGTTCAAGGGTATCATTGAAGTGTCTTTTATAAGGGTATTTACTGCATTCTGCTCACTAACCTAATTATCTTCCTGTCTTCTATATCCATCACTGTATGAGTTAAGATTGCATTATAAGAACACATTTTTGGCATTCATGCAGGCTACAGTACATTCTATGTTCATATATTTTATTTATAATTAGAGGTATACAAAATAATTTCTATAAATCCTATGTCCTCTTTGTAATATTTTATGAGTTACAATATGAGGACATATGGCAATAGATTGGAAGGTTAGGCTTAACACAAGAGAATTTTTGCACTTACATTAAAGAAATTCATCTTAAATTTTATTTGTGGAAATATTAATATATATTTCTATAACTTCCATATAGATTTTAATATTAAAGATCCTGGATTACTTGGAGGTTTCTACATGTAGTCAATTAAGTTCTTATGTTTGTAATTCTCCTTATCTTATCTATAAACTATAATAATGTATGTTTACTTGAAATGAGTTACTTATAATTTTCCTCAAGACACTGTTATCTAACTTTTAACATTTACTGATTTAGTCTACCTTATATAAGAAACATACGAAACCACTTCCAATGTCTTTCCCATTTGCCCTTCTGAATGAGGAGTGGGCATCTTCCCTAGTGTCCTTTTTATTTAGCTTCTTTAGGAGTATAGATTTTAGTATGTTTGTCCTATATTTTATTTTTAATATCCACTTATAAGTGAGTATATACCATGTGTGTCTTTCTGCTTCTGGGTTACCTCACTAGTTCCATCTATTTGCCTGCAAATTGCATGATTTCCTTGTTTATAATTGCTGAGTAGTATTCCATTGTGTAAAAAGTACCACAATTTCTGTATCTATTTCTCAGTTGCGGGACATTTTGGTGGTTTCCAGATTCTGGCTATTGCGAATAAAGCTGCTACACACATGGTTGAACAAAAGTCCTTGTTGTATACTTGAGCATCTTTTGGATATATCCCTAGGATTGGTATAGCTGGATCTTTAAGAAGCACTATTCCTAATTGTCTGAGAAAGTGCCAGATAGATTTCCAAAGTGGTTGTACATGTTTACATTCGCCAGAAATGGAAGAACGTTCCCCTTTCTTCACATCCTCTGCAGCTTGTATTGTGACTTGAGAAGACAGGAAACAAACAGGTCAGGAGCTACCACAGAGGGCCTCTGAAAGGCTCTTCCAAGCAGGGCATTGAAGCAGATGCTGAGACTCATAGCCAAACACTTTGGGCAGAGTTCTGGAAATCTTATGGAAGAACGGGGAGATAGAAAGATCAGGAGGGGACAGGAGCTCCACAAGGAGAGCAACAGAGCCCAAAATTCTGGGCCCAGGGTGACCTGCAGAGAAAGATGCTCCAACCAAGAATCATGTGTGGAAAAGACCAAGACCCTCTGCTCAGATGTAGCCCACGGCAGCTCAGTCTCAAAGTTGGTTTCCTAGAAAGGAGAGCAGGGACTATCTCTCACATGGACTTAGAGGCAAGATCATTGATCAACTCTCCCTGGAGAATGCAGCCAGTCCTGATGAAACCAGATAGGCTAGGGTCAGATAGTAGGGGTAGAGGACTTCCCTTATCAGTGGTCTAGGGGAGGGGCATAGGAGGATAAGAATGAGGAAGTGTGGGACAGGGAGGAGATGAGGGAGGGGTTACAGCCATGATACAAATTGAATACATTGTAATAATAAATAAATAAATAAATTTTAAAAGAAACCTTAATGTTTCATGCGACTTTTTTCCCAAGGCTGTTGTGATTATCTTGTTTCTCTTCTGGATTGTTTGTTACTTTGGTCAAGTAGCCAAGCTATGAACTAACTAAGACAATAGTTGAAACGTCTGTATAATAATGTAGTGGAGCTCTTAATATCATCTATTATAATCGAAGGGTCACAGGACCCTCACCTGGAATACCAGCAATTGCTTACATTAGCTTTCTCTCAGCTGCAAGTCATAGTGGGAGTATATGTGAAAGAAGGTGAGATTTTCACGAGCAAGCATGCACTTGATAAGGTACCACTTTATCTTGATGCCCAAAATAAAGTCAATAACCTCACTGGATTACCAAGTCATACTTGGTG
This sequence comes from Meriones unguiculatus, assembly GCF_030254825.1. Classification (NCBI taxonomy): domain Eukaryota; kingdom Metazoa; phylum Chordata; class Mammalia; order Rodentia; family Muridae; genus Meriones; species Meriones unguiculatus. The sequence goes on from NC_083356.1 coordinate 111,254,186, forward strand.
GAATTCCTGTTTTGGCCTATTATTATTCCTTATTTGGGTTAATAAGACGCTTGTTCACATCCTCATTTGACAAGATTACTCAACATTTAGAAAAATACATTAAATAAAGGCATAAATACAATATGTCATCATTAATTATTTTGAGATTTGTTGTATATGTACAAATTAAAAGTAGTGTGACATAATTTTTTAGAGTTTAATTTTTTCCTTTTCTTTTTTATATTAAATTTTTATTTTTTATATTAATTATAGTTTATTCACTTTGTATCGCAGATGTAGCCCCCTCCCTCATTCCCTCCCAATCCCACTCTCCCTCCCTCATCTCCTCCCATTCCCCTCTCCAAGTCCACTAATAAGGGAGGTCTTCCTCCTCTTCCCTCTAATCCTAGCTTATCAACACTCATCATGACTGGCTGCATTGTCCTCCTCTGTGTCCTGGCAAGGCTGCTGCCCCCTCAGGGGAGGAGTGGTCAAGAGCCTGCCACTGAGTTCAGAGACAGTCCCTGTTCCCTTTCCTAGGGAAAGTTTATATCTTTAGATTGTGTTAACTATAGTATAATGGACTGGATTCTCAGCTATACCACTCCTGGGCATATACCGAAAAGATGATCAACCTTACAATAAGAACATTGCTCAACTATGTTCATAGCAGCTCTATTCATAATAGCCAGAATCTGGAGAAAACAAGTTGTCCCTCAACTGAAGAATGGTTACAGAAATCATGGTATATTTACATAATGGAATAATACTCAACAATTAATAATAAGGAAATCATGAAATTTGCAGGCAAATGAGTGGAACTAGAAAAGATCGTCCTGAGTGAGGTATCCCAGAAGCAGAAAGACATACACGGTATATACTCACTTATAAGTGGCTATCCGCCACATAATATAGGGTAAGCATGCTGAAATCTATAGTCCTAAAGAAGCTAAACAGAAGTTTCATTTTAAATTTTAAAGTTAGCTTCTGTGATATCTGAGCACCCCTCAGATCTCATCTATTTTAGGTACTATTGCACTTCATGAAAAACTAGAATGAGTGTAGATGCATAAACGTAACTATCACTAGGAAAATTCCTAGAATAGAAAGACTGTAAGTTACAATTTATATCCAAATGTCAACAACAGTCATTAAGTAGCCGTAATTCAATGAGGTGGCACTCTCTGTAATGTGGAGCCATGTCGCAAGGACACTATTCATGTTAGAAACCAACAGAGCAAACTGAACTCCAGAGTTCTGTTTATACATTTGCTCTAACCTGCTATTTCAATCACCACTTGATATGGGAGAGGGATTAATAATACAGAGATTTGGGATGTATACAATTAGATAATAATGGTACAACTTAGAGAGCGAAATCAAAAGGTAGAGTGCACAGTGGTGTTTCAGAGAGCAAAACAAAAGCAGCTACATTTTGTGTGTTTCTTTTTGGACTTCCAGTGGAAAGAGGGGGACACCAACCCACCCATAAACCCTTTGTCCCAAAATTTGTCTTGTCTACAATACGTGTATAGATAAAGATGGAAGAGGGATTGCGGGAATGTCTAATCGATGCATGACCGGACTTGAGAATCACCCTTGGGACTGAGCAACCCTGTCACTGTTAATGACGCTCTGCTGTGCTTGCAGACAGGAGCCTAGCAGAACTGTCTTCCGAGGGGCTTCACACAGCTGCTGATGGAAACAGATGCAGAGACCCACAGCCAAACAATAGATTGGCAAGGCTTGTGGAGGAGTGGGAAGGACAGAGGGACTTCTAGGGGTCAAGATCGCCACAAGAAGACCTACAGAGTAAACTAACCTGGGCCTGTGGGGCTCACAGAGTCTGAACCAACAACCAAAGAGCATGCATGTGCTGGACCTAGAACCCCTACACATATGTAGCAGATGTGTGGTGTGGTCAATATGTGAGTCTCCTAACAATGGGAGTAGGGGCTGTCTCTGACTCTGTGGCCTGCCTTTGGTTCCCTTTTTCCTAGCTGGTTGACTTGTCTGGCCTCAATGGGAGACCTGCTGTAAACAGAGCTACCAGGGTAGGTTGGTACCCTTAAGGGCCTCTCTTTCTCTGAGAAGAAGGAGAGGAGTGGGATGGGGGAAGGGACAATAGAGGGTGGGACTGGGAGGAGAAGAGGGGTGCTGGGCTTGCACTGTAACATGATTAAGTAAATAAAGGGGACAGGGATGGAGGGAGCAAACACAATGTTTTTCTTGACCTTGCTAAGACCATGTGATAGTCAATGAAATATAAAATCCAAATTAAAACAAGCACTAAAATGACAAAAACAAAATGAATAAACTGTACTTAATATAAAAAAGAATACCCAATTATTAGTATGCAACTTTGTTTTCATCTTTAATAAATGATAAAATTAAAATAAAACAATAAACAAACAAAACAAAAACAAAACCCTAACCTATAGATAATAGTTCCAAATGTGTATGTTCTTGGTAACATAAATGAAAGAAAACATAATCCCAAGAGTTAAAGAGTCTGAACCTGGGATGTTATTTTTGTATTTGGTTCCAACAGGGCTCACTTATAGTTGAGATATGATCCTTCTACACACCCATGCCTTAGAATGTGGAGGCCATTTGTAATTTTAGCCACAAGAACCCTGGTGTTAGCACATAATCCATACATTTAATAGACAAGGAGCTAATAGACCTGTGCACAGGATGTTGAATTCCATGTGAATTTTAGAATGTAAACTTAAATAATAAAGAGGTTTTTGCAGCTCCATGTTATTTTTGTCTAAGTAGCAAATTATACACAAAAATATCTTCTTTCTCATCACATGATAGGCTGTCAGAGGCATTTTCTCTTTCTCTCTCTTTCTTTCTACCCTATACTTTACTCTTTTCAAATACCTACAAAACACATTCAAAGGCAGCTGTCAGTACCTTCGTTTGAATACAGAAAATGGAATTGAATAGAAGAGAAGGAATATATTGCCTGAGTATTTTAAGCCATAAAACTTTTTTTCAGAATTCTGGTAATTGAAGCACTTGTACTGGTTGAACAATACAGACTAAGAAATGGGGTATCTTTTATCTCTTTACGCTCATTATCATGATGATTGAAGTGAATGCACAAAACCACTCATCTGTATAGTTAGGAACCATATCTGAAACTAAACAATTAAAAAGAAAGGTTATTTCTTTCAAAGTGAGATGTAAATTAGTACTTAGCATTTATGCCAAAGGGCTGTTGTTAAAATAACATACATACGACTCTTTGGTATAAATCAATACCTAAAATTTAATTTACATTAAAAGCTAAAGTTTAGACTGAATATATGAATCACAACCCTAATAAGTTTATTATAAGTAACTTCAAAATGAAAGCCAAGTTGTTTTTGCATACTTTAAGGAATGACAGTAGATATTGAGATGGTTAATAAGCTTCAAATTAGTAGTATATCCAAATAAGTGTTATAATTGTACAGCTAACATTTTGCTTCTAAAAATGACTACTTTATGTCAATGGCCAGTTATGACACACTCTATACTATTAACTATTTAAAAAATTAATGGGAACAGTTGTTGTGCCTCCTTTGCTTATGCTTTTGAGGTTTTACAATATCCTGATATTTATAATTTAACTTTCAGTATTGTGATTTATTTATTTTTAGCCAAGCATAACTATTACCTCTGCCACCATTTCCTGAATTTAATCTGTCAACATTTTAATATCTTGTCTGATAAAATGAGTCTTTGTTTGGCTAGACAATGTGCTAGCCAAATAAATCACATTGTTATCATGAGATTTCTTCAGGAGACTGAGTCGCACAGAATCAGCTCCCCTTCTAGGTGGCTGGAAAACAAGCTAGTCAGCACACTGATCAATCAGCTCCGTGCAGATAAAGCGATTGCTGCTCAAGTGTGAAGGCTCTTGAACTCCAGCATGCACATAAAATGCTGAATTTCACAGTAAACACATGTAGTCGCAATGCTGGGTCACCAGAGATAGGTGGGTTCTCGCGCTTGCTGACCATCCTCGCCTAACTGGCTAGCCCAGGTTCCCAATAGAGACACTCTAAAATAGAATAAAACGAGATAAAATAAAATAAAAGGCAGACAGTTACCAAAGAAGGGCAGCTGATTCTAGCCTCTGCTCCCACAAATGACATTATATATTTGGATCTCTCTCTCTCTCTCTCTCTCTCTCTCTCTCTCTCTCTCTGTGTGTGTGTGTGTGTGTGTGTGTGTAATAAGATACAGCTTCAACAGCCTGGATACCAAAGCCAGGGTGAGCTATCCTATTAGCAATATTCTATCACTACTGTGCATTGCCTTAAAAGTTAGAACTGTGTCTTCATTAAAAGTGGATCTCTTACTAGGGAACTTATTTGGGGAACAGGGATGGTCTGTGACATGAACTCAGTGACTGGATCTTTGATCATCTCCCCCTGGGGGGTGCAGCCTTACCAGGCCACAGAGGAGGACAGTGCAGCCAGTCCTGATGAGACCTGATAGGCTAGGGTCAGATGGAAGGGAAGGAGGACCTCCCCTATCAGTGAACTTAGAGAGGGGCAGGGAGGAGAGGAGGGAGAGAGGTGAGTTTAGGAGGGAATGAGGGAAGGGGCCACAGCTGAGACACAAAATAAATAAACGGTAATCAATATAAATAAAAATTTAAAGAAAAAACTGGATCTCTGATAGGGGACTCTATCATGAACTCAGTTGACTGCTCTCTGATCACTTGTGCATGGCGATGCAGCATTGCCAGGCCACAGAGGAAGAGGATCCAGGCAGTCCTGGAGACTCAACAAGCTATGGGCAGATGGCAATAGTGGAGAACTCCCTTTTCAGTGGACTAGGGGAAGGGGATGAGGGGAAGATGGAGGGAGAGTGAGACTGGGGGAGTTGAGGGAGGGGCTTCAATCGGAATGTATAATGAGTAAATTGTGAAGAAAAATAAAAATTAATAAAATGCTAGGAAGAAGGGGATATAATAAATGATGTGATTTTTTTAGTTAAATAGAATTATTTTATTAAAAAGTAAAAAAGAACAGAAAAGTGAGTAATTGGACACTTCATGCGTCTGTGCCATGGACTGCACCCTTACTTCTCTTGTTGATTTTATTGTGCATTGTTTCACATGACGAACGGTGGCTTCGCACACCGCTGGCTTAGAATCCTGTATCACGTCCTTCTTGTTCATTATTGAAACTGAAGGTAGATTTGAGTTAGATGTTGAATTTTGAGTCTCAGGTTATGCTACTGAGAATTCTAAGTTGGAATTTCCTTTTGGAAGTAAGAGTGGAATTGAAAAGCATTCTTTAACTTTAAAAATATTAAAATTCACTCTGCATTATAAAATTTATAATCTTAAGAACTTATGAATTAATTCCATTAATAATTTTATTCTTGAATTAAAAGAATAAAAAGTTTTGAATTAAAAGTCATTATTAAATTTATTTTACACATAAAGTCACAGAAATGGCTGAATAATTTTTATTAGGTTTCAAATCACAGCATCAAAGAAAAAATAATGTTCAGCTCTTTCTGAATTATATGCTGTCATTCTTGCTGTAATTCCTTTACCAACATTATTATCTTGGCTAAGTTTGTATGCAATCAAAATTATTGAGTAACAAGTAAGTAAAATATAATTACTGAATTTTTAACTCATGAACTAAATTTTAAAATATTTAACAATAGCATTATTCATTCTTGTTCTAATAAACAAGTGAAGATCTGAACCAATTCTGTTTCTGAAAAAGTAGAGGGATAGATGACGTCATCACCCCGCAGCAGGCCTGGGTTGGCCCAGAGGGCAGGAGAACCGGCCCCACCTCTCACCTCCTGCAGCACCCGGGGAGGGGAGCAGGCCCAACACCTTGCCTGTGAAGCCCAGTGGAACTGACCCTGCAGGAGAGCCAGGCTGAGGGAGTGAGACCAGGGCCGCTGTCCCCGGTGCTGCTGGCACAGGGAAGCAGGTGGGCTTCCAGCTCAGCTTCCACCTGCCCAAATCCAGGTTCCCAGTTGGCCCACCCTAATATCCACCCCATTTATCAACTGTCGGAGCCTGTGAAGGGGCCGGATCTGCAGATCCAAAGCTGCCACAACAGATGGTATCTGAGAGGAGTCCAGTGAGGACCCAGCGTTGATAGCGCAGCAGAAGCCACAGGCCAGGAACCACACCAATGACCCAGGGCAAAGACCTGTGGACACAGGGTGCGCCGTGTGACACACGACAGCTTCCAAGGCAAGACGTTTGCTCTGGTTTGTTGTTGTCGTTTTGTTTTTCGGGGATTTTTTTTTCTTTCCTTCTCCCCACCCCCACCCTATTTGGAGGTTGCAAGGTCAGAGGGCAGATAGGATGAGACAGGGAGATGAGAGGGATTGGTGTGCATGATGTAAAATCCATAAAGAATCAATGACAAGTTACAAAAAATTACATTGGTAAGTACCAGAGGCCCAAGCACAGTTAGATGGGGAGCTACTCGATGGGTCCAAGATGCTCTTTTACATTCTTAGCTTTTTGAGTTTATAGAGACTAGTGTTCTGCTAAGCAAATAAATTCTAAAATTTTTCATTTATTATCACAAAAATTCCTGATGTTTTACTTAGTTACATAAAATAAAATTTTGTGAAGAAATCAGGCTTTAGGTTATTCTTGGGGAACAAACAAAGGAATAATTTTTTAAAAATTCTCTGTTTAAATAAAATATTTCAAAGTTATCAGAAAATGAGATCCTAGTTTTTGGACATTGCTCAATAGGCACATTACATAGGCACCATCGAAGTGTGCACGCTGGTGTCCTGAACACTCCCGACCTCCGCGCTGAAGGCAACCTGCCCAATCGGCTGTGTATTTCTAGAAAACACCCGTGTTTCTCACTTTTGATATCTCCGGCGGATGCCCATGAGCCTTACTCTGGGATGGAACCTTCTGGGAACCCTGCAAGTGTGCAGCTCCTGTCTGACTGACTGGACGGCAGACACACTCCGAGCGACCTGTGCAGCGTCTGCTGTAGACGGGTGTTAGCTAGACTCGGGACACATTGTCCAAGTCAGAGACAATTTTCCATCATGTTGCCGGGTAAGATGCAATAGAACACAAGTAAAATACCTGAGAAAATAATGCTTTCTTCTACTGAAACTAATTAGAGATTTGAGTTGATTTTCTAAAATAAATTCTTTTTCAATCTAGCACTGCATGCTGGAGAATTGGGCACAGATGACTGTTGTCAGATTTTAATTTTTCTATTATAGTTGTCACGGAGGCAAGAGCTGAGTCATACAATCAAAGGCAGAAAGCTGAAACACTGATGTGAACAGTAAAGAAGGTAAGTGCATCTGGACATGGAGGAGCTGTGTGGGGGAGAGTGAGGGCACACATGATGTTTTGTACTCACGTGGAAGTAGGCATTCAGTTATCTTTTGCAGGAGTCCCGCAACACGTGGAAAAATCATTCACAAACAAACCTTCTTTTTATTCATGGATTTCTAATAAGCCCAAAACTCCAGGGCAGAGTCCTCTGTTGTTTATGTTTGGTGAGTAAGAGTTTTCTGGTCCAAATCTGAGTAAATACATATTTCATGCATTGAAATATCAAATGTTATTAAACGCACACGGAATTTCGTATTTTCCTATACCCTCCCCCCAAATTATATCAGTTAAAGTAAGATAACAAGCATTAGCATTATTCAGTATAACGGAAGATTCACGAGATAGTTGTTCTCATTTTTAATACTGTAACCAAATTTTAGAATCATGTATCAAATGTCAACCTTCTGTTGATTTGACACGCATTATTCTTGTTCCTACAAACCATAAACAGTGTTTTGATAATATCAGTTTTTATTTAATTTTAATTAATAGTTTTTGATATTTCTGCTGCTAATTAATCTCTCTATGCCATTATTATAAAACAAAGAAATGATCATAATGGGCTCAATAAAAGAACTACTTCAATATTTCTGTATTCAACAGATCCAGGCAGAGTGGTTTTCAATGTTCACATGTACAAACTATTTTACAGTTACTTTGATGTTTTAGAGTAAATAATACTTGTCATTTTGATGACTTTTTGGGATATCTTTCCAAGAATAAGATTACAATAAGTCAGTTGAGAGTTACACAGAACAAAGTGAAATTTGAAACAGAAAAACAAAGTAAAACAGGCAGATGGCGAGGTTGAGAGCCTCTGAAGAAAAGAGGCCAAGGGGAAGAAACAACGGTCTAATTCCCAATGACTCTAATTCCCAATGACTTTCTTCTTGCATTTGTCATTATTTTTGTGCAAATGCTATATATTTATTTCTATTTTTAAATTTTTGAGATTATAATATCACTACACCACTTCTTGCTGTTTCCTAATATTCTTTATTTCATTCCTGGGCTTATTATATGATATTATATGATTGCATCATTTCCTGTATACTTTTCTCCCTCTGCACCCTCCTTGCTCTCTCTTAGTCTCACGGCTATTTTCATCAGTTGCTGCTGCATACATATGTACATATATGTGCTGATTATTTACAGTGTCATTCCATCACTCTATGGATAAGCACTTCCACAACAACACATCAGAGGTTATTTTATGTCAATGAAGGTCATTAGTGTTTAGTTCTTAGATTTCCTAATTGCTGCTAAAACTGCTTGTGAATCTGGAAACCATAGAAGAGAAGCTCAAATAACACATCTTAATCTTAGTTTTCTAGTCAATTCTTTTCTATCAGTTTCTAGTAAATTTCTCTTAGATTTTTTTGCTAATAATCATTATTTTAAAATTAATTTTCCTTCCTTTTTTACATACATTAAAATGACATTTTCTTTTCATTGAGAAGTTGGATTTACTTTTTATTAAAAATAATCCTAGTCCAGACTTAATATTGATTTAGGACAAAGGATCTGTGGAGGCTGTAAACACATGTCCATCTGAACGTCCAAGTCATGAGAATAAATATTTATTACTCCTTTATTTTTATGAGTGCTGGTAACCAATAAAATTCCAAGAAATGTTAATAGTAATCATAGTACATGTTTAATTTGTCTAGTTTAAAGGACCATTCAATCACATAAAATGTAATTAAAATAACAGGTATAAAGTTCTACAGAAACAGCTGCTATTATAATTCATTAATGTAGAAACTAAAAATGGTCATTACAGAACATTCATATGACAGATTTAATAATATTTATGGTGTATAAAATTGAAAAGTAGGGGTAAAGGGAATTCTCCAAATTTCATGTGTGCGATATTAAAAGCTCTCCCGAACCTGAAGTTTAGGGAGGAACTGTGTCACACTCTCTGGGCACCGGCCCAGGCCTCAGGGCTCTCAGTTACTGCTCCAGCGCATGCTTGCCTGCTTCCTCCCAGGGGGAGCAGGACTAACCACCTGGAGCTATAAGCAAGCCCATCTAATTGCTCTGGTTTGTAACGGTTGCCTTGGTCATTTCGTCTCTTTGCAGGACAGCACTCATATGAGCTCTGGACCTGGACATAGAAGAGAAGTTGCCAATTATAATCTAACTAGAAAATCATTTGATTGTTACTAAGCTCTAGTATGAATAAATTTTGAGGTCAGTCTAGTCTATAATGAAACCCTGTATCAAAACTTTTTTATTTTATTGATTAGTGCTTTTTTTGCATTTATAACTTTTTCTGAATCTTCAAATGAAATAATAGAAGTAATGCTTTTCAAAAGCAATGAATGTAAAAAAAAATAGTTAATGTTCTGGAAGTAGCTCTGTAGCAGAGTGCTTCTCTAGCATGGAGAAGCCCTTGGTTTCATGCCTCAGCAGAGCAGTGTTCAAGGCCATCTCTGCAGGTCCTAGGAAGACAGACCTTGAGCTTGTCTTGGTCAGGTAGGCACTTAGAGTATCAGATGGACTGGTCCTCAGAGCCAGATATGTAACACTGATAGTTAGTGCTGGAACAGTCACTGTGAGTCTGTCTATGAACCAGGCAGGTGTTTAAAGGGGCTGACCACAGGCTAGTAAGCATAAGAAGAGGAGTCCGTACTTCTTAGCCTTTCTTGCTCTTTCTTTGTTTGTTTCTTTGTTTCTCTCTTTCTTTGAATAACACACCAACAGCATTTGAAGCAAAGCAGGGCTCAGGTTGGCCCTTATTAATGAAACAGTGGAAAATGTCAATAGCAGACTGCTGGAAAACTAGGCTGTATATCATGTACCATATTCTATTGGAAATACAGACTCAAAGTGTTTTGAATAAAAATTTCTAGAGAGACAAACATGAATGAAACTGCAATAAAAAGACTGACAAAATACCTAGATCTCGGTGTGTACATGACATCGCATGTTAGTTAACAAGCCTCAAAAGAGTTCAGGGAACAGTGACCTCAAAACACAGTGCAAACCAAAGTACAAGACAGCGGCCAGGCAGATGTCAAGACAGGAGCATGTCCATTGCAGCAGAGAAAGCTGTCCTAAGGAAGTACAGCTAGCTGAGGGTAAATGAAGGAAAATACATATACATTTCCGCAGAGAAACTCAACAAAGATATACAAACTATCTTAAAAACCAAATCAAAAACAGAGAAAAATATCGACAGGGAACCAAACATGATATACCACACCAGCAGCAGACTTGATCAGTGGTGAAAAAAAAATTAGAAAAAAAATTCAATTTCTGTAAAACATACAGGTGGAAGAGAAAAAGATGGAAGAGCAAAGAAAAATGAAACATCTTATGAACTTCAGGATAGCACTGAAGTAACAAATACTCAGGTGACAGAGATCAAGAAGGACTGGAGGATGTCAAGGGACAGAAATTTTATTCAAAGAAATACCAGAAATGGTCCAAGCACCCAGGTGCATGAGGTCTAAAGGCAACAAAGTTAATTTAAGTGAGTCAAGGGAAAATAAACCAATAATACTTAGGGTCACACAGTGTTGGCTGTCAGCAGTAGCTTCATAGGCCAGCAGAGAGCTACCCGAGATTCTGATAACACGGAAGGAGAACAGCAAACAAGCAAAACCGTGTCTGATAAAGCTATCATTTACAAAGGATGTTACGGATAAAGTACTACCTAGAAAAAATATATTATATATACTAGATCTCAACCAGATAAGGATACACACAGCAAGAAAAACTGCAATTTTTCAACAAAATACTAGAAAGCTAATTAAACCCCTTATTAAAGTGATTATTCCCCATATCAAGTTGCATTGACCACACCAATACAAGGAAACCGTCATCAACAGAGATGCGTGACAAACCACTCAATGGACTGAGAAGCACAGACCGAATTAGTGCTTCAATTAATGTAGAAGTTGAACTTAACGAAAGCCAACGTGTTTGCACGACAGAAAAAAAAGAGAACAAATTAGGAAAATGGGAAAATTACCTCAGTATAATAAAGGGCGTTTCTCATGAGGGAACAATTAACACTTATTGATCAGGAAAAAGCTAAATGTCTTCTCTCTAAGATTAGACTAGCATTTTCACCATGTTCATTATGCTCTTAGACTTACCTCTTGTAACAATTATAGCAATGGAAAAATGAAAGTGTATCAAAATTTAAAGAGAAAAGAAAACATGAAACCAAATTGACTCTGCTTGCCAAGAATAGGACTTTTTAGGTGAAAACCCCGTAAAGGTCTAACATAGTTTTATAACTAAACAATGAATTCACACCCTTCACAGAAAATGATTCAAAGTCAACACACAAAACATAGCCATGGCTATAGGCCAATATGAATACTCTAAAAATAGAGATCAGTAAAACACTATCATCAACAACTAAAGCATAAACTTCAAACATTTAGTCAAAATGGGTAAAAAACATTCTTTCAAGGAAAGCTTATAAAATGTTAGTACAAGGAGTTGAGGAAGATACACAAAAGGAAGGATACTCTTCTTTATGATGTTTGAAGGGATTGATACTACTATAATGTCCTATGAAATATATGTCAAAATATCAATGTCATTCTTCACAGAATTAAAAAAAGAAAAACTGAAATGAATTGCCAAGTTTGTATATCCCTAAATTACTAAGTAGTAAATCTAAAGAAAAAATTTCAATGTAGTAAAATTTTTGAGGCATTAAGTTGCTACACTTCAAAACATAATACAACACTCCAGCACTAGGAAACACAGCGGCAGCAGCACAAGAGGAGCAAAGGCCGCTCAGATCGCCAGTAAGAAGCCAAAGACTCAAGGTAGGACCGGGTGCCTCTAACCAACGCTGCTCTACAATGGAGCTTGAGACACACGTTTGAAAATTGGTCATGTTATAAATCATGAAGGAAAAATTTAACATCAACATGCAATGTCTCTTCAGATACCACTTTTAAGTCACAATCCACAAAGATAGAACTGGACTTTCCTGAAATCTACATTAAAAATTTCTCACTGTGAAAGACATAGTCAGTATTCCTAGAGAACAATTCACATATTAAGAATAAATATTTTCAAATTACACATTTGATTAAGATCAATAACAAAATACAATATTCAAAAACAAAAAAAGACAAACTAATGCAACAAAATGACTCAATGACTTTCAAAATACTCCAAAAGTAAAACACATGAAAACGCTTCATAGAGAGAACTAAAAATGACAAGCAAAAGAATCTTCAGTGTATCTGGAAAGCTATACAGTGCTGCACATCATTATGCCCTTAACCGTCTTAAAATGGGAAAGATCCAAGGCTGGCAAGGCTGTAGAGTAGAAATAACTTAAGGATGACAAAATGTTAGAAAAGCAAATGTTACAACACATTGGAGTATAATTTACCAGGTCCTCAGTAAAGCAAAAACAGTTTCATAAAGATCCAGAGACTATAAGCCTTTTACTTAACCTAGGAAACATGAAAACCATGACCACAGAAAAACCCGAGTTTCATTGTTTACAGAAGTTTCATTCATAATTGACAAATACTGAAGGGAGTGGAGCTGTTCATCAGCTGGTGGATAGGTAACACCAATACAAAAAATATAATATTTTTAGTGATACAAAAACTTACATAACCAAAGCAGAATAAGGAGAACACTGACATGATTACCACGAATGAACAAAAGTAATTTGAAATGGCACCATCCTGTGTACATCAGCTACATAGCAGTGCTCAAATATCAAAGGCATAACCACTCAGAAAACGGTCAGTGTTTGCTGCTTCCTAAAGATTTAAAAGGCAGGACATTTCAGCCCAGTGGAAGAGTTTTAGGTCATCAACACTATTCCGAGGCAGTGGTTATCATTCGTGCCAGCACAGAGAGTGTGTATCGCAAAGACTGAAATAGAATGCGAACCACTTATTCCAGAAGTAACAACATGCATGCACTTGCCAGTTTCCTGTTTAAAGACCAATGACTTCCGCTCTGTGAGCGGATATTTTGCACACTCTGCTCATGTAGGCCCTCGGAAGCCAGGAGGGGTGTTGGACGTCCTGGAAGTAGAATTACAGGACACAAGTTATATGGGTTCTGGGACCAGAACTGGGTCTAGTGAAACACCGTTAGCACTTTAAACCATTGAATAATTTGTTCAGACCTGTTTATTAATTTCAACAGTGTGGCAGTAGTTCGGGATCTTGGGGCCTAGGCATGTATGTGTTTGGACAATGGAGAAAATGTCTCCTTAATTTCCATATAGCTGTTGACCCAAGGATAAAAGTGCATGTGAAAATACAAAAGAAGTTAAACAAAATTTTCACTAAGGTCTAAAGAGATGGCTCAATTACAAACGGCATCAGCCTCAACAGAGGACAAAGTTCCTTTCTGGTCACACAGATGGAAGCTCACCACCCTCTGTAACTCCTGTCCCAGGGGATCTGACATCCTCTCTGGCCTCTGTGGACATCAGGCAGCCATGTGTTTTACAGACACACTGACAGAACACCCATATGCACAGTCATTTTAAAATTTATTGTAGTCAACTAACTAAAGGAGCTTCACATTCCTGAAATCATAAACATTAAAATTAAAGAACAAAGAAATTCCTCAAATTGAACTGAATATTTCCATGTAAGGGTCAGTTCTACGCTTTAGTTTTCACATATAAGTAAAATAATGTAGCATTTGCTTTTGTTTGTTTTATTTAGCTTTATAGAATGCCTCCACTTTCATTTCTTCTGTAGCAAATGACAAAGTTTTCTTTCTTCTATACAATTTGATAATATGCCACGAAGTATAAGAAAATATGGTACATAAGAAAGGCAAAGAAGATGGACTTCAGAAGAGGGAGAAAATAGGGAACAGGACAGGAGCCTACTACAGAGGCCTCTGAAAGGCTCTACCCTGCAGGATTCCAAAGCAGATACTGAAACTTATAGCCAACCTTTGAACAGAGTGCTGGGAATCTTATGAGAGAAGGGGAGATAGTAAGACCTGGAGAGGACAAGCGCTCCACAAGGAGAGCAACAGAACCAAAATATCTGGGCACAGGGGTCTTTCCTGAGACCAACGAGGGATCATTCATGGGGATAACCTAGAACCCCTGCACAGATGTAGCCCATGGCAGTTCAGTCTCCAAGTGGGTTCCATAGTAATGGGAACGGGGACTGTTTTTTGACAGGAACTGATTGGCCTGCTCTTTGATCACCTCCCCCTGAGGGGGGAACAGCCTTACCAGGCCAGAGAGGAAGAAAGTGCAGCCACTCCTGATAAGACCTGATAGACTAGGATCAGAAGGAAGGACAGGAAGACCTCCCATACCAGTGGACTTGGGGAGGGAAATAGGTGGAGAAGGAGAAGGGAGGATGGGATTGGAAGGGGTAGGGAGAGAGCTATAAGGGGGATATGAAGTGAATAAACTGTAATTAATAAAAATAAATTAAAAATTTGAAAATTAAAAAATTACTACTAAAAAAGGGTATGAGGAAAACATCAGTAACATTGATTTATTCTTAATCAAACTAAATAAATATTTCTTTTTGGAAATTATATTGGTACATGGTTACTGTTTTGATATAGAACAGAATTGTTATTGTCACAAATAGTAAAATGAGAAGCACAACAATTACACAGTCATGGCTCAGATTCTACAGTGAGTGACAACATTTCTGTCTTTTAGTATTTTTGAGACACGAAGGACTCTGCAATTGTAAATTTCTAACATCATATTTATTCGGTATCTTCAAATCAGGGGTTTAAATCTGGAAACAGTATAGACCTTTCTCAACTCCTGCTAGAAAACTGATAAGGCAAAAAGCAATAAATGTACATTGTTTGATATTTATCATTTTATATACAGTATTATATTAAAATATACAACTTGTGCACAGGTCAGCTAAGGAACTAAGGTATAATTTTGTTCCTCTATATTATTTGATTCTTATTTAGATGTTATGATGCTTATTCATTTTCTAAAACATTTTGGGTCACTTGTCTACAATTTATATGTAATATCTTGTCTTTTTTTCAAATCAGCATATTTCTTCTTTTTAAATTCTTTATTAATTACACTTTATTCACTTTGTATCCCCCCTGTGATTCCCTCCCTCCTCCCGTCTCAATCCCTCCTTTCCTCCACCCTCTGCATGCATGCCCCTCCCCAAGTGCACTGATAGGGGAGGTCTTCTTTTCCTTCCTTCTGATCCTAGCCAATTAGGTCACATCAGGAGTGACTGCATTGTCTTCTTCTGTGGCCTGGTAATGCTGCTTCCCCCTCAGGGGGAGGTGATCAAAGAGCAGGCCAATCAGTTCATGTCAAAAAACAGTCCCCGTTCCCATTACAATGGAACCCACTTGGATACTGAACTGCCATGGGCTACATCTGTGCAGGGGTCTTAGGTTATCTCCATGCATAGTCCTTTGTTGGAGTATCAGTCTCAGGAAAGACCCCTGTGCTCAGATATTTTGGTTCTGTTGCTCTCCTTGTGGAGTTTTTGTCCTCTCCAGATCTTACTGTTTCCTGCTTCTTTCCTAAGATTCCCTGCACTCTGCCCTTAAGTCTCAACATCTGCATTGATAGTCTGCAGGGCAGAGCCTTTCAGAGGTCCTCTGTGTCAGGCTCCTGACTTGTTCCCTCTTTTCTCCTTATTCTGATGTCCAGCCTCTTTGCCTTTCTGGATAGGAATTGAGCATTTTAGCAAGAATCCTCCCTCTTGATTAGTTTCTTTAGGTGTACAGATTTTAGTAGGTTTATCCTATATTATATGTCTATATGAGTGAGTATATACTGTGTGTGTCTTTCTGCTTCTGTGATATCGAATGGCAGAGAAACTGTTACAGAAGTGTTCAACGTCTTTAGTCATAAGGGAAATGTAAATCAAAACGACCCTAAGAGTTCACCTTACACCCATCAGAATGGCTAAGATCAAAAACTCAAGAGACAACAAATGCTGGAGAGGATGTGGAGAAAGGGGAACCCTCCTCCACTGCTGGTGGGAGTGTAAACTGGCACAACCAGTCTGGAAAGCAATCTGGCGCTTTCTCAGACAACTAGGAAAAATGGATTCTTCGATTTATTGATTTTTAACAAACATGCATTTGAAGAGCAGATTTGTCATGAGCTTTATTCAAGTTGTTAATTTTCAAGTTTATTTAATGTGTCTGCTAAGAAAGTACCATTTTTCATGTTGACATGTGGTTGTCATTACTTGATACCTATTTATTCTGCTTAAGATAATCTTAATTTAGAAATTGTGGTATTTTTATACAATGGAATACTACTCAGCAATCAAAAAGGAAGAAATCATGAAATTTGCAGGCAAATGGTGGGATCTAGAAAAGATCATTCTGAGTGAAATATCCCAGAAGGAGAAAGACAAACATGGGATATACTCACTTATATAGACCTATAAGATATGATAAACATAATGAAATCTATACACCTAAAAAAGATAATCAATTGAGCGGACATGGGGTAAGCTGATCAATTCTCGTTTAGAAAGACAGATGGGATGTGCATGGAACGTATGACAGGAGTCTACTGAGCGCATCTGAAAGACTCTAACTAGCAGTGTTTTCAAAGCAAAGACTCATGACCAAACCTTTGGCAGAGTACAGGGAATCATAAGAAAGAAGGGGAGTTAGTCTGATGGGGAAAGGATAGGAGCTCCACAAGGACCAAATATATCTGGGCACAGGGTCTTTTCTGGGACTGACATTCAACCAAGGACCTACAACCTCCGCTCAGATGTAGCCTGTGGTAGCTCAGTAACCAATTGGTTTCCCAAAGCGAGGGGAACAAAGACTATTTCTAACAGGAACTCAATGACTGGCTCTTTGGTCTCCCCACCCCCGAAGGGAGGAGCAGTCCTGTTAGGCCACAGAGGAGGGCTTTGCAGCCAGTCCTGAAGATACCTGATAAAACAGGATCAGATGAATGGGGAGGGGGTCCCCCCTATCAGTGGACTTGGAAAGGGGCATGGTGGAGATGAGGGAGGGAGGGAGGGACTGGGAGGGAATGAGGGATCGGGACATGGCTGGGATACGGAGTTAATAAAATGTAACTGATAAAAAAAATAATAAAAAATAATTAAAAAAAAAGAAATTATGTTTTCAAATTACATACCGAATTTTCCTGTTAAATTATTTCCTAAGTTTAATTTGAAAATTGTGTCCATAATAACAATAGATATCAGTTGAGATTTTGAATACAAAGTGCTGGTGATAATTCAGACATAAAGATGGCCACACAAAAACAGTTCCTGTTCTTTTCTAGTTCCCACCATGTGCCCTTGTTTTCAGTTGCTGAGTAGTATTCCATTGTGTAAATGCACCACAGATTCTTGACCCATTTTTGGCTGAGGTCATCTAGGCTGTTTCTACATTCTGGCTAATGGGAATAAAGCTGGTGTGAACATAGTTGATTTTTGGTTGAGCGTCTTTCAGATATTTGCCTAGAAGGGGTATAGCTGGGTCTTGAAGTAACACTATCCCTAGTTTTCTGAGAAAGCACCCAGAAGCAGAAAGACACTCATGGTATATACTTACTTATATAGGTGGATATTAGCCATACAACGAGGGATTAACATACTAAAATCTGCAGACTTAAAGAAGCTAACCAACAAGAAGTCCCCTATGGAAGATGCTTAATTCTCATTCAGAAGGCAAACAGGATAGACAACAAAAGCAGTGGGAGAGAGGGAACAGGACAGGAACCTACCATAGAGGTCCTTTAAAAGACTCCACCCAGGAGGGGATCAAAGCAGATGCAAAGACTCCGAGCCAAATTTAGAATAGAGCACAGGGAGTTTTATGAAAGAATAGGTTTATAGAAGGACCGGGAGGGGAATAGAGCCCCACATGGAGACCAACAAAGCCAAAAGTGCTGGGCTCAGGGGTCCTGCATCAACCAGAGACCATGCATAGAGAGGGCCTAAGCCCCCTGCTTAGATGTAGCACATAGACAGCTCAGTCTCCATCCATGTGGGTTCACTCCTCAGAGGAGAAGAGACCGTCTCTGACATGAGCTAGGCTGCCTGCGCTTTGACCATTCCCCCTGGTGGGGCGGTGAGCCAGCCCATGGAGGAAGAGAATCCAGGCAGTCCAGGTGAGACCTGATAGGCTAGGGCCAGACAGTAGGGGAGGAAGACTAGAGGAGAGGGAGAAGGAAGAAAGTATGGAACTGGGAGGAGATGAGAGAGAGATCTACAACCAGGATACAAAGTGAATAGATTGTAAATAATTAATAATAATAAAATAATAATAGTAATAAAAGTTTCTGTCATAGCATTTGATTATTGATAACAATTTCTGATACAGTTTCATAAGTGGAATTTCTGTTAAAGAGTCACTACCAAAATTGCACATTTTGTTTTGAAAAGAACTGACTTCAAAACATTCCAATCTACAGTTAAATATTTACATAGGATATTATCATAGTACATATACAGTTGAAACAAAATAGAAAATTAGAAGTGGATATTAAAATACATACAGAAAGTAAATATAACAGCACGCTCTATAAGGAATCACAGAATAAATTAAAATGAGTTGGTGCTAAAGTAAGGAGGCCTAATAAAAACCCAAAGGCAGTGGGAGTCGATCTTATTCTTGCAGGCAGAGTCAAACAATATTCAGTGACCAACATGTCTAGTTATATATTAGCACCCTTGGTTTTAATTGCTTTGGTAAATTTTACTCCTAAGACAATTCTTTCCTATTGATTGTACTAGTGACTCAATGAATCATGTATTCTGAAAAATATGTTTTCTACAACATACCAAGCTCTGCCAGAAAAGTGAATATGCTATTTTATGATACTACACTGAGTGAGGTAGTGAAATTCTGTTCAGATAAATAGAAATGCCAGAGCATCTTTAATAAGACCCTCAGTGAAATGCTAACATATGTTCGGAAGAAAATTCCCTTTAAGAAAATGCAAAATAAATGTTATGTTTTTGTGTTGTATTTGAGTATAGACAGGATTTACTTTGGTTAGATTACCAAGGAAACTATTTTCAAATTCTAAATAGTACTATAATTCACAATGCTTGAATACTCAGCTTCTAAGTTTTACTAGTAACATAGATTTTACACTAATAACCATTTTTATTATTATTCATTTACTTTTTATACATGCACACCAGAAGAGGGCCCCAGATCCCAGTATACATAGTTGTGAGCCACCATGTGGTAGCTGGGAATTGAACTCAGGACCTCTGGAAGAGTGATTAAGAACAGCCAGTGCTCTTAACCACTGAGCCATCTCTCCAGTTCCCCCAACTACTCACAATTTTTATTTTAAAAGTTGCTTTACCACTACATTTAAAACCCAAATGGAATAGTGATCATGTTCTTTATATCCAAAACTGTTATCAGTTGTATGCCTTCCTAACAATGAAGATACTAACCAAAGAATAATAGCATGTAACTTTACAATAGCACAGTTTAGAATTATGCTGAATTTATTTTGTTTTAGTTTTGTTTTGAGTAGAGTCAATCAAAAATATTACATAGATTTATCTACAATCAGAATGTTGATTAGGCTTTCCCATTGTTTAGTAGTAATAAATTTATAAAATACAAAGATCTTGAATCATTTATTACATAAAGTTACAGAAAAATCCATGTTCTTGGGGAATTTATAAATCATAACAGGCAGTAACTATTTTACTAATTTCATGTGCACATAATTACCATGCTTTAATACATTAGATATATGTAAATCTAAAAAGACTGCATAAAAATTAACATCCTGTATTGTTAAAAATCTCTAGTCTGAATGAAAAATTCAGTCTTGGAAAGTCACCTACTATATGACCTCATTTGTGCAAGCATTCTTGAGGTAACCAATTTCAGAAATTGAAAGTCATTTGTAGTAACAAGAGGTAAGAGGTATCCATGAATAATATTAGGATTATATTTTTGACAAAGTACCACTTTCTAGCTTCTTTACAGTCCTTGCACAATATAGTTATATTTAAGATGGCCTGAAACTACACATTACTATCTTTGCCATTTTTTTCCAGAATGTACCAGAATGGTTAAGAAAGATTTGACCATTGGGAAAATTTATTGAAACTTAGACATGATGTCTATGTGCCTTTGTGTAAGTTCTTACACACTTCAAGTGAAATCTACATGTTTTAAGAGAAATATCTTTAAAATAATTGATTGTAAATGCTAGTCAGTGTTTTTCATGGGTTCAGGACTTTAGACTAGGACTTATACACAAGCAATTCTCCTAAATCTGTATACATATAAGCCATACTAAATAGACTCGGTGGATTTATAAAACAAAGGACATGATGTCTGGAGGGTAGAGTTGGGGAGGAAATGTGAGATCGGGAGTGGAATGTAGATTTATTGAAAACATTATATGAATATAAAATTAGCAAACAAACAAGAGGAAAATATTTAATTTTTTAAAGTGTCCATTAATTATTTTACAGATTGAACATCTTTAATCAGTCAAAAATATAGTCATATTATATTTGTATTTATATAATAAAATACTAGCTTATTTAAAGATAAGTTTACTTTATTTTATCAGACAAAGACTTAATAAAAACTCAGAACTTTCTTATTAAAATTTTTAGTAGACAATCACTTTGTTACTCCCCTTGCTTTTCCTATCAGTTACAAGGATATGATAGCTTTTTTCTAGGGCAGAACTTAGAAAATTTTAGTATATATGTAAGTGCTGACATTTAGAAGTAGAATAAAATTAAAAGGATAGTAAAAATCATAAAGGATAAAAGTCCTCGTATATGTTGAGTTTCTCGAGTTCTCATTTTTAAGGACTTTCATTAATTTTTAATGACATTAACACATTATGCTGTGTTTCAAGTCATCATGTAAACTAAAATTTTAAGACTTCTTAGATAGATTTTAGAACTGCATCATGCATCTAACTATCAACCTATTTGTCGACCTCTTTCACCTATCGTTTGCCTATCTGCCATAAGACGCTAACAAGTATTTGAGTGAAATTAAAGTATATACTTTATTCACGAAAGAAGCTTTCAGATACCTAGATAATTGCAGGTCACTCTAGTAGCCGAGATATTTTTGGAGCCACTGCAGGCACTAACACTAATCATTAAAATTTCCCTATGAATTATACAGCAAGCCACTTAACTGCATGGAAAGCCGTTGCTGTTTTCACAGTGATTAAAATGTGCATTTTGCTGAGCAATTTGTGGACTGAAAGCAGTAAGCAAGACAAATTTCAAGTAAACAGATTACTTAAATGCATTCATTAAAGATTTATGTTCTTATGATTTCAAACTGAAATGTTAATATGTAATCGTTGAGAGGTACATCTATAAAATAATGAGACTGATATTCATGGAATATGATTAGTGTCAATAGCTACAGTCACATTATGTTCCAAAGTAACATTTATGACTTATGCAAATTATGATGAGATTTGAATCCAAATGTACCTGCTTTAATTTATTTCCTTTAACTTTAAAAATGCCTACCTTCTGGAAAATACTTTGGGCCAATATTGAACAAATTATATTTTCCAATTGGAGAAAATTTTTCTATGCCAAGAACAGTATAATTAAAGCAAACATTGTGTTACATGTATTCTATTCAACTTTTTAAAAATCTCTATCATACAGCCCTTTCCAAATGTAGCAGCTCAGTAGCTCAGTAAATAAATCACACTATGTTTTATTTAACAAAGAAAAGAAACATTACAGAATGTGCTTAAAAAACTTCATTACCTCTCAGGATTTTGAATATAGCTTTTGAAGCAATTATCTATGTAAAATCTTTTTCTTGAAATCATGCTAAAAAACATTCCTTTACTCTATAATATACATGATAAAAAACATTCCTTTACTCTGGAATATATATTATGTGAGATGAATTATCCATAGCCCTCTGCACCTAAATGAATACTTACTTTCCTGGTCTGTGCAAGGCAACATTGTTCTGAATTTAAAACCATCCTGCACTGCATTAGACCCTGGATCAAACTTACAAAAATAAACTCTAAAACATGATTATACATGAGTTATATTTACAGAGCCATTTCTAATATCTAAGTTTCATATATAAAAACTAAAAGTTGTCACAGTTTTTAAGATATGTTAATGGCATTAAATTGACCTTCAGAACCTTGATTTTCTTCCTGTAATATGCCAGTATTGATTTTACATCATAATATATAATGATCACTGGAGGCAGAAAAGAACTTGCAAAATTAAATGGAAATAGAACACAGAAACCGGGAAATTTGAAACTATTAGGGAGCGAGGATGGAATTGGAAGGGGATGGGGAGGAAACTACAGAGGGGATACAAAGTAAATAAACTGTAATTTATAAAATATAAATAAATTTTATATTTTTAAAAAGTGAAAAAATATGGTAGTATAGCTGAAGTTACGGATATAGGAAAGGACTTTTTGAATAGGATTTAATTTACCTAAGAATTAAGGCCCACATCTGACAAATAAAAGCTCATGAAGCTAAAAACTGTCTTACATCAAGGAAAAATCTGTGACATAAGAGTCATTCTTTACAAGATTTACATCTGATAGAAGATTAATATCCAGTGTATATAAAGAACTCAAAATACAAAAGTCAAGATAATAATCAACTCAGTTAAAATACTTGCTGTCGATTTAACATAGAGTTTTCAAAGAAAAAAAATTGCTAGAAAATGTCTCTAAGAGAGAAAAATTTTTAACAATTAGAGATATTAAAATTAAAACAACTTTGAGATTTGACAACAAATGCTGACAAAGATGTAGAGAAAAGGGAACCTTCATTCAATGCTGATGTATTGCAATAGGGTATAGCCACTATTTTAAATAAAATAGAGGATTCTCAATAAGCTAAGAATACATCTACCATGTGACCAGTTTTATTACTCCTTGACATATTCCTGAAGGACTCAAAATCTACTGCACAAATATTTACTCATCCATGTCTGCTGCCTCTCTATTATAATAGCTAGGCAGCAGGCATGTCCTTCAGCCAATAAACCTGGGAAACATACAAAACAATTTTATTCAGCATAAACAAAATCAAAAACATAAAATTTTCAGGTAAATAGAATCATAAAATATTATGCTGAGTAAAATAATGCAGAACTGGAAAGATAAATATTGCATGATCTTTCTTATTTATGGATCCTGGCTCCAAATCTTTAGATGTGAGTGTATAATGTGGAGTAAACAAAGATGTCAGAAAGGTAAAGAGGAACTAAGGGGAAGAGGGGAAGGAGTTCTAGAGATAAAAACACAGCGAGCATGGAAACAAATATTCCTATCATATAATCCTTTTGTAACACATGCTGACTTTATCTTCCCTTCTCTTCCCTGGGAAAAAATAAAGACTTTTTGGCACTCAAAAAAAAAAAAAAAAAACAGGGATGAGTCTCTAACTGGGAAGTGGAAGGGAGCGAAATACAAAAATAAATACAGAGGAGGAATAAATTTTGCTAAGGCATTCCAAAAAACATACGGAATAATATTATTAGATACTTGCTTGAAATTAAGCTTATTATATGCAATGTATAAGAATTTGTTCTACTGCAAGGGTAGTGTCCCTCTAAAGAGCCATCCACTATCTAAAAGGAACCCCCCTTTGAGGCCTCAGAAACTTCCTTTCAAGTGGGTGATCAGGGGAGTCAATGGACAATGGGCTACTGATATTGTTCTATGTTGCCTCCCAGAAACTAATGTTGAAGACTATTGTTGAAGACATCATAAATCCTACAGAGGAGTTAGATCAGTTGTTCTAGATCTAACCTATGTAGAATGTATGAGCAGAACTATAACATATGTCAAAAAATACAATCATGGCATCCCTCACATCTTGGAGGTTACCAAAAACTGTCTTATTAATTGTAAGGCTTTATCAATAGGAAATACTGTAAACCTAGTCCACCAAGAGGCACGGATGAGACTCTTAACTCTAAAGTCCAATCTTGCCATTTTCCTCAACTACTGTGATATCTAACTGCATTCTTAATACCCTTCCTTATATCTACAGATACGTGTAAGTAATCACCTGTCATCACAGAAGATTCTTTTTGCAACAGATGGAAAGCGTTACAGAAGTCCAGAACTTGTCAAATAGAGAATAAGTGGATATGTGTGTAAGCCTCAACTTTTGCATCCACAATTCAACTCCTAAGCCTCAGAGAACATCATAGAAGAGGAGAAAAGATTGTAGGAGCAGAGGACCAGCATGTCTACTGTGAGACAGCAGGGTAGCACACATGACAAGGAAGATGTTATGGGAAATAAGGTGTTTTGCCCTATGAAATCTCAACAGCATACTCATCGGAACAAGACCTGAGATGGTACCAGTAGATTTGACAAAGTGGATCTCCCAAGGCCCATCCCCGGGTGAAAAGCTATAGGTAATTAAGGAGAAATGAAAGGGAAAGAGAATCAGTCCTTTTGGGTCAAGCAACATGACAGGCTCACCAAACCCAAGTGTCATGAGCGATACCAGTGTGAAGCATGATGTGTGCACGTGTGTGCACGTGTGTGCATGTGTGTACACCATTTATGTATGCACAATAATAAATAAGGAATAGATACCCAGGAATCTGAAAGGGAGAGGAGAGATGACATGGGAGGGGATTGATTGAGGTAAATACGGTGATCACATATGAAACTCTCAAAAAAGTATTTAAATTTATAAGAAAGCTGTGGACTATCCTATGCCTGGGGTCTTGTATTATTTTCAAGTAATTTCAACAAGGTATTTGCTAGTGGTTGTAGTAACATTGATTTTCTTCCTAGTCCTCTCCTTGGATATGATGAGCACTGCCTTGTTGGAATATTAGAGGAGTGATAACAGGACTTCTACAAGAGCTCTTCCAGACTGCCTTCCCCTGGGGACAAAACAGGACACATAGGCTACGGAGGGATGCTCTTTTATGAGGGGAGACATCATCCAGGTAAATCTATTTTGCATGTTAGCCAAAAGCATATCTCACCAGTGCTTCAATCACTAATAGAAAACCTTGTCATTTGAGCGTACCGGCACCATGCCGTGCCGGGCACCATGGCGGACCGGGCATACTGGGCACCATGTCGGACCGGGCATACTGGGCACCATGGCGGACCAGGCACCATGGTGTGCCGGGCACCATGGCGGACCGGGCACCATGGCGGACCGGGCACCATGGCGGACCATTTAGAATGGTGATGTGTAGCTGAGTGGGAGCAGTTGCTAAGCACTGAAGAACTGTATTATGTCCTCTAAAACTATCCCAGAAAAAAAAGTAAAAGGATTAAAATTAAAAGTGCCCCTTTTATAAAGTGCTAAATGATTTTGTAACATCGTCAAGTTTAAAAAAATCGTAAGTCAAGGAGACCAACACCAGAAGGCCTGCTAACGCTCCCATGCCCGCTCATTCCTTCAGATGATTCATGGCTGCAGCAATCCATGATGATAATCCTGTGGCTAGTCCTGTGTCCACTCTGGTAGAATTTACTGTGACAATGGCCACTCTCAGCTGCTCCATCGTAGTATCGAATTCTCCAGTCCAATTACCTAAATTATAGCTCGACAATTGTTTAGACAGATTTGCAGCACAGGAAAAATTCTCATGTTGTATGCTAGTGACACAAAGTCCAGCATATTTTCATTGACAGCCAAGTTGAGTGATTTGCCATAGAGTATCAATTTGCTCCTGCACGAGGTCAATCCTCTGATTGAACACCATCAAGCTTCCTTTTAGTTGAGCATTAATTCCTTTATGTACAACTAAGGCATGAGCTACATTGGCTAAATGATTATTCAGGGTCTGAGCAGTCTGCCCAGTATGACTCATGGCTAATGTCCCGGTGGTAGCTCCAACAGCCGCCAATGAGATGGTAGTAACAATGGTGGCTGTATTACAGCCATTGAAGCAGGACAGTCTCCCCAAGCATGGTTGGATACCATAAAAAGCTAAAATGTTACGCTCAGGATGCGAGGCTAAGCACTGCACTCAGGGTCAGCCGCTTTGGACCCAGAGAAGAGCATGTCTGATTGCATGCGGGTTGATACCCCAGGTCCCGCCTCTGAAAAAAAGGTATCAGACGGGTCTGATGCTCTTTGGGTGGATGACACCTAAATGAACATCGGTACAAAGTCCCAATTTATTTCTAATATCAGAGATCAGACCTCTACTCTTGCCTGATGCGTCTAAAACAAAAAGGGGGAACTGTAGAGAGCTGCGGAATGCTATGCCTTAAAGATGGAGCTGGTTTCCGCCTTCCACCTTCCCGATGGTGAGTGCTCTCTGTCACGAACAATTCCACATTTGGCTAAGGCCGAGGATCTGGCTTGCTTCCATGTATGTGGACCTATCTGCATTGCCCCCGTGGCACGCCTGGGTTGGCTACCCAGAGGCTATTTAAGCTGTGGGCTGGCTTTCCCCGGGGTCCGAGGATTGTTCAAGGTTCCTGAATAAACTGCATTGAAAAAAAAATCATAAGTCAAATATTTGTGATTTGGTAATCATGTATAGAAAAGCTATCATCTCATATAGTTCTGACTATTTAATAAATATTAAGGTGGTCATGCTCCTGTCTCCAGCCACACTAATTACATGCAAGGACACATGTGAGCATCTACATTCATACACATGTGCCAGAGCTAAAACACCCATTTTTCAAAAATCTACTTGGTGAGCATTTGTTTTGCTTAGTAACCAAAAATAAAATTGAAAAACTAGTATTTCAATCATCATAAAAATTTCTTAATCTACTGTGTGAACATTTGTCTAGAAATAAAATATGAGTAGCTAAATAGTTATTCGAGTCCATTTTCAAACCATGTAAATATCTGATAACTTAGTTTTAAAAATGTATGACATCTTAACCGCAGAAGAATTTTAACCTAGCAACATGGCTACTCTGGCAAGAGATGACAACCAAATACCTAGGTCTGTGGGGTCCAGCTGGCTTACAGACATGCCCTTAGTGCACACCTTTAGTCCCTCTGACTGGAATATAGACTCGACAAAGCTTTAATCCTGCTATTTGGTATTTAATACACACAGTCCCAAGCAATGACATCTAATTGAGGGGCACAGAAAGTGATGAATCAGAGAAAGATGTGACAGAGTGAGTCATAGATAGGATACATAAAACACACATGAGAGCAGGCAGGGAAGAGAAGCTATTTAAGAGTAGTAGAGGAATAAATCAGGAGAGCTCCTGGAGACTGCACAGTAGAGTTTGGTGCAGTTTGGTGCAGTTCAGTTCACGGAGTTCAGAGACAGTTTTTCCAAGCAGAGAAATTCAAGCAAAAGATGAGAGAAGCCATTTTGTATCACTCGGCTTTGAGAGGAGTTTGAGCCTAAACAGCTGAGTTGAACCAGCCAGCCAGAGTTCAGAAAGAGCTGGAAAAGGTGAGCTATTCAGCAGTAAGTTTCAGAGGCTGAAAACATTCTAGGCCTAGGTTAGTAGACAGAGGCTGGAAGCAGAACCCTTCAAGGTCTGGGCTTGCAGAAGATGAGATTGTTCAGAGGCGAGAAGATTGCTGGCCTAGGTCCTGTGATAGATAGAAATGCTCTGGGCACAACTCAAGCCATGCACTTGTAAAGCTTGGGTACAGCTCTCATCTCACCCCCTTTTCTGAGAAAGACAAATGTGCCATTTACACCTTACTTTACAAGAGGCATCTTTATTCCATTCTGCTTGTTTTCTGTTAAACCCTACAATCTAGAAATGAGTGAGTATTGACATATGGGGTTATCATCATGTATGTCATTCTGTGTTCTAGCTTTTTTCAGAAGTTTAATATTTTCATTATTTTTAAATGTCTTTCCTGGCCCATAAATTATAAAATTCTTTTGCAGACATTGTATTAGTCATTTACACATTATAGAACAGTGAAGATGAGATATACATTGATTAAAATTTTGTTAAGGTACAAAAGTATTAATAACATTTGAGATATCATTATAGACATGCAAAAGCATTCTCTCAAGCAACTAGCTTTATGGAAGACCACTAGTATGTATACAGTTTCATTCCTGATTTAAAGATTTAATTATTGTAATGTCATTCTTCATCACTGTACTCAAATAGCTATGTTTTTTCCACTGAAATTAAAATTATATAATGCCTTACAATGTTTCTTTTTCCAGAAAAGTGATTTAAATTCCACATAGTTCAGTGTGTAAGCTGCACATTTGATCAGAATCATTGGTTTTGAGGCTTCTTGACAAAACTGCTACACTCCTCAGAATTAGCCCCGTTGACCTGAAATTATGTGTGAGCGTCTACGGGAATGTGCAGGTTCATTAAGCGTGATCTTTTTAATGTCAGTTATGGGCCAGGAGCTACGTGAAGCAGATTCAGCCACAAACAAAATAGATGATTTTTTCTGATTGTTCATCAGTCCAAATTCAATCTATTTATGATGGTGTTTTTTAAGCCTAAAAAGGTATTTAGTGAAACGGTTCTAACACGTTATATTGCAGATATGTCCCTGGGAACTGTGGTTGGTTACCCTTTGAAAAAGGGCACAATGCATCCTTCTTGCCCTTGCAATGCTAGAGAGCAAACCCAGAGCCTTACGCATCCTGAGCAAGAGCTTTATCCTGGGCCACGCCTTCTGTGCTCCCTCCCCTCAGGTATTGTCTATGGCCAGAAGGAACAGACACAAAACTCGGACTCAAATTTGGGCATAGGTCTATGAGAAGTCATTACTTACAGATTTAAATAAACTTGGGCAATCATTGAGTATGTTGCATGCTGGTCTCCAAGAACCAATCATAAATACAACCAGCATTTCAGGTTATATTTATTCTACAGTTCAAGTGAGAAGGAGTTTTGTTTGCCCTTTCTCTGTCAGACAGCCAAGTAGTCCATTCTCTGCCCAGCTTGGCATTTTTTTTCCCCTAAATCACCATCTTTTTCTCTGTACTTTTCAGGTATTCTGTTACAAACTTTGTGAATTTATAAATCCCTGCCTCTTTCTTCTTGGATTTGAGACTTAATCTACTTGCTGTGACTTTACCTCACTGGTTCATATAAAGTCAATGTATAATCTAACATCATATGCAAGATCAAAATTTTCCTAAGATTTAAAATCTTCTCTTCAGCATACTTCTCTATGTATGAGTATCCTAATATTTATTATCTCTTTACCTACAATAATTTTATTCTTATTGGTTTCCGTGACTAGTTTTTATTTTAGAACAAAGCTAGGCAGTTCATTTTAGATCACGTTACTGCAGACACCTATGCAAACTCTAATACTGCATTCCTTAATTCAGGATCTCCCCAATTGCCAACTTCAACACTATGCCTTAGCATCATTCCTTTGTTGACTGAGCATCACCTGCTAAGAAAATAATAGGATGACAGTGAATCCCAGATTCTGATTTCTTAGGAAAGCAGGCAATGATGTTTTTATACTTTCCATTCTTTCTTCAAAAAGACCTTATTAAAAAATTCAATTTCCTTAACTTCTAAGTTCAAAGGACCTCACAAACTATGGATTTTGTATTTTGAATTGAATTCCCACTTTTCCTTAACATTAACCTAAACTATAACTTTGAAAATATTTCTAAAACACTCTCTGCTGGTCCACTTCCAAATGTTTTTTGTTTTTGTTTTTTTCCTTTCTGTGTGTATTTCTATGTATTTTCACTTTAAAAATGCACCAAATATTCAGGGACTCATTTCGTCGCATTTCAAAACAAGTTTCCATAAAATTCAATTTAGAAATATTCTTGCTTTTCGCTCTAAGTTTCTCCAGTAAGTTCACAGATTCATTATCAGACATGACCTCATTTTAGCAGTTGACATGTCAAACCCCTCAAGACCCTTTATGTTCTCATTTAAAGAGTCACATGTTGCAACTTCGTTCTTTTTCAAATTACATGAGGTTAATATATCTGTGTGACTTTTTAAAATCCAAACATGAATTTTTTAATGTCGTCACGTTGATCATCTTATTTAATGAGACTAAAGAAAACAATAGTTCTATCTTGCACTGATGTTAAAAATCAAAGTGTTTAATGATAAATATGGTTTAGTATAGTTGCTTTTGAGAATTAACAACTCTATTCAATATGATCAGCATGACTTTGGTTATCTTCTCTATAAAATTGTGATGATTACTATAGTACTTATCCAATACCGCACAGTATGGATTCAGTAAATTATGTCTGTCATAACATTTATTATATCTTACTTATGTCATCAGTCCATACAGTAGAATGTTTTTGAATGAGGAGTATGACAACATCCACTTCGTCTTTATTGCTACATTTTGGTGATTTTATCATCCGACTTGGTGTAACATAGTGCTCCGTGTAGGAATAACTATTGTCAGTGCAAGATCTGGCTCAAGGCTGCTTTCCACACCGACAGTGAAGCTATGTGTACTGGCAGGAGCTTGGGTTATCATCGATGCCAAATGTCTTGATGGCATTTGGTTACCTGGATTCAGCATTTAATTTTCATTCTAATCAATACATGATTAAGGATAACGATGTCTAAATATTTAACTCATTGACTACATTCAGAAAACCAACAATGCAAATCTATTCTGCTATATTAAGGCTGATTTTAACAAAGCTTTAAATGGTAAGAGAAGGTAAAAATGCCTAGAATGGCATTTAGAAGCCCCATTCAGATTTAAATTAGTTCCTCTTTGTCTGGTCTTTTTATCATTTACAATTGCCAGTTATAAATGTGACCATATGTTGCCAGATTTTGTAGTGTACATCAACTCATCGCTATCTTTTTCAGCTGTCTTTTTAGTAACACGGGGGGGGTCCATTCCCGTATAGCATATATGTAACGATGTGGGGGGGTCCATTCCCGTGTAGCATATATGTAACGATGTGCTTTGTTCTAATGTTGCCCGATACCCACTCCCACAAGTTAATGTGGCTACACCTGCTCCAGCTCGTTAGTCTCCTTTCCTGTCCACTGATAAAATGATATATACGAGACAAAATTCTATATAACAAAGCACTTGTTTAAACAACAGCAAGGAAGGAAAATATAAGTGATATCTCTGCAAGCCCTATAACATATCTAATAAACTTCCCTGTGTAAAATATGAAACAAGCTTCACCGCCATTTGCTGTGTGAAACACCATACATGATACACAAAGTATTTGAGTGAGATACTTTCTGGGTTTTCAATAACAAAATACATTAAGGCACTAAGGTTGATGAGGAAATGACACTTTAGCAGGAAAGAACCTTTAGTTTTCCGGTGCTGAGAGATTATATAACTTAATAGATAGCATCACAGAGACACGAGACAAGAGGCACTTTGAAAAGGAATGGAATAGCTCACTCACCCTTGAGTCTGGTCGAAGCTTCTCAGTAGAAGTAAAAATTCTAGCAAAGTTAGCATTTGCTGGGATGGTTGGTTGTCAATGTAAAGACAATACTCATTTTATATGTAGATATTTAATTTTACTATAAAAATGAACATAGCTTAAGGCCTGAATGTATAGGACCTTAGGTAGGGCTTGGGTAGATCTTCTTTCTAATTGCCACAATGACACCTTAAGTTCCTGCATCTCCCTGTTGTACAAATTTACCTCATTAAGTATAATCTTATTAGCTGCTTCCTCAAAACCCTCTGTGATCTCATCTATGATTCTTAATAATCCTTTAAAGATAATAGCTTCAAAATACTGTGCATGATTTGCAATGAATAAACTGTGATTCTTAGCTTTTGCTTCCATGTGTCTATCATTCTCTGATCACTTCTCTGTATTTTAACCTCCCTGCTTAAAACCTTTATTTAAATGTGTTTTAGCCTTATTATTTCCCTGAGCCCCTTATATTGTATTTTTAATCCTTGAATTCAAGGATTCTCTTTCTGGCTGAGTAGAGCTAAAAAAACATTAAAACAAATAAAATAAAATGGAACAAACAAATTTTTCAGGCTTCTCCAGGTGTCCTCCTTTTAGCTTCCTTGCCACCACTGACTTGGTACATCCTTGAAGTTTTATGGTTTACAGGATGGTGATCGCCTTGACCTGAACTGGAGAATACATAACGCTAACACAGTGTGGCATAAGAAGATTCCAACCAAGGACCATGCATGGAGATAACCTAAGACCCCTGCACAGATGTAGCCCATGGCAGCTCAGTATCCACTGGGTTCCATTGTAATAGGGACAGGGACTGTTTCTGACATGAACTGATTGGCCTGCTCTTTAATTACCTCCCCCTGAGGGGGAAGCAGCATTACCAGGCCACAGAAGAAGACAATGCAGTCACCCCTGATGAGACCTAATTGACTAGGATCAGAAGGAAGGAAAAGAAGACCTCCCCTATCAGTGGACTTGGGGAGGGGCATGCATGCAGAGAGTGGAGGAAGGGAGGGATTGGACAGGGAGGAGGGAGGGAGTTACGGGGGGGGAATACAAAGTGAGTAAAGTGTAACTAATAAAGAAAAATAAAATAAAATAAAGAAGATAAGTACTTGTGTCCTAAACTCAGCTTTGAATAAACTAGCTCATGAATGGACTTGAAAAAGTCCATTCCTGGCATATAACACAGAATGGCCTCATAATGAATCAGAATTTTTATCTCATTTGTTTAAAAAAAGACAAAACATTTTCATTTCAGAAAAAACAAAATCACCTTTAAAGTTTTAAAATATGACTAAGGTGTGAGCGGAGGACAGAAAGGCACTCTGACCCTCACCCTCACACTCTAGAGTTTCATGTTGAAATCCATGCACCACTCAGTATCATTTAAAAATCAATGACTCACTGATAGGGGAGGGACATAGGAAGGAAAGAGGGAGGAGGGTGGGACTAGGAGGAGATGAGGGAGGGAGCTACAAACAGGATACAAAATGAATAAATTGTAATAAATAACAATAATTTAAAAAGAAAAAAACAGTGACTCAGATGATAGCAATCCTCTCTTCAAGGTTCTCAACTGCAAAATTCTAGAAATCAAATGGCAAACAAATTTTTAAATATCATAATATATTGTAAAGCATATTTCTATAATTTTTGGAATATGTGAGTTCTTTCATGATGATAATTCCTCACATTATCTAGTTTTAGAGACCAATTTAACACTCAGTTTGATAACTATGATGTCTATGAATTGCTAAATCTTGATGAATGATTTCTTCTTTGACCTACTATCTCTCATTAACCTAGTCACAATCAATCCAGGATGGATGATTTAACATATTGTTTTCTTGCTCTTTCTCAGTACTTAGGTTCATACCTTGTGATTAAATAACACTATGAAATTAGCACGATATTCTGAAGTTTTGGGCAACTAATATAAGTGGAGGTTGTCACTTTATCAAGTAAGACATGAAAGTCTGTGATTCATTTCGATTTTGTAATGGTGTCACAGATGCTATAACAGAGCATGTTGTGAGCAGCTCAGCTGCTTTAATATTTCAAGCTTCCTGTAAAAGAAGATGGTCTTCTCGAATTTAATTATTACTTTTCAAAATCTCAATGAGTCTCTTGATTAGTTAATGACCTCTTAATTCACTATGAAGTGCAATTAATTATATATCATCAAATAATGATAATATTTTAAATTTTTAAAGTGTTTGGACTCTTGATAGAATTCATTTAAAATGCAGTCTCTTTTTATATATGCAGTGATTATTATAATATTTATTTTTATTGTAAATATAATATTTTATGAAAGTTATAAAGAATTAATCAAAGGAATTATTGTTCCTAAACACATAATAATGACAATTTAAAATTTGAAAGTATCACTAAATATATCCAGGTTTTAAGGTTCTAAATCATCATTCATTCTTATTAATTTTTTAATTTTCAAAATTACTTGTGGTAAACAAATATTTATTTATAATCAAGATGAACAAATGGTTATAACATATAAAATATTAACATGTTTAATATGTTATTTCCTCACAGTTATGTAAAACTAGAAAGCACAAAAAGAAGGAAAAAACAATCATTTTGAAGTGATTAATAAAGTGCAATTATTTTAAACATTTTATTAACATTTAAAACATACATATTATATATATATGAATATATATACAAACACACACATATAAATTCTGTCTGTCCTGGCAACTCTACCACTAAACTATATCCCTACTATATTTATTTACATATATATTTATTTATATTTATTTATTTAATTATTAACCTTGAGATATGTTTTTAGTAAATTTTCCAGGTTGGCCTTAAATACACCCAAGCAAGGCTCAAAATCTCAAATTTTCTGTCTCACTGTTTACATAATTGGGAATACAGGACTGCGTCTCTCTCACTGATTTATTTAAATGACACAAAACATTATTTCGGTGATAATGACACCATATCTCTGAGATAATCATTTTGCAGCAATGCAATTATGGAGAAGGTGGTGGTTTCATTCTCTGTGACATTTTATAACAACCTTGTCAACTCAAGGAACACAATACTGAAGCCCATTTAAGCTGATTTCATCTTCTCAAAGATACGCTGGAATTCATATCTGTAACTCTAAAATATCTTTAATATCTTTACCAGGCTACTTTAAACCACTTGTAAGGTACACACTTTGGTTCTTCATACAGGTGTTGCTATAGTGGATATCCTATATTATATGTCTAATATCCCCTTATAAGTATATACTGTGTGTGTCTTCCTGTTTCTGGACTACCTCACTCAGGATGATCTTTTCTAGTTCCCACCACTTGCCTGCAAATTTCATGATTTCCTGTTTTTACTTGCTGAGTTGAATTCCATTGTGTATATCTGGGCACAGAGGTCTTTTCTGAGACTGATACTCCAATCAAGGACCATTCATGGAGATAACCTAGAACCCCTGCTCAGATGTAGCCCATGGCAGCTCAGTATACAACTGGGTTCCCTAATAAGGGGAACAGAGACTGTCTCTGACATAAACTCAGTAGCTGGCTCTTTGACTGCCTCCCCCTAACGGGGAAGCAGACTTGCCAGGTGATAGAGGAAGACAATGCAGCCAGTCCTGATGAGACCTGATGAACTAGTGTCAGATGGAAAGGAAGGAGGACCTCCCCTATCAGTGGACATGGAGAGGGGCAAAGAAGGTGATGAATGAGGGATGGTGGGATTGGTAGGGGATTAGGAAGGGGGCTACAGTTGGGATACAAAGTGAATAATTTTTTAATACAAAAAAATAAAAATCTAATTAGAAAAAGAAAATCATTAGTCATTAATTCTATTTTTCTCTTACCAGGAAGTTGTCTCCTGGCATGGGAAAAGTATAACAGGACAATAATTTCATTGAAATTACTGTCATAGAAATAATACTTTGATATTAAGAGTGATGTAACAGCCCAATTGATAAGTGATTACTACAGGTACAATTAACAGTATGCCTTAAAAAAAAATCACAATTAATCTGCAGGAAACATAAAGATAGACACCAGAAATGAAGTAATTATTTCTATTCAGCAAATGATTCATTCTAATTTGGTAAGAATAAAGGTGGAAATTATCTGGCTTATGAATAAAAGTTGAAAACACTAAAAAACAGTCAATAATTTGACAAACAGGACCAAGCCGAAATCTAGGTTTTGATTATATAATGTGTTAGATGTCTATTGAAATTGTATTTCTTTATATTTTCTTGTTATAGCTGCTTATCATTTAAGAAGATAAACCAAAGAACTGAATTCGATGAAAGACTGCATAATTCCGCAGGAGCATCTGCATGAACACATGTTTACCTGTATCTAGTACCTCTTGACCAAGAACACTTTGCAGTGCCACCTTCTCGGGAAGGTGATTGGCAACTACTACTCCAGTTCCTTTATCCAATCCCAGCCTGTGTCACAGCTTTACAGGAAACCATAGAGGGCTATCTGGTGCGCCTGACCAACCCTGAGGCGAGATAAACTTTTTATGCAATTCCTACTTTTCATACAACCAAAGACTTGTCAAAATTAGGAGAAAGGTGAACTCCAACTGACACCATCCTTTTGCTTAGCTCCTCCTCCTATACAACCCTTTCAATTGCTTTTCTTTTTTTTTTTTTTTTTTTTTTCAATGCAGTTTATTCAGGAACATTGAACAATCCTCGGACCCCGGGGAAAGCCAGCCCACAGCTTAAATAGCCTCTGGGTAGCCAACCCAGGCGTGCCACGGGGGCAATGCAGATAGGTCCACATACATGGAAGCAAGCCAGATCCTCGGCCTTAGCCAAATGTGGAGTTGTTCCTGACAGAGAGCACTCACCATCGGGAAGGTGGAAGGCGGAAACCAGCTCCATCTTTAAGGCATAGCATTCCGCAGCTCTCTACAGTTCCCCCTTTTTGTTTTAGACGCATCAGGCAAGAGTAGAGGTCTGATCTCTGATATTAGAAATAAATTGGGACTTTGTACAGATGTTCATTCAGGCCTTTACAGCCATTGAAGCAGGACATTCTCCCCAAGCATGGTTGGATACCATAAAAAGCTAAAATGATACGCTCAGGATGCGAGGCTAAGCACTGCACTCAGGGTCAGCCGCTTCGGACCCAGAGAAGAGCATGTCTGATTGCATGCGGGTTGATGCCCCAGGTCCCGCCTCTGAGAAAAAGGTATCGAACTGGTCTGATGCTCTTTGGGTGGATGACACCTAAATGAACATCTGTACAAAGTCTCAATTGCTTTTCTTTTTGCCAGAGTAAAGTTTTGTTTCGAAGGTACCTGAGATCAGCCTAGATTTCAAAAAAAGAATCTGCATTAATTTAGGATACACCTGACAAAAAAATAACTTACCCATTCACTGTTCATCTGAAATTCAAACTTCCGTATGTATGCTGTATTTTTATTAGCTAAGTCTTGGAATCCAATTCCTTAGCTAAATTCTGCAAGATTATATGTACTTTAATTTTACTCAGAAAATTTATTCCTTCCAATTAAACATTAGGTAATAGTGACTGCGCATTACAGACTTATTTAAAATGTGTGCTGAAATTATATAAATGTAAATGTGCAAACAATTGTGATAAATCTCTACAAATGTCCTACAGATCAAAAGTAATTGAGAATTGTACTAATAGAAGCTTCTAGAATGACAATCTATCTTTTAGATGAAGTTACCATTGATAATGGCACAGGTTTATAAACTTTTTGTATCTTTTATGTAAATTTTTATATAAAATATTTATTTATAAAATTGTAAAATTTATTTGGGAATGTGTCTTCCTCAATAGTGCCTTATCGTTTAAAATTAGATTTGATAGTTCCACAGGCTTACATAATGTATCCTGCCACTCTCACCACCCACTTTCCTCTTCCCTCTCTCTCTGTGCCAATCCCAACCCCATTCTTGGGAGTCTCAATTCTGCATTATCATTTCTACATTATTTCACATTTTACAAGAGAGTATGTTATTCTAAAAATGAACTCAGTGGCATATTAAAAGGTTCTTGTCTAATAAGGATTAGAGAAAACTTTTTAAAAATATGTTGCAGGTCTTTTACATATATGTTATTGCTTTTAGTTTTCTGTTTTTAGGAAATTTCTCTGTTATAAATATATGCGTCTCTGCAGCTACAGTTGTATTTCTTGCTTTTTCTTGGCTCTTTTTCTTTTATTTGGCTCCTTGTTTTGTCCTGTTCTAGTCTGTTGGTTTTTACTTTATTTTATCTTATTATGTAGATGTATGTTTTCTAAAGAGTGTCAAAAAAGGATGTGACTTCTAATGAGAGGGAAAATTGGGAGAATCTCAGAGGAGCTGGGAGAGAAGAAACTAATCAATATATTGCATGAAAAAATAACTTGAAAAGAACATTAAATACTTACTTTAATTATAAGTTTTATCATATTGGACATTAGTACAATTTTCTTATTCTAATTTATTTTTTCTTCTTTTATTAATAAGAATTTTAAAAATACACTAAATTTGTTCAGTTCTTCCCCCTGTTTTTTCTGCCCTATCACAGCCAACTTTCCCTCCCAACTTCATGTTTTCTTCTTTTCAAACCAACTGAATCATGATACTTGCTGAAGCCAATCTGTTTATATGGTGTAAGTTAGAAGTACATGAGCATAAAGAGGCATCAAAATAATTGTTCTGGATATATGCCTAGGAGTGGTAGAACTGGATCTTGAGGAAGTGCTATTCCTAACTGTCTGAGAAAGTGCTAGATTGACTTCCAAAGTGGTTGTACAAGTTCACATTCCCGCCAGCAATGGAGTAGGGTTCCCCTTTCTCCATAACCTCTCCAGCATGTGTTGTCACTTGAGGTTTTTATTTTAGCCCTTCACTATACAACAAGGGCATTTGCTCAGTCATGTTCGTAGCAGCTCTATTTGTAATAGCCGGAAGCTGGAAACAACCTAGATGTCCCTCAAAGGAGGAATGAATACAGAAATTGTGGTACCTTTTTGTAATGGAAGACTACTTAACAATCAAAACCAAGACAATCATGAAATTTTCAGGCAAATGGTGGGAACTGAAAAGATCATCCTGAGTGAGGAAACCCAGAAGCAGACACACATGGTATAATCTCAGTTATAAGTGATATTAGCCATAAAATATTGGCTAAACATACTAAAATATATAGTCCTAAAGAAGCTAAACAACAAGGACCCTAGGGAAGAGGCTTAATGCTCATTCAGAAGGGCAAACAGGATAAACATCAAGAGTGGGAGAAGACAGGGAACAGGACACAGACAATCTCTGAAAGACTCCACTGATCAAGGTATCAAAGCAGAGGCTTAGACTAATAGCCAAGCTTTAGGCAAAGTGCAGGGAATGTTATGAAAGAAGAAAGGGAAGAGAGAAAGACCTGGAGGGGACAGGAGCTCCAAAAGGACACCAACAGAGCCAAAAACAAACAAACAAACAAACAAAAAAACTCTGAGCTTTGGGTGCCCTGAGAGAATGATACCCAATCAAGGACAATGCATGGAAAAAACCTAAAATTCCCCGCTCAGATGTAACCCATAGACTCAGTCTCCAAGTGGGTTCTCTAGTAATGGGAACAGGGGCTGTCTCTGGCATGAACTCAGTGACAGGCTCTCTGACCACCTCCCCCTGAGTGGGGAGCAGCCTTACCAGGCCAGAGAGGAAGACAAAGCAACCAGTCCTGATGAGACCTGATAGGCTAGGGTCAGATAGAAGGGGAGGAGGTCCTCTCCTATCAAGGGACTAGGAGAGGGTCATGGGAGGAGAAGAGGGAGGGTGCCACAGCAGGGATGCAAATTTAATAAATTATAAAAAAAGATAATAATAAAAAATAATTTATTAATGGAGAACCTTTAGTTACACGTTCATGTTAAAATAAAAGCTAAATTGAAAAGAAAAATACATATCTTGACATGCATGCAAACTGTCATTTAAGTACTTCTAAACTTAGATACATGTCACTGTTTTGAGTATAAACTTAGTGAATATCAACATCAAGCAACTAAATCTGACGTTTTCTTCTAGGAAAATGGACAAGTACCAGACAATAATTGTAAGGCATCCTGCAAGTGCATTCGGTCTGAAGTTGGGCTTCAGAGAAAACAGCAGGTGGGTGAAACAAAAGCAAGTAGATTAAACTGTGGTGTGAGAGTGTAAAATACAACACACCTAAAAATAAGCCTTGATTCATGAGCAAAGAATATGAGCTCTAACCCACTTGCACTGTCTGCATTGGGTGAATTTGACAAATCCTTACTTAATCTTGAGAATTGCTTTTCTTGCTAATGCAATTTTAGATTTTCTTTCATAATAAAGAGACTTAAAATCCCTGTACTCTTGAGAGCATGTTTGGCAGATTATAGAAAATAAACAATTATATATTGTGGTTATAGCTCATTGTACTTCCTCTGTGACATAGGATAATAATTAATGTTTAAACTTTCCAAACCCTGTCTTACCATTTATTTTCCCATAATAAGAAGTTATAGATAGAAAATACATATATTGATATTTTATAACTATAAAAGGTATACATTTTATGAGGACAAAATGACCAGTAATTAAATCATTTATTCTTCATAATGTGATAATTATATATACTTAATATTATTTGTCTAATGTGTTATATCGTATATCTCTTTCTACATTGCACATGCAAGTAATACAATGCACATCTCTTTCTCCAACCTCTCTGGATTCTTGGTGACGAAATGCCATGAAATAACACTGAATATTGGAATGATATTGGTAAATCTTTAATGTGAACTTAATTGGTTAAAAATAGAGGAGATTGTTAAATGGCTCCTTCAATGAATAATTAAATACACTTATGGGGAAATCAATAAAATAAACAGATTTTTGGTGTCAGTCTCCTTTATCTGCCTTTGAAGCTGTGAAAATTCAGGCTTCACTTTGAGACACTGAAGGACAGAGGATCCTGCATATAAATCACAGGGGCTGCCACAAAAGCAGCATCAAGTGTCAGAAGCTATAAAGCCCTAGCCTTGCAGACGAGGAGCGATGCTTATTATTTTTAATGCAGTTCTTGAAATTATTTCTCCTGGATAATTTCTCATCTCTGAGCTTGCAGGGAAGGCCAGGCAGACAGCTGCGGGAGGCTGGCGGTGAGTCTACATCTGTAAATAAACTCCCCTGGGACTTCAAGAAAGACTGAAATGAATTCTCACATGGTGCCCGTCCTCAGGGCACGCGTGCATGCCCTGAAGGAAGAGAGGCTTCCCAACAAAACTTCGGTGTTCAGTCAGCAGGTAAAGCGTGGCTGCCATGACTGCTATCAAAGAGATTCACAAGCACATGCCCACACACAAACACACACACAAACACACCCAAGTTACTGCTTGTAGAGCTGTATGTGGTACAATAGCCGTTAATCCACTTTTGGCTCCTAAAAATATATTTTATGCTTTATTGTTACAAGGTCATACTTAGCTGAGGGTCAAACTTTAAACCAGATATAGCTCAAGGCCCCTCAAGAGAAGGTCGATGCAGTATGTACCTTCAGAATTAAATTACTCTACAAGCAAGTGACCTAGTGGCTACTCATGCCCCTACATTGGGAACTGTGGAACGTTTGCCTGTGTCCTGATCTGTACAAGTTCCTCCAACAGTAACTTCTGAAAACATATGAATCACTGTGTAAAACACAATTGTTAAAGTGATATGCAAGAAAGAGGACTTTTTTAAAATATACATAAAGATGATATACAATAAGGTATCTCATTCATCCTAAAACACAGTTTCCCTGATTATTGCGATAAAATTAATTCTATTCAAACTATATACACAGATTAACAAATCTACTTTTATATTGTGTTCATATCAAATTCAATTTGTTTATAGTATCATTTTCTATTTACACAAATACACTGGTTTGTAGCTGTAGCTACTTTAAGATATCTTATGTGTGTATTCATTTTAAGCCAATTTCTATCATTAAGAAGGCAGTACTTAAATGTTAGCAATACAGTTCAGTCTCTTAAATCTCAACAGTTAGAAATATATATGTATGTATATATATATATAAAACATTTTATATTTTATAGCAATTACCCAAAACAACAACAACGAGAACCATAAACCATACAGATATGTAACATACATTTTAGTACTGGCTATTTTATTTATTTAAGTTTATTATTAACAACTAGGTCATTTTTTTTAAAAAAAATTACAGATGCACTAAGCTTTTTGTTTGTGTACTAGGAAAACGCTGGAAACATGGAAGGAATATCTGTTCTATTGTCTTTTGGCATGTATCTGAATATTTCAACACCATTTTTAATATCACCTTGCTAAAATTGCACTAAGACAATCCATCACTGTCCCTTCCATATAAAAAGGACTTGCACAGGATCAGAGAGGCATGGGTACTCAGCAGGTATAGATACTTGCCACCAAGGCTGACGACCTGACACAACCCCACAAAACTCACACAGGAGAAACAAAGAATCGGCTCCTCCAAGTTGCTCTCTGTGTCCACCCAAATGTCCTTGCACACACATTTTTCCATTCCTCTCCCATACACAACAAAAATAAATAAATGTGATTTTTAAAATGTCTTGCATAGACATGTCATATAGGTAGAATGTATCTCATTAAATATAATTTTCAACACATTATTCTCATCAAATATATTTTAGTTTGAAAATGCTTGCCTCTTGGCTATTCAGATAAAATCAAGTTTGAAAGTACTATAGAAGTTTCTAAATATACCTACTTAAATTGTTTTGTGGCTCTTTAGGCTATAAAGATGGAGATCACTGCATAAATGCTAAACTGTTAAAGTGCAAAGAGTAACTGACCATAGGGTGCCCAGCCCTGAATACTACATTTACAAAACAATTCTACACACAAGGCTCACGAACGTTTGTACAATAAAAAGAGCAGAAGCATTTGTAGGATTCTGATTTTCTCCTCTGTGTATGATAGAGAAACTGTTCTATGAAAACCAAACAACATGGCTGCCTAGGCAAACTTTAAATAATGACAATAACAGGTGACATAATAATGTGAACGGAAATATTTTCCAATACCCTACTCCTAGATGAAAAACTAGCCACAGGAAATTAATGGCTGCTAAGCATGGGAGAATCAATATTCCCAAGTGTGTGTGTGTGTATGTATTTATGTATATATAATAATATATAAGTGTATAATATATACTTATGTGTAATTATATATGTGTAATATAGCATGTACATATATAATATGACAATAATAATTATAGATAAAAGGCCATAAATTTGAGAGGGATCCAGAGAACGGCACACAGAAAAATTTGGAAGGGGAAAGAAATATAAGTATGTACTTCTCTATTAAGTTCTCAAGAAAATAAAAATTTTAAACCCATGACATATTTTCCATAATTTGTGTAGCCACTTTCTGATATGCTTTAATGTATATGAATATAGAAATAAACATTACATGAGGGTTAAGAAGGAATACAACATAGCTCACTGTAGAACTTGTTTAGCATGTATGAGGTCCTATGCACAATGC
This sequence comes from Meriones unguiculatus, assembly GCF_030254825.1. NCBI lineage: Eukaryota > Metazoa > Chordata > Mammalia > Rodentia > Muridae > Meriones > Meriones unguiculatus. Next base: position 111,297,354 of record NC_083356.1, read on the forward strand.
CTAGTATCACAAATGCCATACGTTTATCAAAATATTCAAATGTGGCCATAGACAGCTGGAAATACAGTAGATTCAGTACAATGCATGTAGAAATTTATGCTTACCTACCATGCAGTTTCAATAATACTATGTAATAGTTACATTATATTTATAATATTAACTATAAATGTCTATTAAACTGTAAAATTTATAATTTATCATGAGACTGTTGCAAACTACATAGTGTTTTGAAAGACAATTCTGGAATCCAGGAATTTAATAAATGTACATAATCTTCCATTTGTCAGTCACATATGTATGGTAGGCTAAAATGTTTAATTATAGATTTTTTCCATTTAATTTTTTTAAACTTTTACAACTTTATCTCAACTATTAAAAATTTAATTTCATTCCATACCTCTTTATGGATATTAGTTTTGAAAATTTTGCTCTTTTTAAACTAATATCATTATTAGAATGTTGTTGCATTTTTTTGTTTATTTATTATTTATAAAAATTTATTCACTTTGTATCCCAGCTGTGGCCCCCTCCCTCGTCTCCTCCCAGTCCCACTCTCCCTTCCTCTTCTCCTCCTATGTCCCTCCCCTAGTCCAGTGATGGGGAGGTCCTTCTCCTCTTCTATCTGACCATAGCCTATCAGGTCTCATCAGGACCGGCTGTATTGTCTTCCTCTGTGGCCTGGCAAGGCTGCAACCACCAAGGGGAGATGATCAAAGAGCTGGCCACTGAGTTCATGTCAGAGACAGTCCCTGTTCCCGTTATTATGGAACCCACTTGGAGACTGAGCAGCCTATGGGCTTCCTCTGAGCGTGTGGTCTAGGGCCTCTCCATGCAAGTTCCTTGGAGTATAGGTCTCTGCGTTACCCCCTGTGCCCAGGTTTTTTGGCTCTGTTGGTTTCTTTTGGGAGCTTCTGTCCCCTCCAATTCATTCTATCTTCCCCTTCTTTTATAATCCCTGCACTCTGCCCAAATTTGGCCATGAGTCTCAGCCTCTGCTTTGGTACCTCCATCAATAGAGTCTTTCAGAGGCCCTCTGTGGTAGGCTCCTGTCCTGTACATTTCTTGATTTAATTGTTTTAAAAGATGGTTTTACAGTGGCTACACAGACATAAATTACTTTTTTGTTATTTTTTTCTATAAAAGTCAAAGATGTTTCACTTCAATATATAATTACAAAGAGAGAAAGAGAGAGAGAGAGAGAGAGAGAGAGAGAGAGAGAATCTTGACTACAAGCAACTACCTGGTGCTTTTTCTCCTTAAGTTACATGATGTTAGTCAGGTTGTGCATTTTATGATTTCTTTGAGGACCACATAGGATACATGGTATTTGTCAAAGGAAACAGAAACTAACATAATTCTACAGAACTATTTACATCTGTCCACTCTCTGAACTTCCAGCCACATTTAAGTGTGGTTCTCTAAATATAACCAAAATTAATCAAGAACGAAGAACGGCTTTGCCCTTAAGATAAGACAAAATCACCTATTTCTTCATCTAGATACTAATATTCTGTCTACATGTTATAGCAAATGCATTTTGTATGTCCAGGTAAGTTTGCATCATGTTGTTGCTCTACCAGTTGGGAGGCTGGAACAGAAAGACCAGAAATTCAAACCATCCAGGACTGCACAATGACACTCTCTCTCAAAAGTTAAAACACATAAAACACAGAGAAATCCTGTCTTGAAAACAAATAATAATAATAACAACAACAACTTTATCTGCAGCAGAGAATAACAGACTTTTCTGACTGAGTTATCTATATGAAGAATTCACATAGAGAAACACTGATAGCATGTGAAACACATGAGTGATTATGACTCTATTAACACACATATATATTTACATATAAATGTTTATGTGTGTATGCTCACATATACACTAACATATATATATATATACTAACTCAGATACATACATACACATATATGTTATTAGTTATGCATTTGTTTCTTTATATAATATACACTGTTTACAAATGTCCATAACTTTATGACTGAAGACTTATAAGTTGTTAGAGACAAACTACCCACAACCAGATAACAGATAAAGAAATTATGGTACATTTATAAAATGGAATACCACTCAACTATCAAGGAAAATATTCAGGCAAATGGATGGAACTAGAAAACATCATCCTGAGTGAAGTAACCAAGCTACAGAAAGACACACATGGTATGTTCTCATTTATAGGTGGCTATCAGCCTAAAGTACGGGAGAACCAGGCTACAATCCACAGACCCAGATGAGCCATGGAGGACCCAAGCGAAGATGCTGAACATCACTCATTCAGAACAGAAAATAAAGTAAACATCTGAAGTAGAGGGAAGAAGGAAACTGGGTGGGAGGCGAGATGGTAACAGGAGTGGGGTTCAAGTCTGAGGAGAGCAAGAGTTAGGTGTGGGTTGAGGAGCAAGAAAGAAAACAGAAATTGGTGTGTGGGGGCCATTTCTGGGACAGGAATCTATTGGGGTGACCCTAGCTAAGTCTTCTAGGAATGGGGACTAAAGAGCCTGAAGTGGCCACTTCCTGAGTCAGGTGAGACTTCCAGTAGAAGGAGGGGAACACCACCCAGAAAACCTTTGTCCCAAAATTTGTTTCACCAACAAGAAGTGTAGGGTTAAGATAGAGCCAAGATTGAGGAAATGATCAACCAATGACTGGCTCGATCCGAGACCCATCCCATGGGAGAATGCCAACCTGTCACTATTAATGATACTCTGGTATGATTGCAGACAGGGACTTAGCAAAACTGACTTCTGAAAGGCTTCATTCAGCAGCTGAAGGAAACATACAGAGACCCACAGCCAAACAGGAAAGAACGATAGGGGACTTTTGTGGAAGAGCAGGAGGAAAGATAGAGGGAGCTGGAGGGGTCAAGGACACCACAAGAACACCTACAGAGTAAACTAACCTGCGCCTGTGGGGGCTCACAGAGACTGAACCACCAACCAAAGAGCAAGCATGGGCTGCACTTAGACCCCTACACATATGTAGCAGATGTGCAGCCTGGTCATCATGTGGGTCCCCTAACAATGGGAATAGGGCTGTCTCTGACTCTGTGGATCCCTTCCCCCTAGCTGGGCTGCTCTTAGTCCTGCTGTGACTTGAGGGGCCTGGATGGGTTGGTACTCTTTAGGGACCTTTTTTGAGAAGATGAAGAAGAGAAGATGGGAGGAAGGACATAATAGTGGGACCAGGAGGAGAGGAGAGAGGGGGCTGGCATCAGGCTGAAAAGAGATTAATTAAATTAATGAAAATGAAAAAAAAAAAGGAAAGAAAAGAAGTCCATGAGGTCAGAGAAACAACATAAAGTATCATTCTAAAGCAAATACACTGAGAAAAATTCAAAGCCTAGTATTGGGAGAAACATTTTAAAACACTGAAATACTAAAAGATCTTGAATTTTACCTTGAGTATTGTTATAGTTTTTAAAAAGGTATATGAAGAAAAGAAAGAGAGTTAGTAATCTTATATCATTTTCAATATCTTTTTTGATAATGCTACTAAGTGATGAGTACATTTTAAAAAGTGGACTTGAACACTGAAAAATTCTGGCAAAATGTGCAATAAAATTCTTTTGTGAAAAAGAAATAAAACATTCCCTGGAAGATTCCAGATCACATGTATCCAGTAGTGTTCTGGTTTTACGCAATAAATAAAGGAACCAGTAAAATCACATTCTAACTCAATAAGCCAATAACTACATACATTGCTTTTTGTAAACTGAAAGTGTCAAACGGCATACTAGCTGGGTGCTTAGTCATAAATTAATCTTTTCCTGCAACTATTCTCACTTTTCTACAATATTTTATCATTGATGTATCCCCACTCCCAGAAAACACATTCATCCAAGCATTTTTATATTAGATGCTAATGTCTGTGTCAACTTTTACTATCTACATACTATCTACATAGCTGGGATCCAGGTCAAGGGCAAGGGCTACCCATTAGTTCTGAGCTAAGATGGCTTCAGAGCTGAGGCTTCAAGAGAGCCACTTCCCTGTCTGTACTGATCACTGCAGAGCCATCTGCCTGCTCATCGTTACATCTGGCCAGACTTACGCTTTAAAGGAACAGCGAACAAAATAGGAAGAGAAGATGAAGCTAATAGACATTCCTGGCAGTCAGTAAAAAGTTACCGAGGAAAAAATACTCACACACGCCACAAAGGAAATGATGCGTGCATGATGTTATCCAGAGCAAGGTACAATGAGGAAGGAGGCCCACTGAAATATCATTGAAAATGTCCAGTTGAAGACCTAATGGGAATCTTGACATTACTGCAATAAAATGAATTACAAGTTTTCATATTTAATAGACAAATATATATTTCTCTAATCTTTATTAAGTATGGCTATTGAAGTATATGTGCTTGGTCTCCTAGAATTCTACAGGATGATAGTTTTTGATTGCTCAAATCTAGAACTCCAAAACTTATATCTTCTTTCCTAACTTCCTAAACACCTCTACTTGGTACACTAATCTCTTTACCAGTTTAGCAAATATCCTAGTCACTGAAAATGAGGGAAAGAAAAAAGATGGGGAGCAATATTATGAAACAAATCTATTTGAGGATTGTCATATGAAAGAAAGTAAATTGTGAAATTGTCATGAAATTGACCTTACAGTGGCTAAATTTTGAACATAAATAGTATACAGGTAGAAAAAAACACTCAACTTCCAAGTGTTTAGTTAATGAATTATGGCTGGCTGAAATTTTTAATATTATTTTATTTTTATTAATTACAGTTTATTCACTTTTTATCCTCCCAGTAGCTCCCTCTCTCCTCCCCTCCCAATCCCTTCCTCCATCCTCTTCCCTATCCATACTCCTCCCCCAGTCCACTGATAAGGGAGGTCCTCCTCCCCCTCCCTCTGATCCTAGTCTATCAGGACTCATCAGGAGTGGCTGCATTGTCTTCCTCTGTGGCCTGGTAAGGCTGCTTCCCCTTCAGGAGTAGGTGATCAAAGAACAGGCCAATCAGTTCCTGTCAGAGACAGGCCCTGTTCCCATTACTAAGGAACCCACTTGGACACTGAACTGCCATGGGCTACCTCTGTGCAAGGGTTCCAGGCCATCTCCATGAGTGGTCCTTGGCTGGAGTATCAGTCTCAAAAAACACCTCTATGCCCAGACTTTTTGGATCTGTTGCTGTCCTTGTGGAGCTCCTGTCCCCTCCAGGTCTTTCTATCTCCCCCTTCTTTCATAAGATTCCCTGCACTCTGCCCAAAGTTTGGCTATGAGTTTCAGCATCTGCCTAGATACCTTGCAGGGTAGAGCCTTTCAGAGGCCCTCTGTGGTAGTCTCCTGTGCTATTCCCTGTTGGCTGGATGAAATTTAAACAGGGAAATAGTACTTAGTCTGTCATATATGAAACCAGTGAAAAACTATGAAATAGGAAAACCCATTATGAAATCCCTACCCACATATTTTAACTAGTGAGCAGTAGATGAAGAAAAATCTAATGTATAACATGATTTTGTAGAAGTACGTATATGTAGTGACACAATGACTGCAATACAAAAAGATGCTAAAATGGTACAAAAATTTATTTTAAAAATAGATAACAAGATACTTATTGAAAATCAAATACTAAAAAGAATGAGTTGTTTTAACTACAGGAATCTAATAAATTCAGATAAAAGGTATGATAAATGCTTCTGTAACAATTAACTCTATAAAATTTGGAGATTACTTTGCATATAGGACAGAGCTGCAAAATAAATAATTCCTTCCCCATATCCACCCCCATAATACCTCTGCTTCCTTATAGCCCCTGTTTAGTGAATTGGAATATAGTAGCAAAAGGGCTGAAAATAACTAAGTCTGGAATAATTTCTTTCACATGATTGAATTATCAAACAACAACAAAATAAACAAAAATAAAAAAGCCTCTGAGGCTTATACTCCAACCAAGGACCATGCATAGAGATAGGATCAGAGAGAAGGGGAGGAAGACTTCCCCTATCAGAGCACTGGGGAAGGAGCATAGGAGGCGAAGGAGGAGGGAGGGTGGGATTGAGAGGGGATGAGCGAGGGGGCTACAGCAGGGATACAAAGTGAATAAACAGTAATTAATAAAAAATAAAAATTAAAAAAGCCTCTATTCCAACACATGTCCATGAATGCTTGGCATTTGTCCAAATTAGCATCTATTCATAAAACAAACTTTATTTCACGATAAGTACACATTAGCATGCTTTTAATCATAATCCTAATTGTAGGCAAGACCTGCTCAACAATGTAGAGTTCAGCGTGGAACTAGAACCCTACCAAAATATGCAAGGCTAGTGAAGTCAACACTTCCCTAAACCAGCATAACTACACTCTAAGTATGCGTTTGTGTGCCCATAAATAAGTGTGGGCCTCACCTCTCATCCCTTTACCACATCTCTTTGCCACAGAGAGGGACCACTACAGAAATCAGTAGCCACTCACAGTGCACAGTAGTTGAGCCGAGTCCCAGAGGAGATATCTCCAACACTCTTGCACTTAAGGCCTAAGGATCATTATGGAAGAGATGGTGCAAATATAGTAAGAGCCAGAGGAACAGGGAGAGGGCTGTGAGGTTGTGTCTCCTGGAGTGCCAGAAGGCACAACTGTGATGTCTCACTAACATGACTGCCTAAACATGAGCTGAATGACAACAGACACAGGCATGCAAGGGAAGGGGAGAAAGAAGAACAGGTCCCAAGCCCTGAAAACATGCATGCAAGTAATATTATACAGTGAAAAGTTTACATATTTAAGTAATTTTGTTAGTCCAGGTAAGTCAATCAACTTATTTTTATCCCTTGCTTAGTGAATAAGGAATTTCATTCAATGAACAGAAAAGCTGAAAAAAATAAAAGGGTTTTTTAATGTACTAATCACATTTGTTAGAATATATTAAACATTTGTTTGCCCCTGTTTTTTCTTCAATAGGATAAAGACTGAAAATTACCCACTTAATAGGGTTACTGTATATAATTCAGAGACTAACTCTAAGTGAAAATTACCCTAATAACATATTATGCGCAAAAAGTTCAAACACTAGAGTTTATTTAAAATTTTCATTTATTTTTTGCAAAGGTTCATACAAGCATACTGTTTCATGTTCATATCAACACCAAATTTTGTTCTCCAGCTAATCACGTGCTACCAACATCTCTCTTTCATTTATTTTTTTAAGTTTATTTATTTATTTATCTCTTTATTTACTTATTATTGCAATTTATTCACTTTGTTTCCTGGCTGTATGCCCCCTCATCTCCTCCCAGTCCCACCCACCCTCCTTATTCTTCCCCTATGCCCCTTCCCTAGTCCACTGACAGGAGAGGTCCTCCTCCCTTTCTATCTGAACTTAGCCTATCAGGTCTTATCAGGGCTGGCTGCATCATCTCCATCTGTGGCCTGGCAAGGTTGCATACCCCAGAGGGAAGCGATTAAAGAGCCAGCCAGAGTTCATGTCAGAGACAGCCTTTGATTCCTTTACTAAGTAACCTACTTGGAGACTGAGCTACCATGGGCTACATCTGAGCAGGGGTTCTAGGTTATCTCCATGCATGGTCATTGTTTGGAGTATCAGTCTCAGACAAGATCGCTGTGCCTAGATTTTTTAGTTCTGTTGCTCTCGTTGTGGAGCTCCTGTCCCCTCCAGGTCTTTCTAACTCCCTCTTCTTCCATAATATTCCCTGCACTCTGCCTGAAATTTTGCTGTGAGCCTCTGTATCTCCTTCTATACCCTGATGGTTAAGGTTTCTTCACCCTACATGTGATAGAGGGTTAATATCCAGAATATGTAAATAACTCAAGAAGTTAAACACTATCAAACAAAGTAATCAAATTAAAAATGGTATACAGAGCTAAACAGAAAATTCTCAACAGAGGAATATAGAATGACAGAGAAACACTAAAAGAAATGCTCACTGTCCTTAGTCATCAGGAAAATGCAAATCAAAACAACCCTGAGATTCCATCTCACACCCTAAGATAAAAAACTCAAGGGATGACATGTGCTGGAGAGGATGTGGAGAAAGGGGAACCTTCCTCCATTGTTGGGAATGTAAACTTGTACTACCACTTTGGAAATCAATCTGACGCTTTCTCAGAAAACTGGGAATAGTGCTACCTCAAGATCCAGCTTTAGCACTTCTGGGCATATATCCAAAAGATGCTCTAGTACACAACAAGGACATTTCTTCAACTATGTTCATAGCAGCTTCATTTGTAAAAGCTGGAATCTGGAAACAGCCCAGATGCCCCTCAACCGAAGAATGGATGCAGAAATTGTGGTACATCTACACAATGGAATACTACTCAGCAGTCAAAAATACCACTCTTTTAGCTTCACATCTTTTATAAAAATACGACCTGCTGAATCCAATTAGTGCTGCTCATGGGTGTGGGTGTGGGGTTTCCTCACGGAGGGTGGGCAAAGTGAAATTAATCAGCCATTCTTCTACCAAAAGTTGTCAGCTTCCCAAAGCTCTTCAGCTCCTCGGAGGACCTTAAGAGCTCCATGCCACGCCATGCTAGAACATTTAACTGGGTTGTTTTTGGTCAGGGCTTGTTCCGGATTCATATAACCATAGCTGCAATAAATCCATGTGAGCAACAGCCACATTGTGTCCTCAGGACATTTGAAAGCATTTCTTCCCATCTGCCAGTTCTTAGAATCCCTCTGTTCCATTTTAGAAGCCATGGAGACATATCAGTTTCTTATAGCATACCACCAACAATAATACAATTTTAGATATTTCAAGCTTAAAACCCATGACAGTATCTCACTTGGCATTTAAAATGGGAGGGTCAAACACAGAATGTTCCTTGGATTAACACATGAAGAATCAGATCCAACATGACTAAATACATGACTAGTTAACATGTTAAGTGCTTTGTGTTGGTTACGTGGAGTAAACATCAAAATAAAATGAATGGCATTTTGACATAGTACATTCGCTTCTTAAAATAAATTTCAACGAAAACTTTTTTTTAATTAATCATTTGTACTTTTCTTTCTTTTTTAAATTTAATTGTATTTATTTATTACAATTTATTCACTTTGTATCCCTGCAGCAGCCCCCATCCCTCATCTCCACCCAGTCTTACCCACCTTCCCTCTTCTCCCCCTATGCCCTTTCACTAAGCTCTTTAATCACCTCCCCCTGGGGGTTGCAGCCTTGCCAGGCCACAGAGGAAGATGTTGCAGCCAGTCCTGATGAGACCTGATTGGCTGGGGTCAGATAGGGGAGGTCCTCCCTCATGAATGAAAGCTTTTACACTCCATTTTTAAAGTCTCTTTGGAGGTAGGGGCAGAAATCCAATTTTCTCTAAAAGACTGGTCTGTTTCCCTGCACATTGTGGAGTCACTGTTCTACTTTTCTCTTGGCCCATTTTTGCTGGCAACCTATGTTAAAAGTGATCAAACTTAAAGTTGTAAAAGAATCAGAAGTGAGGAAAAGGAGACACAGAGTGATGCTTAAATGAATTATCAGTCCATGAAAACAGTTCACTTGTAAAATAAATAAATAAATAAATAAATAAATAAATAAATAAATAAATAAACTTTATTCCTGTCTAGTCGGCCATTCTCCAGTTCGTCACCGAATAGGAGACTGTCACGCCTGAGAGGCTTTGGGAAACTGTTGATCTCATGAGTAATTTTTATGAGGCTCATAATGTGACTCAAATAGTACAATGTCTCCTTAGCAATTGAAGAATCAGAGCACAGGGTTACACTGACTTGGGATGAAGCTTCTGGAATTGGAGACAAAACCACATGGATCCTATGAAGATTCTCAACAGTAAAAACCTAGGCAGCTGAGTTGATTATGAAGCATTCATAGTAGTCTGTCAAATTTACTTCAGCATCTAAGCCAAATACCTGGGTTTTACTTTTCATTTTCTTTTTCTGTTGAGAAAAGGGCAAACACAGGGATTAACTGAGCCTCCAACTTTTCTCCATCCTTTCTTCCTCCTTCCCCCTCCTCTACCTGCTTTTCCTCCCACTTTCCTTCTTTCCTTGCATTTTGTTCTCTCTCTTCATTATTTCTTTCCTGTGATGCTCTTAGGGACAGCCATTCACTGGCTGCTCAGGGCAGAGCCTGGGCTGACATCGAGTCCCTGGTAGGGCTCCCACCTCCAAATCTTGACTGCTGGATTTGTGTGTTTGGGAGAGAAGGTCTCATTTTAAAGCTCAAGCTGTCCTCAAATCACAAATGCTGTTGTTCAACCTCCTACATGAGAGATTTACTGGGTGCAGCACTGTAAATAACTTTCAGCCTTTTTTATTCTTCCTTAATTTTTCTTCAAAATACCATTCTTATTTTATTTTTTCCTGTTGTTTATGCATATTCACATTTTCAGTGATTAGATTTGTAAAAATTTCCCTTTTTGTAACTTATTACAGATGGATTTTAAATTATTAAAGAAAATAAGCCCTCATCATTATTCTAATAATACTAATATGTAACTCAAGTTCAACAAATTTTAAAAAGTATTAATTTCATTTTTTATTATAATTATATCCTTCCCCCCACCCCTTTCATATGTTCCTGTAAGCCCCTCCTTGCTCTCTTTCAATCACATAGCATCTTTATCATTAACATCTTTTCTTTATTAAGATACAGATATTGTAAGAACTAAAACCACATTTTGCATCATTATAAAATTATTCACCTGAATGGTGATGGGGTCCATTTGTTTCTGAGTACAGGTTGCAGGTGTGGTGAGTAACTTTTCAATGATCACATGTTGGGAACCTACGGAACAGTGTCCTCAGCGCAATGGCATTGTGGGTGTTGGCCAGGAAGCCATCTACTTAGAGGAACCTAACTTTCCTCAGCCTGATTTTAATTAATTTCTGATACATCTTCATTTCCTAAATCACTTTTCTGGCCTCCTTTTCCTATTTCTTAGGACAAGGGCGCATGAAGCACTTGTAAGAAGTGAGGGATTTTGAAAGTACACCACATTGACCTTCATTTGACAGCTTTTCCCACCTCACTTCAGCAGTTAAGTCTTGGTGTTAGCTCTGCCTTGTGGAACATTATTAAAAGTTTCCTTCCCACTAATAACTCCACAGATAATTTATAGATTTTCCCCTCTATTATTCATTGGTTTTCAGTGCTGAGTAAATTCAGAACACTAGAGGTTAAGAAAAAAACACACGCAAAGCAGGAGAGATCAAAGAGAATACAAACAAGATCTTGCGGCAAGAGGAAACAAACCAACAACTACCTGCTTTGAATTGGGAAAAGGCATAATTCTGCAAATAAAAATGTGAAACCGTCCTATAGAAAGGGAATATTTATCCATAATGAAATAGCAATTTCACTGACAACAGAATTCATGAAATGCAAACACGGACAGAAAATTGGGCAATAAAAATTTACAAGATGAGGTGCTGAGCTAAACATTAAGTTAGAATTTCCATCCTGCTAAAGCATCATTAAAAATAAGTGTAAAAACAAATGGAAGGATTATCTGAAGGCTACAAAGATCCTAAAGTATTACAATAATATTAAATCTTAAGAAAATAGAAAGTGTGGGAACTGTGTGCATCTAGAGTGCAGGCTTACTCGTCAGAGGAACGCACGCTACTGAAATATGAAAGTACACAAACTGACACTTTAGAAATCTCAGATATCATTAATAAAAAGTAATAAAAGTTCTATGTTATATGTTTAAGTTTGCGTGAGGTTGTAAGTCTGATACCTTTGAGTCAATTAGTAATGTGGAAGTGATTGCTCTAAGACCCAGCATGCTAGAGCATAGTACTTGTAACATTTTAGCATTTGTACTGTCTCTGTCTTTAATAACATCTTTGATGCAAAACAAAATTTGTTAGAAAAGTATCAACAATATTGAAGAAATGTATATTTAAAACATATTCTATATGAGTGGTATAGCTACTATACATGAAACATTAAACCTGACAGAAGAGACAGAAGAAAAAAAAAGCAGATGTGATAATTTTGACTTTGGTCTTCTTATCTTTACACTTTTAGGTTATGGAAAGTACACATACCTAAAGTAGAATAAACATTATATTTAAGGAATATAATGCAAAAATATATGAATTATGCTAGCAGAAATAAACATAGAAATACATTAATTACAAATGTATGTGATTTTTTTCTTTAAACTTTAATTATAAAGTATGCACTATTATCTTACCTAAATATGTATATACTGGTCACAAGATGTTGGAGATTTTAGAGATTGACACGACACCATGTCTGCTTGGATGATCTAAAAGCGTCCATTTGTTCACAGTTAAATCACAGTCAGATAATGGTTTTGAAGCCAAATGTGTGAAGAAAGATAAAAGGTGATTTGGCTTTTAGTCTTCTAAGCCAAAGTTCAATGCCATGAACTTCAGATAGACTTTTTCATACAATTTATCTTGCTGACTGCTGCCCCAGTGTGGTGCAGTACTAAACATCAGAGACTTGAATAATAATAATAATAATAATAATAATAATAATAATAATGTAGTAGAAAATACATATCAGTCTAACACTTTTCCCTTGTGTCACCCTTTGCAGCACCTTAAGGAAAGCAAGGTAAGCAGTCATTTCAAGGCTCTTGGAACAGGTCACAGTTTCCAGGTTTCAAGTGCTTGAAAGACTTTCATGTGATGTAAGAATTTGCCTTGAATTGCCTTCCATACATGTTTACTACCACCGCTTAAAGGATAGCTATGCTACCCATCTACAAATGTATAGAGAGCCTAGATCCAGTCAGGCATGCTCTTCGGTTGGTAGTTTAGTCTCTGGGAACCAGGGGCCCAGGTTAGCCGACTCTGTGTGTCTTCTTGTACTCGCTTGTGGACGACAGATAACAATTTCAGCGATGAATCCCCATTTTTTTTTTTTTTTTGTTTTTGTTTTTGTTTTAGACTCCTCTGTTTGTTGCTTCATCTACTTGCCTAGCTGGCATATGAGTGTCTTGAGGTTTGTCTGTCCGTCTTCCTGCACAAATACTGGGACTACAGATGTGCACACATGCATTAGCTCACATGGCCCCTGGAGATTTGAATTCTGGCCTTCACATTTGTGTAGCAAGTGCCTTATCCATTGCGCTCTAGCCTTCAAAGGATGCTCTGCAAACTAACATGGTCAACTGTCCAAATGTTTTTGTCTCCCTTTTTGTCCTACTAAAAACATATTTGTCTTTTACACAAGTAAAGTTACACATAGATTCATAGAATACGTTTCTATCATGTAGCTGTATGTTATTATTATGTTCTGTAATCATTATTATGGAAAGCCTTGCTTCCTAGATAGCAGTAGTTTCACAATGTGTAGTATCTAGATTAGAAGAACAGCAATAAAATGGTTAATTTTCTTTTCTTTTCCTTAAACATTTTTATAGGCCAGGATGGCCTTCCATTATAGATATTCTTTCTGTAGACGCTGTGATGAAAGGATTACATGTGTTCAGTGTTATGTTCTGCTCAAAATGAGTCTCTCAACTCTACATCCTTTGCTGTGAGAAAAGCCGGTATATTTATCAACACAGTTTCATTACATGTAATGTGGATAAAAACAAATTCCTTTGCCTGAATTATTTTTCATAAATATAATATAAGGCTGAAGTAATTCAGTAAATTAATATCTTCTATATTATGATGGTTTTCTTTATATTCTGGGGTGTAAACTTATCAGGAACAAATATCACACTCTTAATTACATCTCTATGAGAAAAAAAACTATGAGAAAAGAAATTGTTCTCATTCATTAAGAAGAAGTCTTGCTTATGGCCAACTGTTGGGCAAAGTGCAGGGAATCTTATGTAAGAAGTGGGAAATAGTAAGATCTGGAGAGGACAGGAACCCCACAAGGAGAGCAACAGAACCAGAAAATTTGTACACAGGGGTCTTCCCAGAGACTCATACTCCAACCAAGTACCATGCATGGAGATAACTTAGAACCCCTGCACAGATATAGCCCATGGCAGTTTAGTGTCCAAGTGGGTTCCATAGTAATGGGAAGAGGGACTGCTTCTGACATAATCTGATTGGCCTGCTCTTTGATCACCTCCCCCTGAGGGGAGAGCAGCCTTACCAGGCCACAGAAGATGACAATGCAGCCATTCCTGATGTGATCTGATGACTAAGATCAGAAGGAAGGAGAGGAGGACCTCCCCTATCAGTGGACTTGGGGAGGGACGTATGTGAAGAAGGAGAAGGAAGATGGGACCGGGAGGGGGGAGGGAGGGGCTTATGGGGGGATACAAAGTGAATAAACTGTAATTAATAAAAAAAATATTCACTTACAAGTGAATATATATTATATGTGTCTTTCTGCTTCTGGGTTAACTCACTCAGGATGATCTTTTCTAGTTCCCACCATTTATTTGCTTGTAAATTTCATGATTTCCTTGTTTTTAATAGCTGAGCAGCATTCCATTGCATAAATCTACCACACTTTCTGTATCCATTTCTCAGTTGAGGGACATCTGGGTTGTTTCCAGATACTGGCTATTACAAATAAAGCTGCCATGACCATAAAAAAAAAAAAGTCTTGAGTTCATAAAGTTTAGATAGCATGACCCAGATATTTTTACTAACAAATGAGAAAATAGAAGTAGACCTGTGTCCTGTATATTACACAATAAGATCGTTAAATTATGACATATAATATTAAAAATTTAAATATTAAAATCAAATATTCAATACTTAAAAGAAAATAAATGTCAGGGCATTAGCTTATATTTTTCAGTCTTCAGTGTCAGTCTCAAAGTATGTTATATTTTTATAATGTAAGTTTTTTATCTACAGCCTTTCTTTTTTGTATTTTATACCATTATTATTACTACTATTGTTATTTTACTTTTTTTTTTACTTTGTATCCTTATCTCCTTCTTATCTCCTTATCTCCTCCTGTTCCTACCCTCCCTCCCTCTTCTTCTACTATCCCTCTCCTCTAGTCTACTGATGGAAGAAGACCTCCTTCCCTACTGTCTGACCCTTGCCTATCAGGTCTCACCAGGCCTGCCTGGAGCCTCTCCTTCTGTGGGATGGCTAGGTAGTCTCACCAGACTGTCTCTTCTTCCCTTGCTAAAGGACCCATGAAGAGGCTGAGCTGCCTATGGGCTACGTCTGAGCAGGGGGTCTAGGTCCTCTCTATGCATAGTCTTTTGGTTGATGCATCAGTCTCTACAGTCTCCCCTGGGCCCAGCTTTTTTTTTTTTTTTTTTCTTTTTTTTCTTTTTATGTCTCATTGTGGGACTCCTGTCCTTTCCAGGTCCTTATATATCCCCGTTCTTCTGTAAGGCTTTCTGTCCTCTGTCCAAAGTTTGAGCGTGAGTTTCTTTGTCTGCTTCAATTAACTGCTGGTTGGAGTCTTAGCGGACATCTGTGGTACGTTCAAGTCCTGTTCTCAGTTTTCCCTTCTGAACAAGAATTTAAACATCTTCCCGAGGGTCCTCTTTGTCCTTTAACTTCTTTAAGTCTTGTTGGTATAATGTTCTTATGGAATGTATACAATTTACTCTTGCTCATTCAAATGCTGATTTCTCTGCTCAACTATATGGATGCTTGTTCTAAGCATCACCTGTTTCAAGTATGTGTAAACATGCCATCATTTGTTCTCTCTATTGTCAATAAAACAACCAGCCAATGCTGAGCAATGAAGAAACTAGGCTGGGACATTGTGGTCTGGAGGGGAGGAGAAAGAAGCTAGTGGGAGGAGAGTAGGAGACGAGAGATCTGAGATGAGAAAACCTGGAACCACCAAGAGAGATGAACTGGACCCAAGATATGACTTAAAGCAAGTCTAATGTGGGAAATCTGAATAGGAGGAAGCTTTGTGGGGATGGAGGTTTAGGATGGAGCCCAGTATCGTGCTCTAGGTTAATTACATAAATCCTAGTCTCTGTGTGGTGATTTGTGTATACAGCTGCTTAGGAATAACTGCTGTTTAACTAAAAGATAAATCAATATTAAATGTTAATAATCGACAGCAAAGTCTGTAGACTTAGTATGTTTATCCTATATAAACATGGCTAATATCCACTTAATTAATGAGTATATAGCATGCATGCCTCTGCTTCTGTGCTACCACACTCAGTATGGTCTTTTTCAAGTTCCACCCATTTGTCTGCAAATTACACGGTTTCCTTGTGTTTAATAGCTGAGTAGTATTCATCCTGTAAACGTACCACAATTTCTGTTTCCATTCTTCAGTGGAGAGACATCTAATTTGCTTCCAGATTCTGGACACTATGAATAAAGCTGCTATGAACATAGTTGTTCCAACGTCCTTGTTGTGTGGTTGAACATCTTTCAAGTATATGGCCGGAAGAGGTAAAGATGTGTTTTGAGGTAGCACTACTCCAAGTTTACTGAGAAAGCGACAGATTGATTTCCAAAATAGTTGTAAAAGTTAAAAAAAAAAAAGTTTACATTCCCGCAAGCAAAAAGAAAGAGTGTTCCCCTTTCTCCACATCCTTCCAGCAGGTATTATCACTTGAGTTTTTGATCTTAGCCATTATGATGGGTTTGAGATGGAATCTCAGAGTCATTTTGATTTGCATTTCCCTGATGACTTAGGACATTGAGGATTTCATTTTTTTTTCTTAGTAATGAACATTGTTTTATTTTTTGTCTGTTCATTCATTCATTCATTATTTATTTATTTATTTTAATTCACTTTATATCGGAGCTATAACCCCATCCCTCGTTGCCTCCCAGGCCCGCCCTCCCTCTCTCATCTCCTCCCATGCCCCTTCCCTAATCCACTGATGGGGAGGTCCTCTTCCCCTTCCATCTGAGCCTAGCCTATCAGATCTCATCAGGACTGTCTGCACTGTCTTCCTCTGTGGCCTGGTAAGGCTGCCTGCCACCCCCAGAGGGGTCTTTGCAAAGACTGATACTCCAACCAAGGACCATGCATGGAGATAACCTAGAACCCCTATTCAGATTTAGCTCATGGCAGCTCAGTCTCCAAGTGGGTTCCCTAGTAAGGGGAGCAGGGGCTGTATCTGACATGAACTCAGTGGCTGGCTCTTTGAGCATTTTTTAAAGTGTTTCTCCACTATTCAATATTCCTCTGTTGAAAATTCATTGTTTAGCTCTGTACCCCATTTTTTAATTGGATTACTTTGTTTGTTGGTGTTTAATTTCTTGAGTTCTTTATATTATATTGAATTCTGGATATTAGCCCTCTGTCAAATGAAGGGTTGGTGAAGATCCTTTCCCAGTCTGTAGGCTGTCTTTTTGTTCTTTTGACTCTGTCTTTTGCTCTACAGAAGCTTCTCAGTTTCATGAGGTTCCATGTATTGATTGTTGATCTTAGTGCCTGAGCTGTTGGTGTTCTGTTCAGGAAGTTGTCTCTTGTATCAATGAGTTCAAGGCTCTTCCCCACATGTTCTTCTAGTTGATTTAGTGTGTCTAGTTTTATGTTGAGGTCTTTGATCCACTTGGACTTGAGTTTTATGCTGGGTAACAAATATGGATCTGTTTGCATTTTTGTACATGTAGACATCCAGTTAGACCATCACCATTTGTTGAAGGTGCTCTCTTTTTTCCATTGTATAGTTTTGACTTCTTTGTCAAAAATCACGTATCCACACAGTTATGGACACCTAATTTTTTTTGTGTGTGTGTGTGTGTGTGCAGGGTGATAAGTATGGATATATTTGCATTTTTCTACATGTGGACTTCCACTAAGACCAGTACCATTTGTTGAAGATGTTATCTTTTTTTTTCATTGTATAGCTTTGGTATCTTTGTCAAAAATCAGGTGTCCATAGGCATGTGGGATTATTGCTGGGTCTTTGATTCAATTTCATTAATCCACCAGTCTGTTTCTATGCCAGTACCATGCTGTTTTTATTACTGTTGCTCTATAGTACAGTAGAGTGTTTCTTTTAAGTTTAGCATTCTAGAAATAAGTTACTTTTCTTGTTGATATTAGAAATATTCTTGTTTATGTTAATTACATTTTGAGACAGTGTCTCATCTTGTAATCTGTCTGGCCTGGTATCCCTATGTATCACAAGCAGGTCTGAAACTCAGGGATAGCTGCCTGCCTCTGCTTCCTAGGTACGGGGATTAAAGGATGGCCCAACAATGACTAGCTGAATCTGTATTAATTCATATTAGTGCATCTTCTCTGAAACATATCAAGGTGTAACCTACCCATATACTGGAAAATATGACTGTCATGCTGAAAGATCAGGATTTTACCATGCAAAGAATCTCAGTTGATTACAATATGGCAATGTAATGGGAATTAAGACTAGAATCAGGTATATGTGTGTGTGTGTATGTGTGTGTGTAAATGTGTGTTTATTTCTCAGACTCCTTTCTTCCTGGGCTCTAGAACCTTCAATAATTGTTAGGCTTAAATTGTATAAATTGGGAATTATATAAATTAGGAATAAATGTAGGAGGAATTAATTTAGAATATTGCCAAAGTAAGTTGCAAGCATTAGCTTGATGAGCATTAAGTTACATTATACCTGCAAAAATGGTGGGCAGAAAGGACAGAAATTCAAGCTATGTGCCATCTTGCTTCTCTGCTTCTTTTGTTTATTGTAATATAAGGCTCTTTTTTAAAATGTGTAATTTGTTTCAAGAAGACATTGATCTTAAAAAAGAGAAAAGAAAAAGATAAACCTCAAAATTTTAAAAAGAGATGATTAAAAGCAAATTCATAGAACCTTTATATAATACCATAGAGATGTAATACAGCCAGTCTAGTGTTGCTAAGATTCATAAGAAAATATGTGCTGAAGTGAAAGTGCAAAGAGTGAGAGATTTGAATGAAGGGTTGAGATGTTATATGAGGGCATCTGGAAAAGCTTAAGAATAAATAAAGGGAAACAATATTCATTCCAGAGCAAGCACTAAAGTTAAGAAACTCCAAAACTTAGTGATCAATACAGAAAAACAACAAAAACATCACCTTTGATAACTAGGCATAATATCACATAAACAGACAGTGTGGCCTAAAGAAGTACAATTTCTAGGCTTTTAAAAATAGGTTTTCAATGAAAGGCAATTCTTACCAAAGCAGATGTACATTGAAAAGACAGATAGTAAGAGTTCAGAGATAACACCTCAGAATATAAAATGAATCAATGAATTGTGATTCTTTCTTCAATGTCCTAGCAGAGCTATTAGGCAGGAGATTTATTTTCCATTAAAAAGGAAATATTTTGTTTCTAATCCTAGACAATGTACCAAAGAAGGAAACCTATTGTGAGGAGCTTATCTCTATAATGAAGTAATGCTTACTTAATGTGGATATTGCAATTAAATTGAAGAAAACAATACAAATATTGTGTGTAAGCTAAGACACACACCAAAAACTTTCACAGCAGTTAAATTCTTAGTGCCTAATATTTGCTCACTTTATTATAAGTTGATATTAAGTTCAGTAATTTGTGTTATATGCCACACGATATAAACCATGTGCTTTCTTTTTAAAAATCAGCATTTTGAAGCATAATTTGACTATGATAATTTGTGCTCATTTTAAGCACACATATCTGTGAGTTTTGACAAACATGCACACCTTTCATCACCACCGCAATAAAGATAGAATGTAATTCTGTTACTCTCAATGATTTCTTATTTCTCATTCTAGACGATTCTATCTATGGTCCCAATCAATCAATAATTGGCTTCCTGTCACTGGGAGTGATACTTTTCTGAAATCTTTTGTTCATAGGATGACTACTTGAGATTTATGTCAGTCACAGATATCAGTTATCTAATGCTTTGTATTATCAAATAGTGTATATAAGATGAAAATCTCAAAATTAAGGTTTTAACCTAATTCCTAAATTAGGAGAAAGTATGGTAGATTCCATTTGGATTCAGTGTATTTGTATAGATGCCCTTTTCCTTGATGATGAACAGCACCTCTCCTTCTAGGGTTTCAAATTCATTTTCACAGATAAACCTTGTTGGGGGCATTCTGTTTCTCTATTGATGTGCTAACATGTCTTATTCTAATAGGATGTGAAATGGCTAAAGTGTGTTAAATCACCTCTGCATTCATGGAAAAAAAAATAACCTCCACTTACTCATTAGTATTGTTTTATCATTTCATGTATTCAATCTGCATATTTAATTATCATTGTTAGTAACAATTCTCAAAGGAATACTGCTCTGCAATTTTAACAAGGTTCTTTGTCAAGATCTTGGTGTCACAGTAGCACTGGATTCTTAAAGGTTTCCAGCCTTGATTTTCTGAAAGTAGTCATGGAGTGATTTTTTTTTTTATCTTCTCTCTAAAGGGATGTAGATTTTACAAGTAAAGGTATCAGGTAAATGACTTCTTAAGTTTAAAACAAAAGGAAACTCTGAGCTAAAGCAGTTACTTGCAAGTATAATTTTTACTAATGGTTGCTATTTCTTCCTTTTAGTTAAAAATATGATGCTTGTTTTCCAAAATATGCTTATTGCATTTGTGTTTTGACACACATTTGAGTTAAACTCTACAAAATTACCCATGCTAAATTTATGTTATATACAGATGCTACAATCTAAAACTTTCTTTGAAATAAGCTGTCTGACAACTTCAAAATTCAGAATTCAGGTGAGCAAAACAAACAAATAAAATCTCTGTTTTGACAACTTGGTAGTTTTTAAAATACTTTATATTTTAAAATATTTTATTGTATTGCAACTTAGAAGCCTTTTTGTTTTCTAATGAGAGACAGAAGAGGGGTTGACCTGTATAGAAGTCTGAAGGAACTAGGAGGGATACAGGGAAGAGAAACTGTAAGCAGAATTCATAGTTTAAAAAAAAAATCTATTTTCAATAAATGGACAAAAATATCTTGTATTCTCCACCATCTCATTTAAAGTGTATTTCTTGATAAAGATAGCTTTAAAAACATCAAAAAAGTCTCCAGTATGTAGAGTGTCACTGTTAATGGACCCAGAAAACTGGAGAATTAAAGCTTCTTATTAGGAAAAGCACTAGCATCCAGGATTGGTGACTCATATTTGTAGTGCCAGCTCCAGGTGGGGTCAAGCCTATCTGTAATATTTAGTGAGTTCTGTGCCAGCCTCCCTAAAGTGAGGAATCTGCCTCATAAATAATGCTTACAACTTTATCTCTGGAATGTAATAAAGGAGATTGCGAGTTCTATGCAGCATGGCTACATAAGTACAAAGTATTTACTCGAAATGAAAAGGAGCAACAGTTAAGTTTTATAAAACATATTTTGGTAATACTAAAGAAGGCCAGCTCTTGCATCTGCAAAGTTTAAAAAGGCTTTTCTGAGAAGGTAATACCTGCGGTGAGTTTCATAAGTTACTCAACGGAGAGATAAACAAAATTCATGTGATTGTAATTCAGTGATGGTATTTAATAAACAAATGTACAAAGGAAAACAACCAAAAGGGGCACACAGGAACCTGCACTATTGATGTGCCTGAAGTCCAGAGCATATTAGAGACACAGTGTTGGAGAGGTTCTGAATACAACTTCATCCTACTACCAAAGCTAGCTTAGGCTAACTAAATTGTATCAGCCTTGAGGGTTTTCTGGGTGCTCTCACAGCTGAAGCTACTGTGATAGTGCCCTTAATTGAATACATCTCTTTGCTCAATTATGCATGTAAATTGGCATTTTAAAATGTTGCAAAATTCACAATTTTAAATTTTACTAGCATCGATATTCTGAAAAAATAAAATAAAACAACTACAACTATAATAGCATATGAGATTTCTTGATGATGAGTGAGGACCACACTTATCTGTGGGTATAAGGACAAATGTTTAAATCAAGAAATTTTACTATTTTCATAAAGTGATCTCCGAGATCCCTGATTTCACCAGCACTACGTAGTTGGCGAAGTTTCCTAAGACAGGAATCTATCAAGTCAATTCTAGCTCTGAGTCCCTTCACCCTCTCTGTGTAGTGGATTCCTTCAGTAACAGTGACATACCGTCTACCTGTGAGGATGGGGGAAGACAGGTGATCGCAGTAGCCTGTAATGCACTTGAAGTCTCTTGGACAACAAATAACTCAACAGAGGCTACCCACACCAGGTACTGGGTTGTTTGTTGTTGTTGTTGTTGTTAACAAATATTTTCTCTTAGAGGGAATATCGTCAGCCTAGATTGAAAATTACATTTAAATTATATATTTTATTATATTATATTTTTACACATATATATTGGACTTGCGCTAGATATTTAAGAGTATGATTCCTTATTAATTGTTCAGACACCACTATTGTTATTTTACTCTTCTTTATTTTTAACTTATCTTTGCAACAGACAGAGACCACTACAAAAGCCATAAAAAATGTGGAGATAACAACACAAATCCTGCACCTAAATGAAGGCCAAAGGAATATTATAGGAATGGAGATTGAAAGGCCAAGGAGTTTTCTCTTAGATTGTGCCTCCTATGAGTGCCAGAAGCTGCACCAATAAAGTCTCACCAACACGACTGTGTAAACTTGAGCTAAACAAAGAAAACAATAGATATGGCAAAAAGGAAGGTGGGAGCCCATAGGGTCAAATCATTCCAAGAACTACAGGCAAGCAATGCTGAGAGTCGGTGAAGGGTCTTTCCCGGGGAGAGCGTGCCAACTGGTTACACAATAGTAAATGGTCAGTCTTGTAAACACGTAGATTAAGGAAATAAGCAGCTTTCAAATTATTGACTAACTCATGTTATAGAACTTGATTTTTTTTTCACATAGCCACCAGGGCATTTGAAGACTTCTGATTGAATTGTAGGTTGAGTCATTATCAGAATCACTTTAGATTGTCTAGAAGTAAAGGGCACCATTTACAACTCTCTCCTTCTTGAAAAATGGCCTTTGACAAGATGAATATAGAAATATATGTCAGTTTAATAGCACTCAAACATTTATTCATTTTTCCCCTTCAAAATAATATAATAAAGGGAGAGTGTTGGAAATGGCGAATTGATGTCTAACACTTCATGGCAAAGCATGATAGGAATCCAATGAAGGTTATATTGCTCAATGAAAAATATTATTTATTTGAGCATCTCGTAAGTTATTGCGTTGGCTTGAATATGAACTGTCTTATAGGCTGATGTCTTAAATGATCAGTCGCCAGCTTGTGGTGCCCATTGAAGGATTCGTAGCGCTGAGAAGTGGTGAGTGTCACTGGCAGTGTTAAGCAATCACGAGTGGCCTGTGAAGTTATACCTGTTACTGTCTCCAGCCTGTTTTCTCTGCGCCTTGTCTATGACAACCGGCCAGACAACTGTCTCACGCTCCCGATGTCACAGACGGCGCCAGTGTTTCAGAACCTCCTTGCTTTGATCAAAATACTCTCTTCAATGGTGATCTACAAAGAATCTTCTCTCTCTTCAGTTGCTTCTGTCGGTTATTTCCTCACAGCAATGGGAAAGCATTGAAGGGATTCAATGTGCATCCTTGAATCTCGGCATCCTGGAGGGTAGGATAGCCATTGGTAGCCTCGATTTCTGAAGCTCAGAAAATGTGTCTGTGACATCTGGGTCATGAGCACATCAACGGAGTTTAAAATGGATTGAATTCACATATGAATTCTGCCTGTCAATGAGTAAGGATAATTCTTGAAGCTTCGCGTTTCCTCTTTAACCTGTTTTATCATCACGCCAATGGAATTGTACCTATGGTTTCAGCGGCTGAAATAAATAAGTGAAAAAGAGAAGCCATGGGGTCAAAATATCTGCATCCCCAGTCACTATAATATTGTGTAAAAGGAATCAGGGAATATGTGAGAAGTGGGAGGAGGGCGTTAATCAACCCAAAGCAATAGAGACTGTGGTGAATTAGATGTGATGTGTAGTGAGTCCTGGATACTTGCAAACTGACCAGGAGCTCTCTTGGCCCTTGCTGCTGTTGTCACAGCAGACATCATTTCCCAGTTAACTGGAGCCCAGAATAATAGAGCATGTATTAATATAAAAGAGTAGGGGATGTTAATTTTTTTAATTGAGAATCAGACTGCTAAATTTCTTTCATTCTTGCTTTACAATTTATTTTTCTGCCAGGTTATTGTGAACAAGAGAAACAACTGTTAAGCTTGTATAAGACTATGTTAAAAAGAGTTCTAACTAAATAGTTTAATTATTGTTAAACATATTAATTATGAAATGTATTCAAAATGCTACTTTCTAAAATTGGAGAAAAAGATGTATTGTGCCCAAAGAGTACTTTATAACATTTTAATTCTAGGCAGAAAGGCACACAACATAAATCCATTCTGAACTACTGCCCTGTTCCCATTTATTTCTTGACGAGAATTATTTGCTATTAGGGACATGTCCATACCTCATTTTAGATGATGACACTACATTATTCCATGTCTATATTCAGAATGCCATCAAAAAACGTTAAGTGGATATTAAGCAGAAATACTCCTTTTCATAACATATGGAAAATCTTAAATATAATCATTGAGAATTTACTAAAAATCTCTCTAGAGAGTATCAAGGTGTCAATGTAAACATGCATTTCAGTATACTACTGAGTTTTCTTCTGCCTAAAATATATTTGAAAGTTGGAAAAATATTTCACAAAATAAGTCACAGCTCATCTTCTCATTTACTACATAATTATCACAAGCTCTAAAAGCACCACCTACAGCAAATGAAAATGGGTTTCTTAAACGAAAAATTGCTTCTATTTTTAAAACTTAATTTTGAACTCCATATACTGCAATTGAGAATGTACCGAGATACGCTTGAAGAAGCTGCAATTGGAAATTGATATTGTTCCAGAAACAGTTGAAACCATATAGTTAAACTATTATGAAGTATTTTAAAATATTCTACATATTCCTTAAAGATGCTTCTGGATTAAAATAATAATACTTTATTATAATGAGAAAGCATTTTGATGTTAAGCATCATAATTTATTCTGAAAAGGAATTTAAAAAATTGGTAAGCCAGATGGTTGTTAAAAAGGAAAAATCATTCTGTGGTAATAGTGAACACATTGCGGAATCACAGAGATTATTATGCCCTATTCAAATTAAATACATGACAGTGGTTCCATAGGATAGATAATACTAAAAGTTCCTATGCCCAATGGCATAAAGTTACTGCAGCGCCAGTGTAGAAATTACTCATGTTTTGTAGTGATGATTTCATAAAAAAATCCACTGTACTCTATTACACACAGAAGTTCAGTATATATTACTTTGCATCATATATAATACGGTAATCATAATGAGTTACTGTTCTATCACTCTTTACATATTTACTAGTTTTGAATTTCTATCATTTGCAATAGAACATCCTGCTTTTATTTAATAATATAACTTCATGTAAGCAATGTACTGTTAAACCTGGACCAACCTTACATTTCTTGTCATCTCCATGCCTCTTGCTTCCAACAAGAGGCCAAGTTAAGCATTAAAAGCTCAGTTACTCCACTCAGATGTAGCCTGTGGTAGCTCAGTAACCAATTGGTTTCCCAAAGTGAGGGGAACAGGGACTATTTCTAACAGGAACTCAATGACTGGCTCTTTGGTCTCCCCACCCCCGAAGGGAGGAGCAGTCCTGTTAGGCCACAGAGGAGGGCTTTGCAGCCAGTCCTGAAGATACCTGATAAAACAGGATCAGATGAATGGGGAGGAGGTCCCCCCTATCAGTGGACTTGGAAAGGGGCACGGTGGAGATGAGGGAGGGAGGGAGGGAAGAAGGGAGGGACTGGGAGGGAATGAGGGATCGGGACACGGCTGGGATACAGAGTTAATAAAATGTAACTGATAAAAATAAAATAAAATAAAATAAAAATTAAAAAAAAATAAAAAAATAAAAGCTCAGTTACATCATTTGTGCAGGCTTACTCTACAATTTTTTGATAAGTGCAAAGTCATTGCACAGACATTGCTCAGAATTTCTTCCACAGTTAAATTAAATATATCAATGTATTGGTAAATCCAGAAAATGTATAATATTAGTGAAAAATTCTGATGTAAAATACCCAGTACATGAAATAATTATGTATGTACATTTACCAAATATCATTAGGATTTAAAAGATTAAATAAGAGAAAAAGAGACAAGTATCTTGGAGAAATAATGAGACTAGATACACTGAAAGGTTACTTTGGTTGAGTGTTTATTATGATTAGGGAACATACAGTCATACAATTATGTACACACAAGCACATGTATCTATAACAGCTTACAAAGTGTAATTATTAAATAGAGAACACAAAGACTTATTATACTCATAGCCAATGATGTGGCTATTTTTATATTTTACATGCAAGAGATTTTATTCTTTAATGAAAAATGAAACTGAAAAAATAACAAACAATTTCTAGAAAGAAGAAGGGTGAACACTTCTGATGTCAGGAAAATTGTGAGAGAAGATGGCCCTGGGAATCCTGATTAGTCACTGACTTGTATTTACCACATAGTGCCACAAAATGAAATATTTCGAACTATCTGGAACTTTTCTAACTTATTCTCAAATGAACCATTCTTTGAAATATCCCATTTCTGCAGTGTGGTGGTGGTGCATGCCTTTAATCCCAGCATGCAGGGTGGCAGAGGCAGGCAGATTTCTGTGAATTTGAGGCCAGCCTGGTCTACAAAGTGAGTCTAGAATAGCTAAGGCTACACAGAGAAACCCTGTCTTGAAAAACAAAACTACAAAACAAAAACAAAAGAAAAGAAAACAAACAACAAATACTCTGTTTCATTTAGAAGGACATGATGTTTGATATTAAGATCTGGTCAATAGAAGTGTCCTTTTTTCTTGACACTTTTTCTTGATGTCACAAACCTAGAGAAGCCAACTGAGAGTCCCCATGGCTCAAATCTCCAATTGCCATGACAATTTTCTGGCTATTGAAAACTCTTTCTTAACTCCTAGTATCTATTTATAAACAAAGATTATTGTACACAAATGCATTGAATAGTTGTACATTTGATCTATCTCATGTCAGCTGCACATATGAATGAAAACAAATTAAGCAAGAAAAAGATGACAAAATTAAATTGTCAAGTTCATGATTTTAGACAGTTTGAATAGACTTTTCCATGAAGAAATTTACCGACTCCCTGTAGGATTCTAAACAGGATTAGGAAATTAAAATATCTTAAACTACAACTGTGGGAACCATTAAGTCTAATACAGTGGAGATTAAGAAATAAATTGGAGGGTTGTTTGTATTTTTTATTTTTCCATGTGTTATCAGTCTTAGTCGTTGAGCAATAGTCATTTTGCTTAGGCTAAGAAGAGATGTTAATAGCTATAATCTTAATAACTATAAGGTTGAGAAGGGAGGGTCATACATTCAAGGCCAGATTGGACTGCATAACAAGCCCTTAAAATGAAACAAAAACCAAACATGTAGACAATCAAATACCAAAAAATTAAAACAAAGGTGAATAATAACCCTTCTTAATATTTCTTTAATATGACTATCTCTCAACTATTTCAAGTGTATGCACTATGTTGAGGATATAAATAAGTCATTTACTAAACCTAGGCTTTTATTCAGGCCATTTCAAAAGAGACAACAGATTACATAAAATTCAACTTGATTTTAATATTTTAGCATTAAGGAGTGAGATATTAAATTAATATAACCATGCTGAACACAATATTAACTAATACATATTTACTAAAACATAGAGGGTAAGCCTGTAGAGAGCTTTATTTGCATTCTTTAATAACACTTCCATTATATACATAAGAGATTGATTCTTGTTGTGTTAATCCATACCGCGTCTGTATACAGGATTATTGCAGTACCTTGGACAAGAGTAATTAGTCTGCGTTAGTGCTTAGGGGCTTCTAAATGGAAGCAAAGACAGAGCTTTATGATGTGATGGCAGCTCCTTATGCTTGAAGTAGAGCATTTGGCTTGACTTAATTGCTGAACTTCTTTAGGACATCCTTTCTGCGTGTGAGAAAAACAATGTGTAGTTATTTCAGATCAGGAACTGCTTTGTATTGTAAAATAACCATATTTGTTGGATGTATATAAATCATTTGCGTAACAGGCTCACACAATGAGAGAAGTGCGTGAATTACACACAGTGTTGGTCTTTGACAGGAGTTTTCTAGTGTGGCACATATCCGGTAAGCACAACACTTCAATGATCTCTACAGAGGAGAAAAGCTAGCAAATGTCACCGCTCTCCCACACCAGTGTCCGAGTCTTCCAGACACAGGGAAAAAAGAAACATAAAATAACCAGTTCAGGTTGTAAATAGATATTTATTTCAACGCAGAGACATGTGTGCGTACATACAGCACACGTAGATGCACGCGGGTGTGAACACACACGCACGATGGAAACTTAAGGTTGGCAACACCCACAGTCACATTCTTTCCATACATAGTCACTTCTATTGCTTCTGAAATGAGCTAACATGGACAGACCACAAAGTTGCTAATTCATTTTGGGTATCAGAAATTCAAAATAGGTCTCGACTAGCTTAAAATTTCAGGATTCTGTTCCTTTTAAGAGAGGTGATGGTGGGATCCGTCTGTCTTGACACTTTGCTTCTATCAACACCAGACTTCTCCATTGTCAAAGAAAGCAGTGAAACACCTTCCACCCTCTCCTTGTCTCCTTATCTGCCCCCCACGCCTTTTCCTGTTTCACCTGTTTCACTTTTTCTTCTCTGTTTCTCATTCCCTACCTCTTCCTACATAAGCTCTGTACCTACATTGGTCACACAAGGAATCATAGTTAATTGATATATGCAATGTGTGTTTTCTCCTGTTAATATACTTACTAATAGTTATCTGTTATTCACCTCTAAACATGTGAAGAGGGAAATTTTATCTGATCACATTGCTGGGCCATTCTGGAGCACGGAAAGTGAAGGGGAGGAAACAGTGGCAGACGGGGGAATTCTACTATGCTGCTTTAGTATAAATGAACCCTCTTACATCAAGAACTCTGACTGTTTTTACTGTGTTTACTTACTTTTCTATTATGAAAATGATAAAAGAGATGTTTTCACTTGTTTTTAAAATACAGTTTAGAATGTATATTCAACTTAAGCTATACAATTCTAGTGAAATTTGAGGCAAGCATAGGATGTACTTTCCCCCAAATAAGTACCATATCCATCATAATCAAAAGAGTAATCATACTCCTTTCTCACTGTCCAGGTACAGACGTAGGTAAATAGGAAAACAAAGAAGTTTGGTATTTTGAACTTAGTTGGAAGTTCAGTCATTGTAATGCTTTGGCTGCAAACTTTAAAAAAAAAAAAGGTTTAGGAGTTCTGAAATATTGCGATGCATGGTGGTTGGGCACACAGAGCAGTTGACGCTTCTCTGGTGGAACTCTGAACAAGCAGTAAGCGTGACTTTCTGCCCACAGCGTAGACGTGGAGGTCATGGAGAGGACAGGCTACAGACAGTGTGCACTTCCTGCAGCTTAGAACTCCCTGAAACAATGCTCGCCTTGGTGCTGGCGGCTCAGTCAACTGTGGTTCATGCCACAGACATCATTCCACATGTCCATGATGAACACAGCTCCAGAAGTTCAGAGAAGCGCAGCTGGGGTTGATCAGGAAAAGACTCAAATTCCTCTGGATATCACCAAATCATGTGTAAATCTACCAGGCTTCACCTTCCAATATTATTTAATATTTTTAAAAGAAAGTATTAGAAATTTTTCTTGCTTATTATTTATAACAGTTTTATAAAATTCTGATCCTGATTTCCTCTCTCACAAATCCTCACAGATGTCGGTACCTCCCACCTGTCCAACACTGTAAAACACACACATACACAAACATATACACACAGAATAAACAACAAAAACATACAAAAACAAAATTTGAAACCTTAACATAGAAACAAAAGGCCAATAAGAGAAAAAAATAAAACAAAAACAACAAAATGCCCAAACAAAGCGGTAAGAGACAAAAAGCCTGTAAAAATAGCATTGAGTTCCTTCTGTGTTCATCATCAGTGTAGAGCATTGGGTCCACCCTTAACTGAGGTAACAGATCCAGTTAGACTCCACTGGAGAAAACTATTATTTCCTTTGCAAGTGGATGTCAAATGCAAATAGCTTCTAGGTTGCAGATGGAGCTTGTGGCCATGTCCTCTCTCAGCACGGGGGAGGGGGAACCCCATCTGGCATGAACCTTTTCACTCCTTGAACATGTGGCCGCAGTGTCCTTGAGTTCATGTATGAATCAGTCCTGTTGTTTGAAAGACACTGTTTTCTTAGTGTCATCCATCTCTCTCTGGCCTTCACAAGCCTTCTGCCTCCATTTTGGCATAGGGGAGGGGGACTTGATGAAAATATTCCATTTAGAAGTGAGTGTCCCAAAGGTTTTTGCATCTTTACACAGTTTACATTTTTCACCAGCTCCTTTGTTTTATAATATGCATTTTCATTTTTCAGAATCATCATTTTGTTTTTCCCAAGTAATGTATATTCACACTATTGAACCCAATAGCCTTATGTCAGCACTTTTAAAATGTTATTACTACTGGCTCCTTTGCCCCCACCCCCACACCCCGAGGGAGGAACAGTCTTGCTAGGCCACAGAGGAAGATATGGCAGCCAGTCCTGAAGATACCTGATAGGCTAGGGTCAGATAGAATGGGAGGAGGACCTCCCCCAGCAGTGGACTTGTAAAAGGGCAGGGAAGAGATGAGGGAGAGAGGCTGGGATTCGGAGGGAATGAGGAAGGGGGCTACAGCTGAGATACAAAGTAAATAATCTGTGATAAATATAAAAAAAAAGAAGAAGAAAGAAAACAATGTTAAGTTCTTTGTTTATAGTGCAACTTTTTGTTTTAATGAGATAATACCTGCTTTCAAAACTCACACAGATAACAGTGATACATGGCCTGGGAAAGAGAAACCGGTAGACTGAACTGTTGGGGGGGCCAGGGAGCCATGGGACATGGCGGGGCAGAGACAAGGTCAAGGTGTATCCAAACCTCTGTCCTGAGATTGGAAGGAGTAGGAACCCTCCCTCTGCCCCAGGGCCTATATATTGAAGAGCCTGGTTCTCTGAGACTCCCTCCCCACCCCCACCATCAGCCTTCCTGAAGCCATCAAATAGTCTGGCATACAGGTAAACTTCCTCTCCCCTTATAAAGTCATGTCCAGCAGCAACTAGAATGTTCTGTAACTAAAAACATTCAATGCATCTCTGATATTAACTGTGCTCCATGTATAAATGAGGACCTGCAAGTACCCATTTTATTTCATCTAAATCAGTATTATTATCCTGAATGCTCTTCACCTAGTAGAATTAAAAGCCCAAAGCATAACACCAGGGATAGTAAAAATCTTAATTACACATGGAGAATCAACTTAGCTAAAGACGCTGTCAATATTTTAGTATTACTAATTACAATAATATTAATAATGGATATGAAACAAGCATAACATTTTACATTGCATAACTTATATTGTGAAAATTAACAAGGTAATAGGTGAATCCAATGCTTGTGTAAGGATTTGGAGAGGATCACCAGAATTAATTTTCTATTAGTTTCATATTTCTGCTGGATGACAGAGTAAGAGCAGGCTTACTAGCCCAGGCTTGTTTTAAAGGTTATGCATTGTAGGTTCAGAACGAATTTCTACAGTATCTGCTTGTTATATTTAAAGGGTATATTTCTGTCCAGTTTCCAATGATAAACTTTCATTTTACTATAATAACATCACTCTGGTCCTCTTCTCCAGGTGTTGAGGAGACCAACACTCTCACTGAAAGCAGAACTTTAAAATGAGGAATGGTTCATTATGTACAAAGTTTATAATATTTGCCTAGTGAGCAGAATTTCCTGTCAACTTTACTTTCATGTGTCATGACAAAAAAAGAAAGAAAGAAAGAAAGAAAGAAAGAAAGAAAGAAAGAAAGAAAGAAAATCTGTCAGTGTAACTGACAGAATTACTTCATAAACCTTTATTGCAAATTTGAAACAACAAAAGGTATAAGTTAATAATTACATGTTATATACCTACACAGTCTTTATATGTCTAAGTAAAGGATTGGGAAATAGTTTTGCCATAGTTTATTGTAAGAGAACAGAACAGATGAAGAAATTAGTCTAGAGCTACTACCTTCTATTAAATGAACACAACACTAAAAAATACCTTGATTCTAAGAGTTAGCATCTGATGACAGGTTATATGGCCTCTCTCCGGGTGTCGGCACTCAAGTGCCCTAAGAGAGTGGCAATAAACTACCTTTAGAACCTTTTTTTTGTCATTCACAATTCGTTTTTTAAATTAAATTTTCATTTTTTAATATTAGTTACAGTTTATTAACTCTGTATCCCAGCTGTATCCTGCTCCCTCATTCCCTTCCAATCCCACCCTCCCTCCCTCAAGTTCTCCCTGTCCCTTTCCAAGTCCATTGATAGAGGAGGACCTCCTCTCCATTCATCTGATCCTATCTTATCAAGTATCTTCAGGCCTCCTCTGTGGCCTAGCAGGGCTGCTCCTAGAATCTTGAGGTAGAGCTATTCCCAGTTTTCAGAGAAAGTGCCAGATTGGCTTCCAAAGTGGTTGTACAAGTTTGCACTCCCACCAGCAATGGAGGAGGGTTCCCTTTCCCCACATCCTCTCCAGCATGTGTTGTCACTTGAGGTTTTGATCTTAGCCATTCTGACTGGGGGCGTAAGATATAATCTTACAGTTGTTTTGATTTGCATCTCCCTGATGGCTAAGATATTGAGCATTTCTTTAAGTGCTTGTCAGCCGTTTGAGATTCCTCTGTTGAAAAGTCTCTGTTTAGCTCTGTACCCCATTAAAAATAATTGGTTTATTTGCTATTTAATTTCTTGAGTTCTTTATATATTTTGGACATTAGTCCTTTGTTGGATGTAGGGTTAGTGATACCTTTTCCCAATCTTTAGACTGCCATTTTGTTCTACTGAAAGTGTCCTTTGCCTTACAGAAGCTTTTCAGATTCTTACCTAAGTCTAAAACACTGTAATTAGAGTAACACGTAAAAACTCCATAGGAATGTAACACAACAGCTATTAGGCACATAGACACTACTTTAATGTCAGGGGAGCTGCTGGTGCTGAGGTCTGGGGAGCTGAGTCTACTGAGTTTACTAATAACCTCATGGAGAGAAAAATGGACTAAGTGGGGTTTGTCAAGTAAAGCACCATTTTTAACCCAGAGATTGACTGTACACCTACTTTAAGTTATTGTTTCTACATCAAGCATATAAATTATGCCATATTTATAACTGTTTTCAGTTTGTAAAGATTTTAGGCACCAATTCATACTGCAAGTGCGAGAAAATCATGTGATTTGGTGGCACACAGGCCAACCACACTGCAAGCCTTCTTGGATACTTTGCTGCTTCGTGGCTGTAAGTACACAGATGCTCGCATAGCTGCTCTATAGATAACCCCACATTCAAGAATAGTCAATGCACTCGTCAACAATACAGATACTAGACATCAGTCACCTACTTAAACTTCCTGTTTCAGTACTATGCCTTGCCTAAAATACACATAAGCAGATAAAAATAGCCTCTGGATGCAACATTGAAAATAATGGACATTGTGTCGTAATCTAAAGTGTTGGACACCCTCATATAACTGTGTTCTATTATTTCCTCATCCTACAGCCTTTTACATCTTGAAATCATACCATTTGTTACTCTGTCTAATTCATTATCAAGCTGTATCACATGGCTTCCTATCTGTATCCTTCAGTAATATCTGATCCCATCCACATTTCAGACATCTTTCACTCCGCTTCGACTTAACTCCTATGCATTCTTTACAATCTCTTTTTTTATGGTGGACTCACACATAAGGTATAATGTTACAAAGCTCGTAACTCTGGAGCTCAGAGCAACCCGCAATTGCTTGAGTTTTGTGATCACTTCTATACATGGCTGCTTCACCCAGATCTAAGTTCCAGAAGGAAGAGGGTCTTTGCTTTGGCTAATGAGAGAGACTGTGAAAGATAAACTTGAGAAGTTCCATATTTAATAATTCAGTGAATTACTTATTCCTCTGCTTACCAATTATCTTAAAGCTCTTCTAGAAAGCTGAAGGTCACTTAACTGTATAAGTTCAATGAATTAAGAATCTGCAGAAGGGTGGATCTTGAGACTTGGGTGCTTAAACTGAAATATCAACATGAGGAACTTCCAAGAGGAAATATATTCCTACTCTCGCTTAGCTATATATGTAATTTAATGCATAGTCATTAAGTCAAAATCTGACATCATAAATCCAGAAAACAATTATGTAAAAGTGTATTTCTCTTTTCTTTACACAGATGCAATGTGTATGTAAATCCATGCTTTGTGTACAAATACACTTACTAACATGCAGCAAAGGTCAAGTTCATACTGGTTCAGCGTAGTCATGCTGAAATGTAATTCAGTTCAATGAAAAATATCTGTCAACACAATTTGCTAAGGAAAAAAATGGAATCCAAGTGTCAAAGTTTTCAGCAAAAAAGTGTTCACAGAAAAATAATTCAGATAGCAATGAAGCCCTAGAAGAAAATTAATTAAAGCTATATAATTAATTTAAATACAAAGTTAGCTTCATTCTAAATGGCAATAAGTCAATGCATTTTTATTTCTGGAAACAACACAGTTATGAACTTTTTATATATCAGATACTTTCAATTGTATTATGATTCACTGTATCCACTAATGAGAACAGTCGAGATAGATGAGCTTAATGATCGAGTTGACAATGAAACGGTAAACAGAGTGTAATTAATGAATCTCCTATTTAGCCTTCTCAGATACTGGCACCATTCCAGAGCAGCTTGCTAACACCGAAGAGCCTCTTAACATATACATTGTGCTTCAGAACCAAATCTCACATTTATCAAAATGTACACATGGATGGCAAATCTTTCCTGCTAATACACATACGTGTTACCCACACAATTTCTCAGAAGAAGACAATGTAGCCATCCTGATGGGACCTGATAAGCTAGGGTCAAATCGAAGAGGAGGACTTCCCTTATCAGTGGACTAGGGGAGGGCATAGGGGGAGAAGAGGGAGAGAGGGTGGGATTGGGAGGAGATGAGGGAGGGGGCCACAGCAGGGATACAAACTGAATAAATTTTAATAGATGATAATAATAAAAAAGACAAGAACTCAAAAAAATAATGAGTTGCTCAAATCTAAGTCCACCATTCTGAAGGAAAGGAAAGTAACATTTTTGCACTAGAACTGAGCATTGTAAATACATTTCTAAGGTTCACCAACTACTAATTATGTATTTGAATCCTTGTTTAAGACACAGAGATGCAATTTTACAGTGAAACTCTGGATTGTGCTGTAATTCTCACTTGTAGAGACCAGTCACTTCCAGATTCATGACCAATAGTATAAGACAATTATTAATGGAAAATGATTTTTAAACAATCAGCATTGGTTAAACACATATCCTGCTTGTTACAAAGTATACCTCAGATATATGAGTCACAGCAGCAACAGCAACTGGGATAATGTGTATATGGCTAAGGAAAGTATTATTTTCCCAGCTCATTAACATGAAATTTATATTATATATATTTTATTTGCTATCAGATATCCAAACCCAAGTTAAAACATTGCATTGGGCACAGGGGTCTTATATGATAATGTTTATGCAACCAAGGACCATGTATGGATATAACCTAGAATCCCTGCTCAGTTGTAGCCCATGGTAGCTCAGTAACCAAATGGGTTTCCCTAGTAAGGGGAACAGTGACTATTTCTGACATGAACTCAATGACTGGCTCTTTGACCTTCCTAGCCCTGCTAGGCCACAGAGGAGGACTTTGTAGCCACTTCTGAAGAGACCTGATAAAACAGGGTCAGATGAAAAGGGAGGAGGTCCTCCCCTGTCAGCAGACTTGGAAAGGGGCAGGGAGGATCTGAGGGAGGGAGGGTGGGGTTGGGAGGGAATGAGGGAGCTGGATACAGCTGGGATACAGAGTTAATAAAATGTAACTAATACTAAAAATAAAAAAATAATAAATAAAGTTTCTCTTAGTACTTTCTATTCAGACTTTAAAAGTTCTTTCAAGAGAATTATGGTATGCTTAAATTTTGAAAAGCTTTGCTTTATCTGCAATATTATTTAGAATAAAATGAAACAAGACAAAACCTAGTGAGATTGTGCTCAAACTAGCAATGAAACAAAACATCTGGGATGCAAGTTTACCAAAAACAAACAAACAAACAAAAAACAAAGCAAAACCCTTCCCTCCAAGTACTGTACATGCTCACTCTCAAGGCTGGATGATTTATTAATATTTAGCTACCAAATATTTAAATATTAAAAGTTGCATTTAATTATTTTATACAAGTTCTTCTCCTGGAAGAACTCAGGTGTTAAGGCAATAATAATGTTACTCAAAATATTTTGATGATAAAACAATAATAGAAAAAAAGTAAAATAATGCATTCCACTGAGCCGTATATTTTAAAGATTTTGGAAATTCGTTTGTTTCAAAATTGTGTCTTTTGTGTAGTAACCAACTCACTTCCCAATTTACCCACAAGTATTCCATTACTAAGTATGAGTACTTATGTATGTATAATTATTATCAATGTGGAGAGGTTCTTGTGTGACTGTGGTCAAATGTGCATGTTTGGAAACCAGAGGGCATCTTCAGGTGATAGTGCTTGACCTTTGATTTGTTCTGAGATGGTCTGTTTGTTGACTCCTACAACCACCAAGATGCTGGCCTGCAGGCTTCCAGAGATTCTCCTTCCCGACCTTCGCTCTCATTACAGGGCACTGAGGTTACATAAGAGACATCACATTGAGTTTTGTGGATTTTAGGAATTCCAACTTCGTTTTCTTATTCACTTTTTCCAGCTGAGCCATCTCATCAACCTTATTTATAGTTAATAAAATGAAATAATCAAAATAACTTCTAGTTGCTTTGATGTATCACATTCAATGTTAATTTTGTGGATATGAAATATAGCAATTCAAAATACTCTTTAATATATCATTCCTAGTTACCATCACACTATGATGTTATGAGGGGAAAAGGAGAAAGATGGCGTAGTGTGTTGTTTTATGTGACCTGATACATAACAATTTTATAGAATTCCGTGCACATTGAGACACTATAACTGTCAAATATTCTGTTACTGTAATTATTTATCACATCGAAAAACCCACATTTATTGTTATTTTGTTCTTCCACTTCCAACCTGATCCGTGACATACCATTTGTGAACTCTTGAGTTAAAGATAGTTGTTTTCATAATCTTTTGAGTGCCATTTAGTTTTAATGAAACCGTCCTGCTTGTTTGGAAGATTAGCAGCAGTGAGCGTGCCTTTGCATCTGAGACAGAACAAGCCCTGACTGCTCCACGGAGGAAAATCCAAACACTCAGTACACAGATGGCGCCTGCCTGCCACTTACCCACCCAGTCTCTGAAGAAGTATAGTTCAAATTTTATCCTGTAACACAGTGCTATTTATGAAGTTAATCAGCTATTCCCTTATTTTAGGTGTCAAAGCTATACAAAACTCCATTTCTGAATTGAAAAATGTCATACAAGCAAGATGAATGGTCAGATGAAGTGTACAAGTTAAGGAGAAAACTGTATAGGGCCCCCTTGGAGCCTCGGCACATCTACTCAATACTGTGTATCCTAGGAAGCTCCAGATGGAATACTGCTTTATAGCTACAACCTGGTACCTATATTATGAATAATTCAAACTGTTTGAAAATGTGCGTCTTCTCCAGATTGTAAGTGATCTGAGCTGGCACATTAAACCCATGTAAAATCTGACACTGTGCTTTGAGCAAATAGGATACAGAACTCATGACCCCTTACACAAGAGAAGACATGGGTGCATGTGTGGCCAGGACCGGACTTCACATAATTAAAGTTACATTTGGGTAAAATTGAAAGAAGCATGTCTATATTGTACTTGTAACTAGGCTGTAGGTTTCTTGTATAATTGTTGACATTTTATTGTGGTAAAACAGATATGAAAATTTCACATTTAGTACCCATTCATTGATGTTCAATCTGTTCATATTGTTTTGAAACCATTCTTATTGTATTTTGCACCAATATTATCACAAAAAATCTGAAAAAATATATTTATTGAAATTTTAATTAATTGGTAGTTGAAAATCAATCAATAGCATTATTTTTATTACCTTTGTGTTAGAAATGCAATAAATGTGTATGTTTTTGACATTGTGTTAATGTGTCACTTATAAAAGTGTTACATCATTTGATGAGCATTATTCTTACCCTAATAAATA
Source organism: Meriones unguiculatus (assembly GCF_030254825.1). Taxonomy (NCBI): domain Eukaryota; kingdom Metazoa; phylum Chordata; class Mammalia; order Rodentia; family Muridae; genus Meriones; species Meriones unguiculatus. The sequence goes on from NC_083356.1 coordinate 111,335,523, forward strand.
TGCTTTAATATTTCTATGCCATTTCTGATAATTCTCAGTCTATTTGGTTGTTCTACTTAGCAAATATGTTTCTTAATATTATTCCACAGATATGTTTTCTTATACTTTAGAGTCAGACAATTTACTTGTTTTAGCTGAAATGGGAGTGCAACCTGCGACTGACCTACATTTGACCCCGTCCTGAGAGAGGTTCATTTATAATCTTAATTGTGCTAATACAGGGATTTATGTGTGTGTAAGCATATGTATGTTCTAAGTATGTTTGATTTTAATGATGTACAAGTAACAAAAACTATTTTTAAGTCCAATATAAGTCCAGTTATCTGAAATGGTAGTATTCATGTTATAGTCCATAGTTACTTTGATATCCATGATATGATGCTTATAAATACTTGACAGGAGCCCTGGATCTGGAGCCACAGACAGTATGAGCTTCCATGTGGGTGTTGAGTATTGAATCTGGATTCTCTGGAAAAACAGTCCGTGCTCTTATCACTGAGTCGGAAAAAAGACAATGTGGAAACCAGATGTATAATTCTAAAGCACTGTATTAACTATTGGGGAGGGATATCACAGAAATAAAAAGGCAGTTCCTCAGGTTTGATAGAAGTATAATCATTAATATCTCTTCACTGGTTTCACACATCCAGTCAAGGAATGAGGAAGAACATATTGAGAGATTATGGAGAGGAGGAATCACAACCTTTAGTTTTATACCCACTGAGCAGGCTACAAGAGTAGCTCCAGGCCTTTCATGAACATGAGATATTTGAGGAGAGGAAGGGTTGGCTAACAGGGGTGGTATGCAGGTTTGGGTGAGAGTCATCAATAAGCATTATGTACGTGTATGAAATTGTTTGAGAATAAAATTTAAAAGAGAAAAATTAAGGAATAAATAAATAATTGACATGAAGTTTTCATGACCTTTAATTTTTTTCTAGCTTACAAAAAACAATCAAATGTAACTTAAAACAACTAATTCAAAAGTAAATATGAAACTATTATAATATTGTGGAAAATTTGCATGAATTTAGTAGACCAACAACAAAATATATGAGTGTAAATGTTGTGTTTTATTTCTTTAGATGAAGTGATGGCATGAGAGCTGTACTCAAGCTCTACAAATGTACGGCTTGGGCGGAGCTCAGATGATTTTTTTTTATCTCTGTTCTAACTATTCCTAGGCCTAGGCCTGGAAGATTTTAGCTTCATACAATCTAATCTTCTGCAAGCTCAGACCTTGAAGGCTTCAGTTTCCATTCTCCACCTCTGTCTGGTAACCTAGACCTAGAATGTTCTCTGCCTCTGAGACTTACTGATGAATAAGCTTACCTTTTCTAGTTTTTCTTTTTTTAGTTTAAATTTATTTTATGTATTTACTTAGTTTACATTCCAATCATAGCCTCCTCCCTTGTCTCCTTCTGATCTCACCCTTCCTTCCTCTTATTCCTATCCCTCTTCCCTAAGCCTCAAAAAGGGTGAGCCCTCTTCCCCTACCAACTGATCCCATCTAGTTCTTTTTAAACTCTGGCTGGCTGATTCAACTCAGCTGTTGTGGCTCAAAACTCCTTTCTAATCTGACTGATTCAAATTAGCTTCTCTCACATTCTGACTGAATTGCCCTGCTTGGAAAAACTGCCTCTGAAATTCACAAACTGAAGTGCACTGACAGCACAAACTGAATGGAACAGAATGGAACTGCACAAACTCAACTGAGTTGCAATGAACTCATCTCTCTCTAAGTCTTCTAGTGAGGGTTGGGTGTCTCCAGTCTCTGACTCATTCTGTCAAGTGGTTCTCTGCTACCATCACTTTGTCTTCCCCTCATTTAGACGTTATTGCTTGGGATTTGTCTATATTCCAGCCAGAGGGATTAAAGATGTGTACGAAGGGCATGTCTGTATTCCAGCTGGATCACACAGACCAAGGTTTTTGGATGTGATGCCTTATCAGAATAGCCATGTTGCTGATTAAAATATCTCCATACTTGAGAAGACTTCTATGATTCTGGAAATTTTATAGCTCTTCTAAACTATTCAAAATGTGAGTTTTTTCCAAAAGCATGCATAGTTCACACATAGTTTCAAATGAATATTTGTTACTTCATGGTAGGCTTATTCAAATTCTAAATGTATTGATTGATTGTGTGTGTGTGTGTGTGTGTGTGTGTGTTGCATTTACACAGACAACACATGTGTAAGGGTCAGAGGGAAACTTTCAGAAGTGGATTCTTCCTTTAGGATTTGTTTATTTTCTTTCATGTGTGTGTTTGTATGTATGTATGTGCTCCTCCTGTTGCTTGGTACCTGTGTAGGTCAAAAGAGGGCTTAGGGTCTTCTAGCACTAGAGTTACAGATGGCTGAAAACCAGTTTTCTGTACTGGGAACTAAAGAAGAGTCCTCTGGAAGAGCAACCGGTGCTCTAAAAAGCTAATTTATCTCTCCAGTCTTTGTTTTCTTCTTTTACTGTGGGTCCTGAAGGCTGAAATCTAGGTCAGCTGGCTTGCCCCTTTAACTCATTTACTTGTTGCTCTGTTTTTAATAGACAGCTGAAAATTTAGTCTTGATTTCTTACTTTATCACAAAATATCTAATATATTAATTTATACTGGACTTATAATTTTGAGGATGAAACCTTGAATCCTATTGTTACAGGTTTCCATTAAAGAACAACAGAATTCTTCAGATATTTCACACACTTCCTCGTCTGGATCTAAGATAATGAATTTTTGAGAATAAATAAATTGTGTTTTATGTACATAAAACTTCTGTTCCTAGCAAATAACAAATATTGGCTTCATGTCCAGTCAGCTGCATACTGCAGCCTAGATGTATAGCCGCATTTAGGTAGGACAAGACCTTGTCTAGGGTCCTGTATTCTGGGCAAAGCATTGGAGATTTGTTCCGTGGGCACCTCTTCTTCAATTGCATTATTCATTTTACTTCATATGCAATAACTACAATCATTTCATTCACAGAAGTTTTTTTTTTTTTTAGTTTTTTTCTTCTAGGCATAGGAGAGAGGCTTAGCTTTTTCATATACCTACTTTATTTGGTGTTCTTAAACACCTTTTCCTCCCTTCCAACCCCCGACCTTAGATAGGTGATTAATAGGGAAACAGGCTGTAGACTGCTTTTTATCTCCTTCCTGCTGGTAAGGGTCCATGGGTTCCTTGGGAATTGCCAAGCTCAGTGGTCAGGATGCAGCAGTCCAGCCAAATAGCAGAGCAGAGGCAGCACCATATGTCAGCAGAACAATTCAGTAGAAGATACTAGTCTCTGCCCAAATGGCACAAGACCACTGAGGTGGCAAAACTCTGCCAGAGCAGCCCAAGAAGATCTCTGCAGCATTTCTTTCTGCAAAGACCAGAGAAGGATGGAACCACAGCAACACAGCAATGCAAAAGTGTAGAGATGCAGAAAGCACTGACTCACTGTCTATGGGCTTCTATTTAACCTTTCTCTAACTGGAGAAAGTGGAGGGTGTTTTCCAGCTCACAAAAATCAAGACCTTCACAAGAGGTAGCTGATATAGCGTGCCTTTTCAAGGGGCTGTTTTTTTATTTTAATTTTTAATATTAATTATAGTTTATTTACTTTGTATCCAGCTGTAGCCCCCTCCTTCATTCCCTCCCAATCCTCCCCTCCTTCCCTCTTCCATGCTCCTCTAGGACTGTTTTTCTCAGAGGAAAACATTCCCATATCCCACACTTGGGACCAAAACAAAAATCATATTCCTATGACACAACTGAGTTTCCAAAGAAACCAGAAGCTTACTCTTCAATAAGGTCTATTTCTCACTTGCTTTGCTTTTAGACTTTATTTAAAGTAGTTCCTTAGAGAATAATTTAAAGTGATTTGCTCTTAGATGATCTTGGTAGACATAAAAAAAATAAACAGGTGGAAAACCCATTTCTTAGACTAGTAATTTATATTCTCTTCAATATTTCTGTGTTCTTCTTGGGTAGCTAATTTTACAATATTTCCTGAATTTACAATCAATTTATCAACGTTATGTTTACTGTCTCACCTGTAGCTATCATTATACTCTACAATAACCTCCTCTTGGGAAGTCTATACCAGCCTAGTCAACATAATCTCCAGATCTTGGGCAGATTATCCAATGTTGAATGCCATTTTCAAGGCAAAGGTAAGAAGAGCAGTTCACAAATAGAACCCTCACAGGGTAGACTACACCAATGTCAGAATATGCCTGGCTCACTCCACACACAAAAGGTTACATTAAAGCAAGCTCAACAGCCTACCTTCAAAATGATTGTGTTTGAGCATGACAAGATGTAATTTTATTCTACTCTTTTCTAATCCTAATATCACATTGATTCTCTTTGATAGCAAAACCCTGTTAAAAAAAGACTTTTTAGAAAGTGCAATACACACAGCTAACACAATATATAGTAAGATTCTACTGAAATATTTAAAATGAAATAATCACATATGTGATAATCATATGCATATCATATATACAATATGCAGTTATCATATACATCATATATAATCATATGTATTATAGATAATATTTAAACATAGCTCCAGTGAATTACAGTGCATAGTACCTAAGGTTCAGGCACTTTGTGCTGGAGTCCACTGCACTAACCATGTGCTTTAGAAACACACACACACATCTTACTGTAACATTGTATCAATAGTAACTAGTGTAAGATCTGATGGCATATACGCACAATATATATATGCACACTAAATTAGCTGTGTAATTTCTGTATTTCCACTTGTTCAATTCTCCAGAAGGTCTCCAGGTCTCTAATAAATGACCTTGTAATTATGTCAGTTTGTCCATTTAAAGGTGTACGTAAAAAGTGAATAATTACATACAAAATAAACACATGAACAGTTAGTGATATACATGCTGATAATAGGACTGATATTATTGCTGATAATAATATTAATTTATCAGATATTTTATTAGAAAGTTGATATGTTTATCATTTTTACACTAAATGTAAATATATTTTTAAAGATTACCTGCTAGCTTTATTTAAGTTAGGAAAATATTTTATAAGGAAAATTGCCCTTCTAAATCATACTATATGACAAATATGCATATAAAATGTTAATGGATATAGAAGTTTAAAATGTGTTACATAAATTTCACTTTGTATATTTTATAATTTTTTTCTTAGTCTTCTGAAATTTCAAAATTGGCCCGAATAAATGTCGAGAACTTCCAACTCTTTCATTATCCATTCATCTCTCATCATCTATGAATCATCCTCTATATTTATAAGTTCAATTTACTGGAAACTAAGATGGACAAAAGTCTAAACCCCAACTGTGAAAAACAAAGCAACTCTCTTCTTTATTACTTTTATATTTATTGATTGATTTATTGATTGATTCACTTTACATCCTGGTTGTAGCCCCCTCCCTTCTCTCCTCCCTGTGCCACCCTCCCTCCCTCTTCCCCCTAATTCCTTCTCTTACTTCTCAGAAAAGGGAAGGAATCCAGGACTCACACTAGCACATCAAGTAGCATGAGGACTGAGTGCATTTATTTCCCTGTGGCCTGGCTCTCTTCTTGATGCAAATGTTCTACAAGTGAAGACTATGAGATACAGTGTATCTTCCCTCTTTAAAACTTAACCACTAGGTCAATTGTGTTTACATTAAATGAAATCATTGAAGCAATTACTATATTTATCTTAATCCCCCTAAACTAGACCTCTTCTATGAGGTATTCACTGTATCTCTTATTTCATTGGACATTTAGTCTCCAAATTAAGTTCTCTCTCTCTCTCTCTCTCTCTCTCTCTGACTTACACTAAAGGCAGACTGTCCTAGAGCATGACTTTCAACAGGCTTTGGAGGAGAAAGATGTAAGAGCCTCTGTCATCAGAGAAGAGAAAAACATCATGTCACCTGATCTCTCTGGTTAATTTGTTTTAAATTAAGCACAGGAATTTTTCCTATAATTTAAAATGTTTGTCTACAATATATTTTCTCCTCCTCAAATTCCTTTAAGATAATTTCACCTTCCCTATCTGCCCCAGCTAGCATTTTCTCTTCCTCCCTCAAAATAAAAGTATTTTGTTTTAAGCTTTAAAAACTCTAAAATTTTAAAAATACAGTAAGACAAAAAAATATGCAGTCTGTTCTTTCTTGGACAGTTACTGCCATGTGTGTGGCCTTCCCTGAGGTATGTTTGAGATACTCAGTGACTCCACATTTGAATAGCTGATTTTCACCTTTCCAGTAGGCATAAGTTGTACACAGGTTTTGTTGTTAGGTTTGGGACATAGGTTCTTTCCCATTGTCCTAGCTGGGATTTTGTCTGCTTTAAACTTCTGCAGATCTTGAGTTTCCTGTCAGTTTCTGCGTTCTTATGTGTTCAAGCCCACTTGCATCTGGAAAATTCTATTTTGTTAGAGTCATCCACCAGTTCTGAATCTTCCAATCAGTTGAAAAGTCCAAGAACACAATCTGACAATTCTGAGGTGGGGTTTGGTGAATGTAAGAGAGGAGGAAAGAAACAAGGAAGTGTTCTAATTATACTAAAATCTAAAACAATTTTTTTCTATCAGTCAAGATTTTATTTTCCTTTACAACTCAATGGAATTCATTTGTGTATATATTTTAGGTGTTTTTATTATTATTATTATTTATTAAAATTTATTTACTTTGTATCCCTTGTCTCCTCCTAATCCCATCTTCCTTATTACTAAAATGTTTTAAAAGAAAACCTCTGACTACATACACAGTTTTCATTGCTATAAAACTAGTCTTGGAATAAACTGATGAAAATACAAACACTAAAACGCCTCTTTGCAATGCAGGGGAAGGGATGCTCAAAACCCTTCTCCCTTCTGATGCACAAAAATGTGTCTCCTTCCACATCCCTGGTGGTGCTCTCCTCCCTGCTCCTCACATTTCCCCTCCCTTTCTCTGCTGCACAGCCAGCAATTAGGAAAAATATATCTAGATGCACCAGTATCCACCAAATACGTATTAGCTGCCTTCAGGTGCACTATGCTCTCATGTTTTATTTGAAAATAATCTTCTGAGAAAGACAGACTGATAACCTGAGCATTATGAAATACGAAAGGCAGCCTCCTCACAACACGCAGTGCAAAGTGCGGTGACTGGGAAATGGGCAGCTGCTGCTACCTTATTCCTCTGAGTGGAAAATTCAATAATATATTCCAGAAACCGACGCTGCACTTGCAACTATGAACACTGTGGAGGTGATTCTTTATCCACTTTAGTGTACGGGCATTTATTACTCTTAATAGTTAGTAAATAGAAGATTGCAAACACTGGGAATGAAAAATGCTGAGAAAAATTGCAAAGTGAGTTGCAAGAACTGAGACATTTTAAGGTGTTACTTAGTCAAGTCGCTTCATCTTACTAAATAACGCATTTTTTTTTCTATCTTGGTGCCATGCATAATGCACATGAGGCGTATTGTTTGGTGCTTCACTTAATCTTATTTAGCTTTTGTTCAATTAATGGTACTAAGAAGTAAAAGAAACATGGAAATACATCAGAGGAACACTTTTTGATGAGCTAAAAAATTAGGCAAGGCTTCCAATTTTAATTAAGGCTCTAGACTGCAGTACTCAAAACAGAAACAAACAAAAAAAAAATAAAACCTCATCAATAATGAAATTGGAAAGACGCCGTACCCAATAAAGCATATATACCTGAAATAAGGGGACCTGAGTTCCGGTCTCTCAAATCAGTGTAGGCCAGGCACAAGAGATGCTCCACAGTGGCCCCAGGAAGGCAGAGACAAGGAAGCCTGGGGCTTCTAGCCCGCAAGGTTTTAAGGCCTATGAACCCTGGGTTTGGAGGGAGGAGTTGGAGGGGTGGCTCAATGGTTTACACCGTTGGTTCCTCTAACTAGAAGACATGGGTTCAGTCTCCGCATGCTCCCGGCAAGTCTCACTGCCTGTCACTCCAGAGAGTGTTCCCAGACTCTCTCCCGACCTCTACCGGCAGGGGCTGTACAGGTGTGCGCAGACAAACATGCAGGAAAACACTCATCAACATGATAGGATAATTGCACTCTAATTTGATAAGGTTGGGAGCTTAGAGTGAAATGCTGAACTACTGCCCTCCATAGGTGTGGGCGTATTTATGCACAGTGAACACAAAAACACACACGGACACGTAAAAGTTAGTAAAATTCCATTTTAAAATAAAATAATAAATAAAAAATTATTCACTAACAAGATCATGATACTAAATCTGTGGCTTTTGATACCTGAGAGAAGTTATGTGATGTTTTTCTCCTGAGCTAAGCTAGAAGGTAGCCGGGGATTTAACTCACTGGTAGAATGCTTGCCAGCTTAGCTTAAGGCCTGAGTTTTAGACCTCAGCTTCAAACAAATAAACAAGACAGACTTTTAACAGATAGAATGGTCACGGGTATCCATTTTTTATGGTCAAGGTATTCTTAGCAGTCCTGTGCATTTGCTGTAGTGGCCAGAACATTAATTAAAGACAGTGAAAACAATGTAATCCAGAGTTTTAGGTTTTCTTGTTTATACAGCAATTTTTATAAAAGCAAATTAAATGGGTCTTGTTAGACTTTAACATTCTATCTGGTACAAGATAAGTGCCTAATATATGAAGAAAATAATGGGATTTTTCTTGGGACTTAATTTTTTTTTAAAGGTAAGAGTAAGCCAAGGTTTTTGAAAATGTATAGAATCACATCAAGGAGCAGAAGCAATCAAAGGGCTTTGAAGGCAGAATTGATCCCAATGAAACTGCAACCACAATGTAAACAAAACCCGTAACAATGAACAGAGATGGTTCCATTTGTGGGAACAGCAACATGAGTACCTGTGGGAAATTTTGATATGAAAGTGTTCTACTTACAAGAATATAATTGCTATATATTTGTTTTGTCTAATTTTTGTTAATAAATTCTGTTTATAAATGTTTTCAGTGAGTAACTATTGGAATGCTTTTAATAAAAACATACCATGAATTACAATTCATGAAACTATTTGCTTCCATATATTTGTTTTTGTTAAATTATGTGATGCTTTTTTAAGTTTATTTGCCTAATAATTCTTTTTATATTAAACTCATTTAGTACACATTGAAATATATAAAATGATATTAAATATGTTATATCTAATTTCTACACAAACTGTAATACTCAAAGGTGTTTGAAAGGAAATTGACAAAGTTAATTGAATTTCCCTGTGAAGGCTATACTTACAACTAATTTTTTTTCTTTGAAAGTGAAGTTAAAAATTTTGTCCTTTATTCTAACTAAACACTTTTTCTGTTTTTTTTTTCTTTTTTAAGAAAGGAAGAAAGAAAGAAAAACAGCTCATTTCTGCTGCCTCAGTAAGGCATCTATTATGATGCTGTCAGGTGAGTGACAGCAGAGCAGGACTTCATTTCTCACGCTAAATAAGAATGCCTGACATCCAAACTGCTTCTGGAAAGAGTCCATTGGAACCAAGCCAGATGAATATTATCCCAGGCAAGCAGGAGTGGCCTGCTGACTCTTAGAAAATTAGATTCCTGGACTGTGCCCACCAGTATTAAAATTCGGTAGCGAGTACACGTTTTCTAAACACCCAGATGTTAAAGACGACCATCTAGGATTGACTGGAGCTGCAATAAGCTACGTGTCTACTACCAGGCTAACTGTTCACACACACACCCCTCCCCATTTTTGTCTGGTTAATTTTCTGTCATTAACTTCCTTGTGTTTCCTTAGCCACCTACTCTACACTAACTTGGCTTCTCATGTTTAGTAAAAGGTGCGTACCTGTGTGTTTTGGAAGGTCAGAGGAGCAAGCACTATTTCAGATAACATTTTCATTTTCTGTAGACACAAATCAAGTGCCACTGTAGTAAGCCAGCGGGTCCCTAACTACAGCCTTATTTAAATTTATACACTGAGATAAGTGTAGTCCTCGCTCCTAGCAAGGAAAGTTCTCTTTGCAACAGACAGAGACCATTACAGGAAACTACAGCTAATGAAAATGCAGACCTGTGGCGCCCATTCCCGGTGGGTACACATCCAGCACACGACCTGCACGTCAGGCTCAAGTGTGGAAAAGAAGTCAGCAATAGTGCAAGAGCCAGGAGCACAAGGAATTTTTCTTCTACAAATGTCAGAATCTACACCCATAAAGTCTTGCCAACATGAGTGTCTAATTGTTTATCTAAACAAGAACAAGATTGATTTCCAAGGTGGTTGTACAAGTTTGCATTCCGACCAATAATGGAGGAGTGGTCCCCCTTTTCCACATCCTCTCCAGCATGTGTTGTCACTTGAGTTTTCGATCTTAGCCATTCTGATGGGTATAAGGTGAAATCTCAGGGTCATTTTGATTTGCATTACCATGATGACTAAGGTTGTTGAACATTTCTTTAAGTGTTTCTCTGCCATTTCATATTCCTCCAATTCTTTGTTTAGCTCCATACCCCATTTTTAATTGGATTACTTGGTTTGTTGTGTGTTATGAAAGAAAGAGGAGTTAGAAACACATGGAGGGGACAGGAGCTCCAAAAGGAGAACAACAGAGCCAAAAAAGAAAAAAAAAAAAAAAATGCTGAGCCCTGAGGCCCTGCAGTACTGATTAAACCAGCCAAAGACAATGCATGGAGAGGCTGACCATTTGGTATTGGGTAATCTCTGGGAAGATTATTTGTCAAGTTCTCTGCATGCTTTGGTTGCCTGTAGGATTTTGTGTAGGACTGATGTCTCCTGGTCTTTCTGCTAGCCATGTTAGCATGTCTGCTCTATTTCTTTTTATTATTATTATTATTATTATTATTATTATTATCTTTTATTACCATTTATTCAATTTGTATTCCAGCTCTGGTACCCTCCTTCATCTCCTTCCAATCCCACCTTTCCCCCTTCTTCTTCCCCTCTGCCCCTCATTGGAGGTCCTCCTCTCCTTTTATTTGACCCTAACCTATCAGGTCTTTTCAGAACTGGTTGCATTTTTTTCCTCTGTATCCTGGCAAGGCTCCTCCCCACAGGGGGAGGTAATCAAAGAGCCTGAAACAGAGTTCAAGCCAGAAACAACCCTATATCTCACAGAGGGCTAATATCCAGAATATATAAAGAACTCAAGAAGTTAAACACCAAAAACCAAGTAATCTTGGCATTCCTCTTAAATATCTTTTCCTTACTCTTCCCCCGATTGCTCTGCCACTTGCCTTTGTCTTTCTCCTTCCCTCCACACCCATCCTCACTGTTTCTATTTCCAAGACCACGGCCACCCTGCAACTTTGCTTACTGAATTAAAGTTTTTTTTTTTTTTTCATATCATAGCAGCAGGAAGGCCTCTGATAGTGCATCAGTTGGATGGAAGGGGAATAAGTGTTTTGGTTTGTTTGCTTGTTTGTTTTTCTTTTTAGAGATGAATGCTCTCAACAGTGGCCTTGGCCATGGTTTCTAGAAGTCTACGGATTTCTTGAGGAAAATGTATTACATTCAAAAGATGACACAGAAATATAACGTCTACTATTATGAGTTAGGTGTAAGGTAAAAGCACGAGTGAGAAGCAGTAGTTATCTAGCCTCTAGGAGGTAGGAGAAAAAAAAAAACAAAGGATAAAAATGTCTATGTCCCTGTTTGTCGTTCCTGAAACCTATGAATGTGCATTGTCCGTGTTTGATTTAGGATACTGAGACAAAAGATTAGGGTCTTTAAAATTATCAGTAGTTTCTAAAGCATATGTGAATTGAATTACTGATACAGCATTTTAATTAAAGTGATTATATATCACAAGTAAACAACAGTCTCACTTTTTCTCATGTCACCAAATTATGCTAGGCATTGTAGCAAAGATGATCAATTTACTTGATGTGTTGTTATTATTTACTTCAGCTTCTCTTACCAATAAGGTGATACGAAAATAAATTGTCTTCAACATAGCTAACCAGAACAGCGATATGCAATGTGCATTTCTGAGATGCTAGTATGAACAGCCTACCTGCAAATGAGTCTCCTGGGTATTTTAATGACAATGGGCACCATAATATCCATTCTTCTAAGTGATGATCCATAAAATGCTTCTTTCATATTGAATCAATAATTGCACTGTGATTAGCACTAGAAATACACCAGTGTGATTGTATATAATTGTCCCTTTCATTCAAGAAAGGTTAATTCCTCTTGTTATAGGGATTGTTGGTTAAATGCTAACAAAATGTGATCATTCACTTACAAATATTTCCATGCACTTTTCTTTAACATTTTTGATGATCAACAAATAAGGATGTATATTCCTGTATAAAACTTAATGAAGCTCATCATTCTCTCTAGGCAGGACAAATAGAAGCTACTTCATTGCTTCTGTAGGTTCCTATGACAAATATCAGAAGAGGGTAGGCTTAAAGGAAGAAAGTTCATAATTTTACATATTCATTTACATTTTAGCTGTGTTTCTTTCAAAAATGACAGTCATTATAATTCTCTAACTTTGACCAATTATGCAATCCTCAGAAATTTCAATTGAACTACATTATAAATTAATGAAAAATTAAAGTGAAATTACCATTAAAGATTAGAAAGCTACTACATAAAAAATATACTAAGATCCTGCAAACATTAACTTAAAAGGACAAAATTGTCACTTTCAAATCCAAGACTGACTGTCAAAAGCTTTTTTTAATTAATTTTTTATTTTTTATATTAATAAAAAATAAAATAAATTATTTAAAATTTATTTAATGTGTATCCTAACTGTAGCCCCTCCTTCATTCCCTCCCAACCCCACCCTCCCTCCCTCATCTCCTTCCTGCCCCTCTCAAAGTCCACTAATGGGGGAGGTTCTCCTCCCCTCCATCTGATCTAGCTTTTTGACACACTCCATTTCATCAAGATTTTATTATATGTAATACATGTGACTAAGTTAGAAAATCAGCACAAATTAATAGGGGGTAAGCACCTGAATAAAATATGTAATAAGCACATCATACCTTTATCTCCTTTTAGTAGTGAAATTTTTAGAATGAGTTTTAACTAATAAAACTGAGATAACAATATTTGACATATTTATTAATTTGGGGATATTTGCTGAGTTTCTAACTGCAGTAAGAGAAAATGTTATGCCGCCCCCTAGTGTAAATATTAATTTTGTAACATCAGAACTGCAGTGAGAGAAGACATTGAAGACATTCCTGTGCATCGAAACCATTGGAGACAGCAAAAGGAACCCTAAACTTTCCCGGAGTTATCTTCGAGTGACTTCATGAACTTTGTAAGTTAAAGAAATGCCTGAAATCTGAAGTTTCCTTAGAGTCTTAATTGATCTCTGAAACATGTAGGGCAGACTCCAGGCAAACAGCGACGTTGCATGCCTCATTGGCAAATGCGTCTGTATGGAGTGCCATGAAAGAACAGCATGCCACATAGAAATCTCCATGCAAACCTAACCTGCCTGGGTGTTTAGACATTCGGATAGCCAGGGGGTGCTGGGGCCAGTGGTGCTTTGGGAGAGATGTAGGTGATGAGAGCCCAGCTCCAGCATATAATGGATGCAGGGGAATCTTCTCCGAGAGAAAGCGCGGGGAACTGCAGTGGCAATGGGCAAGTCCCCAAGAGCTTCTACACCAGCTAACAACTTGCCAAGCACATGGCTGTCAAAGCCATTTGACTTATGAAAAACAATTTTTCTTTATATGCATGACGTTCAAGAAATGGTATCTAGAGCTACCAACACAACTAACATAAAAATGAAATATGCATATAGGTAAATGCAAAATATCTAAAATACGGAATACTGTGAATGAGATTGTAATAAAGAGTGAGAACTGCAGTAAAATATACCGTTCATGAAGAGCTTATAGGAACCCTAGTAAAAACTTTTAATGTCCTTTGTAGAATTTAACACAAAAACTAATCTTCTGGATAGATATTACTATGTTTTAGAAAGGACAATGCAGAAGTGGTAATACGGCTCAGCAGGTAAAGGTGCACGGGATCAGATCTGACGACCCGAGTTTAATCCCTAGGACCAAACTGTAGAAGCTCAGAACTAACTCCTGGAAGTTACCTTCTAATCCACATATATATTCCATGGCATATGTACACATGCACGCTCACACACTCTCACACTCACACACTCACAAACATACAACACTAAAAAATAAAAAAGATAGTATCATTGGTAGTGAAGCAACAAAGTGAATTTTGACAATTTCTACTCTTGTTTGATTAATTCTTTATTAGTTCTTGCTGATACAGCACTGATTTTACCAAGATTAATAATGTGTCAGTTAAATAAATGTTATTTCCAGACTTGCCTGTATTTAGTCCATTCTCTGGATCAGTGCTAACCAAAAAATTTCAATCCAACAGTACTGGGAAATAATTCTTGCATGAAAATGATAAACTTTTGTCCTTCCTTTTAATTTTTTAAGCAGAGTTGAAGACTTAATGTAAATTTAAGTATGGTCATTAAAGAGAAGCAGAGAGAGGGAGGGAGGGAGAAGGGGGAAGAGAGAGAGAGAGGGGATTAAAGTGGGAAGCTTCCCATTGTTTAATGAAAATGTCTCAGCTGACCTAATTCAGGTAGTGCCACTGGACAAGTCTGTATGTCATCTTCGTGAGGAGCAAATCTCCTTGTTGGTGGAGACAGTCATTAGCTGGATGAGGTGCTTCAGTGACAGCGAAGACAGTGGCTTTCACTCCAGAACTATGTCCTTGCATCCACTTTGCTGTGTCTAAAATACTTACATACTTAAACTATAGTTGAAAGCAAAAGCAGAGACACCTCATCACCACAAGAACATGAGCTCCTGTCTTAGGTCTGCGTCTGTGCGAGTGGACAGTGACTGCAACCAGAATCCCATGTACCTGCTAACTGTGCACCTAGACTGTACGTTAGCCAGCATTTCCGTATTATAAGAAATACATAAGATACATTTTAACATGGCTAGCTTGCTTATGTCAAGACAAATGATTCTGACTGTGTTTGCAATTTCTTAGAGTTGCACTTTGGTTATGGCTTCAGCCAACGTGTCTAAAGTTTTCCTATCCAGCTGTGATGCCTATGAACCACACAATGAGTGAGGAGTAAGCAGGAGAGAGGAGTCTTGTCAGAAGACCCAGAGTCATGGTCTGTTTGTCACTCTCCATCATCCTTCCACTTTAGCTGCTATGGAATTACCAAAACAAAGCTTAGCCCTGTACCTTCAATGATACTAATCACAAAAAAATTCCCATGACATGAAGGGGAAGGAGGAAATGATAAAACGGTCAGGGGAACTCTAATAGGCAAGAGAGCTGGAGGTTGATTCAACAGAAGAAGGAGAAAAGACAGACAAATAAAACCAAAGCCTCAAGGATTCATGTCATTTTATATTTATCTAAAGTTATCTACAATGAACATAAGTATACAGGCATACATAAGCATAGTTTAAAGGAAATCATACCACGTTAGCTGGCAATGCTCCACAATGCACATCTAATAACAACCACAGCACCAGCATGAGAAACCACTGTGCCAGTAGTTAGTCAGGATGGTCCAATTGGCCTTAAAACAATATAGGCTTTTGCTGTTGCCATCGACTCCATCTCTGGGGTTGAAAGTAACTTCCTCTAGCTAAAGATGCCTCACACTTAGAACACAAGACTAAAATGATTTGAGCTGGATATAGCCTAAACGCCTTCTCCCTGTGGCATAGCTTCCATAGTTCTGGAAAGTCCCATGAAAGCTGCCAAGGTAAGGAAGAAAACGTTTTACCTAACCGACTGTGATGCCTATGAACCACAATGACTGCCATGGCAGGATACACACTAAAGGTGAGACGGCACCACACTTATGTTGACGGCAAACAATAACCATCTAATTGAACTGAAGGCCCCATCAGCGGGCAGAAAATTATGTCCGATACTGGACACCTAAACATCTAACCGTTGTCTAGTGAAATCATAGGTCTTAGCTGTAACCTAAGATTGGCACTTTCCTAGACCAGCAGAACTCCTACCCACATTCTGAACCTTATTTTTATATCCACAGATAAGTTTAGTTACAAGTAATTTTCATGAGGTCCCTCCTCTAGACAAATGACTACAGGCAGCTACCACCTGCTGTGCTTTGGAGAGGGAGCCTCGCCTAGAAATGACCCCTCATTGGTCATCCAATACGACGTCGACGGACCTAATGTCCATGTACACAGACAACAGCAACAGACTCGGCAGGTTGGTATTGATGCGCATATGTGTGTATGACTATATGTCACAATGATGATCAAGAAACATGGCCATCAATTTGAAAGGGAGTTTGAAGACTTGGGAATGGGGGAAGTGATATGATTATATTTTCATTATAAATGCATTACATTAAATATATAACTATATGTTTATTTATATAATATTTTAATTACAAATTTATTTTGAAGGGTGAAGGAAAGAAAAGAGTAAATCCAGAATTCCCTGATTGTTCCCCATTTCCTAGTTTTCATCCTCTATCTAGGCTGTGGTTTCCAATACAATCCTCCAAATTTTTATAAGACTGAAAACTGTTGGCCTGTGTTCTTTTAAAGCCATAAATGTCTATTATCAATAAGTTTCAAAAGTTTCACATTTCCCACTCCATCGATGATTTGACATTTATTTCACCTGCAGTCTATATTGAAACATAACTCTGCCAGCTTTGTTTCAAAAGGAAACTGTTTCATCTCCTAAAGTCTTCTACAATTGCAGTAGTGTGGGGCCAAATATTTTCACCACTCCATCCTGATACTTTCCACTGATTTCCCTTGCCTCTCTCATTCCTAAAGAGCCTATCTTGAAATCACATTTCTCTAATGTCCCTTGATCCTATTCGGGGTGCCTGGACTCTGATCAACTTGTCCTCTTGGCTTTTATCTTTGTGACCATCCATGGTGAAATAGAAGTTCCTAAAACTTCCACCTAGGAGCTTGTCTGGGTCTAGAAGTCGGGCTAACATCAAACGTTTCGTTCTAGGAACACACTGGATTTTCAGATGAGAGTCTTCCCCTCGGTCTCATCACAGATGGAAACAAAATGAGTCCTTTGACTCCTCAGTAACCTCTCTTAGTCACCATCATAAACATCAGCTCTCTACCAGTCTGTTGTAATTGACTTCTACATGAAAAAAAAGATCACCACAAAGGAGCTGTAATCACAGTAAAAATCCACAGATTTCTTGAGTGTTCCCAGGCCTCTCACAGTATATACCACCTTGTAAAAACAAATATAATCCACCAAAATCTCCTCCACTACAACTGTGTTCCTGAAAAATTTTGGCTGCTGTATATGACCATAACTCTGTGTGTTTTCATGGGATTTTTTTGAAAAATGAAAATCTTTATTTTAAACAATTCTATATAAAATATGATTTAAAAAAAAACAAAGCATTATGCACCACTAAAAATAAGTGTAATTTTTTTTTTTGTTTCACATAGAGTTAGCCTTAATATTTTACTTAAGAAGTGTCTGTGTCATTAGCTGTCGGGTTATGACAGAGAGTAAGGATGATGACTTGCGTATTTGTAACAGGGCATGTTATAATTAAGAATTGGAAAAATATATAAACATATCACTATTTAAAACAGCTATTAATTTGCTCGTAAATAACAGAGTTGCAATAGGCTCTAGAATTAGTCTATAAATCAACTCATTTATTTACTCTTGGATCCAACTAGCATCTTTGTATTCATCATTTAGTTGCCTTATTGCAAAAAAAACAACAAACAAACAAACAAAAAAACATGAATGAGCTGAAATATTATGCATCAGAGTTATTCAAGTACTTTAATTTATAGAAACGGGAGACTTCTTTGTGTATAGGGGAGTGCATGTGTTAATATGCACACAAGATTGATATGAAGGAATTGCTTCTGTAGTGGCAGTGAGTGGTCAGTGAAAGGGGAAGTAATTGGTGGACGGGAAATATGGGCAGAAGCTGATCCAGGAGTGATAAAGTAGAATTTACTCTTTTATAAGAAATCATGGTGTTTGTTCTTAAAGACTATCAACTATCAACTATTAAAGCTGCATGAGGCCAGCTTCTATAGGCTAAATCAATGTCTTTTAAACTTTAAGTTAATAGATTAGATGTTAACCACATTTACAAAATTCATTACTGCAATATAATTAGCATTTGGTTGATAAGAGGCTACTGAACGTTGAATTCTCCATAGCTCGTTTACTAAGACTGCCAGTAACTGAAGCACAGCTCTCCCGCCACAGACATTTGGTGTATGAAAGGTACTTACACTGAGGAAGGTATGTAGCTTTCTTCCAGCGACTCCAAGCCATTATTAAAGAGTTCAGAATGGTACATCCAGTAATGGCCAACATTTACTTTAACAACTAACATTGAGTCTTAATTATTTATTACCCCACTTTAGCTTACATTTTGCTGGAGAGTATAGAACAATACATTTATAAAAATTAATGAAACCAGTTATAAACACCATCAGAAATTCATTATACAGTGAAAGCTTCTTTTGTATGTAAGGCTCCCTTAGAGTGCGAAAAATACATCAAATAATTTCAAAATGGAATTTTCAGAAAGAAAATGTAGCAAAATTATACTTTAAATATATTCCTTGAGGTTGGCAACATAAAATGTGATAGACAGAAACATATAATCCCTTCCTAAATTTAAGCTACAGTACAGCACAGATTATAATTGTTACATTCTCTGAAGTGATTTATCAGATTCCCAGAGCACAGCATTCCTTTTTAACAGCATTACCTCCCATCTGTAGGTCACTAGAAGAAACTATGACAGTGTTGCAGAGTCATCAGAGTTAGTTTAAAGTGCGATTCCCACGATTCATAAGACTATTAATAAACTGGCTACTCCCTATATAAACTAATCCTCTTAAGCATAAATTATGTTTAAGAATAACTTACAGACTAAAATTGCATTCAAAATTAATTTTGAAAAGACTAGAAATAGTAAGAAAATACCTAAAGTACTAGTAGCCTAACGGATAAGGTTCTATTCTATTTTATTTTACTTTCCTTTTGATGTTGGAAATTGAGTCCAAGTATTCTTGAATGATAACTGTGTTATGTAACACTGTGCTATATTTTCAGATAAAATTTGTTATTTTACATATATACAATCCTCGATTTCTCATGTGCTTCTTGTTATGAAGGTGTTCAACATATCTGTTGCCGAGTAATCCAACTAGTAAGTGAAAAATAAAAGTGGGGGACATTATTAATGTTCTACAAGTGATGTTAAGACCATTACTTCCATAAGAGTTGGTCCAATGAAGAATGCACACAGAAACAGAAAAGTTATCTTATCTCTCTATAGGAAACTCATTTTTTGAGTAAACAAGTATCGACATAGTTTAATGGTGTTATTATTTGAGAAGGTGATATTAAAAATAGGCACTACCCAGAAATATGAGCAGATCTTTGAGTTCAAGGCCAGCCTGGTCTACAGAGCAAATCTAGGACAACCAGTGCTACACAGAGAAACTGTGTCTCAGAAGAAAGAAACAAAAAGCAGTATAGAAGTGATAAAGAAGAAAACATTGTTTTCAATTGATATAGAAATCCAAAAATCTTAAAACACTACATACCAAAAAAAACTACTATAGAATTTGAAAGTGTCCAATATAATACCCAATGTAATTGTTTGACTAGGCTCTTTAGTATTTTTAAATTAAAATGCAATTGGCAACATCAATACCACAAAAAACATCCGTACCCTTCTGAGAAACAGAGGCAAGATTCTAACTGACTACTCACATTTCAGCTAAGATAACTCAGGAACTGTTCAATGGCAGCATTTTTTTAATAGTATAGTACAATATTTTTTGAGTCATGATAATAAGATTTCAACTACTGGTGACTTTTCCCATTTGAATAATATTTCTAAAGATGTACATGCTATAAAGTTTTACTAAAATTATACCAGAGAGTAAATGGTACATTTATTTCAGAAAAGTAAGACATAGCATAGCTGTTAATGTTGAATGCATAATTTTAAAAGACGCTTGGAAGAACATGTAACCACTGAATGTAGGCATGTGTTCTTAACGCTGATATGCTTGTGAACATATTACTCTATCACCTGATTCCAACTTCATCTCCCCACTCTTTCAGATAGTAATCTATTAATGCTAAGTTTTCAATGTTACTAACTCAGCACTCTCTTCAGTCTTATAGTCAGAAGTTGTACCCAAAATTGGTTTCATTGAGTCAATGAAACTTTCAAATCATAATTTCTAGGAGATACAGGAGAAGTAAGTGAATTAAATAAAAGTTAAATTATATTTAAATGACAAAAAGCACATGGTATATGTCAAGGTCAAACTAAATTTTTTTCACTCCTGGTGTAAACACACAAAGGATATATTTTTATATCTTAAGATTGATATGTAAGAGAATATCCTAAGTGACAAAAACTTGTAAATACATCAAAAGATGAGAAGACATTATAAAGCAGAATCAGAATGAGCAGGAGCGTTGAGAACAGAGCATACTTGCAGCATGACCCACCGGCTATTGGTGCCTCAGATATCCAAGGTAACTGAAGTTCCTCAATGAGGCTGAATAAACTAAAGAGCAGTTGTGATGAGGACCAACCAATAAATGAACTTCTTTTCTTACTGAGCCTGAAACCTCCCGTATCAACAATGGTAGTCACTGGACAGCGCTACGACCTTGGTGAAAAGTTGCGAATGTTTGCCCACTTGAGTCAAACAAATAAGTTCATTTTTTAATTTAGCATTATTTCTCTGTCCTTGGAGACAAGAAGAAAAGTAAAATAGTTTCAACTAAACATGGCACACAGTACTATCGTGTAGTCATATTATGCAAAGCTCCTTATAAGTTCCATGATTTATAATGTCGTTAAACCTGCATCATAACAATGACTTACTATGTGATCTCCCAGCAAACTGGATCGTTTTTGCCTAATTTAATTCAGTGATATTAAAACATTAAATGAGACATAAAAATTCTAAGCAACTAACAAACAGAATACAACAACAAGCAATGACATCTAAGGTTCTTAAGTCAAAACCCATAGTTCACATTGAAATTCCATATAAATATATATTACCTACTTAGTTATATATTAAAACATTTAAGACATATAAATAGGTCAAATAATTTTCATAGATTAATTGTGAAAACATTAATAAAGGGTATTTTTGAAAAAGTAGTTTTTCATGCAAACTAAAGTTTAAAATGAACTTTATAGATGACAGAGTTTATTCAAAGCCAATAAGTTTTGTACTTCATCCATAATAATAGGTATCATTAATAAAAGATTAATTTCTTGTTCCATGAAATTAAGCTATGTTAAAAAGGGGCTAATGCAATTTGTAACAGACAAAATAACAAGTAACAAGTAAATCAATGAACTACTCTGTGTTTTTAAGAAATGACAAAATGAAGGGTATGCATTCATTAAATTGCTACTTTGGTAAAGTTCATTAGGCTCATGATGACCAGATCCTGGTGTTACAGCGGGTACAAACATATGTGTGTATGTGGGCAATCATCACGTCTCATCAAGATCCTAGGTGTGTAGAACACCTGCCACTTTCGACATGGGAAGTCCTAGGTTTAGTGAGAAAAGAAGTTCTTTTATTGATTGGTTTCCCCATCGTTGTTATTTAATTCATTAATATATATGCATTCTTGCATATAGGTCAGAAACAATTAACCAATGACACTAAAATCAGAATAAGATGGACAAGTTACAAGAAACTTTTTATTTGTGATAGATATCATAGCATATTAAAAGCACTACATATTGAGTAAATCTTGAGAATAACTGTAAGGTTATAGAATTTCTTTCATTAAATCTGAGATTTGAAGAAATTAAAAATACTCATCACCTGGCAATTAAAATAATTTAATTGGGGGAAATCAAAATTGTTTTTATCATGAATATATTTAAATTGCATCTCCTTGAAATAAAAAGAAACAGAGGCAAAATTCAATATTGAAATTAAAATATAAAAGAACATAAAAGATTATTCAATTATTACTCTATAAATGTTGGTTTTAAATATTGTGTATATTTAATACACACAACTTATCAACCTAAAAAACTAAAGACATTAAAACAAATGACCTGATTTTTTAAAAGGTATGCATAAATTTTAATTTGAAATGTTTCATCACTCAGTATATGTTCAACTTAAGTTAATATTTATGTATCATATTAATGTTGGTGCTTATTAAACTTCAGGACCAATTGTCTTTTTAACTGGCAAAATATGGCATACAGTAGGACTCAAACAATTCTAGGTCCCGTGAGGAATACATCATTATATAAATAAGAACAAGTCTTTATTAATTAGCATAATGTCCTTATCCGTGTGTCTAGACTCTCCTATTATACTTAAGGACAAGCATATATCCCATTTTTTAATGACAAAACTCATTAAAAAGCACTTAGGGCACATTCACATATTCCTATAAAGAAACAGTATTCAGTGGAGTGGGGTACTAATGTGAGCATGTTCTGCATTTAGGTCGGTTTGAAACTTGTGCACGACAAATGCAAAGAGAGCAGCTCAGCGTCTGGAAGGGCTGCCATGACCACCCGGCAAGTTTCAGTCATTCCGGTCAAGGGAAACATACGAGCTTCATTTCATAGTGCAGAGCTCCTGTTTATTGCTTCTGACGCTTGCACATATTTTGATTTATTCATCTCATTTAGGGTGGCTGCTTTTAATGCACCCGTTTTAATCATGAGGTTACAAAGCCAATACTCATATTTAACTGGCCCTTCGTCAACATGAGTGATGAAGAACTTGTTAACTTCAAACACACAGTAAGTAAGTGGTCACAGGCAAGTCGAGGCGCTGTAGAGCCTAAGGAAACTGAAGAACTCCACTGAACAGCACTGTGGCAAGGTCAGGTTTGGAAAATAGCTGCTCATTTTTTTTCTCTGAACTCCTGAATGTTGTAGCACCTGCCTGATGTCAATATTTCCCTGTTCAGCGACTTTTGCTTGTTTTTTAACTAAACTTGGTTTAATGAAAAAAGGCAAATGTATTGAAGGATGGGTTTTCTCTTTAAATTGTTAGCTGAACTGACAGCGGAGTTTCAATAATCCTTTTAGACTTGGCCCACCTCGCAGTACTACACTGAAGAAGTCTGCAGCTTGCGTTCTGTTGTGCAACAAAGAAGCAAACAAACAGATCCTGAGCAACAAAGGTATCACAGAATAAATCAAATGCATCCTATGGTATCTACATCCTCTGAAAACTTCAAATGAGAACTTTTCATCTTCAAAAAAATTAGGCAATTATTTATCTATGTGGACACTCTTTTAAACATATGAAGAGATTGAGACTAAGAAAACTGTGTTTGTTTTTGAGCTAAGTGTGTCCTTGAACTGCTCTGTCCTTTCAGATAAACGGGTACTGGGAGAAGACTATAGCGAGGTCCGCCCGTGGGCTCAGACCTGAGAAAGTCTTATGCTTCACAGCCTGACTTCGCCTGGACTCCGCAGGGCTCATACTACAGGCACTGCACAGGGCTGCCCTCTTGCTCTGGAGTGGTGTGGACTTCTCCAACACTTGCTCATAGAGTTGGTTCTGCAGGGAGGCTTTGCAGATGATGGAATCTGAGCGGAAAGTGGGAGTTGCTCCCTGCGCTGGCTCTGAGCTAGGCACATCTTCCACCAATAAGGAGTGCTCTCCCTGCTGGGTGCTGAGGGACAGGCTGCCCAGTGAGAACAGCTGCGTGGGTTTTGTTTTCTAACACCTTTCCTACTGGCTGCCACCATGACACGGTGATCACCTTCCAGCCATCTCCCTGAACTTACAGAGTGACAAGCTGACAGGACAAGGCAAGGACTGATGGCATCCTTCTGTTTAGCTTTGCTCAACTTCTCGGGAGAGAAGTTTCCTGTCTGTGGGTCACTCAGGGAAGAGCCAAGTAACTAACTCTTTCTGAGACCCTCACTCAGTCTAGCCACTTGCCCTCAGCCACGGGCCACACTGCCTGTTCGCCATCAGAGACACCCACCTTCAAGCTACCTAAACTGCCATCAGAGACACCCACCTTCAAGCTACCTAAACTGCCTGCGCGGTGTCACAGGATCTCTTGGGGTTAGGGTTCCTTCCTGTTTTTAGGAGGACCTATTGAAAGGAGAGCCTGACAGTCCTCAGCCCCGTGGAGTGTGGTGGACAGAGAGCCTCATGAAGTGCCGGGGGAAGCCTCCCCTCAGAGCTTTCCTGAGATTCTTTCCCTCCACCCGCTTCTCATCCCACGCCCATCCGATAAATAAATGGAATAAATGAATGTTTTGCAAGCCAAACAAAATCGCCTGAGCTCCTCAACCGTCAGCCAACTCATTCCCCCTGAAATGCGCCCTGTTAGATGAGAGACGGACACACACACACGCACACAGATACACACATACACCCAGAGCGAGATTACCAGAGTTTTGTTCCCGTTCTTGCTGAGAGGGCCCCGGAAAACTCCCTTGATGTTGCGAAAGTGTCCGTTGCTGAGATGCGTGGAGCTGATGACAATGTAGTAACACTCCATGGGGCAGCCGCCGCCTCTCCTCCGCAGCCGCCGCTTCCACGCGCCCGCGCCCTGCGCCGCAGCCCGGCCCGGCAGGGAGGAGGGCGGCTGGGGACGGCGGCGGGGCGGGCGGCCGGCCGTGCGCCGGCGGCGGCGGGCTCGCGGGGCTCCTACGCCCGGCTGCGGAGCGCGCCCCGCCGCCTCCGCATCCCGGCCGGCCGCGCTCGCGGGGCTCGCCTGGAGCGGGCCGGGGGCAGCCCGGGAGGCTGCGGCGCTCAGAGCCCGCGCGCCGGGGCGCAGCCGGCCAGCGGGAGCCGCCCGCGCGGCGGTGGCGGCGGTGGCGGCGGTGGCAGCGGCCGCAGCGTCCCCCGCGCCCGGCGCCCGCGCTCGCAGCCGCCGCCGCTGGCAGGCATGAGTGTTATTATAGCGCGCGGCGTTGCCGGTCCAGCGCACCGAGCCAATGGCGGGGAGCCACTGGGCTGATACTGAGAGCTGTCAGAGGAGTGCATCTGTCACCCGCCACCTCCCCCCCGCCTCCCCCGCCGCCGGGACCCACGGCCGCGCCAGCCTGGCCGCGAGTGGGAGCGCGGCTCGGCCGCCGGAGGCCGGGAGGCGACGGCCGGTTACGAGTGCGAGACTCGGGCGAGGTGCGGGCGGGGGCGGGGGCGCGGGCCGGGAGGGGGGCAGCGCCACCGCGGCTTCGGCCCTGCGGGCTGGGGTGCGGGCGGGGGCGCAGGGAAGGGAAATAAATTAATAATTTAGTACCGGGGCCATCCGCTTCCAATAGCAGCGAATCGGGGCAGGTGCCAGGTGCCGCGGGGCTTGGCTTACGGGAGTCTGCGCTTTGATGCCTCTTTGGTACCGAGGGCGAGTCCCCCGCACCCCCGCGCCCCCAGTTACACACATCACAAGTGCTATGTGCTGAGGGCCTGGGGGAGGGGATTGGTGGCGCCGCGAGTGGAAGTGGAGGGAAGGGAGGCGCAGGGACTCCTGATGGATGTGTTCCCATTCCTGGCGCTCTCCCCTCATCCACCTCCCCTGGGAGCATCACTTCTTCCTAAATTGCCAAAGCTGAGAGGAAAAAGGATGCTGTGCGGCAGGAGAAGCCGCTGCCAGGAGCTCCCAAGCAAGAGAGGCGCCGAACAAAAGCAGAAGCCTTCGCCCTAGAAGCGACCTGAAATACAAAGCTCCTGCAGGCAACCTACTGCACTTGTCACGGAAAGTGGGGAACGGGGTCTGCCGCCCTCCGCCCTCCGCCCTCCGCCCTCCGCGGAGAC
This sequence comes from Meriones unguiculatus, assembly GCF_030254825.1. Taxonomy (NCBI): domain Eukaryota; kingdom Metazoa; phylum Chordata; class Mammalia; order Rodentia; family Muridae; genus Meriones; species Meriones unguiculatus. The sequence goes on from NC_083356.1 coordinate 111,361,259, forward strand.
GGGTTGGGGCTGGGTTTTAAGGGGTCAGGGCAGCGATCGGCAAGGGCTGCTTCGACCCCAACCCCTCCCAGATGATCCGCTCTCTGTGTAAGTTTAGCTCCTCAGAGGCCGTGGAGTGAGAGCACCGCATCAGAAACACACCACAGATTCGCTACTACCGTAGGACTCATTAGTCGGCACTTAAAAAGATCGATACCAGGCCTGGGAGGTTGGGAGCCAGTGCCTTCAATGGATTTACTGAAGGTATTTTCCTTTTGCCTTGAAAGGCTTAATTGGTTAAAGCAGATTCCAGGCATTCTGCCGCCCCTGTGCCAGAGCAGCCTGCAGACCCATAGGAGCTGTTTTCATCTTGTTGACGCGTGGGTCAAGGCTGCAATATGGTCCGGTTTGTGGGGCCTATAGAGAGAATTTTGTGTAGCAATGAGCCCCCACCCCACCCCTCCTAAGCCATAATGTGGCACCTAAATGACTGACAGTTTGATTTCACTTTTTCAAAGAAGATGAAGTGGGAGGAATCTTGCTAAGAGAGGTCATAGTCGTGTGAGTAAATTATAAATTATAGGGTATAACGGGTGAGTGTGAGATTTATCTAAAAGAAAATTTTCTCTGTGTAATGCTTCAGTTAGCAAATACTTGATGCGGACTGATTGAAGCTCATTATGAAGTCGGTTATTTAGAGGAAGCAGACTAAATTTCTCTGATAGCCACTTGGGGGAGTCTGGAAGTCTTGGGAGAAAGAAATGGAAACTCAGAAAACTTCTGTACTCTGGAGAAGGTCACTCAGAAATACGTAGAACACAGAATAAACACAACTTTATTGAAAAAAATTAATTTTTTGGGGGGGGAAATTAAACCAATCGCCGGCTCTCCTCACTACGGAACTGTTTTTGATTTACCCACTTGAGCACGTAAGCTTCCTCTGCCACATCGCTTGTGAAGAACTCAAGAGTCATAACTATCCATTCAAAGCTTTAGAAAACGTAGTCAGAGAGCATCCCTTATTCAGAGTCGTAGGAAAGCAAAGACACACCGTAAGCGATTGGGTCACACCCATTTACTTTGTGTGAGTACATAACTCAAAACAGGTAAGCTACGTTTTTTTCAGATAGTTCTTATTCGGGACACTTGTGTTGTGACTGTCAGAAATTTGTAGCACACAGCTCAATGTCCAGTTTGGAGACTGAGGAATAGTTACCCGAACTGTTCCGAGGAGGAGAGAGCAGACAGCATCTGTGTCGAATGTCACGCTGCACTCCTAGAGGAAACCTGTCCATGGACATTATGTGTTTACACACACACACGACTACCTGCATAGTATGCAAATACAGACACGTGGACATGTTTTACATACCACGAACACACCTATGCACACATAATCACTTACATAGTTATGCTGTCAATGCTTTTCAGTTTCTTGTTCACAAAAGCTCAGATAATGCCGAGTGACTGCAATTCAAAGTTAATCTAATTCCTGCATCATTTGGTTGAGTCTTAGGAAGTTATCTAGACAGTAAAAGCATCTGAAGATTGTGTGACAAGAAGGGGAGACTTCACACGAGTTCCCGATGTTGGCCTACACACAGGCACCATAAAATCAATATGGTGAAAAGCCTCAACAATCTCTGGCAAGAGCCACATTCTTACCAAAATATTTTCACCTTTCCCATATCCTTGATATAAAAAGTGGGGTGCTGGACACGTGAAATCTTGTTTTCGATTATATATTACAGCATAGATTTACTGCCATTTCATGAAAGATATTAGCAGTTATGGTGAAATGTCAAATATGAATATAGAATATATTCATACTGTTTGTACACATGAATAAACCCATATCAAAATTAGCAATTAACTCGGACTGATCACCAAATCTCTATATCTATAATTTAAACAGATTTAGCACTCACAGCTTTAATCACAAAGAAACTAGCGACCATTTGGAAGGATCCCTGCTGCCAGCAAGCTCTCCACCACTAGGACAATGTTACTGATCAGAAAAACAAACAACAGCACAATACTGTGGAAAGCATGGATTCCATCCCTCACCTACAAATACAAACAGGTGTAAGTGGGTTTTGTTTCATTACTTTTAATCAAGTACTTAATGTAGAAAACAAGGATTTTTGTCATCTAGAAAACAGACACTGGTTTAGCAACAATGACTAAAAGTTATGGTGGTCTATTTACATTATTTAAAACTATCCTGGTAGCTTAAGGCCTTGAGTAACTATTCTGACATGTGTTGTTTTAGAGAGCTATGCCACTTTCAGTGTAAAATATAAAGTTTTTCCTACAGTACCTGGGATAGGACTTAAATATATAATGCTTATTATAAATAAGCAGAATCAATATATCCAAATCACAAATTGTTTAATATTTTGTGGAGTAATTATAAATCACTTGTTCTCAATTGTGAACTCTGGCTGAAAACAGTAATTAAAATTTTAAATATAAAATATTCATTAGTCTGAAATATGTAATTTACTTTTGTTTCACTTTAGTTCAGTTTTTCCTCTTCGGAAATTCATTTTAAAACAGAACAAAGCAAGCCCCCTGCACTTGTGCTTGTGTACCCTTCTCCTTGCTCTCCTCATGCTTTGCTCAGCCTAGAGCCAAACATCAGGCAGCTGATCTGCCCTGAACTTCACTGTACAGGTGCACCTAGCCCACCTGAGACTTCAGGGCAGCGAGGTTGCCTCAGTACAGAAACCAAGATCTCAACTGAAGAGAGGCCTGGATCTCTGTTTTTAATGTAGCCCCTTCCTCATTCCCTCCCAACCCCACCCTTCTTCCCTCATCCCTCCCTTGCCCCTCTCCAAGTCCACTGATAGTGAGGTCCTCTTCCCCTATCATATCACCCTAGCTTATCTGATCATTAGTGGCTACTTTGTCTTCCTCTGTGGCCTGGTAAGGCTGCTCTACCCTAAGGAGAAAGTGATCAAAGAGCCAGCCATAGAGTTCATGTCAGAGACAATCCCTGTTCCCATTACTAGGGAACCCACTTGAACACTGAGCTGTCATGGGCTACATCTGTGCAGGAGTTCTAGGTTATCTCCATGCATGGTCCTTGGTTGGAGTTTCAATCTCAGAAAAGACATCTGTGCCCAAATTTTTTTTGGTTCTGTTGCTCTCCTCGTGGAGCTTCTGTCCTCTCCAGGTCTTTCTATCTCCCCCTTTTATCATAAGATTCCCTGTACTCTGCCCAAAGTTTGGCTATGAGTCTCAGCAGCTGCTTTGATACCCTCCTGGGTAGAGTCTTTCAGAGGCCCTCTCTGGTAGGCTTCTGTCCTGTTCCCTGTTTTCTCCCTCTTCTGATGTCATTCCCATTTGCCTCTCTGAGTGAGGATCGCTTGGTCCTTACTCCTTACCTTGATTCACCCAGTGCAGTTGATTTCAAGTGAGTAAATCTAGTCTGCCTGTTGTAAATGGATGCAACATGTTACAACCTCCATTTACTGTCATCGAAACTACCAAATGTTTTTACTCTATTTAAATAACTTTACAGAACTCAATTGAATGACCCACAAATTAGACTGACTTCTTAATTCAAGTCAACCAGCTTTTATATTTGAGTTCTATTTACTGAGTTCTTTGTTGTGCTAGCTATCCTTAGACAAACAAATAAACAAAATGCACATGTCATGAGTGTCTGTGGTATAGTCTCAGAATATTTTGGATGAACTGTATAACCATATGACTAGATAATATGTAACTAAGGGCTTCCTATATTTGTATTTTAGTTTTACATATGTTTGGAATTATACCTATGCCAAATATTATTGATGTCATTATTTTGAGCCAGTGAGGAAGAATCTCATAATTCAACAAATACATGACTTATTTGTTCTAAGATAAGGCTAAATTATATCATGGAAGCTGATAAGAAGGTACTGTACAGTTATATTGGATAAATGTAATGATTTTGTCACCACAGAGCACACTTACAAACCACAGACTTAGACACTTTGAGACTAGTATTGACAAACAGTCATAAACAAATCCATGTTTGAGACTGGGTTATATTTCAACAAGGCAACATCATCTGTTGTATTAAATTAAGATTGTAAATTGGGATATTTTTTCTGTTGTATTTTCATTTACGGTCTTTTTTGTTTTTTGTTTTCATAAGTTCTATAAGCATATGGGGTTGTATAATTAGTTCGATGCTAACACATTTAAGTAAAAATTGTGCTATGAGTAAATTTCTCTGTGAAGAAATCATTTAAAAGAATATACACACTACTAAAAGATGAGAAACAATGGAATACACACTTTGTGGGGTATAGTGATACCAGATAACCAGTACTGACATTATCTGCAGGCAATAACAATATCATGTGAGTTATTGGTTTATGGTAACTTGCAAGTTATTGTCAAATTAGTATTCTTTTAATTGGCTCCATACCCATATTTCTGATTTCATATTTCAATTTTATACATTGATAGACAACACTCAAGCTCTGTAAATTAAATGCTGTGAAATTTTAGCATGAGATCTTTAAAAATATCTGCTATGAATAAAACACTCTAACTCCACCAAGTCAATTATAATGAACCATATATAAATCATAGATGTTACAAAGTCAAATGTATGTCAGTTTCAATGAAATTTAGAACCAATATTTCTGTAGACTCTGTTATTATGAAGATATAAAATTATATAAGTTCATCTTCAACTAAAGGAACCTCTTGAGATGATTTATGATTCAAAGTCTCCTAACTTTTATTATTTAAACTTTAAGATAAAGTGAATGTAAAGCTATTTTCTTACATATTTTCAAGCTTTAACTCTCTGATTTTCAAATACCATACTTGCCCAGAGCTTATACGGACCAGGCCTGACACAACTAAATTCCATGTTGTTTTGCTCCTTGAGGGAGTGGGTCATGGATGTGTATGTATTGTGGGACTGTAAAATGAAATGCAACTGTAAAATTATTTTTCTTTGGTTTATCCTTAAAACGCAAATGAATTATTTATCCTATAAAGCATGTTCATATTTCTTAAAGAAATAATATCTGGTTGTCCTCTCTGAAACATTTACAGCTATGGATAATTTCAAAGCCTTCTTTCCCCTTTCCTTGTCAATTCTTCTAAGTACCCTGGGATAAGTGCCAGAGTATGCTAATCTAAGAGCCAAAGATATATTTCCAACATATTGCCAAAGAAATTAATAGAATTTGATGCAATATAACTATTTCACTGAAAGGAATAACATTAAGATATATATTTTTTTGTGTTAAGAAAGGAGCAATTTTTGCATTTCTATGTTTTATAGCACTTTTGAAGCAATATAGAGATATGTGTCAAAATTAAAATTGTGTATAAATTTTGACTCAGCTATCTCATTACTGGAGCTACCCAGAAGAGAAGCACTTGTATAAAGGAACACTTGCAAGGAGGTTTTATGCTGCATTATTTAGTTGTTTATAGTTAGAGAAATATGGCTATTAAAAGGAAATAATTATATAACATGTTAGGTAAGCTAAACTTCTGAAAATATATTAAAATTATAAAGCGTATTTATGTCTATTGTTATGGTAGGATTACCTAATTGGTTTTTTCCATATGAAATGCAAATGTAAAGAGGATAAAGCATATAATATAATTTAGATTTGTGTACAAAGGAGCACAAACATATACTTTTGAAAAACAATTAACATGTACAAATATGTGAGGAATTATACAGACTATTGATGGTTAATATTAGTATGAGCTTAAAGACTGAACCACAAGAGAAAGAAAAGGTTGGGGAAGGGGAGGAATAGACAGACATGCATAAATGTACATACACAGACTTTGGTAGGAATGAAGGCAAGAGGAAGATAGCAAAAGCTCATGAAGGGAAGAAAGACTGAAGTATTTTTTTTTAACTATTCCTACATCTAAGTAATATGTGAAGAACTTAAAACAGGAGATAAGTGAAAGCAGTTAAAGTATTTTTAACAGGTAAGAAGAAACACTGCACTTGACCTTAGCCAGAAGGCCAAGAAGGGATAGATAAAATGATTTCAGTGAACTTTGACATTACAGCAATTGATCTTAGACTTTAAGTAGAGACAATGATGTAGGAACAGTTTGGGTAAATGTTTTTAGAGAAGAAATTGATGGTATTAACTATTAGATTGCATGTGATATAATGGAAGCATTAATAAGTAAAAGGTAAGGATTTTGATCCTGGCAAATGAGAGAATATTGACATGATTCTCTGAGACTGAGAAGTCTAGAAGAAAACAACTTTAAGGAAATACTAAATTTCAAATTAGTGAGCAGTGTTTGGATTATTTTTTGACACATGAATGGAACCAATAGAAATGAGCTTACACAGAGTATGGGCACAGGATTGATCGTTACAATGGAACCATGAACATGTCAGTAACATTTACATGGGTGAGATCTCATGAGTTCATCAGGGAACAATGACCCAACAGAAGAAGAAAAGAGATTCCAAAAAGAGCTTTAAAACCAAGAGCAGGTACTGCCCAGGGAATTTCCAAATCAAAAGGTGGATGGAGTGAGCTGGATTTAGGGAGTTGACGTTCAAGCATGGGATGCTTGTAAGAGGAACTGTTCGAAGAGCAGAATGTGAGCACCAGCTACAACATAATCTAATAAATGACCTTAAGTTTGCCATCTTGATTGTCATTTGTGACCTTGAAATTTCTCTATACAATATTAACAGAACATTAAATGGAACTTGGCGAAATAAAGCCATTGCAGGGCTAAGTGCCCAAGAATTCCCTCTACCAATAGGAGAAAACTTCTGTGCCTGCATTTCTGAACACAGTGCAGACAGAATCGCGTATAAGAAAAAGCCTGGATGTCAAGGTGAGACAGTTCCCTAGTAGAATATGTACCAACCCCTCACTTTCTCACCTTCTCTTTGCTAATAAGAATTAGACCAGAAGACAACTTTAACTAAGGCTTCAAATTTATATAGTCACATTGTCCTAAAACCAAATGAATGTGAATTAAAACTATATACAGTGTATTAATTTATCAAAGTGATAAGTTAAAGTTAGTAATTTGAATTTATTATAATAAAAACATAGTAATCAAATTAGAGTGAAACTTGTTTCTCATAGAGCTAACGATTGATAAAGCAAGGACTAGTGTTTGGCTCCTCAGTCTGGCAGATCCTCTTTCTGGGTCATCTTCCTATGCTAATTTGTTGTAACTTCAAATAGCAAAGTCAGCAGCAATTTTCTGTCATTTCTCAGGAGCCTACTAATCCCTTCATAAAGGAATGATCTTTGTGACCTAATTGCATCCAAAAGCCTCACTTTCATATGCCACCATTTTGGAAATAATAACTTCAGCATATAATCCCCAGAACAAATGTTCAATAAATTGAACAAATGTTCAATAAAGAATTTATAATTGTAAAATTGTAAAAAGAAAAAAAAACAACATGATTTTATTTGGCTAGAACTAAATATATACCTCAAATTCAGAATATTTAACACGTTTATGAACATAAATATATAAACATATTTCATTACTCATATAATACTATGCTTTTTTCAAGCCACCATTTTTCCCTTTGCATTTATTATTTATTTCTCTCTCTCTCTCTCTCTCTCTCTCTCTCTCTCTCTCTCTCTCTCTCTCTGTGTGTGTGTGTGTGTGTGTGTGTGTGTATGTGTGTATGTGTAGCTGAGGAGGGCAAATACCCCGAAACGGTCAGAGGCAAGTTAGAGTTAGTTCTCCCACCACCATGTTGGTGTCAGGAATGGAAGGGGGGCCACCACTTGTTGGCAGGCATCTTTGCCTACTCCTCCACGTCATCATCCCTGACCTGTCTCCCCACCACTCCTTCGTACGGCCTGAACAGAGCAATCCGAAGAGAGTCATGTTTGCCTGTAGGAGGGGCCAGGAATATTTTATGACCTGGAGTATGTTTTCTACATTATGTTGCAGATGGCAAATGTTCTTACAGACATATTGTTAAGATATACTAGAGGGGGGACTAAGAGGGGTGGAGGAAAGGGAAGCTACAATAGGAATGTATAATTAATTAGCTAATTAATTCAGAAAACAAAAAATATGTCCTTGATATTATGTGTTACCTCTGCATGATACTTTCTAAGAAATTTTATTATTTCAATTGGAATCATCATGGAAATTATGCATCTAACAATTTGATGTTGAAGAGCAGGTGTAATTACTAACTACAAAACATTTTCCTCATAGGAAGCTGTACACTACAAAGTGGTGAGTAGAGAAACAGCATTAAAATCCAGAACTGCTTCCCAAGGCTTGGCATTATGAGAACTCCATTTCAAAGACATGACTTTTAAAAAAAATCAAAGGAATCTTCTAAAAAATATGCCAAAGACTGGCAACATCTCATGCAACTTAATGTCCTAAGGGTTTTAGAGGTCAGGACAAAATTTTAAAGTAGAACATTCAGTGGAAAGGTTTATTTCAGATTGCCTGTTTCTTACATGGGATGTTTGGTTTGTCTGTACTAACTTTTTGGTTAAGTTGTTCTTGATTATTTTATACATATTTTCTTTTTTATTTTCATTATTATTACTATTAATTACAATTTATTCACTTTGTATCCCAGGTGTAGCCTCCTCCCTCATCTCTTCCTCATACCCTCCCTCCTTCTTCTCCTCCTATGCCCCTCCCCTAGTCCACTGATAGGGTAGGTCCTCTTCCCCTTCTATCTCACCCTGACCTATCAGGTCTCATGCTGACAAAACATTGTATACATAATAAATAATTTTTTAAAAAGGCATAGTGAGTTTTAAATAACGTGTGTGTCTGTGTGTCTGTGTGCCCATGAGACTTATGTCTAATATGTTCATACAGAGCTGTAAGAGGACATTTTGGAATTTCCAAAATTAAAAACAAATAACATATATACAATTTTCCCACAACTACTAGAACTTCACAAACTATGAAGAGAAGAATTTCTTCATTTTTCTTTTTCAATGTTACATAAATTACAGAAGCTGTTTTCTTAAAAGAAAAACATGTTTTTTATATATATTATTTTCCTATCATTCAAGCAAGAAGGCAAGAGACTATCATTTTAATTTATGCAAGAAAAATAGGTCATTTATTAACGATTTAGATATACATGACAGTTTAATATTAAGAATGAAGCAATATATTGCATCAAAAGGTCAAATGAGAAAATGCCTTTTATATAACACCATTTCATCCTAATGGATGAATCCTTTATATACAATCTAATTGGTGCTGTGGAATTTGGAACATAATTTACCATATAGTTAAGAAATAATTTAGTTGCCATTACCAGGAACTTAAATGTTCCAGTTAAATGAATTTTCCATTCTCTGAAAAATTTAAAAATCATTAATTTTAAATACACTACATACCTCACTAACTTAGTCAACAGATAATTCTAATAAAAATTGGGATGTCCATATTTAATATTGCCCTTCAGTGGTAAATTTAAAAATCTGGTATATCTATACAGTAGACTTCAGTAAAAACAAAAGATGATCAAAAGCCATATGCAGACAGACCCCGATGAATCATATTGTGGATTTCATTGCTCTCAATTTTTTATAATTAAGGATACAGGAATTATAAAATTCTGGTCCAGGTCCTTGGATAGTCATGCATTTAGAACGGAATGGAGTAAACACAGAGGGCTCAATTTAAACTGATTGATAATGCTCTATCCCAACTCATCTGCATTTCTACTGATTGTCTTTCTCTTTGGTATATCAGTTACTGGGTGAAATGCTTTGAAGTTTCCCATTGTAAGTATATAACTCTGTTTCTTAATTCAGTTCAGCCATCATTGTGTCCTGTATATTATGAAATTCTCATGCTAGCTGTGTACGTGATTAGAATTTGATCTTTGAATAGATTTGTTTACCACTACATAGGGTGGCTTTATTACTAATAACCTTCTTTCATTACATCTGGCTGTTTCCAAAATTAATAACTGCATCAACATGTTTAAATAATATTTTCCTGCATATGATGAAATATGGTCATATCCATTCTTATGTTCCTCTTTCAACCTACTCCATGCCAGCCCAACAAGTTTCTCTTCCACAATCGTGTCCTTTAAGTGTCTATAAATAATCCAACAGTGCAATTAATGCTGCCAATATGCGCAGGGGTGGGGAACCATCCACTGGGGCGTGAGAAACATGGGGGGAAGGATGTATCTCACTCCCCAGCAATCGCCAGCTTTTAGTAGCTTCTCTTTAAGCGGTGGGGGTTTTATTTCACCTCCCTATCCTAGCTGGAATTTCAGCTGCCCTGACTTTGCATAGATCTGTGCGTGTAACCACAACTGTTATGAGCTCATGTCCAGACGACATCATCGCACTGCTCTTTCTCATCTTCCAGCTCTTAATCTCTTCTGACAAGATTCCTAAAGCTTAGGGGTAGAAGAGGTGATGAACCTGTCTCTTTGAGGGCTGAGTACTCAGTTTCTTTGTCTCACAGCATTCTGACAAATAATACATCTTTACACTGTCTACTGCAGACCTTAGAAAGAGGGTTCTCTGACCAACCTTGAGGAAAACAAGTTTAAGGAAAAAAAAAACTTAAATAGCAATTGGAAAATATGGCCAATTTTGAGCTATCTTCTCACCTACATAATTTTCCAAACCTTTAGTTTTAATCCGTCTTACATTTAGTATTTAAAGTGTTTTTCTTACAGAGAACATAAAAGTCTTAATTGACGTCACTACATTATTTTTAAAAAAGATAGAAAATGCACATGGCTTATTTGAGCAGTTTCAACAAGATTGAACTCCTGACCAGTGGTTCTCGACCTTCTTTTTTTTTCTTTCTATTAATTACAGTTTATTCACTTTGTATCCCACCTGTACATCCCTACCTCCTCCCCTCCCAATCCCACCCTCCCTCTTCTCCACCCATGTCCCTCTACCAGTCCACTGATAAGGGAGGTCCTCTTCCCCTTCCCTCTGATCCTAGTCTATCAGGTCTCATCAGGAGTGGCTGCATTGTCTTCTTCTTTGGCCTGGTAGGGCTGCCCCTCCCTCAGGGGGAGGTGATCAAAGAACAGGCCAATCAGTTCATGTACAGTCCCTGTCCCCATTACTATGTAGGCCACTTGGATACTGAACTGCCATAGCTACCTCCATGCAGGGGTTCCAGGCCATCTCTATGAGTGGTCCTTGGCTGGAGTATCAGTCTCAGAAAAGACCCCTGTGCCCAGACTTGTAGGATCTGTCGCTGTCCTTGTGGAGCTCCTGTCCTCTCCAGGTCTTTCTATCTCCCCCTTTATTGCATAAGATTCCCTGCACTCGGCCTTAGCCAAATGTGGAGTTGTTCCTGACAGAGAGCACTCACCATCGGGAAGGTGGAAGGTGGAAACCAGCTCCGTCTTTAATGCATAGCATTCTGCAGCTCTCTACAGTTCCCCCTTTTTGTTTTAGACGCATCAGGCAAGAGTAGAGGTCTGATCTCTGATATTAGAAATAAATTGGGACTTTGTACAGATGTTCATTTAGGTGTCATCCACCCAAAGAGCATCGGACCCGTCCGATACCTTTTTCTCAGAGGCGGGACCTGGGGCATCAACCCGCATGCAATCAGACATGCTCTTCTCTGGGTCCAAAGCGGCTGACCCTGAGTGCAGTGCTTAGCCTCGCATCCTGAGCGTATCATTTTAGCTTTTTATGGTATCCAACCGTGCTTGGGGAGAATGTCTTGCTTCAATGGCTGTAAAGGCCTGAATGATCATGGCTGCGTCACACTGTTGTGAGACTCTAATCTTGCATATATACCACAGGCAAACCAAGGAGACCAACACCAGAAGGCCTGCTAACACTCCCATGCCCACCCATTCCTTCAGATGATTCATGGCTGCAGCAATCCATGTTGATAATCCTGTGGCTAGTCCTGCGTCCACTCCGGTAGAATTTACTGTGACAATGGCCACTCTCAGCTGCTCCATCGTAGTATCGAATTCTCCAGTCCAATTACCTAAAATATAGCTTGACAATTGTTTAGACAGATTTGCAGCACAGGAAAAATTCTCATGTTGTATGCTAGTGACTCAAAGTCCAGCATATTTTCATTGACAGCCAAGTTGAGCGATTTGCCATAGGGTATCAATTTGCTCCTGCAAGAGGTCAATCCTCTGATTGAACACCATCAAGCTTCCTTTTAGTTGAGCATTAATTCCTTTATGTACAACTAAGGCATGAGCTACATTGGCTAAATGATTATTCAGGGTCTGAGCAGTCTGATCTGGCTTGCTTCCATGTATGTGGACCTATCTGCATTGCCCCCGTGGCACGCCTGGGTTGGCTACCCAGAGGCTATTTAAGCTGTGGGCTGGCTTTCCCCGGGGTCCGAGGATTGTTCAATGTTCCTGAATAAACTGCATTGAAAAAAAAAAAAAAAAAAAAAAAAGATTCCCTGCACTCTGGCCAAAGTTTGGCTTTGAGTCTCAACATCTGCCTGGATACTCTGCAGGGTAGAGTCTCTGAGAGGCCCTCTGTGGGAGGCTCCTGTCCTGTTCCCTGTTTTCTCCCTCCTCTGATGTCCATCTCTTTGCCTTTCTGAGTGAGGATTGAGTATCTCAACCTTCTTAATGCTGCGACCTTTTCATACAGTTTCTCATGTTGAGAGAACCTTCAACCATAAAATTCTCATTTTACTTCATAGTTAAAATTTTGCTACTGTTATGAACTGTGAAAATCTGTGTTTTCCAGTGGTCTTAGGTGAAAGTGTTTGGACAAAAAAGGGGTTGTAATCCACAGGTTGAGAACCATTGTTCTATATTATGTCCCTATTGTATTTTAAAATTTAAAAATGCCAGTTCATTAATAGAATCTTTATTCATATTTACCCCAAATCGAACCTACGTAAATGCTCATCAACAGGAAAATAAGTGATAAGAATGGTTTTTTGTGTGTGTGTGTGTTCACATAGAACTCAGAGTAAAAGGAGACAGATTACTGACATACGTAACAAAAAATGATTATTCACAAAAACATCCAGTTTAAGTTCCAGACCCCAGGGTAAATATCATGAGAGCTCCATTTGTATAACTATTCTTTTAAAAAGGTTAGCAGTAGTGGAAAATAAACCCAAAGGGGTCTATTGGCATAGGAAAGAATGTTATATGATATTCTGGGAAAACTTCTTAAAAATGTATAGAAACTAGACTATGGTAATATTATGTAAATACCTATTATTAATTAAGCTATATTAAGCATGTGTGAATTTTAATTTTTTCTCATATTTTAGAATTATTTATTTTGCTTTGTGTATAAAGATTTGCTTGTTTGTTTTGCATGCTTGTACTGCTATGTTGTGGTACTATTTCTTCTTTTTCAATTTTATGTTCTAGGCTGTTTCTCCTGCTTTATATACATGTTTAGTGCCTCTACAATAACACTTAATGAAATATTCTGAGGGTATTGTTTACTGTGTTCTTGACCTTATGGAAAATCATACATGTTAGACAATATTTTTAGGTGCCATTTTTCAGGAAGAAGATGATTCTTCTGTTTCTCCTTAATCACAAAGAGGATTTTTTTTTTCATGAATGGATAGTGAATTTCTGTCCAGTGCCTTTTCTGAATCATTTGGTATAGCCATATGGCTTTTCTTATTTAAGTTTCATTCTGGATAATTAGTACTTGGCAAATGACTTTCATAAAAAAGTTTAATTGGCTTTGCATTCCCAAAATAAATCCCACTTGGTTCTGATGAATTAAAACCATTCCCATACTTCCATTAAGATCTTTGTGCTTTATCTTTTTTGCATTTGCTCTGTTTTTAGCTTTCTATTTTCTGCTTGTCTGCCTTCTATAAGCATTTTATGAAATTGCGTTTTATGACTTCTCCTATTATAATAAATATACTTCTTTTAAAGTTTGCTCCCAAGTGATTACAAGTGCAGCAGCAAATCTGTTCCCTTATTTTTCTGTTTTAAGACATTCCCTTGGGAAATGGAGGAGGAGTGGATCTTGGAGCGAGAAGGGAAAAGGATAGGGAATGGAAATGGTAGAGGGAGGAAAAACTGCAGCCTGGATGTAATGTGTGAGAAAAGAATTTAAAAAGAAAGGAAAAGACATTCACTTGGTATTTTTAGCAGGATGTTCTCCTGATGTCTCTGTGTAGCTGCCTTATGAAAGCCACTGGACTCAAAGCATCACATATAATATGTTTAAGTACAGAACTTGCCATATGGATTTCATGTATAACATACCAGCATGGACTCTTATTTTTGTGGACTATACAAGAATAACATCTGTATTCTTTTTTACTTCTAATTTAATATGTCACAAATTGGCAATAAGTGTTTCATGAACATGTGAGAAATCAAAATCAGTTTGTAGACATCCTGCAGACCTCACTGACAATTGACAAAGGCAGAAGCATTATTGTCTATTTTTTTCCTTTTTATTATTGTATTTATTAGAATTTATTCAATTTGTATCCTGGTTGTGTCCCCCTCCCTCATCTCCTCCCAATGCCACCATCCCTCCCTCTTCTCCCCCTATGCCACTCCCATAGTCCACTGATAAGGGAGGTCCTCCTCCCCTTCCCTCTGACCCTAGCCTATCAGGTTTCATCAGGACTGATTGCATTGTCTTCCTCTGTGGCCTGGTCAGGCTGTACCCTCCAGGGAAGGTGGTCAAAGAGCCAGCCATTGAGTTCATGTCAGAGACGTGAACTAGGGAACCCACTCAAAGACTGAGTCTACGGGCTACACCTGAGCCAGGGTTTTAGATCCTGTCCATGCATGGTCCTTGGTTGGGGTATCATTCTCTTCAGGGCCCCCACGGATCAATTTTTTTAGTTATGTTGCTCTACTTGATGAACTCCTGTCCCCTCCAGGTCCATCTATCTCCCCCTTCTTTCATAAGATTCCCTGCACTCTTCCCAAGTTTGGCTATGAGTCTCAGCCTCTGCTTCAATACCTCCATCAGTAGAGTCTTTCAGAGGCCCTCTGTGGTGGCTCCTGTCCTGTTCCCTGTCTTCTCTTGCTTCCCATCTCTATCATGTTTGTTCTTCTGGGTGAGGATTGAGCATCTTCCCTAGGGTCTTCCTTGCTTAGCTTCTTTAGGGGTATATGTTTTAGTATGTTTATCCTATATTATATATCTAATTTCCACTTATGAGTGACTATATACCTTGTGTGTCTTTCTGCTTCTGTGATACCTCACTCAAGATGATCTTTTTCAGTCCCCACCATTTGCCTGCAAATTTCATGATTTTCTTGTTTTTAATAGCTGAGTAGTATTCCATTGCGTAAATATACCACAGTTTCTTTATCCATTCTTCTGTTTAATTTTTTAAATATATATTTTTATTGAAATAGAAGCATTCTTGGAACACCTACAACTTTTCTTTTGACATGTCAAAAGTGGGAATGGGGTGAAAATAAAGTTATATTTTGTATATTAATAGGATTATTTTGTCTTACCATTTTCAGATGTTTTGTTTTTTAACTTGAGAGCTATATCCAATAAGGAAAAAAAATCAATTAAATGGTTTATTTAAGTAGACCAAGCATAAAGTTAACCATCAACTTTATTATTAAAAGATCAATAAAAGCACATAATTAGAGTTACAAATAATTGAAAACATTGACCTTAATACAAACTTAATAAACTCTAAAAGTTTATTATAAATACGGGATGTGGGACTTCATGTATCACATCTAAATGTATGATAATAAATGAAACATAGATATGTGTTTTTCAAGTTTTCTAGAGCAGTCACTGTGTTGTGAAATTTAATCCTACTGATTTCTCATCCTTTGTCAATCTTACATCATTTACCCACCAATGTCAAATTCAGTTATTTTAATATCATGAAGATTTTTGATACATCTGATGATAGAGAAGTTGAGAACAGCAATGAAATATCCAGGCTTTTCTATTTCTACCATTTTCTCTTAAAAAGCTCCTGAATATTCAATACTTTTCAGATAGTATCATAATTAAAACATGTCTCTCTTCCCATTTTACCCTCCAAAGACTCCATTACATCCTTCCCATCTCTCCATATCTATGGCCTCTTTCTCAATAATTGCTATTGAATATATATTTGTATGGTTACATATTCCGAATATAACCCAGTCAGTCTGTGTAATATTACTTGTATGCATGTTTTAAATGCTGACAACCATTAGATCACCATCGGTGTTCTCTTCCCTGGAGAAGACCTCTTCTTCCACTACCAGCTTTCAACAGTTGCCCAGAGTTCTTTGTGTAGTGTTAGCTTATCAAAGAAAACACTAATGGGCCTGTCAAAGTGGACGGGGAAATGCCTACGAGGCTTCAGCTCTACCCAATGAACTACAAGAAACTGAATGTTCAATATTAACAGAAGAAGCAGTTTTGACTGATAAAAAACTCATGCACCTCTTCTTTAAAACACAGTTAACCAATTTAACTTTATGGCAGATGAGAGCACACACTTTTCCCAAAACAATGTGTAAGTCACAAATGTCTGAAACATGAACATGGCAGCTATTTTATACTCTCAGCCCTTTTCGTAGCAACAGTTGGTGAGTCACACTGTAACAAGGAGTAATCATGTGGGCAAGTCTGTGGGATCACCTCACGCTTCTGTCTCGGTCATACACAGTTTATCTTCGCTTAATGAAGTCTTCTCCGTGCTCTATTTCTTATCATATTGCTTTTTGCATCAAAATTATCCTAATGAGAAAAATATGGGACATGTTTATGAGAATACTACTCTCTAGTCTATAATTTTAAAGAAAGTATAAAGGCATTGGTGAGTATTTTGCAGTTTTGAATAGCAAAATTACATTGAAAATTGCTCTGACTGTCCCCAGTACATGCAGTAAACATTTGTGTTCATGAATGATAAACATGAAAGAAAAGTCCATACTTACATCATCTTGTTTTAGGTATCAGTTAGTTGTGTGTATTGTAAATCTGTTTCACATCTAACTTGAAGTATGACAGGTCTATTAAAGAATGATAGACACCTCTCAGTGGTACCCCGAAGGAACACACCCAATATCCTGAGGTCCTAGACTCATCTCTATTCTACTAGACAACTGCACACAGCATCACTCTTCAACCTACAGCCAAACATTGTCTTAAAAAAGATACAAAGTGATGTTAAAAATGAAATATGTCAACGGACTTCCTGTTCTCTTCTCATTCTAAAATTTTGAGTTACTATATTTTACTATCATAAGACTTTATGTCCTTGAAACACAAATGTTCCAGCTCACAGAGTAAAGCAACATCCAGACACTACTGAGCAAGTTCCTGACGTTAAAATATCAAATCATTTGGTTCAACAACTGTCATTATTATAATTTTTGGAGAAAAATATGGTTTTTGAGATCATGCTTACAGAACATACTCATGATTTCAAGCCCACACAATATTTTAATTCCATAAGGTACGTGGGAGGATATTTCAAATTGACATAGTTTTGTGTTATTTTTTACATGCAAAATTATTATCAGAAGGAGTGGAAATTAAGTGATACTGAATGTGTTTTTTTAAAAAAACCCACAATGTTCTTGACTTCTATTACCCATTTTAAACTATAGTGAAAATGTATCCACTTTTGGAAAAAGAACAACCTTAGTAACATAATAACATCCATCAATAAAAAAAAATACAGAGACTTTTGTTGAAATATCCAAGGAAAATGTTCTGTTGAGTTGTTAAATGTATAGAAACATAAAAAATGGCTAAGTGATATATATCATAAATATTATATATATGTATATATATATACATATATACATATATCTGTACATATATAGTTTGACTGATACTGACTGAAAATTTTTAATGGAATACAAAGGTGTCTTTTATGCACTTAAAGAAATAGAATGCTTCACTAATGCTTCACTAATTTTATTATTGTGTTAAGATATTGGATATCTCAAATAATGAGAATCAATACCGCTTTAATAACAGGGACATCACTACATGCTGAACAGTAAACTAGCATACAGTGAAGTAGGATAAGCTCAGTATCTTTTTGTGTTTTGTATTATTAGGCAATCAGGACAATCATGGTTATGTTAATATTTTGTCATGTTATCACAGATAATACCTCCGCAAATCAGGATCACTTAAGTTTTAAAATGATATGGTTCTTATATACTCTTATTTTCAAGCATTAACCAGGAAAAGTTATTTCACAATACTCTAGGTAGAGAAGGCCATATTAGGTTCTCACTTATACCTGTGATGTTAGCTAAGGACTATTCTCATATTGAGATCTTGCCGTGGTGAACCCATGAATATCGAACCTTAAGTGTTATTGGTGGCACAGACATGTATCAATAACATCAAATACTGGGAAAAAATGCATTTTGAACTTCTGATCATTATGCTCTGAAATGAAATTCAGTTTGGGTGTAGGAAAAATGAACAGAGATTTCAGTTAAAATGAGTAACACTGGGAAGTAGCATTAGCAAAGAACAAGAGATCACAAATTCTAAGGAGGCACAGCAGGTGCATGAGAGGTTTAGGGAGGGAAAAGGGAAGGATGATAAATAGTGCAATTATATTTTAATTTAAAAAACAACCAAAAATTCAACGAGTAATAAAATAATCTAAACTAACTAAATAAATAATAGAATATAAGAACCATTAATATAAGGAGCCAGTCATAATATGGTAAGGAGCCAAACCAGTAATTGGTTGTCATGGCCAGTGTCCCCAGGAAAAGGGAAGATAGCAGACAAAGACATAACAACTTTAGTTTCACTTCAAGAATGAACATTGTCTCCCCACTGCTGTTTATAGTTCAGCTAGTTACTAGGATGGCATCTTAGCAGAGCTTGAGCAAACAATATCTAAGACATCCTTATCTAAAATCTCCTCTGTGCAGTCCCCTGCCCTTGTGGCCTTGTATTGCCTCGGAGGACATTCCTTCCAGGCTTCATCTCTTGTCTGACAATTTCCACAGTTGTGGAGCACCTCTGCATCGTGGTTTGTATTTGAGAAAGGAACTACAGCCTGTCATTTAAAAGGTGAGGGATTTATTCAAACCCTACACTGAAGACCAGTATACAAGAAATAAAACTCTTCTCATCAGTGAGACAATTGTCTCCTCATAATCACTCTCATAATTTAATGTGTTACAGATTAGAGGTATGGAGTATTTAATAATGCTGAGAAGCACAATAAAAATATCCTTACAGTACTGCCATGGGCTGAATATGGCTGACTATCTGGTCCAAAACAATTCAGGATTAACCAAAAAGAAAGAATGTTTCTTTATGATAAAACCAGTGTCAGAGGTAACTTTAAAAGACTCTAGCAAAAAATCGAAATATTACCTTAAACAAGTTAACAATGACCTCTCCTATAAAAAAGTATTTTTAAAATTGAAAAGCTTCAATAGAGAAACAGTGGTATCCACTTAACATTTAAAGGACTGAAAATCTATGTTCTACGCAAGAGGCTTCTTAGAGGCATTTAGCCTTCAAACTTGTCTTTGTTATAACAAAGACAATGTTACTCCAGACACTCCAGATGTGTGTCTTTATATGCCTAGACTGATATAAGTGAGAAACACTAACATTATCCAAGTCTGTAACCCTGATTTCAGAGTAGGTGAAGATGTGGAAGCCATGCCAGAACAACATGTCACCGTGTTCCTCTGTTTCTTAGGTTATTAATTGTTTAGATTCACATACCTCTTAAACTCATATACTGTTCAAACTTATATATTGTTTAAATTTATATACTGATTAAATTGTATGCTAATTAATTTACTGTAAATGACAATAGGCAAACTTGTTTTTGAACAAAGTGTCTTTTTACATTGATAAGTTTCAACACATTATTTTTATCCATGGTACATCAGAATGAATTGTGCCAACACCAAATACATAATTTCTTATATTTATTTATTAACATAGAAACAAAGATTTTAAAGTATTTTATAGGTTATATATTTTAGCCTCATGTTTGCGTGCAATCTTATTATCATAATATTCATATTAAAATAACTTTTTTTTTTTTACTGAAACACTTTATGCCAACTGTAGTCATAGAGGCTATTACATTATTCACCTAAAATCGGAACATTCATCTGTTGGCTCCACCCTCACCTCAAGATTAAATATTTGCTAATACCAGTATTTAAAACATCATAAAAGAAAGTAAATTTTCCTAAAAATTTCCTAATTTGTCTATCACAAAAGAATTTATTTCTCATTTTCATGCTTATGGTAGAAGTCATGGACTGCCAACTAACTTCCAGACAAGTGCTTTTCCACAAGAGGCATTTCAGAGCTTGGGTCTATTGGAATTGTTTGTAAAGTCCATGTGTGTGTGTGAGCGCTCAGTCTTTCTATGTAACAATGCAACCACAGCTGATGACAAGTTCTGGGATAAACGGTCTTGGAAGCCTCTATCTGCTCCTTCCATTCTTCTGACAGCAGGCTCTTCTGCCACTCTTACATAGATATCTTAGCCTAACTCTAATCACTGAAAGTTACCAAATTATATCATCCATCCTTTATCCATCAGGCAGTCTCTTGGAAAATAATCCTTCAGTCTAGAGTTGAGCTGATGCTTAATTAAGGTAAAGTTTTGATATATAAGCATTTACATGGAGTCTAAAGTAAATTATTCCTGTTCCAATTAACATAAGTACCAAAATTTATTCCTCTTATTCAGTCTGCCTTGCATTGTCCTCGTCAGATTGCCAGACTTACACCCTAACCCAGAGGTTGTTTGCTCATTAAAATCATGGTTTGTCAGAGAAGATTCCAAACCAATTTAGGAACGTACAATCTCCTTTAGGTGCACAGTGGGGAAACAATGTGTTCGGGACAGAATGCAGTGATGTGAATCCCAGTTTTACTTTTTCTCTAGTCAAAACTGTAAAGGCATTTATCTAGTGTAAAGAGCTTTCCTTTAAATGAAGACTCACAAAAAGGCCAACGGGCTGGTGTGTAGTCAGCTGGGATCCTTTGAGACAGTTCCCACCCATCATTCCCCTTATCTTTCAATCACTACATGGTAGAGACATCCTTGAATAGCATCTTTTACATGAATAAGCTGCAGAAAACAATACTCAATCCTTTAGAATTTAGGGTGTATGTACATAGGATTATAACAAAGATTATAACATGACCTTTGTTTATGCAAATGGGAATGTGTTTTCATAAATATAAATCCAAAGACAAAAAAGTAATTTTTCTTCTGCTCTCTAGTCTGTAAATATATGATGTGCTCATGAGCACATGCATGCATACATACATAATACCATATAAATATACACATTTCCATATATATAAAGTTTCCATATATAAAGTTTAATCTATGAAGCAATAACAGGCCTTAGAAATAAACACAATTACTGAGGTAACTTAACAGTACGGTTTCGAAAATTACCCTAAAAACTTAGGAAAATTTTTAAAAATGAGAAGGAGAATTACTTGAATGTCTTAAAAGAAGAGAAAAATATAGAAATTCTCAAAGATGTAGATGTTATGGGAATAAAACATACTTTTCTGAGAGACATCTATCCTTAACATTTCTGGCGAAACATCTTTATAGTAAGACTTCCATGCCTGAGAAAACAAATCGAAAGTATGGCACAGCTTATTTTTTAATTCTTTTCAAGTGAATACATTGATCATAAATCCAAATAATTGCCTTTGTTTGCCACTATCTCAGCTCTCAGTTATTATCCCTTAACTACACACACAGACACACAAATGCAAGCACCGAGAGGAACAATCATTCCTCCTCAGAATGTCTGAGAACAGAGAGATTTTAGTAAATAAGAGGAGTAATAAATAGAGAGGCTGTTAGCAACAGAAAACATCTTCAGCAGAAAGTCCTAACAATTTTGCTTCTAAGATAGAAAGCAATTTGCTTTCATTAGTGCTAAAGAGATTCAGTATTAGTGTCAGAACCATTTCATCAAACTATCCCAATGGTGTTCTTAAGCCAGAATAGTACATTTAAAGGTTTAGAAATACAATTTTATGTTATTTTTCTCCTTAGATATTTCATAGTCTGAAAGAAATTGTACGATAATATACAACCCTTAGAGCTGAATTCAGAGTGAAATAAATAAATATGATCAACATTCTCTCATCACTCATTTATTCGTGTAGCAACTATTCTCCAGCATTCATCTGTGCCAGGCCTTTTGCTGGGTAATAGAGAACAAACTTGAGAAAGTCAGAGTAACCAATGTTGCTACATGTGTTGTAGTTGATAATGAAACATTTTTATAATAAAAGGTATGCGGTTGAACCTGATCTTGTAGAGAATCATGAAGACCATGCCGCCTGTGTTGTATCCAGAATGCAGTTGTTTGGCAGGTGAGTCTTGTATTTACAGACAAGAGAAGTGTTTTACTTGTCAAAACAAAACACCACTGCCTTAATTATGTAGTGAGAAGCGTGAATGGGCGTTACCCTGTGTCTGCAGGGCATCGTATAATCATGTCTTCTGATGAAAAAGTCTTTTATTGTACATAGTCTAACCTCCTTTACCTCAATGGGTTTGGCAAGAACTCTAAACTCACAATTCTTTTTCAGTTATCCCCTCCCTCCACTGAGTTTACATTTTGTTCCCTCTAACCTAGAAGCATCACCAGTCCTTTAATATGCTATAGTACCAACTTTAGAAGTAATGTTCAGTTGATTCACTGCAGATTTGCTGTGTGTTCTCACAGATGCTGTGCCTTACCTTTCGCTGTTTTGCTCCCATTTACTGTGTGAAAGAATGCTTCTCTCCCTCCAGCTGGGATCCTTGAGAAATGGCGCCAAGACTGCGTTTGCTCTTCTGTATCTTTTCTGGTGGCAAAAACATAATGAATAGTTTAATGAATAAAGTTACAGTATTTTATGTGGAGACTGGAGCATTTATGCATAAATAATGCATACTATACAAAATAAAATATCTACTATAAAACATAATATACTTATATCACCTACATAATATTTAATGTACCAAAAGAAGGGACTGCTTGTTTGAGAGGCATTTTATAATTATAGTTACTTTCAAAAACACTAACTTCATTCTGGATACTAAATATCTAATAAAGGGATTATGTTCTACTGACCCTTACCATTTCTTGTTACTTAGGAGATATAAATAAACTAAAGTATTACTTAAAGTATTACTTGAAATGTTTTCTAATGAGAGATTTAAAAAGAACCTGGGAAGTGACCTTACATAGGTTTACTCTTTCACACAGATCTTTTTCCCCAGATATCTTGGGTTATGAAGAGAGTAGAACTAATGGGTCAAGAGTGGACATCAGAAGGATATGAAGGTTCTGTCTCTAAAGGCCTTGGGGGCCTCTTACCAGGCCTGTCCATCTACCTTTGCCATTAGTAATATGAGAAGATACAACATGCTGTTAAAAATTAATCCAACTTCACCACACTGTCAGTGAAAGAGATGCAGGAAGAGAAGCCAGGCAGTGTGAATAAGGAAGCAGTAATATGATGTAGAAGGATGATGAAGGGTGTGCTGGCTTCAAGTGCCATTGCGAATGACTGTTCAGTAGCACAATGTGATAATGGAATTTCCTGAATTCACGTCTGCAGCGAGAGGCACGGTCACTCTTTGATTTGTAATAGTATGAACTGGTAAAGGTGCATAGTTTTTAGATAATATAAAGACCTTTTCTAGATTCTGGGGTTTAGAACAGTGCTGGACTGACAAATATTGGATATTGATGAGTGGAATGCTAGAAATAGCTGAACATGAGGTGCCACTTGATGAGGACATTTTCCAAATAATTTTGGCAAGAAGATTTATTTCCTATAAATATGTGGGTCCATGAGCCCTTGTTGCAAACTGTCTCTGTATTTTACTTAATACTCTCTTTACTAAGATGAATTTCATCAAGCAGAAAATTAACCATTTTAAAATGAATAGTTCAGTAGCATTTAGTGGGCTCCTGGGGTGATGTCACCATTGCCATCGAATTTCAAAGCGTTCTCATCAACCAGAACAAAATCCCGTAGCCACAAACCGTCACTTCCCATTTTCCCTTCCTCTAACCCCTGAACACCACCAATCTCTTTCTGTCCCTAAGGATTTATATTTTCTGTATCATTTATGCAAATGGAGTGATACAATTTTCTCCGAGAATAATGTTTTAGAAATGTATCCACACTGTATTATGTATCTATGACTTAAACCTTATACAGCTGAATATTTATTCATACCTAATGTAACTTCTTGGTGTGTATGAATAATAATATGAAATTGTTCTTAAATTAGTTCATTTATATTTAACCCTTATTTACCAAGTTCTCACTGGCTCTAAGTAAATCGTGCTCATCTCCTATTTCTGCGCCTTAGCCTCTGTTAGTCCAGTTACCTAAATTCCCTTCCTCTTATACCATCAAGTTACTTGAGCAATCAGATTGTCCTGTTATACAGACACCTCCCAAAGCACTTGTCCTGCCCATATCTGTGCAGCCCTCGGACAGAAGTCCTATAACAACATTTCTGCCCATCCACTGTTACTCCATGTGGACTGAAAACTTCTTGAGGAGAAATTATACAATTTATTTCTATATCATCCAATGGGACATTCAAACACTGTTGTTACTGTGGCCAAAATATAATTTGCAGCTTTTCAGAAGATTGAAGTCCAGTTCCCATTTTTAAAGTACTTACCGATAGGGAGTGTTGATCAGCTTGTAGGGGCAGTAGGATGGGCAGGACAGATGGTAATATTCCTGTATTGTCGTTAGGTTTTCAGGTTTAAATTCTAACTCCAAGATTCACTTTCCAACAGTAAACGCCAGGACTAGGTTGTAATCGAAAATTGTACTTATAGAGTGGGCATGACTTTCTCTTTTAAAACTAGATTTACTTTGGAGACTTTGGCTTAAATGCTACAAACTCAATTAACTGGAGATCTTGGGGACTTGGCTAGGGAAAAGTCCACGATGGGAGTGGGAAAATTACTGCTTGCTCTCAGTTTCATAGGACCCTAGAACAGCCTCAGGGATTATTTTATTGATGGACTCCTTAAATTGCTTTTTGCTTATCTCTATTCCTATTCACAAAAATCCCTGAAGATTCTGTGGTTTGATTTCATACCCCTTTACCTCTTGGGAAAGTGCAACCTTCCCACCCCTCCCCATGCCAAAGGGTGAATGTAGCTCACCAGGCCCTCATTGCTTTTTGTCCCTATACGGCACTATACCAATATAATGTCTGGCAGCCTTGAACTAAGTGACCTCCAGAGTTGGGAAATGGTTTTGTTCGGTAGCTTACAGACCTATCTTGAGGCTGTGCAGTAATTCACATGCCCTTAGTTCACACTAACAAGGCTCCCACCGACATTGATTTAACTATTGTTCATCTCGAATCGCCCCATCTCCTGAGTTTCATGAGTCCTTTACGAAATATGAGCATGGAGAATAGCAGATGATAGGAAACAGCTTATCTGTCGTATGCATCGTACCCAATGAATTTAAGGCATTAGTTCATTTCAAAATTCTAAAAGGACAAACATTTGAAAACAAAATTATAGGAGAAAAGTACCTATACTGAGAATATCTCCCCAATGGGACAAAACTTCTCTAAAAGACAAACACAAGGAAAGGAGAGTATCACATTTTCACTAAGGCTATTTAGAAAATAAAAACTAGCATCAATTAATAGTAATGAGCATTCAAACTGAACTGAGATTGAGTATTGTATTCTCAGTTTTCCTGTGTTAAAAATCAAATGTGAAATATTCTACCCTTCTGTGCTAATAGAGATGGCTAGCATTGTATACCTGACATGATCCAGAAAACCCGAGGTGACACGCTTCTGGGCATATGTGTGAAGAAGTTTCTAAAATGAGTTAACTAAGGTAAGATGACCTATTCTTATTACAGATGGCACAATTCCAGGGAGTGAGTCCTAGACTATGGAGAAGATACAGGAACCTGAAAACTGAGCATCAGCTCTAATATCTCTCGGCTTCCTGACTGGCTGCTCTGTGACCACCTTCCTTGCATTTACACTGCTGAGTTCCCTGTCATGGTGGACTATGAACCAAAAGAAACTCTTCTTTAAGTTACTTCTAACACACACACAGGCACACAGACACACAAAGGTGCACACACAAACAACACAAACACAAATGCACACTTTTTTTTTTAATAGAGAAGCACCAGTGTCTGTTCTTTTTAATATAACTCTTTAGTTGCTTGGTTGGGGGTATGATGCAGCTTCCATGGATCAGAGTCAGGGCGTCATCCTGGATGACAAGAGCCGACCTCTATTCTAGATCATGGATACTGAACACATCTTTACTTTAGTGTCCTTGATTTTGTTCAACAAAGTTAAATTATTTTATTCTGGCAGATATGGACACAAGTATTTTGTTATAATATCATAGAATTAACTTTCAATTATTTGTATAAAATGGAAAAATTCCTTATCCCAAAAGCCACAGCCCAATAATTTAGTTGGTGAATTCTACCAAAATCTTAAAAATAAAATTGGATTATCTATCTGTGATGACCCAAGCCTGTAAAACAGCAATTCCAGAATATGGGGCAAGAGAATTTAAGGTCAAGGTGAGCCTAGGCAATTTAGCTAGACCCCGATTCAAAATAAAGTGTCAAAATGACGGGAGATATTAGCTTAGCATGAGTGAGGCCTTAGTTTCAGTCCCTATAATACTAACCCAGAAAGTAAAGACAGAAATTATGCCAGTTATATGCAGTCATTTCTAGAAAGTAGAAGCAGAGTTGCATATGTCAAAACATAATGCTTGTCAGGAGCTCCACAAGGAGAGCAACAGAACCAAAAATATCTGGGCACAGGAATCTTTTCTGAGACTGATACTCCAAACAAGGACTGTGCATGGAGATAACTTAGAACCCCTGCACAGATGTAGCCCATGGCACCTCAGTCTCCAAGGGGGTTACCTATTAAAGTGAACAGAGACTGTCTCTGACATGAACTCAGTGGCTGACTCTTTGATCACCTCCCCCTGACGGGGGAGCAACCTTACCAGGCCACAGAGGAGGACAATGCAGTCAATACTGATGAGACCTGATAGGCTAGGGTCAGGGGGAAGGGGAGGATGACCTCCCCTATCAGTGGATTTGAAGAGGGGCATGGGAGGAGGAAGGGTGAGATTGAGAAGGAATGAGGGAGTAGGCTAAAGCTGGAATACAAAGTGAATGAACTGTAATTAACAAAATAATATCAATCAAGAAAAATAAGAGAAGAAAACACAGACAGGTACTTATGCTCAGCTAGCTACCTTTCTCCTCTCCATCCAGTGCAAATTTTAACCCAAGGGAATGTTGTGGCACTCTTTCTTAACTAACACTCAAACACCAATGAGGGCGGGAAAGAGAAGACGTATTCATTAGTGGACCGAATGGACGGAACAACAGTGGTGAGTGGCCGGTGTCTGCTTATCTAATCAAGATACTTTCTCAGGAACGTGTCCAGAGGTTTATCTCCTAGGCGATTTCTAGTTCCTGTCAAGTTGATAAATAATATTAACCACAAGAAGTACTATGCTTTAGAGGCATCAGTAAAGCAGATTTTGCTAAAATTTATATATGTATACTTATACACAATATATCTCACAGCTCATACAAACAGTAAGGCTTTTCACAGACCGAGCAAACAGATGAAACAGATTTAAAACAGCATCGGATAAGTTTCAGTTGAGCCCACTAAAGCTGGAAAGTAAAAAATGTTTTAAAATGTTCATGAGATGAGGCACAGTAAGTATTTTAAAACTATTACTGTTAATTTCTCTGATCACTATTAAATTAATCATATTTAGAGTTCTTCAAGTGAAACATATCTTGTGCAGATTCTGACATACACACACATTCAATCCCACAAAGAATTCATGTCCAGAGTAACACACACACACACAAACACACGTATGCCCATTGCTACCATGACACTCACAAAGTTATTGCTATTAAATATACACATTAACTCCCACAAGAACACACACATATTTGTTCCCACATACACCCTCACACATAAATTCATACTACATAGAGACATGCATGTTCATTCATTCATGAGTGTCATACACACAGATACACTACTGCATAAGGGCAGACAGACTTCATGGACACATATTCATTCCCACAGAGACACTGACTTGACACACATCAGATCCTAGACATAGACTCTCACCTACAATTACACAGTCATACTTTATAAATATAAGAGCTAGACTGTGTGATGTGACAAAAATCACAGGGGAAATTTGAGAAACTAGCATTTTCCATTTTCCATTTTTTTAAATTGTATTTGTTTTATCAAATCTAAAAGTCTATTCAACCTAGTTCTTTTTTAAATTTTATTTTTATTTTCTTTATTTATTTACCTTACATCCCAATGGTTCCCCCTCTCTACTATCCTCCCATCCCTTTCCCCCTAAAAAAGGAGAGCACTCCCCCATCAGCTTTCGCCAGAACATCTGGTCACATCAGGACTGAGCCTATCTTCATCCCGAGGCCAGACAAGGCAGCCCTGCCAAGGGAAAGTGATCCAAAAGCAGGCAATGACTCCATGTTAGAAATACCCCACACACACTTCCACTCGCCAGGTAACCGATATGAAGAAGAAGCCTTCCATTGGCTACATGTGTGCAGAGGGCCTAGGACCAGACCATACATGCTCCTTAGTTGATGTGTCAGGCTCTGTAAGCCCCCATGGGACTGGGTTAGTAATCTCTGTTGGTCTTCTGGTGAGGTTTCTCCAGGTCCTTCCATCTTTCCCCCAACACTTCCACAGGACCCCTGGAGCTCCACCCCATTCCTGGTTGCAAGCCTAAGCACTGGTCTGGATCTGCTGCTGGCTGGAGCCTCCCAGACCACAGTCAAGTTAGGCTCTGTCTGCAAGCACAGCAGAGCACCATTGTTAGTGTCAGGGGCTGGCTCTCTGCCGTGGGTTGGGTCTCAGGTTGGGCCAATTATTGGTTGGACATTCCCTCAGTCTTTGTTCCCTCTTTATCTCTGCACTTCCTGTAGACAGGGTAATCTTTGGATCACAGGTTTGTGGGTGGGTAGTTGTTCCCTCCTTCCACTAGTCCTGCCTGGCTAGGAGGTGGTCACCTCAGTCCTCATGTGCCCTACCTCACCCCCAGCCCATTAGGACTGTCACCTAGAGCCACACCCATATCCTCCCAGGAACATGCCTTGCTGCAGGCCTCTAGCTTGATAAAGAGATGCTCCCCCTCAGTTTCCCTTCTTGCTCCCAGCCTCTTGCCTCTTATATCTGATGTTCACCCTTGTGTCCCTCCCCATTCCATATCTTGCCTAGTTCCCTCTCTTTATCCACTTTTGCTGAGCCAAGGGAGCATGCCCAAATGTTACCCAGATGGGAAAATAGAGTAGTCAACCTAGTTCTTATATATCCCTTATATTACTTGCTGTTAAATGAAAATGCATATTAGTAAACCGTATATTAAAAAATCAGATAAGAACAGTGGTTAGAAAGGGTTAGAAAATTATGAATATGAAAGAGCTGAAAACAAAATTTCTTATACCAATATGTAATTTTTATTTTTGCTATATCCTTACTAAATCAGTTAGCCTATGAAGACATATATAATCTAATTGTATTTAATAACATTCCCTCTATTAAACTAATAGAATGATCCAATGATCATACTTATATTGTTATATTTTGACTATAAAAATTAAAATAGATTTTGAAAAAATAAAATAGAATTATTGTCAGTGTAATCATTTTACTATGCATATATTTCAAGAAAACACTATTTAAATCAAATATGCATGTAAATATAAAACATACTATTCTTTTCCTTATTTCCACAAATAAATGGTTGAGATGATAGCCATACTCAAACTTTACTATACATGGCTTAGCTCAGCCTGGAGTGTTTCTGCTTAAGCATCTCTAGGCTTAGGCCTGGAAGCTTCTGGCGTCCACAGTCTAATCCTCTGCAAGCCCGGACCTTGAATACCTCAGCTGGCAGACTGCTCACCTGGGCCTAGAATGTTTTCACCCTCCAGCACTTACTGCTGAAAAAGCCCCTTTCCTAGTTCTTCTGAAGCCTGGCTGGCTGGGGTTCTGGCCTAAACCTCGTCCCTAGCTGACTGATTCAAACTGGTTTCTCTCTGGTTCTCACTGAATTGCTTGCAGAAATTGGCTCTGGAGTTCTTGAGTTCTTGCAGAACTCAACTGCACTCAACCGAACTGTGCCAAACTGTTCTCTTCTCCCAAACTCTGCTCTGCCTGTGACATGCTCTGCTGTGCCATGCTCTCCTCCACCCAGGCTACTGCTCTCTTTGTCTAACTCTCTCTCGCGCTGCTCTTAAGTAGCCTCTCTGTCTCTGACTCATTCTGTCAAATCTTTCTCTGATTTGTCACTTAGTCTACCCCTCAATTAGACATCGTTGTTTGGGATTAAAGGTGTATACTAAGGGTGTGTTTGTATCCCAGCTAGATCCCACAGACCTAGGTCTTTGGTTGTGATCCCTTGCCTGAGTAGCCATGTTGCTGTATTAAAATTCCTCTACTTGTTAAACATTTACACAGATACACGAAACCTTCCATACTGCTTGCTTACGTGTAACAAACTTGTATTAAGACTGTGGGTTCTCCTTCTTGGAACTCCACTTCAAATCGAGTGCTTGATGTGCAAAATGTTTCAGCTGGCAAAATAACGCTTTCAATTGCCTTCATAAAATTTCTCCTGGAACTATAATTAATCCTGAAAATGAATGTAAAATCATGGCCACTCATCAATCATAAAAAAAATCCATAAAAGCAGCACTACTGCTTGTGCCATTACTATTATAGCAACACAATTTAATGTTATGTCTTAAAACTTACATAGTCAATTTGGGCAATTTTTTAAGCATCTAAAAATCTGATAATACTTTTATTCAATGCTGTTTTCAAGGTCATTTCGACCTGACTTGTAGATTAATATGAAAGGTTAAACAAAATTAGACCTGTACTCCAAATAAGCTACTTTAAAGTACATTGCAGTAGTCAGGATTTGCTGTTTGGGATTATTAGTCAATAAAATAATTTAAAATTTTTATCCCATAGAGAAATGCTAACAGATTGCCCAGAATTATTCATTTATCTAGAAAATAGCACAATGAAGCATGAAGACAAAATCAATTTTAATACACTTTTCTTCATATCACATATGTACAACTTGAGGGCAGCTGGTTACAAGAGAGTGCCATATGCAAAATTTAAGCTAAACTTTAAATTTTACCAACGTGTAAAATTTAACAGTGAACTAACAGCTTGATAGCTTGTGAAAATTGAAGGTGAGATTGGTTCTTTTACTCTGTTAGGTCTACTGAGCTGAAAAGAAATCTTTACAATTACAGAGCTCATTTTGTTACAGATTACTGTTTATATAGAACAAAGGAGAGTTCTTTTGAATAGCAGCAAAGAGACAGATACTGATTAAGGCACAAGCTGTATTCTGGACAAAGCACACCACATACTCTCCTGAGCTTAGTTATTTTGGTTGAATAAAGGGTGACATAACACTGAGGCTTTCTTTCTTTTCTTGAGATAGAGTACTGGAGAGAAATTATGTTCTACATATTGAATTAAGTACAACGAGTAAAAGAATTACTAAAAATATGCTGGTCTCCTGCATTCCCAAACTTCATTGTTTGAGTGTTTGTTTGCTTTTATTTTTTGTATTAAAGAAAAAAAACAAAATATTCAAGCTAAAAAGTAAAATACAATAGTTCAATTATTGAATTTTGTCTACCTAAAACAATTCCTTAAGATCTTATCTCCAGTGTCTAGGGATATGACATCCACAGATCAAAATTGTTGAACAGATCATTAAGGTGAATCTTAACCTAATGCAATTAATTGTTGTAATGAGTGTTCTAATGAATCTTAGAATTTGTATGTAGACAGGTACTAAAGGATAGCATACCATCTAGTAATACCAGAGAAGGCAATAGTAACACAGGTCACTGCATGACAAGAAAAACCAAGGATATATATATATATATATATATATATATGTTACCATCAACACAAGAAGCTAACAGAAGGACATGAAACTATTTCTCTTTTAGGAAGTTTTAGAGAATTTGACAGTATTATCTTGAGGACCACAGACTTTTGGACTTCTTGGCCCCAGACTGAGGTTTAATCAAACAGTCTGAAATAACAGGCCCAGAACACCAGCATAAGTCTTACCTAGTAGAGCCCTACAGGGCACAGCCCATGACCACAGCTTGCGATCTGACATCTCAAGTCCACAAGGCACCTTCACAGACTACTCCACACGTATGGCACAAAGATAAACTCAATAAGTCTTAATTATACCAAGCTTTATAGTATATACAGTAGTCATACTGTTAATTCTAAACAATTACACATAAAGAAACTGGAAAAATCCAGAGATTAATACAGTTAAGAGACAGCATAGAAAAAAATTAATGGAATGAAACCAAATCTAAGCAGAGACAGTTTCATATTAAAAGAAAAGAACATTCTCGTGAGTGAAACTTAAACTTCAGAATTGGGGTACTTGAAAAGAAAAAACAAATGAAACAAAGCAGAATAGAAACACAACCATTATTCAAATTAATGAAAAATATAAAAATAGAGCATAGAAAAATCAACAAAACCAAAAATTGTTCTTTTAAAATCATGAATAAAATTGACAAAAGTTACATAGAATGACAGAGAGAGAAGAAAGTGAATGAGAGGGGAGTAACAAAATTACTAAAATCAAAAGCACAATAAGAAATATAGCTCTTGAACTTATAAAAATTTAAAGGATTATATGAGGATCTGTGAACTGTAATATGCCACTTATAAAAATCCAAACAAAAACGTATTTCCAGTGACTACTGCTGGGTTTATATTTCATGTAATCTATATTTCATTCATTTTAGCTTCAATATATTGTTCATTTCTTGAACAATGTTTTATTTCACCAAGGAATTTTATGAATCAACTTCATTATTCCTTAAATCTCAACTTGATGTATATTTAATATGTAATTTTATACACACATACATTTGATATGATATATATGACATTGGTTGCTTCTGGTTCAAGGTCTTTCCAGAAATGTATGTTTTCATAGAAATGAATCTTACAGAGCATGTACCTTTCTAGCTGTATTTCTTCACTGTGAAAGCTTTTATTTGAAAGTGCTCTCATAGAGTTGGTCATAATCAGAATTCTCTTCCATGTTTGACATAGCTGGTAGCATAAAGATATATCAAACTTTCTGCTAGTTAAGTGTGTAACCAATTTTTTTCTGTACTATTTTAAATTTGTCTAAAGTATTAGAACAGATTCCCCACTATTTTGTAATAATATCCAAACACAGTACAGCTTCCATTTCTAGTCAGGTTGTAAGTAGTTCATGGGAGTGTGACTGCTCCAGCAAACAACAGAAAAGCCAGATATACATAACAATTAAGTGCATTTTTCCTTTCCTTGCTTTTTTTTTCTTTTTAATTGTTTCTTCTCCATTTATGAAAATAATGTGACTTCCAAATACAGGAACTTGAAACATACATTTTTTCCGTTCTCTTCCATTCTTATTCTTTGGATCCCACACAGATGTTCAAGACACAGTCACATATATTTGCATGGCACACGTGCTACCGTGACTTCATATTTAACATAGCATGGTTATATTTTAAGTTCTTTAGAACAGCTGTCTAATGCGTGTGCTGTGTATTTGTAAAGAGCACCATCCCTCTATCCATTAGTTCTTACGCAAGCTAACGTGAATCAATGAGTGAAGAACGACTGTCCCTCCCAGATATTAACACTCTGTCTTCTGTGTGGTTAGCTACAGTTTTAATGTTAGGCTGTTGATTTTGTCTTGGCATCGCCAAATCTCAGGCACAGATCAGGCTGCTGAGAGAGGTCTCTGCTGATAGCCAGGCTTCACCCTGTCTTCCTGGATGTTTACCTCTGTGCTTCCTCTTCTAATCTCAGGTCGGGCAGAGAAGCCTCAGGATTGATTCAAATCTTGAGTGCTGTTTCATGAAAGGAAGAGGGCTGCTCTCATTGATTTAGTTCTTTATCTGAGGAATAAGACCTAATTCTTATAAGCTAATTAGTTCCATTTTGCCTGGGGAGGGAGCAAAGACTGGGATACTATTAAGTCGATTACCTTTGATTTATCCTTTCGAACCAGAGTTAATCCTATGTTCAAGTCATACCTCCTATCTGCCTATCTTCTTTATGATTCCTACCTGTTAGGCTCCATGCTGCTGTGAATCCTAAAAGGACTTTTCACAGATCCCACTGTGTTTTTCTTTTTCTGCAGGCTGCCACTTGGGTTGATACTCTCAATGTCTTTTAAAACTGTCCAGCTTTAAAATACCATTTTATACACTTGAACACAGAAATGTTTCTTATACATCTAAGGCTCTCATTTGTGTGTGTGTATGTGTGTGTGTGTGTGTGTGTGTAACAGTATATATTTGAATCTTCTATGTTTGAGTTTTGAGGCCTGCCTTGTGTTTTGTTGCAGATGCAAATCATCTTACTGATTTTCTTTTTAAATCTTGCCACCTCTGTGCTCTCTGTTCAGTGTGACCCCAGAGAAGATGGAAAATACTATTTTTTAATTAGAATTTTTAATTTAATTTTTTATTTTTTACAATCTATTCATTTTATATCCTGATTGTAGCCCCTCCACTCCTCTCTTTCTGGATTACCCTCCTGCCCCCATTCCCTCCTAGGGACGATGCTTAAATCTTATCCTGAATGGTAAACAAGATAGACACCAGAAATGGTGAAAGAGGGAACAAGATGGGCACCGATCATAGACACCCTCTGAAAGGTTCCACCCAACAGGAGATCAAAACAGATGCTGAGACTCACAGCCAAACTTCAGATTGCAGAGAGGCTTATGAAAGATGGGTGGGAGGGTAGGAGGACTCAGATGGGACAGGAGCCCCAGAAGGAGACCAACAAAATGCAGTTTCAATGATAAAGCAGCATGGCAAGCTCTTCTGTAGGAAACAGAGAAAACACAGTGTCATTGTAGAACTCTCACACCCACTGCAGCTTAACTCCCTCCAAAGTCATCTACAGAGCACATAGACATAAAGATCTCTCACAGAAACAGTTTACATCCTCATCAGATCAGTAGCATATAAACTTCTCTGTAACTGATATAAATCACTTCCAAATGACATTCCAAATTCCCAGAGAATACAGTTTGCAATTTTAATGATATAATGTGTCTAGTCCACTTTCTGTAACTATGTGAAACATGACCAACAGACAACTTGTAGGAAAGAGTTCACTTGGTTCAGTCCAGTTCTTAAGGAAAGCCAAGGCAAGAGCTGAAGCAGGAACCTGGAGGCAGGAACTGCAGCAGAGCTCATAAAGGAATAATGACTACTGGCTGGCTTTCCATGGCTTAAGCAGCTTGCTCACTTATACAACTCAGGAGCTCCTGCCCAGGGCTGCCTTTCCTTTATCTCCTCTATCAAACATTAATCAAGAAAATGCCGCCCGGGCATGTCTGCAGGCAAATCTGACAGAGGCAGTTCCTCCGCTGAGGGAAGCTATTCCCAGATGACTCTAATTGTGCAAAGTGTAAAATGCTACCCTAAACATTAGTCCTTAATGTTAGTTTTGAATCGGACAGAAATAGTCGAAATTAAATTAGTGGGGGTATCAGTTATCTTCCTATGCAGAGATTTAAGGATAATTTTAAATTTTCTAGGAAGTACTTATAAATTGGATACATCAATTATTTGGATTTGTATTATCCAGGATTTGTGTGCTTTCTATAACAATTGTTTCTACTTCCATTCTTGTTAGACTTTCAGATTTATTTATATGTTTTTACCAGTAGTTGTGAGGATGCACAGGTTGAATTAAAAGGTCAAATAAAATAGCAATAATTTAGTGGTTCTTATTTGCTTTTGTATGTGTTTATTTGTTTGTTTATGATATGTGTGTGTGCGTGTGTGTGCTTGTGTGAATGTGTGTGTGTGTGTGCGTACATGCCTGTAACAGTTCAAGCCACACAAAATGCCTGCATGGGTAGTCGAGGTTAACACGAAATCCCTCCCCTAGCTAAGAAGATATTAGCAATTGATAGCTGCTAGGAGAGGCAGAGTCAGGATTCCTTGAGAAGGTTGCCCTTGAAAGTCAGCCATTCCATACGGGAAGACAAAGATTCCAAGAGTATATGTGTAGCACCATCATACTAGGTGGAGAAGAAGAGAGAGAGAGAGAGAGAGAGAGAGAGAGAGAGAGAGAGAGAGAAGTTCCAGGGGATTATGAAGCGATAGGGCTGGGAGGAGTTGAGGACAATGGTGAATCTGGTTGAAACCCGGCATATGAAATTCTTAAAGAAACTGTATATTTTTAAATTTAAGTACAGCAGAGTGGGTTTATAAGGCCATGGAAGCATCTATATCATATTTGTGAAGGTTTGAATAGAACAGCACCAATATTTCCAGGGGTCAGAATGCCTGGTTTCTAGTTGGCAACACTGTTGGCAGAGGTTTAGGAAGTGTGGCCTTGCTGGAAATGGGCTTTAAGAGACCATGTAACTCCAGATTGCTTTTGTGACTCAAAGGTCATGTCCCTTGAGATAGGGGTTTCAAAAGCTAGTGACCATTTCCAGTGTACTCTCTCCCCTCTGGTTGTGGTTCAGTCTGTGAGCTGTTCCTGCCACCATACCTGGTGCTTGCGGCCATGCTTCCCTGCCCTGAACAGGGAGGAATGTTACCCTCTGAAACAGTAAGCTCAAAGCAACCCTTTTTTTTTTTCCTATAGTTTAACTTGGTCCTGGTGTTTTATCACAACTAAAGAAAGAAAACTAAGGCTGTACTTATAGCTACATGTCATTACAGAGATGCGCAAACATAAATTAATACACTGAGGACTGTGATGGCTATTCGTGTTGTCAACCTGACTTCATCAGGAACTGACTAAAATTGAAGTAACCGAGCACACCTGTGAGGGAATTTTCTTAGTTAAATCATGTGAAATGGAAAGATCTCCTTTTAATACAGATCTTTGAAGGGGGAAAGATCAAATCCTGGTCACACATTCTCCTGGGAGCCAGTATAGAGGACATGGGAGAAGGAAGCTTATTCTCTTTGCCTGCTTGTTCTTATAGAATATACTAACAAATCCAACACTATTCTTTAAAAAAAAGTGAATGGAAAATAAATACTAAAAGTTATTTAATATTCTTAAACATTCAAATAGTTAGAAATCCCAGAATACATGGACACTTCCCAAGCCCTCTGTCAACTCTATCTTCCAAAAGATCCTAAAATATGCATATCCTTCCTTAAGGAGTGGGAGGAGAAGAAGGGTGGAATAACAGAGTAAATCTTTGGGGAGAACTAGAACTGTCTCCTAAATTAGCAAATTTCCTTAAATTTTCCAGGCAGATGAGTTTTCTTTCAGACTGCTCTTCTTTGTCACTTAAAATATAACTATGCTTCTGAGTTCATTCAGTTCCTTTAACATAAATCCATTTTAAAGATTCCTCCCTTATATAAATTTTTGAAATGGTGAAATAAGGTACAGAAAATTACATAGATTAATTTTTCATTCCTGGCAACTGTAAATTGGTCCTAATCATTTTTTTTTTTAATTGAACACTAACTTTCCACTAGTCAGCATGCTAAACACCGGGTATCATGTGTATTTTATAATGAAATGTTTTTGTTTTGAAATTGTGGTTTGAAGATTAATGCAGAGATGCAGGGTACTTTCGAGTGGAAAAATTCTTTAATGAAGCATTCAATCCAGAACAATGGCTTTGAGGTAAGACTCAGCATGGGAAAGTCCCTTTCCCATCATTGTACCACCTTCGCCCTTTTACAAACAGGTGCTTCTGGCCTACCCCTTTAGGTCCTCGCCACTCGTACTCATAAACTTATTTCCCATTTCTAAAGTCTAGAAATTCAAAACGGTCAGGCTCTGAGCACCGCACAGCATTTGGTTCATGGGATTATTCTATTTGATTCTCAGCATCGTTCTCTTGATATTTATATGAACTGTACTGACTGTTGACTGCTCCAGATATTCTATGATATCTATGT
This sequence comes from Meriones unguiculatus, assembly GCF_030254825.1. Lineage (NCBI taxonomy): Eukaryota > Metazoa > Chordata > Mammalia > Rodentia > Muridae > Meriones > Meriones unguiculatus. Next base: position 111,399,253 of record NC_083356.1, read on the forward strand.
GGCACAAATAATTCTATATAGCTTTTTGAAGAATTCCCATGTATCCTGCTTTTGAAGTGATAGTGATATCATGTTTGTGGTTTTCTATGAATAAGTGTTGCCACTGGATTCAATAAATAGCCCTAAAATATAATTACTCATGTACTCATGCTTAAAAGAAACGTCAAATGTTTCCAACTCATGGCAAAATTTACTAAATAAATGCTGGATTTTGTACACAAAATATTTGTGTTCTATAGCATTAAGTAATTTGAATGTGTTCTGGTTAAGTCAACTTGCCACAAATTAGAAAGGATCACCTGAATGAGAACCTCAGCTGTAGAACTTTGCTCATTTTCTTTAGTCACTTCGGAAGACCTACCTGATTGTAAGCTGCAGCTTCAGACAGAAATACGCTGAAAACTGAATGGCAGAAGGGAGGTTACCTGCCTTTACGTCCTTCCCTTTTGCCATGGAGTTGATTTCTTTGTTTGTGTTAGAGCCAATGTTTCCTGGTTTTCATTTTTATTTAAGAGCCAGCCACTCTTCCAGGAATCTTTCAGGTTTTCAGCACCAGACTGGACAGCTGAGCCACCGTTCTTGTGATCTACCCAGAGCTCAGCATCTCAGGTGTGATTCAGCTTTGGTATTATTTTAATATATACTGACCTGCTGACCTGATAAATTCACACACACACACACACACACACACACACACACACACACAAGCACACACATACACACACACACGCATGTTCTGTTTCTCTAAGGAACCTAGAGAAAATTTAAGAGCCTTTATTTCCTCTAGAAAAATAAAAAATTAATATGGCCTTTCTCAGGCCATATTTATTTCTTATTTTGAACTTTAAATATTTTGACAATGTAATAAAATTAAATTCATATTATATATCCCAAAATATGCTTGTCAGAGAAGTATGCCAAAATGAATGTATTTAACTCTTCATCAAATAACATGTTCAATAATGTCATTACTGTTTTGAAGCACACACATAAAATATCCACAAAACTACTCAAAGTCCCATTAAGTTTAAAATCAATAAATAATTTACATTTGTGTGTACAATAAATGACGACACACAAATGATAATAAATGAACTTTATTATGAATCATTACAGAAATATTTCCTAAATGTAATTTTGAATGCAGTAAGCTAGACAGAAAATAAATATGGAGCGTGTATAATCAATTTATATATAATACAAAAGCATAAAAGCAGGTATAATTTGCTTATGCAGTTAGGAACCATGAGCACAGTTATTACATGAGAATGACTGAGAATGAATGGAAAGAGGGCTGGCTTGTAATGTCTTGTAATTATTTTTAGTAATGCAGAACTCTGTCTTCTGCACACACAGTGGTAAAGCCATTTCTGTCTTGAATCAGAGGAGCGGTGATGGCCAGCACCTCAGTCTCTTCTGAGACTGGGTCTGCCTGCACCCCTGTGCGGCCTTTTGCTGAGTGCAGGTAAAGTGCTGAGGCATACCTTCGTTGGGCCTCGGCTTCAGTTTCTTACAATATTAAAATCAGGGAGCTGCCCAGGGATGAACCATATCAATACCTGCCTGAACAGATGACCTTCCGAGCTCACATCTGTGGCTGTGTCTGAATTCAGTGCATGGAGAGCTGTGGGGTAAGACTCAAAACCAATCTGCCTGTTAGCAAGAGCTTCACTGGTTTTTCGCAACCCAGCCTCATTGCTGAGCCCAAACCATCCAAGAGTGAGACTGTGAGAGCAAGAGAAAAGCCATCATCTTCTGTAATCTAATCATGCATGTAGCATCCCTTCATCATTGCCAGTTACTATTGAGTAGGAAGTACAGATTACACAAGGGTATAAAAAGCACAGTGCCCGGATCATGGTGCCCTATCCCATGTCTCCAGTCATCAGGAAAATCAATAAACATTGTCCATCTACAAAAACATATTATCTGTTAGTAATTATTCTTAGTCAGTTTTATAACCTGTGCATTCTTCTTATGCCAAATACAGTGTCTATATTATTGTGATATAAATTAATACTTAGAATTAGGTAACAGATGACATATAACAGTAAACAAAATGAATCAATCTCTGTCTGTCTGTCTGTTTCTCTCTCCATCTCTCCATCTTTCTCTTTCCTGTGTGGAAACACCTGCTGAAAAGTGAGAATCCCATTACATCTATAAATATGTGTGGTACGAATTTACATCATAAAGATAAATCTACACTTGTGTAACTTTGATCACTCATTTCTTATTATCTTCATGTCTAAGTCTAGTCTTGCATATATATGTTTGAATTTTAGTCCAGATATGTTAGTTTCCCATTGATTTTTAAATAGGTTTTTCAACATTTCAATGCCAATTTTGTCCTTGCTGAAGCAGAGTAATAGGAGCTGTGGTCTGTACCTTACTTTTATCACTTTAATAGTGATATTATTATATTTCTTACAAGTTTCTGTATGTGACAGTGTCATCATATACTAAATTATTCAGTCTCAAAATACATTCATTATTTAAATTTTTGACTACATAACACAGTACAGAGACAAGGACAAGGACTAAGAGCTGATGTTCTTACTTTCTTCTCAAACAAAGGAAACATTCAGGTCCTCACCATGAAGTATGAATAGTTTTATAGGCTAGGAGAAAATGTAGATATTCTGTCTTAGTTTGGTTTACTATTTTTATGATAAAACATTATGACCAAAAGGAAAAATTTGATATGACAGTTCATTATTGAGAGCAGCCAGGGCAGGAACTCACACAGGGCAGGAACTTTTATGCAGGAGCTGAGGCAGAGACCATGAAGGGGTGTTGATTATTGGCTTGCTCCCATGGTTTACTCAGTCTGCTTTCTTTTTTTTAAATTTAAAATGTGTGGGGTTTATTTCTTGATTATTTATTTATTTTTAATTTTTTTATTATTTATTACAATTTGTTCACTTTGTATCCAAGTTGTAGCCCCCTCCCTCATGTCCTCCCAGTCCCTTCCTCCCTCCCTTTTCTCCCACTATGCCCTTTCCCAAGTCTATTGTTAAGGGAGGTCCTTCTCCACTTCCCTCTAACCCTATCAGGTCTCATCCCAGCTGGCTGCATTGTCTTCCTCTGTGACCTGGTAAGGCTGCTCCCTGCAAGGGGAGGAATCAGAGAGCCTGCCCCTGAGTTCATGCCAGAGACAGCCCCTGCTCCCCTTTCTAGGGAACCTTCTTGGAAACTGAGTGTATGGGCTACATGTAGGCAGGGTTTTTAGTCCTCTCTATACATTGTCCTTGGTTGGTGTATTGGGGTTGCAAAACCTGCACTCCCGGTGCAGGGTCCATACCGCTCCCTCCCCCAAAGAGACTCACAGACTGCGGTTCGATGCAAAAGCAAGAGGCAGTTTATTCCGATGGCGATGGGGGTTGTCCCTTCAAAGCAGGAGACGACCCCGAGCATACAAAGCACAGAGTTTGTATTCCTAAAAAATCAGGCCTTTACATTGATTAGTCAGCAGAAAAGATAGCAGTTATGCGGCTGGCAGCTGTAGCGGGGAGCTCACAGCTCCAAGGACAGTCCTCCCCTCTTTTCCCATCTCTTGGTTCTGTAGCGGGCCGCTTACAGCTTCAAGGACATTCCTCCCCTAAATAGCCTGACTTGTTCTTCTTTCTTCTTATCTGGCCCTTATTCAAGGTCCAGTTGTTTTTCTTTCTAATTTGGGATGGTCCCATTTCTCAGGGTATCTGTTTCTGCAGGGCCCTAGAGCCCAGTTGTTCTTTTTGTTTGTTTGTTTGTTTTGTTTTTTTCTCTCCACTGGTCTCCTTTTGAAGCTCCTGTCCCCTCCAGGTCTTTCTATCTCTCCCTTCTTTCTTGGCTATAAGTCCCAGTCTCTACTTTGATCCCTTCTTATAGGACCCAGGACTATTAACCCATGAGCAGCACCACTCTGAATAGACTGGGCTTTCCCCCATCAGTCACTAATTAAGAACTGACAGACTAAGATCAGAAAGGAGAGGAGAACCTCCCCTATTAGTGGACTTGGGGAGTGGCATGCAAGCAGAGGGAGGAGGGAGGGTGGGATTGGGAGGGGAGGAGGGAGGGACTTATGGGGGGATGCAGAATGAATAAAGTGTAATTGATGAAAAATTTAAAAAAAAAATAAAAAAATAAAATAAAATGTGAAAAAAAGTTTGGGAATAAAGGAACACATTATGGAAAAAAAAATGTCCTATAGCCAGATCTGTTGGAGGCATATCATCAACTGAGTTTCCTTCTTTGAAATAACTTTAGCTAGAGCCAAGTTGACCTTAGCTATCCAGTACACCCTTCATTGGCCTGAGGAACACCTTGTTTCCTTTCACCTTAATTTATTTTCTTTGTGAGAATTTCATACTTGAGTATTGTATTTTCCCTCCTTCTTCTACCCCCTTTGACTCTTCCAATGTCCCCCATTTTCTCTCAAATTCATGTCCCTCTATTCTTTAATTATTATTATGCATCTTCTTTTCTTTGTTTATTGGAAGTTTTTAATGATGGAAATAAAATGACATGCAGTGACATATTGCTACACCCAAAGATCAGTGCCTTATTCAAACCACATCAGAGAAGTTTCTTTTTTCATTAGATAAGAAATAACATAGAGACCTACACTCGGAAAACGAGTAGATACTCAGAGACTTTGGAACACTCATCCATAAACAAGATGTCCTCATCAATGCCATCACCTCAAGACTCAGAGATCTACGTGGGGGCAAAAATGAAAACATTCTAAGAACCAAAGGTGGTAGATGATGCCAAGGCAACAGCTTCTTTCAGACACAGGAGGACAGGTACACATATGAACTCACAGAATGTTGCCTCCAGGACAAGACCTACATGGATTCAAGCCAGACGCACTCTGAAAGCTGAGCAGGGAAGTGTTCTAGACAAGATTCTATCCCCAACGGAGAGGAGATCTGCAGTTTAAGGCAAAGGTGAAAATCAGTCCTCTTCAGTTGAGTCTCATGTTCTGCATCAAGCACACAGGAGGCAAGGCTCCACAAAATGAAAATATATTTTGTAGATTTTTTTTGTTTTGTTGGCATTTTATGTTCTATTGATCTTTTTTTTTTAAATTTTTGTGGGGGACAATTTTGTGTGTGTGTATGTGTTTCTTATTTCTCTTTTCTTAATTTTCAGTTTGTTATGAGAGAGAAAACATAAAGCTGGACAGGCAGAAAGGTAGAAAAAGATCTGGGGGAATTTGTGGAAGAGGTAAATCATAATCAAATATACATATTTTTTCAGTTAAAAAATAATACAATAAAAATAAATATTAAATTATCTTCCTAAACAAAGATAGCTTTTTTGCATGTAATTAAATTAAACAATTTTAAAGAAAATTTAAATCTATATTGAGTAGTGAAATTTTGTTTTCTATAATAATTGTTTTGCATTTATGTTATTGTACATTCAGCTTCAGAAAATGAATTTAGATGTGTTTTTTTCTTCTTTTTATAATGGTTTATGCTACTCTTGTATTATTTTTTAAACATACGATATTACTAATAAGGTTTTATGTGAAATGGTTTTTAATTTAAAATTAAAATTTTTAAAATAGAGAATGAATCATTTTGTTTCCATTCTAAAATGATGTTTGGTAATATATGATTTTCAATGACTGTTTTAATTTTATTTATGCTGTCATTGCACACAACTGTAAAAATTGTTTTTAGTTAATTTGTTATTGTGAAATTTATAATTATGTCTTGTTATCTGTTTCATAGTATCTGTGGGTACTCTGGTATCATTTATTTAGCATTGATCACTACAAGTAAAGTTATCAGCTTTACTAGCAAAAAAGCAATATTCAGTTTAACTCTTCCTTCATTGCCTATCCATTTTCCCTTAATTTTCACTGCAATTGAAAAGTTATTTTTAAAATTTGCTTTGTTTGTTATTTGCTTTTTATACACAATCCTTATTGAATTTACTGTAATTGTACAGCTTTTAAGGAAAATTTTAGTAAGTGTAAATACAGTAAAGTTTATTCATGCCATCATTACTGTGGTGTTTGCTTCATTTCATTCCCTGAAGTAGACTTTTCTAATACATGGAGCTCAAAAATTTCCACTCACAGAATTTATTAGCTTTTATTTGTCTGTAAAACTAGGTATTGTTTGCCTTCATTTATGAAATGTTTTGAATTAGAATAAAATTCTGTTTTGATAATTCTTTTACTTTTGAGTTCTTTTTTGTGTTTCAATATTCTTCTTGTATGCATAAATTCAAATAAAGTCTCAGCATTAATTTTCAATACTATTTTAGCAACACTGTTAATTATATGCATGTAATAAGATTAGCTGGTTTTTTTTTATTAGTTTGGGTGTATATTTCTGCTTTTCCTTTTGTAATTACTTACATTCTATGTTTTAGTTCATAGACTTGACTGATGTCAGAAAATACTGTCACTTTTTTTCTGTAATATTTTTGCTCTTTATTTATAAGCATCATTGGTGATTCAAATTGCACATGATTTACATGTATTATTAAATATCATTGTCCCCTCTCTCTTCCCTCAATGCCTTTTACTACCTGAGTTTCATTTGCTTCCCACTCTGCATTTCCTGTTGAGTTAGTTTATTGATGTTTAATTTTTTTTTCAGCCTGGTGTTATCTTCTGTTAATCTCCTCCATCACACACAGATAAAAATCATCATTTCAGGTAGATTATTATTCATTTGTATCTGCAGGTGTCTCGTAATCCTTTGTTTTCCTTATACTTTTGTTGATTTAATCACTTTTTTTTATTTATTAGAGGCAGAGTCTCACTATGTAGCCCTGGCTGGCCTAAGACTCTCTTTGTAGACAGACTCATTGAATTCTTTTCCCTCAACCTTTCTAGTTCTGGGATTAAAGACATATGCAACCATGCCCAGGCACTTCTTTAAATGAACCTCAATACATTTTCAACTATTGGTGTCTGTTACTCTCATTGTCTTTGTCATTTCTAGGCCTGAGGATTTCTGGGTGTTTGTCTCTCAGTAACTTATTTTCTTCTATTTTGACATATTTTATAACAATTGAACAGATATTGCAAATACTGTGGGCTGAATTTTCTAGCCAAAATCTATTTTTTTTTTGAAGCTTTGAATGTAAAGCTGTTATTTATTGGGAAGGTCTGCAGATTCTATAGTTTAAATTAAGTCATTATAAGAATAGGGAAATAGATCAAACATCTACTCCTTAAGTACAGTGAGGGAAGACAGCAGGATAACAGTCTTCTTATATTTATTTATTATTAGTTACATTTTATTAACTGTGTATCCCAGCTTTATCCTGCTCCCTTATTCCCTCCCAACTCTACCCTCCCTCCCTCATCTCCTCCCTGCCCCTTTCTAAGTCCACTGATAGGGGAGAACATCCTCCCCTTTCATCTGACCCTGTTTTATCAGGTCTCTTCAGGACTGGCTGCAAAGTCCTCCTCTGTGGCCTAGCAGGGCTGCTCCTTCCTTGGGGTTGGGGAGGTCAAAGAGTCCACCATTGAGTTCATGTCAGAAATAGTCCCTGTTCCCCTTACTAGGGTTACCCACTTGGATACTGAGCTACCATGGGCTACATCGAGCAGAGGTTCTAGGTTATCTCCATGCATGGTCCTTAGTTGGAGAAACAGTCTCATATAAGACCCCTGTGCCCAGATATATTAGGTCCTTGTGGAGCTCCTATCCTTTCTACGTCCTGCTAACTCCCCCTTCTTTCATATGATTCCCTGCACTCTGCCCAAGGTTTGGATATGAGACTCAGTATCTGCTTTGATACACTGCTAGGTAGAGTCTTTCAGAGGTCCTCTGTGGTAGCCTCCTGTTACTTGTTTTCTCCTATTTCCAATGCCCAACCCAGTTGTCTTTCTAAGTGAGGATTGATCATCTTACCCCAGTCCTCTTTCTTGTTTATCATCTTAAGGAGCCAGAGGGGGTAAAAACAGTGGTGGTGGGAGGGGATCTCTCAGCAGAAATTTAAATTGCTGTTATCTTAATTTTGATCTTCTAATTTGAAAATGGTGAAGCGATTAATGTTGGTTTAAGCCATGCACCCTGTGGGGTTTGTTGTTGTGTGGTTTGGTTTGGTTTGGTTTGTTTCTGTTGGCATGGCATCTTGAGCAGTGTGGTACATATATGATCCTAATAGTTTTAACATTGCCTTTGTTTAATCAGGGGTGTTTCTTACTAACATCACATCGGGATTAGCTCTACCACATACCCTGCTAATGCTGCCATGTCTGAGTGACAGGAATTGCTAAGATCATCTCTCAGGTCTGTTTTTATACTGATGAGTGGAATTTCAACTCAGTGTGCTGTACAAAACCACAGGGGAATCCTGCCCATGTTCCTGGATTTCTTTCTTTACCATATCTTCTTGGATCCTTTGCTCTTCCTCCCCATTTTTTTTTAACTTTTATAGATCCTTTGTGAATTTCATACCATGCACCCCAATCCCACTTATCTCCCCATCCTTTCCTATCCTCCCTCCATCCTTGCAACCTCACTCCCGAAATAAATATAGATGTATATGTATATATATATGTGTGTTTATATATATATATATATATGTGTGTGTGTGTGTTTATATATTATATATATATGTGTGTTTATATATATGTATATACATATATATATATATAGTCCTGGAAGCTGTAGATGTCACAGTGTATCACACATATACTCTTTTGTCCACACATCTTTACTTGCAAATGTCCCATTGCAATGAGTCACTCACTGGTCTGTTTTGAGGTCTCTGACTAATGCTGCACTCTCAGTACTGGAGCCTCACCAGGACTCTTCTTGGATATCCTGTTATTGCCCCGTGTCATGGAGATCCTGAGGGTTCGGATCTGCAGGAGCGGCTCCTTCCCTCCCTCCAGCAGTTCCTGGATGGCGTAGATGTTGGAGTGGACCGACGCAAAGCCCTGCATCCTGGCCTGGGTGGGAGCTGAGCTGCCAGCCCATCATCTCTCCTGGTCCAGCCAGCACACCCAATGCCTCAGCCAGCAAGGGACAGAGCCACTTCTGCTCTCCCTCAGGGCTGGCTCACCTACACCTTTGCCACGAAGGCCAGCTCTACTGGTGCCGCCCAGGTGAGGGGCAAGGCTGTGCTGCTGAGTATGGCAGCTGTTGAGAGGCAGGAGCGGCTCTACCACCCTCCTGCCTGGGGCATGTGGTGAAGGGCAGGGTGAAGGAAGGGCGTCAGGGACCTCTCCTGGCAGACAAACGACAAGTGGTGGGGCCAGCTCTCCTGTTTCCACTCCATCTCACCTTGGTGTCTCTCAGATCTGATAAAAACTGCAGAATTCCTCCTCTCTGCCTCTGAAAACTGACTCCAGCAGAGAGTTATGATAATCACAATTCTCATTTTTTTTTTTAATTTCTCCCCCCTTTCAAGGATTGCAGTTGTGTTCTCCCTATTGAAGAATTTCCCAAAATAGTTACTTCATGTATGTTAGGCTGCTTTGCAATTAGTAAAATAAGATTGTCACACCCTTTCTCAAATCAGAAACTTTAGATTGAAAGTCATTGATTTTATATATATACATATATATATATCACAACTATTATATAACTATTATATATATATATATATAACAATTATGTGTGTGTCCATTAGAAATCCTTCCACCTGAGAAAGCTTGCTTGTTTCATGTTGTCACTAATTATTTTTATAATCAAGTGTTTTTCAGTCAACAGTTAGGCATTGTACTTTGTCTTTATAAAGAATAGTCCTAAACCACTTATTAAGCAAATCTATCTCTTTTGAACAATGTCCAATATCTGCAGTTATCAGATAGTGTCATCTTACTCACTTGCTAAGAAATATACTCAAACTGTGCTTCCATAGGAACTGATGTTATTGTAATATTTGCCAGTCCATTAAAATGATGATTATGAAGAGGAGAGAAGCTCACATCCATGTAACATGCAAAATGAATGTGCAGGTAAATGACACGCAAATATAAAGTGATTACCTAGACTGATATCTTAGCACTAGTTTTAATACATTAGCATATCTCTTTATTTACATTTTTATCTTTTACCATTTACTTCTTTAATAGTACTTCATACTCAGTGTCTTCCTAGCTATAGTATAAGTTCCATGCTGTAGGAATCACAGCATTCCATAACTCAGCAGAGTACTCAGTACAAAGAGCCTAACTGTCTGTTTTATAAACACACCAATAAAACCATATGCTGTTACTATGAGCTGAATTACTCCCTTTGCCCTCAGTTCATCTGTTGTAGATCCAGCTCCCAATGTAAATGGGAAATCCCTATACTGAGACAATAAAAATAAATGAAGGTATAGGGGTGGAGTCTTAACTGCAAATGGGACAGTTTTGTAAACAAACAGAGAAAAGTACTTAGGAACCTTTCTCATAAAGCAGTCAAATAAGGACAGCAAGAGTGTCGCCTGCTGCCTGCTTTATTACAGGCTTTTCTTGGGAGATGCAAAGATCACACACATTTACTCACCTCAGAAAGGGAGACATGACAGGCCAAAGAAAGTAATGACTGCAGGAGTGTTCAACTTAGTGAATCCATGAGTTTTATGCGGGCTACTTACAGGAATTTGGGTGTGAGGTTTCAAAGGCAGAAACGACAGAAAGATAGTTGTGTCATCAAAGCTCATGCCAGCTTGGATGAGAGAATCCTGGAACTCACAGTGAAGGGAAGGAAACAAACCAGCCCAGGACCCCCAACACCAAGTTCTAGGAACAAAGGAGATTTATTCCCCCCAGAGGGGCAGAGGACAGGGAATAAGAGACAAAGGCAGGCAATAGGGGATGAGGGAGAAGGGGAAAGGATAATGGAGAGGAAGGAGAGGTGTATATCCTGGAGGACAAAGGACGGCCTCTGGAAAAAGACCCGACTGATGTGCACAGAGGAAACTGGCAGTATTTAAAGGGGAAATGGGAAACGCTGTGTTAGAAGGAGGTGTTTAATTTTAACGGGGCGTGCAACTTAGGTGAGCCAAACGGGACCCTGAGTGCCAGGCTTCAATACTTTGATAGCTGGACTTCCGTAGGCAGCCTCAGGGGGAGGGGGAAACAGTCAACTAAAGGGCTACAATCGGTATATAAAATAACTAAATTGTAAAAGTAAAATAATAATAATAAACAAACATGAAAGCAAAAAGAAACAAACAAAAAGCAAAGGAACAGACCTTGATGGCCAGCTTTAGGAATGTAAGCTCATGGTCTTTAGCAAAGCAGGAGGGATCAGGAAGAAGAGCAAGGCACACCAGAGCCATGCTGGTCACAATGAGAAGGTCACATTCCCTTCAGAGTGCACCCTACAGAGGGCTCAGCAGGCTGGACTGTGTCCTTGCCAGGTGGCTCAGACCTCAGCTGGCCCTGCTTTCTTCCTGGTGGCTGGGCGTGTCTCCTTTGAAGCTTGACTTCTCAGCAGTCTCTGCTAACCTTATCATCCTGGGGAGACAAGGGTTCCGAGAATTTCAAGGACTTCAGGAAGGTATTTTGAATTGTTTACTTACTATCTTAATGAACTTCACTGAAGGATAGAAGGTTTCCAGTTCAGCAGAAACTGCCCCAAAAGAAGGCCTCTACAGAAACCAACCCTGACCCTGATCATAGACTTATAGTCTCCAGAACCAAGAAAAAAAACAAAAAAACAAAAACTGATATTTATTTATTTATTTATTTATTTGTTAACCTTGCCAGATTACAGTAGGTAGCCCTGGAACTATACAACTAATCTTTTAAAAATTATGTGTTTTTATCCTCATAAGAATTATACTGATTTTAAAGTACATGATTAACAGTACTGTGAAAAAATGTACAAGTACTCATGCTTTCATAATTAATAGCTACTTTGTGCTCACTTCTTTTTATATTTTGTGAGTAATTTACCTACGTAAGATTAATACAAATAACAATAATACCTCTCATGTACTTTCAAAAATACCTCTGAACATTGTTCTCAAAATTTGTTTGGGTACTATTTAATTACACCTTTGGCCATTTGAATTCAGTGAGTTATAAAGAAAGCAAAAATAAACCTTTTACCTTTTTACATTGAATTGTGTATAACCACTAATTTCATTTAATTTATTTCTTAACTCTTATTAACCACAAACTAAGAGAGTGTAATGGTCTCTGAAAAATTGACTATGATATGGCATAGCAAGTTTAATTTAAAATCTCAAAAGAATAAGAGCAAGAATTTTCATACAATAAAGTTTAAATTGGCATTAAAAAATCTAATAAACCAATTACCAAAACTATTATTTTGCTAAGTGTATTTTATGTTTTAATAATAAAACATCAATAATTGTGACAATTATAAAGTTTAGATCTTCAGCAATATTGTATTTCTCAGAATGATTTTAGGCCAAGAATATCTAAGTAAACTTTATTGTTCTGGGAACACAATGAGTGTTATTATTTTATTTCTGTTTTTTATAAAGACTTGTAGTCTTATGTAATATTTGCTATGAATATTAGAATTAGAAAATAACACGTTTTCTCTCAAAAAAATAATCTATAAGCCAATGGAAGGAATAGCCCATATGCACCTTCAAGGCAGATAAACCAAAACCAACTTTAAACATTTATAGCCAGTAGATGTAAAGATATATATTTATCTAAAATTTACAGTACCTAATATGACCTTTTTTTATTAAAAGGAAAATATTCTCAGCCAGGTGCAGTGACATATGCCTGTAATCCCAGCACCAGTGAAGCAGAGGCAGGCAAATCTCTATGAGTTCTAGGCCAGCCTGATCTACAAAGCTACAAGGCTACACAGAGATACCCGGTCTTGAAAAAAACAAAAATAAAACAAGACAAACAAACAAACAAACAAACAAAAAACATATTCTCAGCATCTACATTGATAGTCTGCAGGGCAGAGCTTTTCAGAGGTCCTCTGTGTCAGGCTCCTGACTTGTTCCCTCTTTTCTCCTTCTTCTCATGTCCAGCCTCTTTGCCTTTCTGGATAGGAATTGAGCATTTTAGCAAGAGTCCTCCCTCTTGATTAGTTTCTTTAGGTGTACAGATTTTAGTAGTTTATCCTATATTACATGTCTATATGAGTAAGTATATACCGTGTGCATCTTTCTGCTTCTGGGATAGCTCACTCAGGATGATCTTTTCCAGATCCCACCATTTACCTGCAAATTTCATTATTTCCTTTTTTTTATTGCTGAGTAATATTCCGTTGTGTAGATATACCACAATTTGTGCATCCATTCCTCCACTGAGGGGCATCTGGGCTGTTTCCAGCTTCTGGCTATTACAAATAAGGCTGCTACAAACATAGTTGAGCAAATGTCCTTATTGTGTACTTGAGACTCTTTTGGGTATATGCCTAGGAGTGGTATAGCTGGATCTTGAGGAAGTGCTATTCCTAGTTGTCTGAGAAAGCACCAGATTGCTTTCCAGAGTGGTTGTACAAGTTTACATTCCCACCAGCAGTGGAGGAGGGTTCCCCTTTCTCCACAACCTCTCCAGCATGTGTTGTCTCTTGAGTTTTTGATCTTAGCCATTCTGATGGGTGTAAGGTGAAATCTTAGGGTCGTTTTGATTTGCATTTCCCTGATGGCTAATGAGGTTGAGCATTTCTTTAAGTGTTTCTCTGCCATTCAATATTCCTCTGCAGAGAATTCTCTGTTTAGCTCTATACCCCATTTTTTAATAGGATTACTTGGTTTTTAGATGGTGAGACTTATGGGCAACCTTTGGGCAGAGTACAGGGAATCTTAGGAAAAAGTGGGAAAGAGTAAGATCTGGAGAGGACAGCAACAGAACCAAAAAATCTGAGCACAGGGGTCTTTCCTGAGACTGCTATTCCAACCAAGGACTATGCATGGAGATACCCTAAAACCCCTGCACATATGTAGCTCATGGCAGTTCAGTATCCAAGTGGGTTCCATTGTAATAGGAACAGGGACTGTCTCTGACATGAACTGATTGGCCTGCTCTTTAATTTCCTCTCCCTGAGGGGGAAGCAGCATTACCAGGCCACAGAAGAAGACAATGCAGCCACTTTTGATGAGATCTAATTGACTAGGATCAGAAGGAAGGAAAAGTTCTCCCCTATCAGTGGACTTGGGGAGGGGCTGGCATGCAGAGTGTGGAGGAATGGAGGGATTGGGACAGGAGGAGGGAGGGAACCACGGGGAGATACAAAGTGAATAAAGTGCAATTAATAAAGAAAACAACAACAATAACAACAACAACAAAAAAAAAACGGTATTCTCTAAATGCATATGAAAGGTTGGTATAGGCTCATGTTTCTCCACATCTAAGGTTATTCCATTGTCTCATAGGGGCATTGCTGTCCTCAAGGGTGTCCTGGTAGGGTGTTATTCTGTTTAGACTCCTTTTTCTGCAATCAGGAGTTTCCATGTCTTCTTTCAAACTCTAGCTAGTGATAGTTACACCCTTCCACAGTCTCTCCTCTCATCTCCCTCCTCCTCTCTGTATAACATTACTTGGGTGTATATGATTTCAGGGTTCACCACTTTGATAAGCAATTTGGAGCTTTTCCCTAAGGAAGGTGATTTCTCCTGCTCTCAGCATTCCTTACTTGCTTGTTGCTCTTTATATGGTGCTGAGGTCTTATGAACTCTCCTCCTCCATGGCTATTGGTGTGGTCTTTGTACAGGTCTTGTTTTAGGCAGACATGTTGATAAGAGTTCATATGGGTAGCCTCTGTGACATTGCTAGGAGTCAAAAATCTCACAGGAGTCTTACTGTGCCTTTAGTTATTACAGTTGTTCTGCACCTCTTTATTACCACTGAACCTTGATGTTTTGAACCTTGAAGTGAAGGGGTTGTGTTGGAGAATTGTCAGTTGGGGCTGTTGGCCTTAATGTGTGCAAAATTGGGTTTCTGTTCAGAAAGTCCTTTTCTGTTCCCCTGGGTAAAATGTGATTCTCTACTCTCTTCTTTTTAGAACTCAGGACATAAAGCTGATGTTGAGGAAACTGATTTTTATGCATAGAGAGATATCAGAATCCAGTTGCATGCTTCTATATTACAGCTGTTTGACCAATAGCAATTGTTGATAAGACTGTCTTTTCTCCACCCTCTATTGTTGGCCTCTTGGACCAAAATCTTATACCACATGTGTTCATATACATATATATGTGTACATATGTATATGGACATATATACATATATGTGTGTGTGTCTATCAGCTACAATTAAGAATAATTTGTGTTATAGATGAATATTTATATAAGACATGAAGCTAAAAAAGTTGTATAGAACACAACCTCATGAGACATCATTAAAACAAAATGACGGTCTGTTTTAGGCTGTTTTCACATCATAAAATGGTTTCTAGATAATGAAATGTGATAATAAATGTAAATATCATATATGATGGAAAGATAGTTTAGAGACTTAGTTGGTATTCATAATTTGTCTTGCTTTTCAAAGTCAGCTTATTTTGGTCATTTTTTCCTCCTTAATAGATTATCTTTTTTAAAAAATTTTATTTACTTACTATTTATACAGCATTCTGCCTGCATGTGTGCCATCACACCGTAAGAGGGCATCAGACCTCATTATTGATGGTTGTGAGCCACCATGTGGTTGCTGGGAACTGAACTTAGGACCTTTAGAAGGGCAGCCAGTGCTCTTAACCTCTGAGCCAGGAGAAGATGACAGAGGGAGGGAGGGTAGAACTGGGAGAGAGGGAGCTATAGCTGGGATACCAAGTAAATAAACTGTAACTAATATAAAAAATAAAAAAAAATTAACAAAAACGTAATAAAAATAGATTCTCTTGAGTTTAGTAAAGACTTATCTTAGTTAATATGGTGGAAAGTGAAAAGTGACTGTCAGCTGAGTATCACCATATATGAGTGTGTGGTCTGGCTACTGAACATCCTTGATATATGGCAACTGCGTGTACATAGGTATTTTAAATACCTTTGAGGAAAAGGAAACATATTTGAAATCTGGTAGAAATATCATTGCAGAAGTTCCCTTAAAAGTTAATATAAAAAACTGTAAAAAACAAACTTGAATTAGTTATTATAGAGGTAGTACAGTAATACAAACCCTAAAATAACCAGCTGTCTCTTTAAAAAAATTAAGGCATAAAACATGATACTGTTCTCTAATGTTCTATGAGTCTAAGGATTAAATATTGTACTTTGTTTGTTGTTGTTGGTTTTTATTTTATTTTATTTTATTTTTATTTTGGAACAAGGTCTCAGAGTGAATCTCTAGCTGGCCTCGAATCATTTTGTAGACCAGGCTGGCAAAGAAATCACAGAGACCCACCTGCCTTTGCCTCAGAGTGCAAGAATTGAAGGTATGTATCAATGCCATGTCCAGCTAAAATACAATGTGGGTTTTCTATTTGTTTGGACATCATCTTCGTGCAACTTATTTGCTGATTTTATTTGGTATTTGGTGTAGATCAGGTTTAGCTAAGTTTCTTGTTTGCTTATTTGTTTTTGTTGTTGTTTTCTTGTTTTTTCTTTCCTTCAACATGGACATCAGTCTGAGAGCCAAAACAAATTAAATTTTAGATTTTTGGGGTATTGGTTTAAAGTTTAAAGCACAAGCCTGAACAAAGGCCAGCCAGGTGGAAACATGTCCAGCCACCTGCAGGGGAGGAACGAGCCTTACCGCCCAGCAGAGATACAGTTGCTAGGAAACGAGCCCAGATGGCTGGGCCAGAAACGTTTATGGTCTGGCACCTAAAGTAAACCAATCATTTTAAAAGTCAGTTTCCCTCACCAAATCATGTAATGCCAAGGCATGTGACCCGAGGCTTGCGGTTTTGCCCTGTTCCCCCAGACCAGGCCTTGGGGCCTCATTCCTCTCCTGACTGCACAGGAAGCTCTGTGACCCGTGCTTGAGCACATACCCAATAAACCCTCACTTACAAGCTTGTAACAAAAAGATCCTCAGGTGTTTTGCAAAGAGCTCGGCTCCTGGTGGTCTCTGGGGTCTCGTGAATCTGGCACGAGTCTAGCCAGAGCCCCAAAAAAATGAAGCAAACTCTCCAGAAAGTTCTTCTATAAAACCATTGTCCATTAAACATGTATTAATGTTTGCTACTCCTACAAGAACCCCCAAACACCAAAGGTAAAACAATACAAACAAGCTGTAATGGACACTACCTGCATTGAGCTTAGACATTAATCAAGTAAAAAGACCCTTTATGTAACTTAAATGACCTGGAAAAAGGGAATGCTTTAGCAGTATCACTGTAATTAGAAAATTGCCTTAACCTATTAGAAAAAAAAACTACATATGATTAAATAATAAAAAAACCTCTTTGTAATAATGAACGTATATAATAACCATAACATTCTGATCATAAAACAGCAAATCTGGTATTTTCAGCTCAGAATTTCTGGCAGAACTTTATCTGTGTAATGCATAACAAATATTTCCTGAAATGAATCCCCTTGGGTTTATTTTGTGTGCCCTCCCATCTACCCACTTGTACAAGGATTTATGTATGCAATTTTGTTGTAGAAATGAATCATTATTGCTATTTCATCACATCTATGCCATCCTTAGATGTTATATGTTAGTGGTGATATTAAGAATACACTCAAGAGATTCATCTAATGAACTGAAGAGGAAATTTGAAATTTCTGACTTTTAAAATAAACCTTTGAATATTTTACATTTTTCATGAGTTACAAAGTGCTTAAGATTCACTAAAAAGAGACTTATTCCATGAATGATGAGATGACTCAGTGTTAAGAGTACTTGTTCCTCAAGCATGAGGACATAAGCTTGAATCTCTAGCACAGAAACAAAAAGATGGACATGGCTTTATGAGCCTCCAGAATTCACTCTGACAACCAATTTAAGCCTTAAGAATAATAAGAGGAACAACATATCATATCTCCTACTCTGGCCTCTACACATGCATCCAAACCCTTACACACACACACACACACACACACACACACACACACACACACACACGAGATGGGAGATGAGAGAGATGGGCCAGGGAGAGAAAGGGGGATGTGAGAATCATCTCAAGATCTTAAATCATAAGTAATTGTCTTGGTAAACACAATTTAATTGTTTTGTCTTTTTACAATTCTGTCCTCTTACCAAAGTGAATGCACACAACATATAACAGTGATTGATCAACCTCAAGCTAAGTATTGATGACTTTTCTACCTGTGTTCCTTTGTGGACAAAACCAAGCAAGGGCTGTTCCTGTTTCAGTTGTGACACAAATGATTTGAAGTATTAAGTGCTTAGACAAAAATAACAATCTTAGGATTCTTAATAATGCAGTTTTAAAGATTTTCAAAATATTTCAACATTCTTTGGTACATTTGCTGTTTGGAAATATGTAAAATTGACAAGCAAGGGGAAGTGTTAAAACTTCCGTAATATACATAAAGGACAAAAGCCACACAGCCTTTCAGCAGTTGACAGTATGATAAAAATAAAAGAATCCATCTGTTTTGACGCAGCACAAAGTTGTTCTTTTAACATGTAGGTAAGAGGCTTACCTTAGAGGCTGAAGTGAATGGGAATGATGAGAGGAATTGCTGTTCTGAACTTCTTTCCAACCACAAGAAATCATTGATTGGCAGAAAATGTGAAATGACAGAGAACCTGAAAGGAATCCAGTTTGAACATGTAGAACTTATTAAGGTCAGAAGTACGTCCTTGGGTTCAATCAAACAGACACCTTTCATGAAGAATTATTTCCTTGTAGGACCAATGGAGCTGAGCAAAGGGAGTGGGCCTGGAGCAAGAGTATGGTCATGGTATGCCCAAACCCTGAAAGTCTACTCCTGAGAATAGCAGGAGTAGCAGGACTCCTCTCTGTCTGCTTTAGGCCCGCATGTCCCAACATTTGTAGCCTTACTACCCACGTCTGTCACCCTTGAGGTGGTCTTGTAGCCTGGAGGCAAGGGTACAGGTTCAAATTTCTCTCTCCTTATAAGGTTATGTCTTACAAATACCTGTAATTTCTCTTCATGCAAATAAGGCATTTCCAGCATCTTAGCCCTGTAAATGATGCACACTCACTCCAAAAGCCTGAACCCACTCTCCAAAGGTTTAAATAGCCTTTGTTCCCCCAGTTAAAGGAACTGCTCGATGAACCCTGGCTCCTCTATTCTTGTCTCACCACCACTTAAGGTCCTCTCACTCCTGGCCTTTCTCCTGGCCTTTCCTGCCTCCCACTTCCTTCTCTCAGGACCCTCCTGGAAGAGAGGGGTAAGCAGAGCCTGGGATGGCATTTCCTTTCAAAGTATAAATGACACATAAGAAGAAAGGTTTTTCTGAAGTTGTATTTACATGGTAAGTCAGGATTCATTAACAGGAAAAGTGTAAGCAATAGTAATTGATTGCTTCAGAAATGGTGATGCAGCTAGTGATAGTCCTGGGCTATGAAAACAGCACAGTTATTGAGATACACACACACACACACACACACACACACACACATATATATATATATAATACTACAGTTATTGATACAATACACATGAAACATGCAGCAACAAGATGTTAATTAAAGAAACTTGCGTTGTACCAGTTCACATTCTCTAGGAAAACAAAAACATATAGAGAATATATATATGATATTCTATAAGCAGATCTTAGCCTTAACTACGTGATAGGGTGCTGGGAGTCCAACAGTGACAGTCTCATGCTTGGAAAGCTGAAAAGCAGTAGTCCTTCTGCCCACCTGGTTGGGTATAGCAGAAATCTCAAGAAACACTCACCTTACGTCCATGCTGGAAGTCCAGAGAAGCTAGGTCTACTATCAGAGAAGAACAGCAGCAGCCTTAGGTAGAGCAGCTTGCCAATGAGAGTGAAAACACGCACACAGAAAGCCCAAGTTTAACCTTTTCCATGTCCTTGTACCTGAGCTGACCGAGGTGCTGCCCATGACCTGGGTGCTTGTGTGCACAGCTGCCCATAGTTCTTCGTAGAGCTTTGTAAAGTTTAACTTTACAAAGTAAAACTATTAGGAAGTAATCCTTGAGAAAATAATGCTAAATCACACACAAAAATGCAGATTCTTATTATGTTTACTATAAAACATTACTGATTTAAACAAAAGTTGATTTAAAGAATTTTAACACATGAGCATTATTTTAACACATGGGAGTTATACCTTGGTACTGTCTGAAAAGGTGGGTCAAACACCTAAACTATAATAATGACTCAATATTAGTAAAAATTGATAGGAAGTAGATGCTGTGAGAAGACCTCCCAAAGAGATGGTCAATAGAGACGTAGTTGCCCTGTAAAAAGCAAGTCTCTTGACAGAGATAACATATGTTATAGGATCTCAATTTCTATAGATGGCTGTCGTCTTTTTTGGAGATATCATTATGAGCAGAAGGGTGAAGAGATGGATTGAAATAACATCATCAGTTTCCTATAAAGTGATGTGAATTTTCCTAAATTGTAAGATGTGATGTAAATTAAGGGAAGGAAAGGTAATCCACTAGGGTATTCAATATTTAAATTATAACCTTGTCACTTGGAATAATTTTTGAAGGCATAACAAAAGTTAAAGTGTTTCACTGATAAGACCAGGAATGCCAAGAATGAAATGATGCATAAAACTGTCATGAAAAAAAAAAACAACTATTTTCTAAGCTGAGCTTAAAAGCATAATTCCAAGCTACACATATTTAGTGTCTATACTTTGTTGAGGTAGAAAATATACATACACCTTTAAAACCATCATCAAAGATCAAGATAATATAAATCCATTATCTATCTATAGCCGTTTGCTTGTGTCCTGGTGTTACAGAACAGGAGCGCTTTGTTTGAAATCTACTGTCTTCAGTTTATAGATGAACATCACAATAATGTCAGTTATGAGTTTCACGAGTTAAGTGTATTTATCCTATGACTGAAATACATACCAATTAAATAATTTCTTGCTCTATCCCCATCCATGGTATTCAGCATTCCATTTTCTGGGCCTATAAATTTGTGAGTTTAGATAGTCTGTATGAGGGAAAGGATACATCAAACGTCATGCATCCGAATTGTTTACATTGTTTATTTAATTAATCTGTTGAACACCATGAATGCTGTTACAAGTGCTAAAGTTTTCTTCTTTTTAAAGGCCGATTGATGATCACTTGAACAGATTAATGTTTGAATTGCTTCCATAACTTAGCTACAGTGAATTAACAGTGTAATGACCGTGGGATCAGAGTTATTCTTCAAGATCTAGATGTTAATTATTTTAATCAGAAGTGGAAAGCTATGGTCTACAGCAGTTTCACTATTAATGTCCAAGCAAACTCCATACTATTTTCCATTGGAGCTGCAGAAGGTTATGTCATTAATAATAACAAGGTTTTTTAATTTCTTTATCCCTTGTCTAATGATCGCATCTGAGGTTGAACAGGCAGCGTAAAGAATTTGAAGGGCAACCCTCAAGTCTGAGCTCCTCTGTCTGTCTGTCTGATGGGACCCCTTTGGTATATTTCAGGTTGCACCGTGGAAGTTGTACACACAGGATCAAGCGAGAAGATGAGTCTATAATAACTGCATCAATGCTTAAAACCTCCCACTCATTCTCCTTTCCTAGTGATCTCTTTACCCCCACATCACACTGAGAACCGTGTGTCCCATGAAATCCCATGGTTGCCTTTGTGAGGCAAGCCCCACCCAAAACAAAAGAGTTCACATTTCTTCTGACACCCATCGTCTTCTTGCCATAAACACGTGTTTATCCAAGGTGTAAGGTCACAGACCATTACGGTTTGGCCTGCATTTGGTACTGAACCCATTGACATATACCTGTTGACAATCTGTATGTCTCTTTCAGAGAATTTATTATCCATTTTTAATTTTTTTGACATTGAGTTGTAGAATCCCTTTCCTATTCACATCTTAATGTATCAGATGTGATACTTTTCTAATAATTTCTTCCAGCCCAAGGTTTCTCTGTCACTTTCTTGATGAAGTTTTATTTTTATGACATCACATGCATCTGGCCTGTATTAATTGTGTGTGCTTTTGGTGTCATCCTAAGATCACAGATTGTTTCTCTCACTTTCTGTTTTTCTTATAGTCTGATGCAATTTATTTGTTAAATGAAGACACATATCTCAGGATTAACTGAATATGTACAGAAAAAAGAAAACATTTGATGCAATTCGGCACCCTACAAACTATACCTGGAATTCGATTTATCTCAAAGCAATAAATACTATCAAGAAAGCACAGCCAACACAATCTGCTAAGGAAAATAAAAATATTTTCTCTTTAAATCATGGATAAGGCAAATATATACACTCATTTCACTTCTATAATTTCTCAGTTAGACAAATGGAAAAAAGCATTTACATTATAATGAAAGAAATAAAAATATCTATTTTTCAGATGTCATAATTTTATATGTGAAAATCTTATATTACATAAATGTTTGGAAATAATAAGTAAATCAATATGTTTATAAGAGATAAAATATAAAAATACATTTTAACTTCTTCTCACTGACAGTAAACCATACATAAAAGAATTTTAAAAACACAATCGCACATTAAAAACAACAACCAGAGAGAAAAGCACTGGAATTTTTGGAACAAAAATTTATGTCACTGATGGATGATGCTACAAGAGCCGTGAATGATAGGGAAACATATTTTTCATGGATAAGAACACTTAGAATTGTTGAAAGGACCTTAAGTACATGCAGTGATATTCAGTTAAATGTCTCTGTCAATATCCAAAAAGTTTTCTCTTGATTTATGTACACAAATATCCTAAAATTCACAGAGGACAAATATCCTCTTAAAAAGCAAAGCAATTAGAAGATATATCCACACTTCTGGATTTCAAACATATAACAAATTGATGATAATAGTTACCAATTTAATGAAGAGTAACATATAAAGCTATGGAACAGAAAATTACAGGTATGCCAGAAATATTCCCATTTCAATATTGTCAATGATTTTTTTTTTACAATCACTCTGAAAATACACGGCAGGAAAAAAAATATTTTCAGCCAATGGTGGTATTATTGGGTAAATTGGAACTTGACAGGAGAGAATAAAGTTAGACCTTACAGCAACAATGTAAATAATCAATGCAGAGTAGATTAAAGATTTCACCATCAGATCACAAAACAGCTGTGTGTGTGTGTGTGTGTGTGTGTGTGTGTGTGTGTGTGTTGGCAGGAATAAACCTTGGTCCTTGAACAGAAAAATAAATAAATAAAAGCATTCTACCAATGAGTAACATCTTTACCTCAAGGTAGATTTTTATCTATAGAAATGATTATTATAGGCTAATTTTTTGTAAATCAATAGTTCCTGGAGATGTAATAAAAAGTGAAACAGGCTATCCTTAACTTGTCACTACATGGAGTTTCCGGGAACTGAGGAAGATGTGCCACAGGGGAAGCAGGTTTCAAAGTGCGAAAGTACTTTGCTATTATTATCTCAAAAATAGAAGAAATAATTAAAAGGAAACTTACTAAGCTTAGACGAACTGGTGACAGGATTTTCTATTCAATTCTCTTAAACAACTAAATTAGATAAAGTTATACATAGAAAGACATGATACTACATTAGAATAAGTCAGTTATTGAATTTTACTCAATTATTGAACAAATATTAGTAAAAGTGTCTGACCATTAAAGATACAATTCAGAAAAGAACATTTTATTTTTGATACTATATTAAAATATAGTATGTGGGCCTCTATTTATCTACATTGTACTCAAGATGTTAATTAAAATTTGAAGTAAGCATTGTATAAGAAGTTTTTTAAGCTATGAGGATAATAAGATTGTGTCAACAATTTTGAACATTATAAACAGCATTTGGTGTTTCAGTAATAAAAAATTACTTACTTACTTATTATTAACAATGACATTATTAAAAGTCCAAAGTAATGATCAACAAGAAATGCATATACTGACATTAATTTTTTTTGTGAAGCAAAAACTCATAGGAAAATCCCATCTAGCTTAAATACCAGGAGTGACAGAACTCCACTCAACCCATCCCTAAGAATCAATGGTTGAGACTGCTTAGTCCAGGACACACCTTGTTCCTTCCCCAAATTTTGGATTTAACGTGTTGTCAGATGAATTGAATTTCATAGAAAGGAAAATACAATTATGAATTCTTAGCACACTAACAAAATATTCATAATTTATATTACTTAAATAAATTTTGTGTTGTGTTGTTGGTTTGATTTTTGAGACAGAATTTCTCTGTGTGGCCCTGGCTGTCCTGAACTTGTTCTGTAGACCAGACTGGCTTCTAACTCACATATATCTCCTGCCTCTGCCTTTGCTGAGAATAAAGGTATGTGGCACCACTCCCAGCTTAAACTACATGAACTTATAAGAACATTGCAGAAAGAAACATGTCAGGAACACAGCAAGACTCAAGACCTGCACGGAGACAATCCTCCAGAGGTGAAGAACAAAATTCCATCAGCACTGATTTTGCAGGTTCAAGGTCAACACTTCCAAAGTCTGACCTCAGGGTTTATACTTCTGACACTTTTAAGCACTGTAAAACTTTGGCGGGGGGAGGCTTTCACGTGACACTTATCACAACAAAGATTTAGGCATATCTACATAGAAATTACTGAGCAAAGCAGCAAAGAGACTGTGACCTTTCCAATAATAATGAGTTCTATTGACAGATAAACAGAGCTCAGAGCAAGGGCTGATGGAGGATTTGTAATAATCATGAGGACAGATTTTACTGGTGGAGGACACAAAGCACATGGGTACTCATTCATAAGGATGCGTTTTCTTCACTGACATGCAAAGCTCAGGAGAAAGTCTACACAATGCTCAGGGTGCTGGAGGATTCAGGAAGGCTGGATTCATAGCCCAGGAAAAAGTTCCCCTGGTGGTCAGGCATTCACTCCAGCCTCCAGAATGATCAGACCTCAATCACACCCTTCCAGTGAGGGGGAAAAAAAGCCTATGTGTTTGACAAGCCTGACTTCTCTACTGCTCTTTTTAAGCTGAGCCTCCTGGAAAAAAAAAAAAAAAAGAGACAGTGAAACATGGCAAAAGAGTGTCCAAAAGTAAGTTGGGATATATAACACATAACTTGCATCAGGACTGAATGCATCCCTTTCCCCTGTGGCCTGGCAAGGTAGCCCCTCCAGGGGAAAGTGATTGAAAAGTATCTTGGAAAAGCAGGGTGACAAAAGAGTTATTCACCATACACAGAAGAAAGATGCAAAACAAAAAGATAAGCAACATATGACACATACCCATAAATATGTGTGCGCATGTGTGTCTGTGTGCATGTGCGCATGTGTGTCTGTGTGCATGTGCGCATGTGTGTCTGTGTGCATGTGCGCATGTGTGTTTCTATGCATACATACAGGCCTCAGTCTTGAAACTAAAAGTGAGGGAAAACTTTGTTCCTGTTAAACAAATAAAACTTGACATTGTGCTAAGTAAATGAACCAATCACAAAGAGACTAACATGACACAATACACTTACATGCAGTATCTGTGAAGCTGAATACGAACAATCAAGGCAGAATCAAAGTTACCAGGAGTGAAAGACAAGGTAAAAGAGGAAAATATAGATCAATGAGTGAAGGTTTATTGATTTTCCAGATGAATAACTTCTGGTTATCTCCTCATATACAAGTGGATGGACTTATACAGTCTGATTCTGAGGTTTAGATTTTATTCTATGATTTATTACAGCAAAATTACATAAAATGTACCTGCAACTGTATAGAATATGTTTACTGACACACAAATAATAAAATGTGCTATTTAGTAGCCCAGTGACGTTTATTTCAATGTTTCTCTCCGTATGCATGACAACGATAGCAAAGAACTGGTAGCAGACTTTGCACATATAGATACTGGGGAATAATTTGAGTCCAAAACCAAATTTCTTGCTTTGGCCTAACTCTTTTTACACCTCACAAAGTTGGCACTGCATTCTTGTTATGTTTAAATAAACAGTATGTAGTTGTTCATCTTAAGTAATATTATTTTTCTGCTGTGTTAAATAAAATTAATTTAATTTAAACTTGCTTATGTAGAAAATGTTTGAAAATTTTATTGTCTACTTTTTCAGTGTGACAAAAAAGTAGTTATTTTTGCTGTGGACACTTTGAACAATATCTCTCTCCCTGTTAGATGTATTTGATGTGAGTTTGTTATTTTTATTTCTTTGGTATAATTCAAAGAAAACAAGTTTGATCATGAAAAGAGTTTTCATACCAAAGTTCATATCTTCCATGCTTGCTGAACTGGAACAAGAATAATTCAATAACAACCATATAAATTGTGCTGCTGGGAAAAAGAAAGGTAAAAATTTTCTTATGAAAGAAGATATCCCAATAAATCACAAAATAAAAAAGCAGAGTCCTTATAGAGCATATTGTATATATATTCAGTAATAGTTCTTTATAGTGAATAAAGAAAATTCTAAAATTTACAGCACATATATCATATATACATATATTTCAATGTCTGGTTTTTATTCTTATTATTTTTTAAGTTTTATTAATTCATTAATAATTTCATGCAAATGTCCTTGTTGTGTAATTGAGCATATTTTGGATATATGCCGAGGAGTGGTATAGCTGGAGCTTGAGGTAGCATTATTTCTAATTGTTTGAGAAAGCACCAGATAGATTCCCAGAGTGGTTGTACAAGTTTACATTCCCACCAGCAATGGAGGAGGGTTCCCCTTTCTCCACAACCTCTCCAGCATGTGTTGTCATTTGAGTTTTTTATTTTAGCCATTCTGATGGGTTTAGGTGAAAACTCGGGGGTGTTTTGATTCGCATCTCTCTGATAGCTAAGGCTGTTGAGCATTTCTTTAAGTGTTTCTCTTCCATTCTATATTCCTCTACAGACAATACCCTGTTTAGCTCTGTAGCCCATTTTTTAATTGGATTGCTTGATTTGTTGCTTTTTTAGCTTCTTTAGTTCTTTATATATTCTGGATATCAGCCCTCTGACAGGTAGAGAGTTGGTGAAGATCCTTTCCCAGTCTGTAGGCTGTCATTTTGTTCTGACAGCAGTGTCTTTTGCTTTTCAGCAGCTTTTCAGTTTCATGAGGTCCCATTTATTTATTGCTGCTCTTAGAGCCTGTGCTGTTGGTGTTCTGTTCAGGAAGTTGTCCCTGTGCCAACCTTTTTTGTAGCAGCTTTATTCATAATAGCTAGAACCTGGAAACAACCCAGATGTCCCTCAACAGAGGAATGGATACAGAAATTGTGGTACTTTTTCACAATGGAATACTACTGAGCAATTCAAAATAAGGAAATCATGAAATTTGCAGGCAAATGGTGGGATCTAGAAAGGATCATCCTGAGTGAGGTAGCTCAGAAGTAGAAAGACACACATGGTATATACTCACTTATAAGTGGATACTAGACCTATGATATAGGATGAAAATACTAAAATTTGTACACCTAAAGAAGATAAACAAGAAAGAGAACCCGGGGTAAGATGATCAATCTTCACTTAGAAAGACAAAATAGGATGGACATTGGAAATAGGAGAAAACAAGTAACAGGTCAGGAGCCTACCACAGAGGGCCTCTGAAAGACTCTACCTAGCAGTGTATCAAAGCAGATACTGAGACTCATAACCAAACTTTGGGCAGAGTGCAGAGAATCATATGAAAGAAGGAGGAGTTAGTAAGACCTAGAGGGGACAGGAGCTCCACAAGGACCAAATATATCTGAGCAGAGGGATCTTTTCTGAGACTGTTTTTCCAACCAAGGACCATGTATGGATATAACCTAGAACCCCTGCCCGATGTATCCAAGTGGGTTCCATAATTATGGGAACAGGGACTATCTCTGACATGAACTCAACAGCTGGCTCTTTGGCCTCCCCTCCCCCAAGGGAGGAGCAGCCTTACTAGGCCACAGAGGAGGACATTGCAGTCAGTCCTGAAGAAACCTGATAAGCTAGGTTAAGATGGATGGGGAAGAGGACTCCCCCCGTCAGTAGACTTAGAGAGGGACAGGGAGAAAGGGGGGGGAGGGATTGGGTGGGAATGAGGGAGGGGGCTACAGCTGGGATACAAAGTGAATAAACTAATTAAAAAATAACAATTTAATTAAAAAATAATCCCTTGCAATATTTTTTGAGCATACTCACCCCCGACTCCTGCCGTAACTGATTTCCACTCCACTGCTACCTGTCCACCTACCTCCCTTCACGTTCCCTACTTGCCTCCCGCCTCTAAATAATCCACTTATACATCCTGGGTGTCCGTCATCCACTGAAGTATGGTCAATTGATGTGAGTGACGCTCCTTCTCACAGCAGCCATCAGTAGCCAATAAATTCTTGACTAAGGGCAGAGTCTCAGGAGCCCTCCCCAATCTCTGCTGGAGTTTTTAACTGACTGGATTTTGTGCAGGTTGTGTGTGGTTAACCACTGCCTCTGTGAGTTCATGTGTGCAGTAGCTAGGGCATGTTTAAAAGGCAGCGTTCCACCCCCTACTTTCCATCTTACAGATCCTGCATTCCTTTCTCCCCTCTTCCATGATGCTTCCTGTGCCCTGAGCAGGCTGTCAGGAGAGTTCTATGTGTCCATCTCTGCATGAACACTCACAGTGGCTCATGTGTGCACACGGAGTGGGATTGCCTCTCTGCATTCATCACTACCCACAGCAATCAGAAGTGTCTGTGACCAAGGCTGGTAACAATATGTGCGGAGAAATGATGCTAAACACTGCTAAACACCATTTTACTCCAGTTTTCCTTGGTGTATTTGTAAAACTTAACACATGTAGATTGATATTGCATATTTAACATTTTTATGAAACATGTCTATAGCTTATAATTTTACAGAGGGTTTAATTTTGACTGAAGTTGATATAGCTACCTGGATTCTTGAGTAATATTTTCATTGTGTATATATTATATGCTTTTATATTAAATGTTTTCCTTAACGTTTTAGGTGACAGTAACAGTAGAAATTGTCTTATCACTGAGAAGTTTAATTCCTTTTTTTTTTTTTGAAGACTTAGTTTTGCATGTCATTATTGATAGACATGTGTCTTATAGCTGTGGGTTGGATTCCTTTACTGTCCAAGTGTTCACACCTGCGCTCACCTAAACCTTTTGAGTTTGTAAGTATCTTTTTGCCCAGGTCTTTTGTTATTTCTTTACTTTTGTTTTGGTGCTTACTTTGAATTCATTTTTATACCTATTTTGTTTAATATTACATTTCTAGTCCTTTTTGCAATAGTTTTGTTTGTAAACATAGTTACTAGCATAATATTTCCTGACAATATTGAATCAGTAAGATGATAGTTTTAGGTGTGTTAATACTATTATTTAGAACACGAAGTTTTGGGGCAACAGCTTGAAATCAACTTGTAAAATAACTAAAATTTAGGTAGTGAAACTGATAATGACTGTATGCCATATATTTTCATTCTTCTATGTATTTGTTCCATAGAAACACACACATGCATGCAACGTAAGCTACATGTGACACAGAGCCACATCTTCCCTTGCATAAAACAGTAACAATGGTTAGAGACCTCAATGCGCAAATATGCCTTGATAAACGAACAGATAAATGAACTGAGAGATGAAAGGAAGTGAGATAGAAAGTTTAATTACACAGCGATAAGTTTATTTCTGCTGTGATAAAATGTCGTGACAACAGCAATTTAACAAAGAGTTTACCCAGCTCATAATTCCTGGTTATCACCAATTACTATGGCAAAATCAAAGTAGCATGGACTTGAAGCACGTTTAACAGTAGGAATACAGGAATGCATGCATGCTTAGGTCTCCAATCTCTTTCTCTACTCTTATACATGTCAGAACCAAACCCAAGAAATGGTCCCAACACACTGTGGCCTGGGGCTTCATTCCTCAGTTAACCCAACGAAGAGAGAAACTTCTCAACAGAATGCCCACAAGATTCTCCGTTGGTCGAGTTTACAATTGAAAGTGACCATCCCACATACACATGACACAGTGCAGAATCACGTGAGAAGGGAGTCTGTAGCAGACTTCTTTTCTAGTTCCATCCATTTGACTGCAAATTTCACGATTTCTTTGTTTTTAATAGCTGAGTAGTATACCATTGTGTAATTGTACCACAATTTCTTTATCCATTCTTCAGTTGAGGGACATCTAGGTTGTTTCCAGATTCTGGCTATTACAAATAAAGCTGCTGTGAACACTGTTGAGCAAATGTCCTTGATGTATGGCAGAACATCCGCTGGCTATATACTCAACAGAAGCATAGCTAGGTCTTGAGGTAAAATTGTTACAAATTTTCTAAGAAAGCACCAGATTGCTTTCCAAAGTGGTTATACAACTTTACCACCAGCTAAGGAGGAATGTTCCACTTTCTCCATATCCTCTTCAGTATGTGCTATGGCTGGAGATTTTGATCTTAGCCACCCACAAAAACTTTGACCCAAAATATACCCTGCATGCAAGATGTGCAGAGATAAAACTATAGCAGTTAGAGCAGAGATTGGAGAAAGGCCCACCTGATGCCTGGCCCAATCAAAGACCCACTCTATAGTAGAGAGCCAACCCCTGACACTATGAACGATGCTCTGCTAAACTTGCAGACAGGAGCCTGTCAGAGTTGTCCTCTGAGAGGCTCTACCCAAGAGTTCATCAAAACAGATGCTAAGACTCACAGCCAAACATTAGTAGATTCATAGGGAGTCCAGGGGAATAGTGAGAGGAAAGAGAAAAGGACCCAGAGGTGAAAGGAGCTCCACAAGAAGATGAACACAACCCACTAACCAGGGCTCAGAGGTGTTTGGTGAAACTGAAGCATCAATCAAGGACCATGCATTTACTGGACCTAGGCCCCCAACAAAGATGTAGAAGATGGGCAGCTTAGGCCTCATGCGTGTCCTCTAGTAAGGGAAGTGGAGACTGCACTGGACAAGGACTCACTTGCCAGCTTTTTGGTCACTCCTCCCTGTTGGGACTGCCTTGCCAGACCACAGGGGAAGAGGACATGCTCGGTCCCGATGCAACTTGATGAGCTGGGCTGGATGAGCTCAGAAAGGGAGCTCCCCTTTTCTGAGGAAAAGGGTAGGGAAGAGGGTCCAGGAGAGAGGGTGGGAGTGGGACGGGAGGAGGGAAGGGGCTACAAGTATGTAAAGTGAATGAAATAAATAAATGAGAGAATATGAATGTATTCGCATACACATAAAGATGTACAGAATAACTATAGAGATAAATTACAGTGGTTTCTTTCAAAAATGTGTCCTCAGACAGCAAGTCTCTCATGGATTGTTTGGGAAGAAAATTATGTTAGAAGTCATTACTCTTGGGCCCCATCTTGGTGTTAACGGAACGGGCACCCAGCGCAGATTTCTGCTCTTACTCCACTATCGATGTATTTTGTCTCAGTTGATATTGTGGAAGACATTTTTTCAAGAATCCGGCTACTCTTTTGTTATTAATTAATTCCACTTTTAAAACATTATGTAATATGAACTCAAAGCAACATAATCAAAAACCTAGTAACAGCAATATGGAAGTTATACCCCTGAACACCTGTGTCAGAAGTAAACATTGGTAAGATTATAGAAAAATGTGAAACCTTCTTGCAAAGACATTACTTCAGCAAACTGTTACTTCAGGAAAGTCAAGTAAGCAACTATATAGCCAAGTAGAATTCTGAGATGACATTTAAAGCAGTCCTCCTAGGATACCTCCTCCTACAGATGGTTAACTTTACTTTTAAGTGGACAGTTTGTCATTTAAAGTGGAAGGTAAGAGTTCACCAAGTCAGTTACACCCACTTTCCCATGGTAAGTGACTTATAGGATGTAACGTACATGAAAACAATAAATACTTGTAGCATTTCTAATAATACAGCAAGATTTTCTACAGGCCCCTTTTATATAATACTAATGCTGCCCTCCCAAAATAGCAAGGGCAGATGGGTATATTTTTCCTCTTCTTCCACACTTGAAAATATTATTTTGGATACAATGACAAGTTTTAGTCTCTAGCCCAATTTTCCAACTTAATTATATTGACATATAATAAGTTATTAAGTTAGCCACTTAGATGAATCTTTTTTCATAGTTCCCCCCCCCAAAAAAAAATATACTTACAGAGAAAATGTTGAACCTTGCTGTACTTTATATGTGATAAATATTTTGAAGGTATTCTAAATTTATTTGCATATATTTCATAGTTGTAGAAGAAGAGAGGGACGAGGGAGGACAACAAGGCCTCTCCCCTTTACAGATCACCCTTCTGCTCTAAGTTTGTTGAAAGAAACAAGAATTAGAGAATAATGCTCAGAACCTCCTTTCAGGATTTCTTAAATATAGAATTGTGAAATGGAAGGACATTTTCCTTTAAAATGGTATGCAAATTATATGATTTAGCACAGGTGGTAATTTTCATCTCTTCTAAATCACAAGATTATTTTATTAAAAGTTTGTAAATGTGTATCAATTATATCTACCTACAGATTTTTTTAACCCAAAATCCAATGAATATGTCATCACATAGATGAAGAAAATCTGGAGAGATAAAGAAATTTACAGATCTGGAAACAAAACCATATTTTGTGGTCTACATAAGAGAAAAATCAACTTTAAAAATAAGATTTATTGGCGCATTCCTTGTTTATGGCATTAACACTCGATCACTTTTGTAAAGGGTTGTCGCAGGGCAAGTAGAGGGCTCAACAGATAAAGTGAATGCTGGTAACAGTGAGAACTAGAGAGCTAACATCCAGAACCTACTTAAGGCCTGGTAAAGCAGCCCGATCCCAGCACCCCTACAGCAGCATGAGAAACAGACCAGTGGCCCAGAGGCTCGCAGGCATACACAGTGCTGATGAAGAGACCCCGCTGCAAAGCAGAAGGCAATGACTGAAAAGTAAATAGCAATTGCCTCTTCTCATCCCCGTGTGCACACTGTGACACTCAGATGACCCGTACCATGAGCGAACACACACACGCTATCCAGATGCAGTGTAGACATATACCTACCACAAAGACGAAAGACTAATAAGATTTAAAACAAGACAAATAATTTGTGCTGAATTTATGTTGAATTTCTGTGTGGTCTCAGACTTAAATCCTGCCCGCAGGATGCATTCCTCCCTGAAGAACTGGTGAGGTCTCATCTGTACCCTCATGCAGTTTGGGAGCAGAAGTCTATTCCATGAGATTGTGGTTCATATGTCTTGGTTCCTGTGGCTGGGTGCTTCCGTTTTTGCAGTCCCCCTATGTTATGTACTTAGTTCTTGGTCCCTTCCTTCAAAGTCCACCATAGCTGGATGGAGTCCCTTTCACACCTCTCTGCTTTCCACTCCTGCCTCATCGTCCTCCTATGCTGGCTATGGAGGATGGTCACACTCATTAGCAATTGTTTTCTGATATGATTTAAGTGCATGTTACATATCTCTCTTTACTCTTCGAATATCTCAACATAGAATTTTAAGATTTTATTGTCAAAATATTTAGTTTTAACTATTTATTATATGTCCTAAGTTCAGTAATGTTTGAATTATTCAGGTATCATATTAATAAGAACACAATATTTTATATGTTGCTTTTTACGTTACAAATAAGATTATTTTAAAATTATTAATATAATATTCAAATATTATATTGTTTTGAAAACTAACATTGTTATAAATTAACAATTAAAGTTTACAGAACAAAGCTTTTGCTTTGGCTTGCTTTGGCTTTTAAGAAGAGGTTTCATGAAGGTAAGTATCTTACTTCGGGTGCTGATATACGTGATTCCATCTTGTCTTGGCAATCTCTAGTTCTCCAGTATTTTTACCCATGCCTTAGTATCACTAGCTCATATTTTTATTTTGGATTAAAAACCCAGCATTGTACTTCCTATTAAACATTCCCATCCAAGACCTCCACAAGCGAGCACACATTTTCCTCTTGCAGCCCTGCTTTTTTATGCACAGCACTGTCTTTGTCCTCATTGTCCAGTCCCAACAGTTAGAGATATACCTAAGCTTTGCTTCAGAATGCATTTCTCAGTACAGTGCTTAAAGATCCACATTTCTGCAGCACTTGGCCTGACAGTGAGTAAAGAAAGCCAGCATGAAGGTTACCATCATGAGGAGAGGATGCGAGCCATGTTAGCTCATGCCTGTTTCAGACGCCGTGGCTGGCCAGGATTGAAAAAGAATCCTTGAGGATCATAGTCACAGCAGAATTAGCTGCCCTAAATCTGCACAGACATATAAGAATAAAGTACACACTGAAAACAACTGAGGGCTCTAGAAAGAGACTCATGTTATCACATGGAGTTTACCAGATGAAGCCAAACTCAGGCTTCAGCTAAGCTAACACAGCCTGGAAAATGTGCGCGTGTGTATGTTTGTTAGATTTTTTAAAAAATGAAATTGAATATAGATTTATGACCAGTCATGAATACCTAATGTAAATAATAAAAATATGAAAATTTTCAAATTCTGGATACATTTCTCTGTTGGCTCAGCCTTCCTATTCTGCCCAGTTTTTGCCTTCCTGTCTCCCGGCTAGCAGCTTTGCCTGGCACATAGCTACAATCTAAAGGGAAACCACTGAACACGGAGCTTTCCCATCAGTGAAGACTCTGCCTTCTGGCTTGTATTTTCACTCACTCTGATTCACTCAGTGGAATTAAATTTCACTCTTCTCGGGCTCCCAAGGTCCATGATTTGGCAAGAGAGTTGTCTACTCCTGAAGTCCTTGGATGCCCCCTGCTCGTCCCCCTCCTCTCTCAAGGTTTCCTGCAGGCGTCTCTTCTTGTCCTCAGCTGGTCACACACTCCCCTCAGCTCTGCTATGCTTCACATATTCTTCCATTACAGTAACTATGTCTATATATGTATAACAGGTGATAACAAAGGGTATGTTTACTCAACACTTTGCATGGCCTGGTACCTAATGATCACTTTAAAACAAATTGAATGAATTAATCTGCTACATAAGGGCCCAGCTTTTAATAAAATATCTGGTACTAGATTCTAATGAATCATGAAATTAAAATCGAATGCTTATTTGGATAAAGGGGATTTCTGAAAGATTAAGATATGAGGCAGATTTGACTTCACAATATCTAATAAGAAGCAGTGTGTGACAACAGACAAAATCCCTCGATTCAAAAGAAGAGGAAAAAAAAATGAATTCAAGGCTGAGATTACCTACGTTACTGCAGGTCTGACCTCAGGCAATCTTATAATCTTCTCTAAGTATTAATTTCCTAAATGGTGAAAAGAAAAATTTTCCTTCCATGCTTACAATAGGATGGCTATGATAGAAAGAGATACAATGAAGCCAGCCAGCATTCTGAAGAGATTTATACAAATGTTAAGATGTTAATAAATTATGAGTGTGGAAGTTTAATACACAGTAAAATGTATTAGGCAGAGAAATGGACTGGCATTTCAGATTTCTTGTGAAAAAAAAGTTGTGAAATGTGGGAATAAAATGCATGGGGATGGGAAAGTATGGGTGAATTTTTAATTAGCTGATGATAAAATTATCCTCAGCAGAATTCTAGAAACATAAACTGAGTCCTACACCATTTGGTGAACTGTTATTTCACATGAATATTGAGTGTGTAACTATTTAAAATGCTTTGATGGTTTTGTCCAGTTTCCACTGTCCACTGGTGGGAATTTTCCTCATCTACTGAACTGTAACTGTTCATTTGAAAAAACTGTGATTCTCTGGCCAAGGCCACACTTAAGCACCAGCGCTCTTATTCGTTCTCTAAGTGTCTAGAGACTTAAGTCTATGCTAAATTGATTCTCTAATATCACACTTTTATTTCTGCTTGATAGTTTCATTCATTTATACAATGTATCTTTACCATATTAAGCCCTATTTCCCACCAACTCCTCTTTGTTTTCCACTACTATGTACCTCATTCAACTTCCTGTTGTCTTCCTTCATGTTGCTGTTTATGGCCCATTGGCTTCAGGTAAACTGTCCATTTACTCATGGGCACACAGCTAGGGAAAGGGGCATAAGCAGCTTAGCAGTGGGTGGCCACACCCCTGGAGAGAACTGACTGTTCCCCCATCCCGTGGCCATCAACTGTCCATAGCTCCTCAGCTAGGAATCAGAGGTCATGAACCCCTCTGCCATCATCCAGGGATGCTCCAGGGTTGATTCTCTGCAGGTTGTGGGCAAGCGCTTAGAGTAATCTCTCTCTCTCTCTCTCTCTCTCTCTCTCTCTCTCTCTCTCTCTCCTATGTGAAACACACTGTTTCAAAGCAGCGCTCCCCATAATTCTGTCTTTCACAGTGTTCTCCCAGCCTCTCCCATGTGGTTCCTTGAACTTTGACAGGAGGGGTTGGGATAGAGGTATCACATGTAGGAATAAACACCCTAGAGTTATTTGCTTTGTGCAGTTTAAGCAGTTGTGAGTCTCTGTATTAACCACAGTTCATGACAAAATATCTTCCTCTGATAAAGGCTGAGAGTTCCTGAGGATAAAATAAAGCATTTAGAAGACAGTTAACTAACCTCCAATGCAACTGAAAAGGTTACTCATTCTGTGAACAATAAGGTTTTTGTCAAGAGATGAGAGTCTCTACTGGGAGCATCCAATCCATAAACGCTTATTTTTGTGGTTTCCAAGGTTCTTACATATAAACATTTGATAAGCACACTCATTCTAATGGGCTTAAAATAACTAAGGAATATATAGTAAAATAAATAAATGAAGGATTCAAAAATATTATGTTATGTTTACATATGATAAATAAATTGACATTAAATTATAGTTAACAGGCATCTGCTTTTCATTTTATTCATTATTTACTGCCCCCCAGAACTTGATACCCTCCAAAAATCACTGGGTACTGAGAATAGAAAACTTTGTTCTGTAAAAATAAAGCTTGACTTTAATGGTATTTATGAATTATTAATAGTGATATTTATTTTGGTAGCACATTTTTGACCTAATAAATATGACTGATCATCTAAACTGCTTTAGACATTTTTTTTCTTTCCATTTTGAAATGAAACAGAAGAATAAGCTATGTTTTATCATTGGTAGAATTTCAAGGCTAGAGATAATTTAAATATAGTAACAATTAAAACTTTTGATTAAAGCCTTTGTATTTACAAACTTGAAACGTCTCAAAAGGAAGTAAAGTGTAAACCTTGAAGGGGCAGATTAAACAAATAACAGCAACAGCAGCAGCAGCAACAAAAACAACAACAAAATAACTGTCAAAGTCTTAGCAATAAAACGTGGTTTGTCACTGTGAATTTCCAAAGCTTTTGGGTTCACTTATGAGTAATGTTTTTCAGGTGTTTGTGATTTATTTGGCTGCTTATTACATACCAGGGGCATGATAGTAATCATTCGAAAAATGAGCAGAATCGCCTTGGTTATTTTCTTAACTGCTCTTCTGGTTGTGCCTCATCAGCTTTTATTGCTGGACCCTCATTCATCATCCCCTACCAGGCTTTGCTCAACTGATCGTTAATTAGAAGACACTGAGTGCCAAGACACAACCCAAGTTCCACAGAACATTAAGGAAGTGGAGAAGAGCATACACTAAAAACAAAGAACACAGTACCTAATTTATTAACTTTGTAGGAGAGCAAGGTCACAGTCATTAAAGAATCACATGATCAGTGTTCAACGGCAGCAGCAAACCACAAATAGATGTAGCTATTAACGAAAATCATACTATAAATTAGAATTTCGCCAAGTTAGACAGGTTAGGGAAGCAATTTTTAAGGATGAAAAATCAGAGATGAAGTTAAAAGCTGTTGTATACTAGTTTCATAGAAAAGAAGAATGGGTGGAAAGCTGGAAGAGTCCTGTTCCAGGAGGTCACAGCAGCTTCTTACTTCCTGAGCCAGAACTGTGCTGCATTTGATAAAATGAAATAAGTCATCGTTGCTACAGTTGAGCAAAAAGAAGAATGGCGCAGAGAGATTGCTCTGTTATGTTTCCGTATCTGCGCGTTAGGCGACCAGCCGACTCATCCACTCCTCACCAGCTGTTTGAAATCATTTCTTGACCTCGTAGTGTTCTGGATATGTTACGTTACAGCCTCAATCCTGGGTAATAGTAGATCCAGGAGACCAACATGGGTTTAGAATCCAAAGATAAAGTAAGGAATACTGACAGTCTAGTCTCTTCACCCAAGATACCACACACAGTACAGAAATCCATTTAGGAGTGCCAGTGTGCATTAGAATTAACAAAATATTAGCCCAGTATTATGAAGACCAATTATTTTTCCAGGAAAGAAATGCATTTGTTAAATGTAATTTAAAAAAAAAAAAACTTTCTGTCTGCTGTTTTAATGGCTAAGTGACAGAGATGGCAAACACATCTCTCCAAAGAAAGAATTAACACCTTTTCCTACATATTCGGCAAGGGTTCAGAATAGTTTACTTTATGCAAAATGGATTTCAGAAACCCAACTATGCTACGCTGTCATTATTAGAAAATTTCATTAGTACCCTGAATGTAAGTAGTTTGAAAAAAGACCATTAGGCCCCTGCTCTCTTTCGCGTTGACGTCCTCTTCTCATCACAGGGTTGGAATGGGAGATGCAGAGCCCATCTCTGTACACGCATGCGCAACATCATCCCCTAGATTTATATGTCCGTAAAGAGGAATTCTAATTGGCTCATGAAATCTGACTGGTCAAAACAGCCGACTACAGCCTTTTACGGCTTACCATTAAATCCAATTACGAACACTTATGAATACATGTTTTAAACATATATCATTGGTGAGCAAACATATCGGGAATAGCAAATCACGTTAGAATCATATCTAGTGAAATAGTTAAGATTAGGAAAATTATGAAGGATGGATAATTCTTCTTTTGTATCCCGGTAGTAGAGACCTGTGGGATTTGGCTACCATCTTGAAGTATTTGCACCAATGCTACTCCTCATTGTAGAGTGATCGATATTATCTTCTACTAAAAATATTTATCTTAATTTTGGAATAGTTTCACTGATTCTCACTCTAGTCAATGTATTATAAGTTTTTGAGTAGCCTTACTGATTGATGCACAGGCTGTTCCAGGCGTACTCAGTGAGAGTGTCGTTAAGTGGTCTCTGAACCTTGTGGGATCTGCTTATTCATCTTGGAGTCTACTTGACTTCCAAGTGTACGTTTGACTTTTCCTGCCCTGGAACTGGAATTACCAGTTCTCAAAATAATATTGATATATGAGAGGACATTAATAACAAACACTACGCCACAAAATAATTAAAATTATAAAACCACAGTTTATGATAGAAATCACCGACAGATACTGTCTTAATAAAGTGATCAAATGAACAGTTAGCATTAGGGAAGAACTCCTAGTCATGAGCCTATTGTGGTGATCCATGGAACACATAATATTTTACATACACTCTTATATGAACATCAAAAACATCAGAAAACATGGAAGAAGCCATGATTCGCGTATGTCATACAAGATGTACAAGGTAATGAAGTAACTAGGTTTTTTTAAAGCCATCTTCAAATCACTTAGAAACAGAAGCATTTTCAGATGAAGGCAAATAAACATTTACATTACCTTAGTCTAATAGTTATCTGAAATTTTATTTTACCAAAGATCTAGAACAAAAATAAAAAAGACTACCCAAGAGGAGTATATGGCAAGAAATAACGAAACTCAGGGCTGAAATGAATAAAATAGAAACAAACAAGAAAACCCAACAGTATAAAAGAATAGTTGGTCCTTTGAGTAAGTCAAATCCTTAAACAAAACAACTAGGAGATAAAAGACCCAAATTAACAAAATTAGAGACAAAAGGGTATGCATAACAACAAACACAGAAGATATTCAGAAAATCTAAAGGTCACACTTTAAAAATCTGTACTTCACCAAACTGCAGAATCTAAAATAAACGGACAATTTTCTTGATTATATCTATCACCTACCAAAATTAAACCAAGATCAGATTAACAATTTAATTAGACCTATAACCCCTATGGAAAAAAAAAAAACAAACACTAATTGAAAGTTAAAACAGATCTGAGCCAGATGCTTTTAGAATTCCACCAGACTTTCAATAAAGAATTAATGACAATACTTCTCAAATTATTCCACAAAACAGAAACAGAAGAGACATTACCTAATTCCCTTTAAGAGGTGACAGTCACTCTAATATTCAAACTATAAGAAGACTCAAGAAAGGAAAATAATTATGGACCAATTTCCCTTATAAAAGTACAAAATACTTGCAAACTGAACACAAGAAACATAAAAAACCCAAAACCAAAAAAACAAACAAATGACAACAAAAACAAATATACCGTTATCAAGTAGCCTTCATCCCAGAGATGCAGGGATGTTTCAACATATATAAATTGATGAATGTAATCTACAATATAAACCAATAGAAAGACAATTCCACATGATCATCTCATAAGTTACAGAATGAACATTAATAGAACAATCATCAACTATTTAAAATTTATTCATTCTTTTACCACTGCTAATTATCTGATAGTTATAACTGTACTGATTTGCAGAAAATTGAAAATTTAAGATGAAGAAGTACCATGTTGGCCAATTTCTTTTAAATTGATTTAAAACTATTTGTCTCAAGAGTACATCTAGTAAACACCTTAGTTGGGGAAACATAGTTAAAAGACACTCCCATAGTTACTCTAACTCTAATAGAAGTAATAGTTATGTCATAGGTAACCAGAAAAAACTATAATCATAGGTAAAATTAAAAGTAAATGTGTAAAGTCATTTTTAAAAGAAAGAAGAATGTGATTTCTTTCTCAAAGTGACATAGAGCATTGGGGTATCACAGGAAGGCTTTCACATGTCCTCACCATAGCCCCAGACAGCCTATTTGCTTTTTATAATTCCACTGATCATGAGCAGTTAATTTAAAATATGTGCATCTTTAATTGAAACAATATTAGAATTTTTAAGGGCTTTCAAAAAGAGAAGTTTCATAAGATCAAAATATAAAAAAATAAGTGAACTGGTGATGAGTGAAACTGTGATGGAGGGAAAAATCACGGTCTACAGATGTAGAATCTTGCGGATATCAGCATGAGAGAGTGCAGGAGACGTTTACCGTTAATTATTGATAGACCAGGGTGGTAAGGCTTTAAAATGAAGAAGTCAGAATCATGTTAAGTCACATTTCCTCTCTCATTAGACTTTCTTCCTTCACTAACGATGCAGCAGCTTCTATCCTCCAGCTTCCTGTTGACACATTCTGGATCCTAAAGTCACTATGTTTCTCTCTGGAGTTACCTACATTTAGAGAAAGCGGTTACATTTCAACAGGTGATTTGGGTTTAAAAATTAAGTATGCTTTATTCAATGAGCACTTCCCCCGCATTATGTATGTGTGCCATCTGGGTCCCCGGTGCCTTCAGAGACCAGAGAAGGAACTGCAGTCCTTGGAGATGGAGTTACAGATGGTTGTGCGCCACCTGATATGCATTCTGGAACCACATCCAGGTCCTCTGAGGGAGCAGCACTTGTTCTTAGTGACCAAGACTTAGTTTTTTTTTTTTGTTTTTTTTTTTTGGTGGTTTTTTTTTTTGGTGGTTTTCTGTGTTTGTTTTTAATACATAGTGAAAATGCCTTAATAGTTTACTTTAAAATTGTATTTTTCTTTAAGCATATCCAATCATAAACCAAAAGCTGAAAACCACATTTATTGGCAGTTTAGTTTCTTATATAACTAAAGGCTTTCCACATACAATTATTGCAGCAAAACTTGAGAATGTATTCAGCCTTTAAGAAATTATCAGAAAACTTAAGTACAGACTTAGAATCAACCAAGTGTAGTAGAAAGATAATGTACCTACTGGAAGTAAACAAAAGAGCAAATTATTTACATATATTACTTTACATAATAAAATACTCCTAAAATGCCTCAAACTGTGTTCTAAGGCATGTTTTCTCTGTGGGCAGTTACTTAATAAGTAAATAATAATATGCAATGCACTCAGTGTAACTAGTAATTGTTATTGGTTATTTCACACCATTCAGCTTTATACTTATTATTCACTCAACCCAAT
The DNA here is from genome assembly GCF_030254825.1 of Meriones unguiculatus. Classification (NCBI taxonomy): domain Eukaryota; kingdom Metazoa; phylum Chordata; class Mammalia; order Rodentia; family Muridae; genus Meriones; species Meriones unguiculatus. Next base: position 111,441,190 of record NC_083356.1, read on the forward strand.
TTCTTGTGAATATTGTTATTAAACATGTTTTTTTTGTTTAAATAATATACTGTCATTACTCTTCATGGAATCTCCTGCCATATAAATGCAAATACTCTTTAGTACCTTGAATCTGTTTAGTGCTTGAATGAGTTTCACTTCCTTGTTTTTTTTGTTGTTTAGTGTGAACATCTGTCAGTTTATTGAGATAATAGGGGTCATACTGTATCCTTCTAGAATTTTGTATTAGAATTCAAGTCTGTTTATTTATATAGACCTTATATTCTGCCATACAAATATGTAGGATACCAATTTTCTTCAGGTGTTTCTCTTTGGTTATTCTTAATTCCTTTCTCATTGTATTAGATTGAACTTAATATTTTTACCATTTACAAAGCAAGGGAAAAACTTGATCTCTTTCTCTTTCTTTCTTTCTTTCTTTCTTTCTCTCTCTCTCTCTCTCTCTTTCATTCATTCTTTCTTTCATTCCTTCTTTCCTTAATTCCTTCTTTCCTTCCTTCCTTTTTCTTTCTTCTTTCTTTCTTCCTTTCTTTCCTTTCTTATTATGCGGAACAGTGTTATTGCTACATATTTCTAATCAGAAGAATAGAAAGAGGTTTTTAGTAATCAAAATCAGCATGACTAATTCATTGGCTGCTTCTAAAGTTCTAAGAGTTGTTTGTTTAAAATATTTAGCATAGTTGTTGACATGGGAAGATACTGGAATGAGAGACTGAAACCTTAGGACTTTGGAGTTGGTATATAGGTAACAGTAGTTCTTGTACGTAGCAATGGGAAAGGCAGTAAAAATATAATACTAGACATAGTATCATGAGTGTAAACAGTGATAAAATTGTGAATTAAAGACAATACATGGATCACAGGCATCTAATACTATGGGATATTAAAAGAAAAGTAACACTCTCCTAAACCAAGTTAGAAATTCTCTGGTGACCATGTGCTTCCACATGTAAAGTTTCTCTCTAGAGAACTTTCAAGCCTTGGGAAGTGTAAAACAGCTAGTCACTTTATATTAATGATAGAGAAGCCTAGCAGTGAAGAACATAGCAGCTTAAAGAGAAACAAATCTGTTTGTTGTAAACAAGTGTGATTACTAAGAAAGTATAATGTATAATAAGCTAAATAATAAACAATGACCTTAATGTTGACAGTTGCAAACAGCCAGAAACAATAAGATCTATTTTTGATCTTCCTTAGAAAAGTAAAGCAATGAAAGCTTAGTCTTTGAAATGTTTTATTGATGAGAGACCATGTTCTTTGCTTTACAGAATATTTTTTTTTAATAAGGTCCCATTTACTGATTGTTGATATTAGTGCCTGAGCTCTTGGTGTTCTGTTCAGGAAGTTGTCTCCTGTGCCAATGAGTTCAAGGTTCTTCCTTGCTTTTTCTTCTACCAGATTTAGTATGTCTGCTTTTATGTTGAGCTCTTTGATCCACTTGGACTTTAGTTTTGCACAGGGTGATAAATACTGATATATTTGCATTTCTCTAAATGTAGACATCCAGTCAGACCAGCACCATTTTTTGAAGATGCTTTCTTTTTTCCATTGTATGGTCTTGGCTACTTTGTAAAAAAAAAAAGTATCTCAAGTTGTATGGGTGTAGGGAGCCTGACTCCAGTGGCCTGCTTTGATATTTAAATCTCAGTGGAGAGATGGCTTTTAGCAGGCCCTTACTAATGGCAGAGAAGAACTGTTTTCAAGTCCATCTCCTTTTGTTTGTGACAGCAGGTGGGATAGCTTGTGAGGGTCACACCTCTTCCTCAGGCTCCTTATGCAAATTAACCATTGTTCTGAGATGTTTCTACTCTGGCTTAGAAACTCTACAATAAAAAGACAGGCTGACAGTTACTGCAGAAAAAGGCTGAAGATGATGCTCCAAGCATCCTGTCTCAACTCTTGTGTAAACAGGACACAAATAAAGCAACTAGACACAATGCTGTGCAATGGGAGGAGCCAGAGGACAGGAAAGAGGGGAGGAGCCAGAAGGCAGGAGATGAGTGGGAGGAGAAGGAGGGAGAGCAGAGCACGAGAAGGGACCACGAGGAGAGCAGAGCTAGAGGAGAGAGCTTGGAGGACGTGGAGCATGAACCAGACCTAAGATTTTACAAAAAGCAAGTATAATGTGGAAAATCTAAATGTTAGAAAACAGAGGGCTGGAGGCAGAGGAGGAGGCAGAGACTTGAGACTTGCTGCTTGCACTGCTTGCTGCAGCAGCCTGCCTTTTGCTGTGGCTGTCGAGTCTGGACCTTTAAAAAACGTTTCCTGTGTGCTGTGTGTTTATTTAAATAATATTAATCCTCACTCCCGACTCAAGAACTGTTCGACTCTGCTGGCTGGATCCGGCATATGGGTTTATTTCTGTGTTTTCAATTCAATTCCATTCATCTTCCAATCTTTTTATATGCCTGCACCATGCCATTTTTATTACTGTTGGTCTATACCACAGCTTGAGATCAGGGATGGAGACAACTCCAGAAATTCTTTTATTGTACAGGATTGTTTTAGCTATTATGGTCTTTGTTTTTTCTATATGAAGCTGAGGATTTTTCTTTCAAGGTCTGTAAAGAATTGTATTGGTATTTTGATGGGAATTGCATTGGATCTGCAGATTGCTTTTAGTAGGCTGGCCATAGGCTTTGGAACACCAATATTACAGACAGCACAAGGTAAGTCTTAGTGAAATTAAGGAGTTCACTCTGACTTCTCCAGCTGTAATGGCTGAGATGAGAAGGCTCTATCTCCAGGATGCAGACAGGACATGGAAGGAGGAAGCTGTACCAAAGATTTGCTGCAAGAATTCTCCTTCGGACTTCATTACCCTGTGGACTGATGTTCACGCATCTAGAGGAAGCCTTCTCACCTGAAATAAATACATGCTAATGGTGGCTCCCAGGGCTACAGCCTGCTCACTCCTTGTCAGTCTCTAGCATCTAATCAACAAGAAATGGCTTGTACATTGTTCAGCTTAGGTGCTGGGAATTCTCTCTTCCAATTTTCCTCTTCCTCTTCCTCTTGAATTTCTACTCCTTTACTTTCAAATAAAGAATATTTTTATTTTTATTTTCCTCTCTCTGTCTCTCTCTCTCTCTCTGAGTGTGTGTGTGTGTGTGTGTGTGTGTGTGTGTGTTCATATGGATGCTCAGAGATGAAAAAAGGATTCCATATTTCTGGGCACTGGAGTTACAGGCAGTTGGAAAACTGCCTGTCATGAGTACTAGGATGAAAATTCTAGCCCTTTGGAAGAACAGAAAGAGCTTTTAACTACTATAACTTCAGTCCTTACCTTCTTTTGGTTGTTCTGAATTTTTTAGATTTATTTATTTTATTTGTATGTATGAATGCTTTGCCTGAATACATGCATGCATATCACATGTGAGCTGGGTGCATAGGTTAGAGGAGAGAAACAGATCCCCTAGAACTGGCATTAATGATGCTACGGAACCATTATATGGTGACAGGAACCAAAGCCAGGATCTCTGAAAGAGTGATAGTTGCTCTTAAAGCCTGAACCATCTGCTTAGCTCCAGCCTTTACACTTTTATTTCTTCCTAGCTTTACAGAACAAGTGATTTTACATAAGAATATACTACTTAAATTCAATGAGCTGAGAATCACTTTCAAAAAAATTAAGGCAATGAATTTTTAAGAGAAATAAAGAATGCCTTGACTTTCACATACATAAATGCCCTTATATATCATTCATTGTAGCACAATTCATCTAAAGATCAGGAAGAATACTATAGGGTCTTATGAATAAACTTCCCTAAGCCTTGTGACTTTATTCTCACAAAGAACACTGGGAAAGTCCTGTCTGTTGGCTGTTAACTCTTTGTAGATGTTATTTCTCCTATTCCTGCCATAATGGGAAAAAAACAAAAAAACAAACAAAAACTTTGTTGGTTGATTCTGCTGCTGCTGGGGTAGGTGTTTGTGTGTGAGTGTGTGTGAGTGTGTGTGTGTGTGTGTGTGAATTTCTTCTCACATCTTGAATTAATGCATGATATCACACACTTGAAATTGTCCTGTCTTGACATTTATATGGGACTATTTTATTAGATGTGATAGATGTGATATGGTATCAAAAAATCATTTACATATAAAATTAAGCACATAGATTTTTCTTCCACTAGCTGTAGGTAAGATTAAAGAGTAATTTTTCAGTAACAGGAAATAAAACTTTGGCTATCACCTTTTGATTCTTTATTTTTCCAAAATGAACAAGTCCCTGGTAGACACTAGATTGAGAGTGAGCTTAATATAATTATGTACCTGTGAAATTATTACCAGCTCTGACAGAAATGCCTCTGAGAAATTTAACATCTTAATTAAATGTCAAAGGATCGTACATGTCTTTTTTTAAGGGAAAGAAAAAGACCAGAAGAGAAAATCTGTGCACATTAATTTTTTTTTTCATTGAGAAACCTCTAACATATTGGTTGTCCCTCTGAAACAATGATGCAATAAATATTATTTAACAAGTATGAACGGATGAATAAAATGTAGATTTTTAAAGAAAATTACAAATAAATCACAGTGAAATCAATATCAATTGTTTACCTTTCAGAATAGTAACACCATTTTTTACATGAACTTTGAGTAGTTTAGGATTTGGATATTAGAAAGAAAGTTGCAGAATTGAATTTTGTCAGTAATTTTGGAGTTAATGAAATTTTGAAGATAGACAGTTTCATTGCAATTCCCTTAATCCAGTCAGCCTTTGGGATTACCAAAGGAAGATTTTGAAATAACAAAAAATTCAGAAAGTGGTACTTACTGAAAATATGACAAAAAATATCCCTGCTAAATTAATCAGAAACTGATTAATCAGGATAATTGTTCATAATGATTAAATTAATCAGAGTGAAATAAAATGAATATTTTAAATAATGGGAATGAAATATTTTTACTTTTACTATTGTCTTTGTGATGTGTGTGTGTCCATGTGAATGCAGAAATGTGCATTTATTAGCATACCTGTGAATAGCAAACAGCTTTCTGGAGTTGGTTATCTCCTTCCACTACAAGTTCTGAGGCCACATTCAAGTCGTTGGGTTTGCAACACAAACGCTTTTCCTGGAGAATCCATCTCACCAGGCTCAGATGTATCATTATAGACATAATTTACCACTATAGTCAATTTGGAAATGACATTGTCAGACAGTAGAATAAGCTATTAAAAGGAGAACTTCTGGTTGAATTCTCTAAAGGCCAGAGTCACAAAACAAAGAACCATAAGAAGACAGTGAGCACTGTGGAGGTTTGATTAGGAACAGCCCCATAGCTTCATGTGTTTGAACACTTGGTCATATGGAGTTGCACTATCAGGAGGTGTGGCCTTGTTGGAGAAAGTGTGTCACTGGAGGCAGGCTTTGAGGCCATACATGTGATTTCATACACATGTTCAAGCTCCACCCAGCGTAGAGTACAGTCTTCCTGCTGCTGTGGATCAAGACGTAGAGCCCTCAGAACTCCAGCACGATGTCTGCCCGCACGCCACCATGCTTCCCACGAGGACAAGAAACGGACTGAACCTCTGAAACTGTAAGCCAGCCCCAGTTAAATGTTTTCCTTGATAAGAGTTGCCTTGGTCACGTTGTCTTTCCATAGCAATGGAAACCCTAGCTGAGACAGAAGTAATGAAAATTCGGCATACTTTTGTGCATTCTAATGTGCAGCAAGCACAGCATTCTAAAACGCATCTAGAAAGACACTGCACAGAGACCAAAAGAATAGGGCTGCTTTTTCTTTACTTCATTATTCTTTTCAGATTTTTCTATAATCAACCAATCTGCTCTTTATATTTACATAGTCTCTCACCTCCTTCCCATTCCCAACAAACCATGCACATGCTATGTATCACAAATAGTGCCTTTCTCGGATTCATGATGTTCAGTTTTGCTTTGTGACCAGTTAGTTGAATCAACCAACACCACGTGTACAAACACTGGAGCTCGGCGGAGCCATTGGTTAGTACTCAGCTGTAAATGATGACGGAGCTATCTGCTCTGGTGCTATGCACGGAACTCCTGTACTCCTGAAGAGCAGGGTGCTCTCCTTACCGCTGCGCCGTCTCCGCAACCTGAAAGAGAAACTATTTACTTAATTACTTATTTTCTGCACAAAATTCTTCTAACAATACCGTTAAGACATAACTATTTTCTCTAAATCATACCAAGTAATAGATTATGAAAACTGTGAAGACAATTATTTCTATAAACCAATTAAACTAAAATTTTATTATTTCACTGGGTTAAATATACATGGAATACTGGAAGTGTTCACTAAAAAAAAAGAGAGAGAGAGAGAGAAGAAAAACAAACAAAACCTCAGCTAACTCTATTTCTTAGAATATAAGTCCTAATCACTTAGAAAACTTTCTTCACAGCTTCCCTTTTTCCCTCCCTCCCTCCCTTACTTCCTTCCTCCCTTTCTTCTCTGTTTACTTTTCAAAAATCATTTTTCAAAATTTACATGTTTTCAAATTATTTTCAAAGTTACAACTGATGTCAATAGTGAATTTCTATAGATTGTGCATGTTCTTAATCTAAATTGACAGTTGAACTAGTTTTCTAGCTCTTTTCGAGCCCAATGCTGCTGGTCGGTAATTTTGCCTAGAAAGGATGATCATCCTTATCCCTTCCTTTACTCTCTAACAGCCTGTTCACTTGGGCACTGTGATCTGAGCAAGCAGCAGTCATTTATCTTGTTAACAAATACTTGCTGGGTTTGAAGTATATGTTGAGTTATTTCACGTGCAGGTAACTTATATACAAAGACAATGACATCACAGATTATAGACTGATTACACACATGGTTCACTATTGTGGGATGCAGATAAGTGAAAGTGTACTGTCACAAATGCTGTCTTGTAAAATACCACTGATGGGAATAACTCCTGTTGCCAGCTTCTCTTCCCTCTGTGTCTGTGGCTTCTGTCACATGACCTGCCTGGGTCACTGGAATTTGAAGCCTGCTAGTTGCAAGTTCTAGCTGCAAGCAGACAACAGTAAGCCTTCTTGTTTCTTTTTTTTGTTTTTTGTTTTCTATAAGATAGACTTACTGTAGTTCTCTTCTTTGCCTAACAGAGTGAAATACTCCTTAAGTACAGAATCACTAAGTACTCATCATCCTCCTTGCAAAAAGAATCAATACAAGAGAACAAGAATGCCAGCTGTCCACTCTTTAGACTATTGAGAATTTATAGTTTATTTTATACAATTAAAGAACAAAACAAAAAAAAGTTCACTCTTTCTGTTTATGGAATATTGAATAAATATGACAAATCATATAGGCAATGCCACATAAAATTTAATTTTATTAAATTTGATTATTATATAGAATATTATATTATAAATACAAATATAAATATAGAAGCCTTTAATGACTGCAGTATTCCCTCTTTTAACCTTTCTTTTTTATTTTAATATATTTTTATCTATTATAACTTATTCACTTTGTATCCCAGCTGTAGCCCCCTCCCTCATCCCTTCCCAGCCCCACTCTCCCTCTCTCTTCTCCTCGAATGCCCTTCCCCCAGTCCACTGATAGAGGAGTTCTCCCCCCTCTTTTGATCTAACCATATGACAGCCTTACCAGCTCACGGAGGAAATCAATGCAGACAGTACTGATGAGATCTGATAGACTCTTTTAACTTTTTAGATATATTTTTCCACAATATTTCTTCTACAGTAGTTATAGTTCGATGACAATGATTAAGAAATTTTGCCCAAACTACTGTTTTAAGTAACTTTCTTTCATCTCATTCCTTGGTTAGAAAGCCATAGATATGAGAGAGTGCCCTAATGGCTATGACATAAATTTTTAAGGATACAAGTATATATTAGATAGAAGTCGATGCCATCGTGTTCTAGAAAGCCTGGAGTCAATGAAGGTGCACATTACATCATATTTCTTGTTAGTGACTGCAACATCAGTGGCCCTGTGTGCCACTCAGATAGTACACCATAATTTCCACTCCTTCTCTCAGACTTCTACTTTCTTCTTCCAGTAAGCCATAATTTTAGTGAAAGCTAGGGAATGTTAGAAAAAAATTCTCGAACACTTTTTCTCTATGTCAGCTCATTTTCTGTGCTTGTGTCTACATTCTACATTCTCTGTGGCTTTATGTTTATACTGTCCCTTTGCTCAGAGCTGAACCATCATCATAGAGACCATTTCTCAAGAGATCTCTCCCACCACACACACACACACACACACACACACACACACACACACACACACATTGACCAACTGGCATGTTATCAGGAAATTATTTCTAAAAAAGAAATCACTGGAGAAAGTGGTATAGAACATGCTAAAGTGAACAGGGGTTTTTAGGAGCGGATTACCACTGTTGGTGTGTAGAGTCGATCTGCTGGGTGCCGTCGGTGAAGCTTCTGGAGGGCATCATATGGAACCCTGGGAAGCTGGAGTACTGACCTGAAACCTAAGTTACCTGAGGCTACCCCTGTAGAAGTGCTCCTGCCCATTCCTCCATGCCCAGTCTAACCATGAGTGGGCTTGGTGTTGGCAGGAGGTGTTCTGCAGCGTCAGAGGCATCAGGGGAAGAAAGCTCCTGCAAGCAGAACCCACGGTTGGCTTGCTGTGCATCAGCGATAGTGGAAAGGGACAGTGGGCACGCACTGTTCCGTTTCCAGCATCCGCTTTCCTTCTTCCCCTATTCAAGCCTGTCTACACAAAAATGCTGGAGATTTTATCTGTTCATCAGTTTCTCTCACCACTACCCACTTACGCAGCAGCTGTCTACTCTATCTTGATTTTTTTTTCCCTTTGCCGTTTGTATTCCACTTGGAGGTGCATGTTCCCCGTACTCAGCAAGCTGAGTTAGGGAGATTCCAAGTTCTGGGGTGGTTCAGGCCACAGAGTCTGGTTCTTTCTCGGTTTCTTCTGTTGTAACAATCCACCCTCTTAAGCAAAACACATTGGATTTTTTTTTTTTCGTAAATTTGCTCTCAGGTTGTTGTTCCCCTTCTTTTTTAATCGTCCTGGTTTGCTCCCGCCGAAGGACGAGTCTTCTAATTGACTTACCAGTGGTCGTTTTCCACGTTAGCTCTTTGCGACTTTGGTCCACTCGGCAGCGATGCTTGACTCACGCGGTTGCTCTCATTCCGAACACTTCTCTTCGTGTGCCGGAGACCCCACGTTGTCCAGCTTACCCTGCCTTTTCCTGGCTGCCTAGCCCTCATCAATGTCTCTTCCTTGTCTCAACCTTTATGCTGTCTTCTAACCCAGACTACGATCCCCTCGGCACCATCCTCGCGCCCTGGAGATGTCTTAGCCCCGACCGCTTGCCTGCTCTAGCTTCTGTTTCTCTGTACTCTCATTTTCCTATGCGAGTCGGAAGCATATGGCAAACAACAGCATGAAAAGTCTCTTTAAAATTTCCAAGACCTACAAGATCAAATGATCTACTCTCTTGATCCATGCTCTTCCAACACCATCTCATAGTGGTCTCTGGTCCATGAACATACTAAATACTTATTTTTCTCAAATGCAAGGGATATGTTCTCGAGCCGGGCTTTGTTTTGGAGTTACAACTCTCATTACATGTAATGCGCTTTCTCTGACGGATAGATATACTCACAGGGCCCGTTTCCTTTTCCCTCGAGGTAATTATTTGTGCCACATTTTCAGTGAGCCCTTCTGGGCTGCCTCATCTAAAATTGTCACAGCCTCCCGCCTATACCTGAGCACAGTGTGCACTCCCCTGCTTTATTTTACACTTCTGCAGTATTTACTATACAGGGGATTTCATTCAGAAATACAGAGCAAATTTTTGCCTATTCTCACATTGGAAGCTACAAGGAAACTATCATTAATTAAAATGTTTAAAATGATTAAATGAGAACTGCATTAAGCATGTTACCATCTGAAAAACTACAAGATTTTTTTCACACTATTGTTACAAAATTATGTCTAGTCTTAATTCTATCTTAAAGAAGATCAAATTTCTTCAAATTCTGCTAGTAATTGTGTGGGCTTTTAACCCCTGTATGCATAGCAAAAAATTGAACAGGAAGCTGATGCATTCTTTTACTTTGCATACTTCAAACCTTGTGTTTTGAATAAAAACACGCTAAGTCCTCCTCCTGCCCTTCCCAGACAGCTTTACCGGTGTTTCCTGCTCTTCTGCACATCTAACACGCTCACCTCCACATTTTCAAGTGCACCCCAGCCTGCTTTGTGTCTGCTTATGTCTGTTGGATGTCTATCTCAGAGTGCAGACAGACATTCTAAACAAGGACACCATGCTTTGAATGACTAACTCAGTTCCTCTGCTGTTTCCTTCCCAAACCACACTGTGATAATACCCTAGGAAAAAAAAAAGAAACATGTTGAGCTATTATTAATAATTAATATTGATTCATATAATTACTATGTGGCAGTTCTTCCTTTGCCTGCTAATTCATAAATAAAAAAACACAGAAACCTGTTAGATTTTTAATTAGCCTTCACGCACTGGGGCTGGGCAGACATTAACCCTCCGAGCTATCTTGTCTGCTCCTCAACCCCCATTAATACTTGCCCATGGTTTCCATTTGGGCTGTTTTTCTCCATTATGCCAATCCCCAGAGCAAGCTCCTCCTGGCCACTGTGTCTAACTCAGGATAATCCATGGTGATCTGCTCCTTCTCCCTCCCTCCACTCTCCTAGTGCTTTCCCTCTGACCTCTCAAGACCTGCAAACCTTGGCTCCACCTACCTCTCTTTTGCCCAGCCCAGGTGTAGACAACTTTATTTGTCAATCAGGCATAATTTGAGAGGCAAGGTTTACACCATATCATTTTGGATACCTAAGAATTTGCTCATGTTGTTCCCAAAGCACGATTCTCCAAAAGACCACCACCAGGAGCTGAGTCCATTGCAAAACACATGAGGATCTTTTTATTACAAATCATTACAAGCAGCAGCTTGGGCTCATACCACCCACCACCGAAGTAGTGAGAGCCGAGAGCCCTGTGCTGAGGTTAGTTGGGTGATTTAAAGATTCGGGTTTCTCCCAGTGTGCTCAAAATAGGGGCGATTCCTGCCTGGCAAGCATCTATTGGTTGAAAAGCAAAAGGGATGTTGCATTTTGAATTGATTGGCTATAGGAAAGTCCCCAAAGTATTAATGATCTGGTGTCCCTCCCTAGAGGGGTGGGCCAGTTTCCTAGCAACTATATCACTAGTGAATGGGGAAAGAATGCAGTAAAGCAAGTTCTTCCCCTCGGGCATTCCTGGACCTCTCCATCCAGGTAGTTCAGGCCTTAAACATTAACGATAGCCACTGATTTTTAATCTTTTGGTCTCTCATTCATAAGGATCTTCAGTTAGGAGTGAAGGGAATGGGATTTCGGGAGCTGCAAACAATTAACATTTAAATATGCAGTAGCTTCAGATCAATCCCTACACAAAAAGCCTTCCTCTTATGATTATCCTTCCATTTGAAAAATGAGTGTTGTACTTGATTTAATGAGAGGGGTATTTTCATCATGAGATAACAAGGATGAAGACAAAAACTCAAGGGTAATGAAAGACACACATCTATGACTATAGTGACATCTTTGGGCTTCCTGCCACAATAAAAATAAACTCTGAGTGGTTACCTCTCAAAAAATTTGAAAGTGGTCCAAATTAGTATTTTTGTATTCTGTAGCATGTACTATTTATATTGTAATAACATATATTTAATATTGTATCAGTACATACATTATATATATATATATATATTTGCATATACATGTACTGAAAACTTCAATTCCCCTTAAGAACTCAAGTACAGATGAAATAACACCACATATAAGAGTGAATTGTGTCTGTATGTTTATTTCAATATATTTTTTTAACTTTTTGAGATTACAATATAATTACATCATTTCTCTCTTTTCTTTTCTCCCTTCAAACTCTCCCGTGTACACTGACACCATTTCTCTTTAAGAAAGTGTTATAGTTTTCACTTCATCTCTATTGTTACTTACATATTATGCGAATATGAGGCTTCTCATGTTTCAGTTCTCAAAAAAGTCTACCTTTTATAGCTCGTACACGTATTTTGAAAATGTTATAAAATTTAATTTTTCACTTGAAGATTCAATTAATTTACATCAGAATATATCAGCTTCTACACGGTTGCCCAAGTTTTTTTAGTGTTGTGCCTGATTTGTGAGACACCAAAAGACCACCAGGAGTCAAATTCATTGCAAAACACATGAGGATCTTTTTATAACAAACTATAGCTGGGACTCACACAGAGAGCCTCTTGCTCAGGGTAGGTGGTTGATTTAAAGACTCCAGTCTGTCCTAGCACACCCAAAGCAGGGGAATTCCTACCTGGCAAGCATCTATTGGTTGAAACACAAAAGAGGATGTTGTATTTTTAACAGATTGGCCACAAAACTATTAAAGATCTGGATTCTCTTTGAAAGGAACAAGTTAACTTTAATGGTTTCTTTATAAATCTTATACCCCATATTAAACTAAGTTCTCCCAGTAATTTTCCAGAAAGCAGAAGGATGAAAGGAGAAGAAGTGGGTGAATTGAGACAAGACCCACCCTGCTGCAAAGGATGCCAAAGGTCTCCACCTTGCTATGGAAGAAGGTCTAGATCTGCAGTACGAGATAATGTTGTCTAGCAACCAGGGCAGGACTGACTGAATTTGGGCATCGAAAATGAACCAATCATTTTAAAAGGCAACTACTCTACCCAATCCATTGTTGCCAAGCCTGTAACCTCTGGGCTTCCAGCACTTTTTCCTTTAAAAACCCAAGGCTTCTGTCTCGGGCTGGGCTGTTCCTCACTGATTTGGGGGGGTAGCCACATCGCAAAATGGCTTGAATAAACCTCTTCCATTTGCATCGATTTGGTCTCCTGAGTTCCCTTCATCTTTCTCTCTGGATATTAGGCTCCTGCTGTGCCTAACACCTTGTTTGGCTGTCCTAGGGGAGAGGGGCTATCTGGGCCAGTGTCCTTGTAACTGTATCTCTAGTGTCAGGAAAAGAATGCAGTAAGGCTTATTCCTCCCACTCAGGTGGCCTTATATATCTCCAGCTGTCTGGCCTTTGTTCAGGCTTATGCTTTAAACTTTAAATCAATAACTCAAAAAAAAAAAAACACCTAATTTTTAATTCTTTGGTCTCTCATTTCCCTTCCCATGATCAGTTGAATACCCAATCATTGGTCTTCCAGATATGATCCCTGATGTCCTCCAGATTTACCTTTTCATAATGGGATCTGAGTATTATTAACTGTATGGCTCCCAAACATTTCTTCATGAAAGTCATCAAGCAATTTAAAATATAAGGCCTAAAGGTAAAAATCAAAATGAGTAGGGGTCCTATCAGGGTGGATATAAGGGTAGTAAGCCAAGGAGAAATATTATACCAGGATTTAAACCATCCTCTGGAATCCTCTCTTTCTATTGTCTCTCTAGGCTTTTTGTCCACTTGCTGCTCCAGGTAAGCAGGTCCCCAAGATAATAGCTAATGTCAGGGAGCACCTTTTGACTTAGCATTTCAGCCCATTAGGAGGGATTATGGGCAAAGGGCTCTTTTTCTGAAATTACTTCGGTACTGACAATGGGACTGTTGCATCAGGGGCTAGGAAGACTGAAATGCCAGCCAATGACTGGGCAATGGGGCAGTCCTCAGAAGCATCTGGTTAGTTGATCCAACTGAAGAGACAGAGGCAATCATGTCAGCTTCCAGCAATCCAGATTTCAGATTGCAGTCCATAGCTGATCTCTGAATAGATTCTGTCAGCAAAGTGAAAATCTGCTGAGACAAATTCAGACTGGAAAGAGAAGTTAAAATTTGTCTAGAAATTAAGGAAAGTGAGGAATACCAATACCAAGGGGGAAAACTCATCTGGGGTCCTTTTGAGCTATGCTAGATCCAGGTCTCATGACCTTTTGGTTTCCAGAAACTCATATGAATTTTAGTTTATAAAAGGAAGTATATTAGTATCACCATCGTATTGCGATCCATACTTTAGAAAAAGGAGGTAACAAGTGTCTACAAGACAGCAGGAGTAGACTCACACCATAAAACCTAGTAAAAGCTACAGTTTTTGGGTCAGAATACACATTAGACAGATGTTTTAAGTCTATTGCCAAAAGATAACCAAAAGGAAATTAAAATCTTAAGCTTGTGACTAGATAATAAGCAGTCAGTGCTCCATCAACTTATCAGAACTCTGTTTATCAATGTTGTAACTCTGAACTTCTGAAATCTTAACAATAGCAGAGGGGGAAAGAAATCTAAAATATTTCCCATTTTTAATATGTCTTAAATTATTTTCTTATATCATCACAACTTACGGTCACATACCTTAAAACACCTATTTAGATCCTCCAATTTTTTTTGTGTTTACCAACTTTGAAACAGTTTCCTAGATCCTTGAACAATTTTTATATCCTTATAATTTAAATGTTCATAGCCTCAGACCTAACATAAACTTTATATCTTTCTACCCAGTTATTTACCGTAAGACACAGGCAATCAAGATGAAGCCTGTGAACAAAGCAAACCTCTTTGCCTTTCTAGGTAAGAGATCTAGTACATATAAGTCTTACTAGCTAATGAATTGACCAATGAACTTATAGTGGATCTAACTGAGAGCTCTTTAGCTGCAAAGCTATCATTAGCTTTGCTTAGCCATTAGTGTGATCAGACACCTGAGGAGGACAAATTATATGCTAAATGAATCTATGTACCAATCAAAATGACAGAGATGACTAGTCAGTCCACCACGTAGGCAGTTGTCCCTGGCTCCTGTGGCCTCATGGCGTCATAAGCTGAGGCAGTCTGGCCATCAGGCCCAGAAGATGAGAGACTGTTTCTGTGGAAAAAAGGAACATGAAAGATTGTTCTCACCTCGTCTTCAGCAATGTGAAACAATGACTGTCTAGGTGTCCATAGTTTATCTACAGTTTAGGCTGGGCCCTAGCACTGGGCCAGTTGGGGCAGTTCGCCCATTGGTTAGTATAGCACAATCCAGAGTTGCAGTCATCTGTCATTGTGCCCAAATCTTCTCGGAGACCTTGGGGAGCTAGTATCAGGATTTTGGGACTCTGTCATAAGCTTACACAGGTTAAATGCCATATTCCACAGATCTCTGATAAGCTTGAGGGATAGCATATGAGTTACTCTTTGTCTATCTCTAATTATCTGCTCTAAACTATATCCTGTAAAACAGAATGCCATAATCTCTAATTCTGGCATATTCCTTAGATGAGCATT
Source organism: Meriones unguiculatus (assembly GCF_030254825.1). Classification (NCBI taxonomy): domain Eukaryota; kingdom Metazoa; phylum Chordata; class Mammalia; order Rodentia; family Muridae; genus Meriones; species Meriones unguiculatus. Next base: position 111,456,431 of record NC_083356.1, read on the forward strand.
TTAGGGCCATATCTATTTCAAGTGGATCTACATAGGCAAACTTCATAGTTACCCATCCTAGGCTTAACCTTGAAAACATAGACAAGAAACTAGGTAGAGCTCAATCTTGTGAGCAACTGCAGTCATTAGCATAACTTTAAATATATTTCGGAACTAAAATCAAAGCAAAACTTTCAATTAGATACAGTCCATAGAGGGGCTAGCAATTCTTGCTGATCCTACCAGATTGCATTAAAACTGAACAGCAAAAAGCTTAAAGGACAAAAGTTTCACTCAGCAATAAACAGAAAACTGAACACAGCTGGCAGCCCTCAACAAAGATGGAGGAAAATCCACGGCTCCTCCTTCTTTATCCCTGAGCCAACATGGTGGCTAGCCACGTGTTGTTACAGGCTGTGGCCAGCAATTCAAAACATAGCCATTAGGTGTCACTGGTGGTGTTGCCAGGTATATGCATGGTATAGCACTGTGGAGCATTTACAGTTTCCCCTAACTAAGTTCTAACATTGTAATCAACTAAGTTTTAGAACCAACCGAATAGTATAGAACAATTTTCAACTGTGCTTGCACTATTCTGGGCACACCAGACCCATCAGCCAGAAAGAACTGACAGCCAGGAACTGACAGCCAGGCACACACTTCAAATCTGTCTATTAATCTGAACAGACCTTTACAAACTAGGGCTGAATCACACATATAGCATGCTGCAAAGGCATAACTCTGAATTTTATATGTATGTATAAAATACCTGATAAACCTTAAAATGTTTCATAGCCTTAAATACATTTTTAGAAGAAATATTTTTGCACTATCAAAATAAACTTCCCTTTTTAGCAATGAAATCACAAAGCATAACCGTAATTTTAAAAATCAAAACCAAATTTTACCAGTGCAAACAATCCAATCTCAAATCAATACCAACTTAAAATGAGACTCATCTTCTTAGTCTAAAAGGAAATAGGGTGATAAACAGAATTCATTATGACTAAGAGGTTCTGGAATTTTTTTCCCTTTGCTCTGCCCCACACCACGTGGCAATTTCAATATGGCGGAGTCACATCAGATGGCAAGTCACATGGTTGTTATTTAAAAACATATGTGCTTCTATAGAGATTACAAACATATATGCACACACACAGACGTGTGTGTGTTTAGAACAATATATGTATATTGTTCTAAACAAGAGTTTAAATTTAACCTTTAAACATATCCAATAACAGTTCATGTATAACCAAGGCATACAGAGAATATTAACCATTTAAGATCAGTCAGAAAGAAACATGTAATGGCCATACATAGATTTAAACAGACAGACAAAACTGTCCTTACTCCATCCAGACATAATTTCAAGCACTTTGTCTCATGGGCCTGGGCAAGTTCTCACAGCCCGCATTACCCTTGGCTGTTCTCTACTTGTCCTGCACTGAGGCATGCTCCCACCAGCAACCAGAGGTGCTCCAGCTTGCAGTGTTGGGAGCACGGGGCAGGCAAAGTCACCACAGTGCACTGCTATTTGGTCACCCGCCTGCTGAGACCATCATAAGCAAACAAACCCATAAAAGAACAACACAAGAAAACAATGTACCAGTATAATACATGCAAAAAGAAAGGAAAAGGAAGAAAAATTACCAAAGGAACAGTAGCCCATCTCTCAATGGGCCCTCTGTCCTGTTCTAATATGGGTGGCTTGTCCCAAAATTGGGCTCCACTCAACTATACCAGAGCTTGGAACGAAAGCCTGTTGTTCTGCCATACCAGGGACCAGAGAGTCCCATCCATAGAAATGAGAACTGTAACTACAGACAGCCAGCCAGACAAACACATAGCAAAACAACAGATTCTGCCAGGCGAGTGGGTAAGAACCCCAAACCAGTAAGTTGGCGGCACTTCCTGTCTCTAGGGGAGCGACCCACTTTCTTCTTGGCTCATAAAACAGACTTGGGACCCAGTGTCTCTTACAGTGCTATTGGGGAGCCCTGTCCCTGCCTGGTTCTGGGATATCTCCAGCTCCCTGTGGCTACAGTCTGCCAGTGTCAGCTGGTGAACCACCTGGCCACCCACTGTGTACCGCCTTGAGAGCTCAAAATTACATAGAGTGACCGAACAGAGACACAGAATTTGGCCAAGACAAAAGCCGGGGTTTCTGATCCTCTAGCCAGGGAGGGAGGAAGGTAGGGGGATAGAAGGTGGTCCTGGGAGGACGTGGGTCCCTGGATGAGCCCCCAAGTACGTTGTGCCAATTCATGAGACCCCAAACACATGAGGATCTTTTTATTACAAGCTATAGCTTGAGCTTACACCCCACTATTGCAGCAGTTGAGAACCAAGAGCTCAGGGTAGATGGTTGATTTAAACACTCCAGTCTGTCCTAGCATGCCCCAAGCAGGGGAATTCCCGCCTGGCAAGCATCTATTGGTTGAAACACAAAAGAGGATGTTGTATTTTTAATTGATTGGCTATAGGAAGGCCACAAAACCATTAATGGTCTGGCTTCCCTTGTTTGGCTGTCCTAGGGGAGAGGGACTATCTGGGCTAGACTCCTAACAATTGTATCTCTAGTGACAGGAAAAGAATGCAGTAAGGCTGGTTCCTCCCCTCAGGTGCCTTACATATCTCCAGCTGTCTGGCCTTTGTTCAGGCTTTATACTTTAAATCAATAACTCAAAAAACTAATTTTTAATTCTTTGGTCTCTCAGTAGTATTTACAAAAAATTACAAGAGCACTGTGTCCTAAATTTGGGCTTTTACATGCTAAACCCACTTTAAATGAACTTGGAATATTTCCATGCAATTTAAATATGTTATGCTACTATTTATTTTAATTTTACATTTTAAGTAAACAAATCAAATTGAACATTTATTAGGCTCTATAAAAATTGTTTGATTTTTTTAATACAGTTTAAACTTTCTGAATATTATCACATAATAATGATTTTTTAAAAATAAAAAAATATGAAAAATTGGAAGACCAGATAGCAAACCCTATTCCAACACAGAAGCAAAGTCTTGGTAGCTCTGGAGTGCAGTCATGGTGACTGGAGATTCACACAAAAAGATGGCAAGTTCAAGGCTTGTCTGAAAGAGTGAGTTCAATACCAGCCTGTGACATTTACTGAGGCTCTGTCTCAAAAATTAAAAGCAAATAAAATGAAAAGAGTAGGGCTAGTGATATATTTTAGTGATTGAGCACCCACCTAGCGTGTTTAGGTTCATTGCTCAGCATTGAGAAAACAGTAAGTGGGAAGTAGAATCCACCTCAGTTTTCAGAAATCAGAATTCCATCTACAACATTTAGAAATTTAGAAAATGTATCTTATCATTAGTTAACAAAATTATAAATTCTGCTTGCTCAGTTTGCATAATGTTGCTTTAAGGGATACAGTCTTAGGGATGACCATTTGGTACTGGATAACAAAGTGGTGTGCTCTTCATCTGGTAAAGACTTATTTCTCATCATTTATCAGTAGCACTTTTTATAGCGTTAAGGTCTCCTAAGCTCTTCTTTGTCCACATTAGTGAGCCTTTTAGCAACATCATTGTTCAGGTCATACTTAGTTGGCCATGTTGGTGAGAATATACATACAACAAGTTTTAAGAGCCTGACTTGAATTTAGGGAAAGTATATGATTGTAACATACAAACAAACAAGCTAAAGGGAGAGAGAGGGAAAAGGAAAGGGAAAGGGAGAGGGAGAAGGAAAGACTGTGTTTCAGTTGTTCAGTGTGTTCAGTGTGTGAGTGCAGTCAGTCAGTTGAGAGGCAGTGCAGTCAGTCAGTTGAGAGGCAGTGCAGTCAGTCAGTTGAGAGGCAGTGCAGTCAGTCAGTTGAGAGGCAGTGCAGTAGAGTTAAGACCATGCAGTTCACTTGGTGGCAGTTCAGTTCATGGAGTTCAGAGGCAGTTTTTACTGGGACAGTTTCACAGAGACAGGTTGCAGTAAGAACAAGCTAGATATAGGTAAAGACAAAATGAGACAGAGAATGAGGAAGACCCAGAAGATTAAAACAAATTGCTAGAGTTAGTTTGAGACCAAGCAGAGTAATCCAGTCAGAAGCTAAGAAAAACCAGATTGAATTAGTCAGTCTGGAGAGGAGTTTTGAGCCCGAACAGTTGAGTTGAATCAGCTAACCAGAATTCAGAAAAAATTAGAAAGGGTGTCAGCAGAAAGCCTCTGAAATGACAATAACATCTGGCCGAAAATTAAATTTACCTGTGTTTTTGCTACCTTAGCAGTAGAAAGGTTGAAAAGTGTAAGGATACATGTCTTTTGGAAAAAGTGGTCTCAGCTTATTGAAAATTAAATAGGACAGTAATTTTCTCTTATTACTTTACTGATCACATGAGTGCCATTCTATTAAAGTTTATATAGATAGATAGATCATTAATGGTTTCACTTTTATATTTTAAATCACTTTCTGCACAGACTGTAAGTGCAAATCAGTATCTAATGATCCCTGTAGGTAAATTAAACAAAGAATAAAGGAAAGGCTAGAGAAGTATACAGTGAGATAATCGAAGCATTTTTTGAATGCAGCTAAAACTTCATTCTTGGGGAATTTAATGAGTAAAGGCTGTTATGAAAGAGCATGATTTCCCACAGATTTCCTGCATGCTCAAACTTGACTTCTTTCTAAAATAACTTCAGTATAATTCTGATTAAAATGTTCACATTATGTTGTAAAAGCGGCTTTTGAATAAAAGTGACCTTGAATTCAATGCCCTGGGGGAGACCTACGTGCAGTCCCCAACACTGAAATGGCTGCTCAGGACCCTCTTTAATTCTACAGCATATCTGGTCTCCCGTTTGGTCCTTGCAGACACTGAGTGTATATAGTTCACTCAACAATATGCAGAAAAAGAAAAAGACATGCAAACTTACTATTTTCCTGTTGTTGGTGGTGGTATGTGTGTGTACACTTATATATTGGATTTACCCAATAAGGTAATAATGCTCCACCTTAAATCCATAGTCTGGTAAACAAAAACTCAGGAACCCTCTCCTTAGTCCAGTGTGTCCTCAGGACTCCATAAGCCATACAGGGTATTGTCAAGAGTTTCAGATTGTCCACCAGGACTTGTAGGTGTTGAAGTGTTGCTGAAGATGCCACATATTCTAGCTCATTAATAATTGTTAGTTTATTGTGGCAGAGGTTCTGAACCACTGTAGTTATTAAAATTAATGTCTGTGAATAAAATTTAAAGTTTTTTGACTAAAAATTGCTTAGTGAAGATTCAAAGACATATTCTAATAATATTTTTGATTTAACACTTAGTATAAATGCATATATACGTATATATAATTATTTTACTGTCTATAGGTTGAACACCTATTTTCAAACTATATGCACATCAGAAAACATTAACATTCTAAAGAAAATACATTTGCTACCCTTCAAGACTGCAAACATTATTTTATATCTTTGTATTTAAGAAGTTACATTTAATATAAAATGTGAAATAAAGTGAAAAAAAAACCCAAGAAGGTATTAGTGCATTTCCATATCTGCATGATATTTAAATGTTCTACTGGAACTCAAAGTCTTTTATGAAGGTGGCTGATCATCACTCTAACTGGTAGATGAGGCTATAAAATATGTAGACAGAGGCCTTTGCTACAAGTGATAGAGTAAGCATAAAACAGGTGATCTCAGAGAGAGAAAAAGAAAAGCCTGACTCTCAGTGTCATTTTGAAGAAGATCTGATTCTTTGCCATTTTGAAAATAAAAAGTTAGGATTTATAGGATTATTGAGTTATTTTTTAAGAATAAGAAAGATAGCAGCCTTGCAAGTTAGTAAGCACAGATAAATATATCTAAAAATAGGTATAATAAAGGTACAGTATGATAAACTTATTTTTGATGTGCTTAGTCCCTGATATCAGAGATTAATACATGTGTAAATACATGTGTACATATGCACACATATACATACAAACACATATATTCACACATGTGTATATATACAGATACAATTTTATTGCAAGGAATGACTGACTAAACTGATTTACACAAATGTTGTCTTTATGAATACTAATGTATGCAATGACAACAACTTTAAAATAAGTAAAACAGGTATATGACAAAGACATCATGAACATGTTTGATATTTAACTTCTTCTATCCATATGCTAAATGTATTAAACCATAAATATAGTCTATCAATATAAAAACTGCAAATAACTGTGGTATATTTTTAATAACAGACCTGGATTACCAAACGTTTATTTGGCATTCTAATATCTCATATACACTTGTGTCCCAGCAAAAATTCTTTAAGAAATACATATTTTAAACAGTCATCTGGATTTTCACATTCTGCTCACTCTAGGTAGAACCCTGTGACTTGGATTTACATGCACAAAATAACATTGTAAAAAGTGACAAAACATATTTTGGCAATGTTCCTCAAAATTGAGATTTAGGACAGAGATTTTTGTCTTTGGGTTTCAGCAGTTTAAATATTGAATTTATTGGTGCATATCTGTGGGTCCTCTTTGCTTTCCTCAAACTTTCTTACCCTGTAGTTTCGTTGTGATAACTAATCATGGAATAACTTCAGTCATTATTATTCTTGTTTTCATGTCTTAATTGGTCGTTTCCCCATTGCTGGTGTAATTAAACTTGTCAAACTTTCGAGGATTGCCCTGGATTTTCTGAATTGTGAATATTGGCTTTCATTCTTAGAATTTATTTTTTATTATTTTGTCAGAATTCCATTATTTTTGCTTATGCTCTTCTTTGGTGCTGTTCATTTGTTCATTTTTCTGTTAGCATTTTTAATATATTATGTAAGCTATTTTAAATGATCTGTCAAGTAATTCTAACACCCTTCCCTGCTCTGGTTCCGGTATTTGCTTTGCTTCTTCGGCATACTATTTTTTTTTTTAAACAATCTTTTGAAATGTTTTTTTAATTTTCTTGGTAGAAGCTGGGCATGAGTACTAAAGACTGTGTTGAATACGGTTTTAGTGAGGAGATTAATGCCAATCTGGCTGGCATTTTGATTTTCTTTGATGTTTGTAGTCGATGCAGTTTGCAGTCTTTAATTCCTTTAGAGTATAGTGCTTTTTGACTTCATGTTTGTCTGTAGACTCCCCTTGGGCTGTTCTGTCTGCTGCAGCAGCGTAGTCTATAATGCATTACTCTGCTATCATATTAGAGGCCCATTTTCAGGTGGGAAAGAGACTACAGAATGAAACTCAGTGTTAAAAGGCCTTTTTCATGTAACTCTGACCTTTGTTAAGTGTCCCTTTGCTAGATACTTACTTTCCCCTAACCTGGCTCTATTTGTTTATAATCAAAATCTTACTACATTTTTCTTAAAAGCTGAGTCATGTTTGTAGTAACATACTCAGCAAAGGTAGCAGATGAAAGGGGATAAACTTGGAGGACTTATTTCTGGATCACTGGTAAGGGGTCGCACTGTAGTTCTGGTAAAACATTTTCCCCTGGAACATATGCTGATGAAGAAGTTGGTAGCGATTTATCCAGTTATCATCATTATCCTCTCTATGCCACAGTGAATAGGGAATTTGAATCAGATCCTAGCTGAAATAACCTGGTAGAAGCACTGGATGAAAAGACCAAGAAAGAGGGCGAGGGTTGCTGTGAGATTCTACATCCATTCACAGAGTTCTTCCACACACTGAGCTCTACTCGGGTTACATGAATTCACCCAAATCCGCATGTAAGAAGTATTCCCACAACTTCAGAGCTCACATACTGTCTTAGTTAGGGCTTCTATTGCTATGAAGAGAAACTGTCACCTAAGCAACTGTTACAGAGGAAAATGTTTAATTGGGGATTGCTTACAGTTCATTGTTTTAGTTCATTAACCTCATGGCAAGAAACATGGCAGGCTGAAGGGAGACATGGTGGTGGAGGAAGAGCTGAGTTCCGTATCCAGATTAGGAGGCAGCAGGGAGAGAAGTGGCTTAAACTTCTTAGACCTCAAAATATGCCACCACTATGATACGCTTTCCAGCAAGGTCACACCTTCTCCAACAAAGGCCACACCTCTTAACAGCACCAGTTTCTGTCTGCCAAGCACTTGAGTTTGTGGGCCACCCATTCGAATCACCCATTCCACCTCCTTACTCCCACAGGTGTGAAGCCATAGCACAGTGCAGAAATGCATTCAGTCCAACTTCAAAAGCTCCCATAGTCTGTAAGAGTGCCAACCCTGTAAAAGTCCAAAGTCTCTTCTGAGACATGCAATCTCTTAACTCCAATTCCCTGAAAATCAAAACGAAAAAGCAGATCCCATACTTTCAATGTACAATGGCGCAAGATACACATTATCATTCCAAAAGAGTGGAGAGAGCATAGTGAGGAAAGACTGGACCAAACCAGCTGGACGAACTCCAAACTCTGTATCTCCATGTCTGATGTCAATGCTCTTCAGATCTCTACTCCGTTCAGCTCTGTTGACTGTAGCACCCTTCTGTTTCTTGGGCTGGTTCCACTCCTTGTTAGCAGCTCTCCTTGGCAGATACCACATGACTCTGGCATCTCCAACATCTCGGGTCTTCCAACACAGTCCAGGCTTCACCTTCATGGCTTCACTCAGTAAAGCTGGGTCTCCATGCACGGACATGGCCTGCCAGGTACCTGATGTCAGTGGATTTCCTTAGTCACAGAGGAAAATCCCATAACCCCTTTCTTCTATCCTTGACTCTAAAGATACCAAGTTCTGATGTGTGCTGAGGCTGGAGCATGGTCACCTTGTTCAAATACATTTTTACCAGCTTTCTGTTTTCAGTTGTTTCCTTTCAGTGCCTAAGATTGGCTATCCTGAAACTGGGTCTGTAGACCAGGCTTTAGTTATAAAAACAATAGTTTACAGATGAGCATTTATTTATTGGCATGAACATGTTAAAAAATAACTTGGGGAAAATTAGTGTTAGGTACACCACAAATAAAATGTATGGAAGAAACAATAGTGTTGAATGATTGAAAAATAATAAAATACAGAAGAGAACAAAAAAATCAGTTGAACCAAGGTACTGAAAAGAATTAACATGTTGGTTAATTATCTTACTTTTTTTCTTCCTTAGAAAATGTAGACCATACTTGTTTCTAAGAATAGAAAGTTTTAATTTTCTACTGAAAAGAATTTCTGACACCAAAAGATAAGTATTGTATGCATTCACACATTTAGTTATATTCCAAAGAGCTTATCTTAGTCGTTGAGATGAAAGCATATTTAAAGCATCAGTTTCAAATACAGATGTACAGTCCTAAAGCTAGACATATGTTTCTCTAATGTAAACTGTGGAAACACATTTTGGGTATTTACACATAGATGAGTGACGAGTCAACCCCACTGCACTGCCCACAGTTGCTACTTAATGATGCGATCAAACATAAGCTGTTCACTAGCGTGAGTTTCTCCTGCTTCTCTGAATACTGTCTCTTGCTTATGTACAGAAAAAGAACCCACTGGATGGATGGATGTTATAACAAAATTTCATGATACTATGTAGGTAGTCCAAAAATGGTGCTATCAAACCAGACAGGGTGACATTCCGGCGGTTGTGTAGGCCACAAGGGTGGCTGTCTTAGCAGTCTCGGGTGGTAGTTTACCCATACAAGGTTGTTGGAGAGTCACTGATCTTTCAGTCACTGTTGAAAGACCAATGAAGGTGGTTCTAACGTGAGTGAACAAACAGGAGAGATGAGCTTCTCCGTAGAATAGGGACGAACAGGCCAACATCAATAATCCCTTCCTCAGCATCTTCTTAACTGCACTGCAACTAAATGCTGTTAAGCACATTTAGCCTGGCTCTTCCCACTGTAAGTAATTAATAGGTCATGGAAGGCCTCACAGTTCTGTCTGCTGAGCTGCCTTTACTAGATTCTAGGTCCAGGGACAAAAAGTTTATTTGACTGAAAACAGTTCTAACATTTACATGCGGTAAATATTCTTGTTCACTGCAGTTCTTGATCTGTCTAATCCTATGTATGTTACCTTGACCTACACTTTGACACGCTTTGAACAACGATAAGTATCACATCCCTGCACAATTAATGACATAAATTATCTAGAAGCTCAAAAGTTAAGAATGTGTACAGAGGATATTTATACCACCATTTGTCTTAGGACAGGTATTAAACTATCCAAATAAAATACATAAAAAACAAAAAACAAAAAAGCTAACTATAATAGCGTTTTTTTTTGTTTACCTGTGAGATTTGAAATCTACTTATCATAAAACCATAATAAAGTTGTAGATTTGTATAAGTTTGGATTAGAAAAATTAGAATATTGGTTGGCATAATATTGCATGTCTGAACTGAAGATATTTGCTAATGAATAAGTGAATTAAAGCTTTCATAAAATTACAGATTGTGTACTTACATTATTTATATAATTTTTATTATAACAGCTGTGGTTATGCAAATATTCCCATGACAGTAATCAATATGTTTGAAAATTACATGGGTTAAAGTTATGTACTTGTTTAAAATATGTAATAACTAAAATACGTAATAACAGTTGATTTCAATATCCATCTTGAGCATATAAGTATATTTTTAGAAAAAATATTCATAGGATTTTGAAAATAAGTTTGTAAATACTGGTGTGTGACATGTAACCTGTAGATGCTATAAGATGTTTGGTTAAGTAGATTAACATTATTATAAAGACATAGACTGTAGTGGACAAAACAGCAACAATAATTCCTGGTGGAGAGTTCAAGTCTATTTATAATTCTACACAGCACGGCTTTATTACATGTAATTCACATAGTATAAATCATATCAATTAAACAATTTTAAGCAATGGCTTCCTCTTCAGTCACAGAGCTGTAGAACCACCTTTGTAAAATGTTCTTTCCACATCAGAAGACAAGTGTGCAGTTTAGTGCTCACTCCCTAATATCACACTTAAATGTCCCCAACTTTTCATCTGTGTAAGTGCTCTTACAGATTGCTGATAAATCCACAAAGCTCAAGCTGCTTTTAAAGCTGAAGTATATTACCTTGAAAAATATTTACTGTACAAAATATATTAACATCACATATTCAGTAGGATTCAATAGTATTTTATTAGCAAAGCAACTTTTATTAACAAAGCAACACCTATTTTATTCACTAAGGAACTAATTGTATAGCAATTTTAGATACTATGTATTTGTTCGTATTGAGATAAAAGTTTTTGCTCTCAGCTACTCATATTCATATGTTTAAATCCAGAAACTCACTTCTTTTCCTTTCTTAGTTTGATTCAATCCAAAAATCCTATGTTCCTATGAGAAAAAGCTCTCAAATAATTGATAACATTCTCAAGCTACCTGGTTGTTCTGTGAGCATGTCATTCAGGAATCTGTGATCCTGCCTCAAATGTACATTGGGAGGGCAGACATGATTTTCATAGGCACATATTCATTGCAGGCTTTTATTTTAGCTATCACACACACACACTCTTAGTTAGCTGAGCTGTGGCAAAGAGGAGATTCAGCATTCAGAGTTTTTTATCAAATGAAATAAAAATAATCTTTAAAAAAAAACAGAACATGGTACACCATCAGAAAAAATTACAGGTTAAATTAAAATTTGAAGAACTTATACATCAAGGTATGTCTAAGATTTTTACAGAGAAAATGGACCAATTCAATAAGGACTTTTTCAAGAGAATAGCAGAAATATGTCTTTTCTCAGTAAATAAAGAACAATGATTTACTGATTCCTTAATTAATATTATGCTATACTTTTTACTTAGGTGAAACACAAAATGCTAATAAAATTATTTATCAGTTTTAAATTATAAATACTGAAGTGATACTAGAGTAATAAAACGTAACTTTAGATTTAAATTTCATGTATCATGTGGTGGAATTTCTAAATTATTAAATAAAAAAAGTATGTATGCTTTAGATTTTCTTCAGTCTCTCCTGAAATTTTAATCTAGATTGCTATTTTTCAAGCATAGAAAAATAAAAAATGGACTATTTTAATTCATATTTAAAACTTCACAGAATCTATTATAATGGTATGAAAGTACAAATGAAAGAGAGGATCAAATCACATGTTTTAACTATAGTCTACCATGCACAAAAATCCAAAATAGAGATTTTTGACTAGTTAAAGAACTTTTATAATAAAAATGTGTGCAGAGGACACACAATAACAGTGCCAGGAAGAAATAATTCAATACCCATGTTAAGTGGCTTATTAAAGGACTCCAGACAGAGGAAAGAGCCTGCTCAAATTGGAATTTCAGAGACTCATTGTTGCAGAATTTAAGGAACAGATAAGAATTTTCACCTGTTCTCAAAAAGGCAGTGGAAAAATTACAGAAATAAAGTCCGATAACAATTAAGACCTAAACCTTAGTACCGAGTTGGGGTATGAGCCTGGGATATCATGTGAGAGGCAGCCTACTGCATTAGGTACTGATGTGACAGGGAAATGATCAGAGGCTGACTTCCAGTGTCCGGTTTGAGAGACAAGGGGAATTGTTAAGTCACTTACCAAGACTGGGAATCCCTCCAGAATAAACAGGAGGAAGACATGGAAAGAAGATATGAGATGGGCTTTAGGCCAAGGATGACAGGATAAGACACAGGATCAAACACACTGATGCCATTTTAAATTTTCAGTCTTGTTAGATTTTGATTATAAGGTATAGATTTTGAATAGCTGTGCTCAGGAATACATTGTTGGTAGAAGACATGAAGGCGCAGAATAGAGATTCATTAGCATATAGATTATAGTTTAAGACAGAAATATCTTCATACTTGAAAATGAGTACAATAGCATTAAAATCTCATTGGAGGGTATTGAGGGAAATTTTTTCAGTGGTGGTAGCACGGCTCTTAGCAAAGTAGAAAAATCCAAGTGCAATTGTCTTACAATTTCTGAGAAATGAAAGAATTTTAAAAGTAGCCACTGCATCCAAATATCATAGTGAGGTGAAACCCACCAATTCAACTTGATAATTAAAACAGTTTGTCTTAAGAGAAAAATCACAAAAAAGTATGTCATCAAAAGCCAACAGGACTTTTATAAATGATACAATGTTTTTTCATACTAATGCATACAAGTCAGACATAGGCACAAAATCAGAGAAGATATTATGAAAACTATTAGCATTTTCTTAATGGAAGAGAAATATTATGCCACATTACACTAAAAAAAGGAATTTAGAAAATTCAAAGAGCATTATGAGAAAGATGGAGGCATTGGAAAATAAAATCAAAATAGAAAAAATAAATTATTATATTTGCATAGCATGAGTGATTTGAGAACATATTATTTTTATAAATACTTCTATATTCATATAAACTTCTAGTCTTTATTTAATTGTTTCCCTTTTATTATTTTTAGCTATTTACAGTTCTAGTGTTTATAATGCTACCCTAAATATCAGGATTTGTACAAATGATGTAATATTGTAAATATGTAAAATTTTCTCTAGTTTGTACTAAAATTCTTACCTGAAGATTCTGGGTCAGACAAGATAATGATATATACAAATTACAGTTAATTGTCTTCATTTAAAAAAAAACATACTGCATTTATGGATTGTATAGCCATAATATATAAATGGATTCAGACATGTAAGATTATAAAAAGTTAATGTTAATAATCCATACAACCTCAATAATAACAACATTGATTTAATTTTTGTTCACCTATTTAGTAGTGTACAAAAGTTGAGATAATAAATAAAAAGTAATCATTCAGAGCCAGGAATGGTGGTTGTAATCCCAGCACTCCGGAAGCAGAAGCAGGCAGATCTTTGTGAGTTTGAGGCCAGCCTTGTCTACAAAGTGATTCTAGAATAGCCAAGACTATACAGAGAAACCCTATCTCAAAACACACACACACACACACACACACACACACACACACTCACTCACACTCACAAAGTAATCCTTTGAGAGATGAGAGACACATAAAATCTTTTTGTCAGATAAAGAATATTCTGTGACATGTATAGCATTTTTCATCCAGTAAATAATCTGAATCACTGATTACATGCTCTGCCTGTCTGTAACTCAGCAGATACAGGAGACGGTGTCAAATACTGCCAATAGCAGCTTTTGGTTCACTGCTAATGCAGACAACAAAATTACAGTGTGGAAGTCATGGGGCTTGGTGAAAGCCAAATGGGATATTGAGCTTTGATTTTGAAGGGCCACATTTAAACAGCATTTCACGGTTACAAATGGAAATGAGGGATATCTAACTTAATTTGGTAGTTTGGGAAGTTTTAAATCTTAAAGGATAATAAGGGACCCAGCAAGAGGCAGGAATGGTGTGCTTTCCTGAGAAATAGAAGTTAAAAAGTAAAAAGTTATTATGCCTTTCGTGGAGACTATATTTTGTGTCAGACTTGGGTGAAGGGTGGAAGTCCACGGTGTTCATACGGCATGGCTTAAAACTAGACCAGATCCTTCGGGATAAAATTTAAGGTTAACGTGCATCTGGTTTATTAACATTTGTGTTGCTACTTATTTGTATTCAGACTCATTATTTTCAATCACCAATCAAAATAAATTCCTACAGACACAATGTCCCAGGTGAAGGATAAGAAAAAACTATACACCTGCTCTGCAATGTAAACTAGTTAGTGCTTTCAGTCAGCTTTTCTACAGATGAGCTTGTTAAAGTCTTTTCATTAAAAAAGCTCTCGCTCTCTCTTTCTCCCTCTCTCTTTCTCTCTATGTGTGTGTGTGTGTTTGTGTGTGTGTGTGTGTGTATCTTGTATTTGGTTCATATTCACCACTAGGACCTTTGTATAAAAACTGCATTATCAACGTTGTTGGTGTTTTTGATGTTTGTACCTGCCCTGCCTTCTCTTGCTTAAATACCTACATTTCATCTACACTACCCTGTGCATAAGATCTGCATAAGAGATTTCATAATCTTATCACATGGATAAGGACCTGGAGGTCTGTGATCTCAGACAACTTGCCTCTCTTCTTTTGTTAGGTTGTTAAACCAGGACCAGATTTGAAATCTTGGAAATGTTTTCTAGGACTCCGACTTACTGAGATCAAGCATCCTTTCATTTGATGTCAATGCTCTGTAGTGCTCTCCGTCAGCTTCTAACATCTGGCTGCTGATGTAGTGGAATGGGAATTTAGACCATCTGCTTTGAAATCCGGGGAAACAGTGCTTAGCAGCTGCTTCTTAGTGGACATGGTAGATCGCTTCACCTGGCTAACCTCTAGTTTCCTTTATGTAATTATGGGTTATGATAAACCTCTTTCAGAACCTGTTGACTGCTCATTGACTATCACTCAGGGATGAGTCCTCATAAGTCCTTATATGACGAAATGGAGACAAGGCCAGTCTTGATCAGAAGGACTAGAAAATGTTTACACAGAGTAAAATATCAAAGTGGGAAAACTTACTCAAGACTCAAAATTTTGTATTATAAAGGCATAGACTGATAAAAGATACACAGGTTATACAACTCCACAAAAGAGACAAATTATATGAAATTCTGAAAAGGATGAGTATTTGAGTATTACATGGCTTGATTAAAACAGTAAAGAAAAACAGTAACAGAAAATTTGGCAGTGATATGAACAGTCAATTTATGTAAGAAGGTATTTAAATTTCAATACACATAAATTTACTAAAAGTCACTAGAAATTAGAGAAAGGCCCTTAAAATAAAATGAGATATAGATTCTCAGCAATTAACTTATAATTAACTACTGCTTAAAGAGTCACAGAAAATCAAGTGTTGAGAGTTTGGAGAAAATTATCTGTACATGTCTTTGGGGAAGCAATTTGGCACAGGCACCGGAAAAAACAAATGTGACCACATCTGGCAAATCTGAAGAATTTTATATTTCATGACCCAGACTTACTAACCACTAATACCATGTTTGGTATTCTTTATATGTAAGCGAACAACACACTAAAATGTTTCTAGCAGTATATTTTGGAAATAAATGAAAATCCACTGTTGGCTAATAAAAAATGACTAAGTTAACTGTGGCTTCCTCACCCTTGGGATACTAGGCAAAGAATTTATAATTACTGAAATGGAGACACAAAAAGACAGAAAGAGCGAAATGTTTGGGAAATCAATGGACTAAAAACAGATGCATTGGATACTATTATCTGTGAAATTGTAAACTACTTATGAATTATCTTCAAATTTCTATGAACATATTTTTATATAAGAAAGCTTTAAAATTAGTAAAACAGCAGTTAACATTTGTTTCAAGTGAGAACATGAATCTGGAATTAAAAACTTTAGGAAATATTGGGGATATTAGTAGTTGTATGTTTTATTACACAAAACGATATCAAGATGTATAACAAAATATTAATTTACTTCTTTAGGCATAATGGAAGGATTCTTCTCATTTAAATTGTTTTTCCCATTTAGTATATTTCAAAAATTAATCACATACAACATGAGAAAACTACATTCTACTATATTTAAATTGAAGAGCGAATCCTCGCGGTCATCTTTCCCTGTGGCAGTTTCTATTCTATGGCCTATAGTCACACAGTACTTACTCTCATAGTTCTTGTTTTTTATTTTTATTTTTCCATTTTGTATGAAACTCCTTCATCCATATGAACAAACATGACTCAGGTATGCCCGTGTTGCATAACTCCTATGCTCAAAGAAGTGCCTGCAGATCTTCCTCATGGAGTGAGTAGACATATTAAAAGGAATTTAATATATGGTAGCGGCCAAGCCCGACAGCAGCAGCCCTGCATTCTCAGTGGTTTCCCTGACACACACAGCAGTGCTGGTGCACCGTGGGGTGGGGGTGGGAGCTTCCATATATGAATTAGTACTCGGTACCCCCCCCAGCTGCTGTGAATCATACAGTTTGTGAGAACACATTGCCAAAGAAGAAATGTTATCTTACAAATTAAAAATGTAAGGATCTACATTCAAAATACCAGTTTAGCTGCATTACTATTGATAAAAGTTGGACTTTTTGGTGAGTGGTAGGGAAAAAAGTAAGAAGTAATTGTCTTCTCAGAATTAGGACCTTCCTTGATGATGTAGCCAAGTATGAGCCATGGAAAGAGGAGCCCTGGATACATAGAATTTGAATCACTTACATGGAAAGGGAAGCTGTAGTTCCTGTTTATACAATGTTCACTTTCAAATGTTCTATTGTGTGAAAAAAAAAAACCTAAAGAAGGATTATTTTAGATGAGCACAATCAGTCCATGCAATTTCCCTTGACTTCCATGTGAATATGATCAGAGATCCGATACATCTAGCACATCAGAACTTATGAGTCAGTGTGTAAATGGTCTTAATCTTATTAAAAGGTGCAGTTATTTTGGGTGGCATATATTACCTCTTCATCATTCTTGGAACAAAGTCACAAAGGAAAGGAGACAGTGAATTATGAGCCTTAGAAATAAGGGCACAGAAGGATAGCTAACGAAAATCAGAACACTGAGGTTTTTTTCAGAAAGAATTGCCGAGTATTTTAAAACTGGAACATAACCTCAGGTTGACATTTCTGAACATTTCCTTGCCTTTTTATCTATTAAAACTAGATTATCATTAATTGCTATTTTATTTATTTATACCTTTAGACTTTTCTAATAGTAATTTACTGAAAAAGAACAAACCTCAGGTTCCCAGATCATTTCAGAATTAAAGAAAAAACAATTATTTTAACATTGGCCTTCAAATATGATTTTAAAGAATAAAATTTAAGATAGGGTTTTAACTTAATGTCTCTATCGTACATAGAAAGTTTCACTAGCATTTTAGTGTTTTCTAAATGTACATTTGTGTTCTGTTAGAGTTTGTGTTTGTCAGAGGGGCTGAAAAGAAGAATTTCACTGTTGATGAGAAGGAAACAGCAGCTACATCTGCTAAGTCCCTGTTTCTATAAAAAGCCTACCTGCTAGCCTGCTGACAGGAGGCAGCCAAAACTGCAGTGTTGAGAGATTAAGGCCAGCTGGTGTTTTTCCAGTTGATTTGCATTTCTGGAGCTCAAGGTGATCCCCCTTTATTTTTAACCAATGTTTATGACTCAAAACGTTGGCATCTTATAAGGATAATAAGGTTACCATCTTAAAGGCCTCAGAAATCAACATTGGGGGGGAAAAAAAGCACAAACAGAAATGATTAACATCCAAGTGGTTAATTTGCAATAATTGCTATATGAATGTTTACCATGTTGATTGACTCTATTTATAAATGGCTTAAATGTAATCTTTATCCTGAACATACATTGGAAGGCAGCAAGGCTGTACAGAAAGAAATGATATCTCTGTGGTCAAAACCAAAAATGTTAAAATTAATATAAACCAAAATTTTCAGTAAGAAATGAATTTGATTCAAGAAAAACAAGCTATGAAGGCCTATTAGGAAAAGTACTACTTAGTGACCGTTTCACATCTTAGGTTCAATACTGAGAATTTTGGCTTATCCCATTGATTTTTTTCATTATACATATACACAAGATTTAGACTTAGATTACCTCTTGCAACACCTTTTATTGCATTTACTATATTAATGCGTTCTGAAAGATATATATGATTTCACAATTCTGGGGGTAGTTAGAGAGACCACATATACTTGACTTATGCTTATCAGGGTTGAGTGGTATGTATTATTATTTACTGACACCCATAATTAATATATTAAAGTGAACATTAAAGAAGACTTTACTGCAGATTTACGGAAGAGAGGGTTTGAAAGATGGCTCCTCCAGTGCTCAGGACTACTGGTGGCTCTTCCCGATGGCCTGGATGAGATTAAAGCACCCATGTGGTGGCTCACAACCATCTGAAACTATACTGCCCTCGTGTCTGATGCCATCTTCTAGCCTGGAACCACCTAGTGCTCATATACAAGCAAACAGAGCACACACATAATAAAAATAATAAATTTTAAATAATTTTTCCTTTTTATTTTATTTTATTGTGTTTTGATTTTATTTTTTTCACAATTTATTCCTTATATATATTCAGATTGAATCCCCCTAGCCTTCCCCTAGTTCCACCATGCCTCCCTCTTCTCCTCATCTCCTTCCCCTAGTCCTCTGAAAGGGGGAGTTTTCTACCATTGCCATCTGCCCAATGCTTGTCAAATCTCATCAGGACTTCCTGAATCCTCTTCTTCCGTGGCCTGGCAAGACCACATCTCCAGGGGCAAGCTATCAAAGAGCAGTCAACCTGGTTCATGACAGAGGCAGCCCCTGCTCTCCTCACTCTGGAATCCACATGGAGGCGGAGCTGCCAATAGGTTACATCTGAACAAGGGGTCTAGTTCCTTTCCATGAATGGTCTTGGTGCATCAGTCTCTGCAGGACACTCTGGCCTCAGATGCTTTGTTGGTCTATGTTGACCTCCTGTCCCCTCCATGTCCCTCTATCACCACCCCTCTCTCCATAAGACTCCCTGCACTCTGCCCAAAGTTTGACCCTGAGTCTCTGCATCTGCATGGACCCCCTGTTAGGTGGATTCTTTCAGAGGGCCCTCTGTAATGGGTTCCCATCCTGTTTCCTCTCTTCCACTGCTTCTGGTGTCTATCCTGTTTGCCATTCTGAATGAGATTTAAGCGTCCCCCTTAGGGTCCTTCTTAGTGTTTAGGTTCTTTAGGTCGGTAGGCGGTTATCCTATATTATATAGCTTATATCCACTTGTAGGTGAGTGTATAACAAAGAACCCAGAACAGCTAAAACAATCCTCTATAATAAAAGATCTTCTGGAGGTATCTCCATCTCTGGTTTCAAGCTCTACTATGGAGCAACAGTAATAAAAACTGCATGGTTTTGGCATAGAAACAGACTGGTGGATCAATCGAATAGAATTGAAGACCCAGAAATAAACCCACACCTCTATGGAAACCTGATTTTGACAAAGATGCCAAAACCATACAATGAAAAAAAGATAACATCTTCAACAAATGGTGCTGGTCTAACTGGAAGCCCACGGGTAGAAGAATACAGATAGACCCATATCTATAACCCTGCACAAAATTAAAGTCCAAGTAAATAAAAGATCTCAACTTAAAATCAGACACACTAAATATGTTGGAAGAAAATGTGGGGAAGAGTCTTGAACTCATTGGCAGAGGAAATAATTTCCCGAACAAAACACCAACAGCTCAGGCTCTAAGATCTACAATTGATAAATTAGGACTTCTTAAACTGAAAAATTTCTAGAAAGCAAAGGACACTCTCCACAGAACAAATCAACAGCTTACAGACTGGGAAAAGATCTTCACCAATCCCACATCTGATAGAGGCCTAATATCCAAAATATATAAAGAACTCAAGAAAATAGGCACCAACAAACAAAATAATCCAATTAAAAATGGGGTACAGAGCTAAGCAGAGAATTCTCAACAAAGGAATATCGAATGGCAGAGAAATACTTAAAGAAATGCTCAATGTCCTTAGTCATCAGGGAAATGCAAGCCAATTTTAATAATTTTTAAAAGAATAAATATAGGGTTGGAGATGTAGATTAATGGCAGAAATCTTGCTTTACCTATTCAATAATGTCCTGTGTCCATCTTTAGTATCACATATACACAAAAAGTCTTATTCAAGTATGTGCAAGTAACTTTTATAAAATATTAAAATTATCAATAATAATGAATAACATGTGTAAAGGAATACCTTAGTTTATATTAAAATGAATAATATATTTAAAATATACAAAAACATTTCTAAAGAGTATTCATTCATGAAAGTAATGGAAACCATCCCATATTAAATATCAATTGCATTCACTATAGGGTGAATTTATATTTGCTATGTTGAAGTAATGTATAATGAAAAAGGATGCGATTTTTCAAAATATGTATTTACCCATTACTCTGGTTTTATGAGTTAGAAAATTATAGAATTTAGTCCTTTTTATAATTAATATGCTTAATTTAACAATTAAAAATGGAAATGTATTAGAGGCTATTTATTATAGATATGAAGTACTCAAAGACATGGATTATTTTTTCTCCTTTCAGTAACTTATCTTACTTGATAATAATTTTGATCCTCTATTATGAAAACCTAGTAACAAGCTGGTAATCTGAGACCTTATGTGCAGACAGCACATACTGTCTGATTACCATACACATAAAATATGATGGCTTGATCGCTATGGTTCACTGAATTTAAGTCGCTGGCGTGTCATTCCCACGTCATTTTAACTAAACGAAGAAGTTAAGCCATACTACCTTCACACAGCTGCCTACAGAGTGACTCTGAGCAAGGGTCAGGGATATTTTTATTATTACCTATGATCCTCATGCTGTGGAGAAGGGATGAAAGATGGGATTAGGAGGGGAGGAGGGAGGGGTTATTGGGGGGATACAAAGTGAATAAAGTGTAATTAATAAAAATTAATATAAAAATAATAAAATAAATAACCCCCCAAAAAACTTGGAGAATGTAGCACATATTTTTGTTAATTTTATACATATGAATAGTATTTTATACTTAATAAATTATCTTTCAAAGTCATTAGGGTTTATGAAATCCATGGCATTATTTCTATTTAAATCACATATGGAGAAAAGATAGCCTTATGAACACACTAGAAAAATTGTTTAACCAGCTACCTCTTCCAATGAATATAAATATCTTCAAATTTTAAGTTACATTTAAACATAAAGACTTGAAAATCCTTTTCAAATACAAGTGAAAGTTAACTGCAAAACAACTTTGAATAAACTATAATTTTATAAGGTAAACAACTCTGAACTGAGAATTATTCTCCAATCAAGATGGCAGTATATACATAGCTTTGGTCTATGAAATTAATGATTTTAATACATTTTTAAAAATTCAACCCATGATGTTTCTAGTATGAGTTTAACTTAGTAGGTACAAAAGGAAGTGAAAACTTGGCAGTCTTTGTAAAACGTCAGTGTTGCATGAGTCAAGATTACTTTGGAATACAATAACTAAATCAACTTTAAGATGTCATAGCAAATGTAATATCAAAGTTTGAGTGTTTAACTTATTTAATTTGGAAAAGGCCATATATTGACAGATTAAAATCTATTGATTATAGTAATTATTTATTTGACATAATAATTTTCATTGTATACTGACATATATTACATGTCTATCTACTTAAAATATAAAATCATCCCAGAAAAAAAATGGATTGGAATGAATTTAATTTAAGATATACTAGAAAAGAAGGGGTAACAAGTAAGTTTAATGATAGATGAAGCAGATGACAGATAGATAGAAGACATTGAGAGATTATGGATAGATGATAGAAAGATAGGTGATAAATGACAGAAAGATGAAAGATGATAGATACGGGTTCTCACTAATTACCAATGAGAAAATACTGAAACACTGGACAGTTTTAAAGCAGCCTGGGCAAACCCCTAAACAGCATTATCGAAGAACTAGGACTACTTGCTTGGAAGTAATTCAAGCTGCAACACTGAGTCTACAGCGTTTGGAAGATATAACTCAATGTCATCTACACTCAGTAAGACCTTGAGCTTCTGCAATATAAAATTAAGCTAAGTAATCATATGAGTATGTTATATACTAATGAGCTATTTCAAATTGAATATATGTAAATGTGTACTAAGGGATCTATAAAAGTGAAGAAGATTGTTTGAAGAGGAAAGTTTAATGGTTATTAAGGAACCATTCTTGTTTATTAGGTAAATAGACTTATTAAAAATACCATTAATGTATATTGCTGAAAAGATTAAAATGGGAATATCCTATAGCACTCTGGTGGAATGGAAACACAGGCAAGGTTGTCTTACTAAATTAGCTTTCAATAGCGATTCATCGAATTACACCCCATTAAGCTTAAGGACAATGGTAGAATTTTATTCTCTTTAAGCAGAATAAAGGTGTTGTGTGCACATGGCACCTGTCTTTTATCTGACCATTCACTGTTGAATACTAAAGAATAGTCTGTCTACTGTGAGTAGTGCTGTAATACACATGGCTATGCAGGGATCTTCATAGTAAGGCAGCTTTCAGGTTTTGTTTGTTGTTTGTTTGTTTTTTGTAGTATAGTCATATCTTAGTCATTTTGAAGAACTCACATGTGATTTCCCAAAGTGCCTTGATTAGTTAGATCTATAGCACTATGATAAAGTTTCTTCTCTGTGTCCTGTGCTTACTATAACTCATGCTTCACTGTTCGTTATTGAAGGCTGTTTTTGTGCACTGTGTTTTCCAATGCTGGTTTCTCTGCCCAGAGATCTGGTTGAAGTCTGGCGTTGTGATGTTTATGAAGCATCTCCTGTCTCAATGTTATGTAAAAATTGTTCTCCGTAACTTCTGATTGGTTAATAAAGAACAGCCAACAGCTGGGCGGGAGAGGAGAGGCAGAACGTCCAATCCCAGTGAGAGCGGTCTCAGGTGGAGAGCAGGAAATCACTATGAAGAGAGTCACCATAAGGACAAAGATGAACATGAAGGTGCCAGAACAAGCTAAGATGGCAGATAATAGGCCATGTGTCTGGGAAGAAGTCCTGGCCAGTATAGTCGGTTACGATAGCTCAGTATCTGCCAATGCGTAGTGCCTGTTGTTAATAAACACAAAGATCTCTGTGTCATTATTTGCGAGCTATGGTGTACATGGAAAAAGCCCTGACTTTTAATATTACAGTTTCTCTGTTTTTCCTTGACTATAGCTATTCTGACTGGGGCAAGGAAGTAAAAATCCTAGTCTAGTTTAGATTTACAGTTTCCTGCTGGTTGACAATTTAGGATATTTTATTTTCTTGTAGTTATTTTTCATTTGGATTTCCTCTATTGTAAACTTCTTGATTAACTTGCTCATTTATTAAGTGGATTATTTACTTTTACTTAGTTAATTGTTATGTTCTTTATGTATTCTAGATTATAATTATGTGATAGATGACCAGCTAGCAAAGAGTTTTTCCCTTCTGTATGGTATCTCTTCATATGCATTTTTGTCTATGCAGAAATCTTAAAATTCAATGTAACCTTATGATACTTGGCATAATTGTTTGAGTTACCAGATTCTTACTTAGAAAGCCATCATCCAAGCTTATATCTTGAAGTACCTGATCTATATTTTCTTCTAGAATTCCCAAGCCTTCAGGTCTTACATTAAGCTCTTGAGACATTTGTAGTTGATTTTTATAAAGGTGAGAGAGAAAAAGTTGGTTTCATTCTTCTGCATGCAATCACCCACCTTTTCTATTGTCTGTTATTAAAGCCTGTCTTTAATGCTGTTAATGTAGAAAGTCACAAACGCGACCGCATCATTATCAAACCTACATGATGAGACAATCAACACAATTAATTGTGTGCAATTGTGTGAAAAGGGACTCTTTAGGCTGTAACCAATATCAGGGGCAACTTTTATTCAATGTGAAAATGAAGCTTAAATCACTATTTCAATTTAAGAATTTTGATTAAATCAAAATAAAACTATTTACTTCTCATGTGTGACCTGAATAGAGTTGTTAATTCATCTGCAATCAAATTATGAGAAGAACAATGGGTTATCAACAACTTAATGCAGATGTTCAACTAAGAATATAGCAATGATTTAAGCTACAATAATGACTCTAAATAAAACTCTTGTTCAAATTTTAAAGTAACAACCTGATTTATGTAGATAAGTCAAGTCTCCAAATTATATGATAAAATACCAATAATTCTTGTCTTAGTAACATCCCTCAGAATTTCCTTAACACATACAAAAAATACATAGTTTTAAAAGAAAATAAAATTATTTAAAAATGGGTAATTGTAGTAGAAATAGCAGATCCATCAAATGTATCAAAATATATATGACATTAGATGAGATTAAACAAATTTTGGAAGTCTGATATTGTCTCATTCCTTTACAGAGGATGTGACATAAGGATGTTTAGAGAATCCCAGTTGACCTTCCAGAGCTAAGAGTTGACATGAGGAGACAGACTGTCCACACAATGTTCATTTTGTTTTATATTTTCAAGTAAAACTATGAAAAGGGGGCAAATTCTACGTGAAGAGAATATCACAATGCCGAAACAGATAGTTACCAGATGATAAGAGTTATCTTCAGTGACAAGAAATGAAGGTGAAAGGCATTGCTGGTTCAGTGATACAGACAATAATCAACTTCAGTGGGATACACAATTCAGATGCAGAGACCCACAGTCATACATTAGCTGGAGGTTGGGGGCTCCTTCAGAGGAGGAGGAGGAAAGACTGTAGGAGACAGAGGGCTCAAGGACACCACAAGAAAATCCACAGAATCAACTGAACTGGACCCATATAGGCCCACAGGGACTGCCACCAGAGAGCCTGCAGGGGGCTGGCCTAGGCCCTTTGCCCTTTGCCCTTTGTTACCATTCTGTAGCTTGGTGCTTTTGCAGAGCTCCTAACAGTGGGAACAGAGGCTGTCTTTACTCTTAACTGCTTTTGAGACCTTTTCATCTTATTGGATGGCCTTCATAGGAAAGGAGGTGCCTAGACTTACAGTAACTTGAGATGCTATGGATGGGGGTGGGGGAGGGAAGAGGGAAGCCGGAGAGTAGGGACCTGGAGTAGAGAAAGAAAAGGGAACTGCTGTCTTATGTAAAATTAATTAATTAACTAAATAATTAATTCATTAAAATACAATTCAACGAAAACAATACATGAAATAAACTGGGGAGATGAAAAAATGTGCAGACAAGAAATTCTGGGTGATACCAGGCAACCCTAAAAATTCCACTTATTTTTACACATGACTATTAGCTATTGGATATACCAGCATCTGTGGTGCCTTAGGAAAAAAACATGAGACTAAGGGGAAAAAACCAACAAGAGGTAAGCAGTTTCAAAAGAGCAGATGGTAACTGCTGCAATGCTTGCACAGGGCTGGATCTGACCGAAGGTCAAATCAGAAATATGGTGACGGACAGGCAGCATATTCCACACCTGTATAAGAACTAGCATGGAAAATAAGTGGTTAATGATTGTTCATAATAGAAGTATAATTGTCTCTAATAGGATGAATTTTGGCTTAACTTCTAGAAAGAAGCACAAAAATCAGAAGTCATATATTGAGAAGCAAGAAAGTTTAAACAATTTTGAGAGTCGCTAATTCAAGACAATTAAATGTGTAAGCATATGTCTGTATATGCAAACTGCGACCATACAAAAATGTAACAGAAGATTGTATTTACAATATACAAAAAATATTACAATAATCAAAGCAGCTCAATATTATTGAATAAAACTAAATTTTTGGTTTGTTAAAATTCAAAGAAACTGAGTCAATGGCACAAAAACAAGATTGAAACACATATTTGAAATGAAATAGAATGCTGGTTATAATTACTGCAAGACCAGAGTGAATTTGTTTTTAAATAGTTAGAAAACAAGATGGACCCTGAAAAAAAAGCACAAAAGAGTAATGCAAGGAAAACTTACTATATTTAAGGCAGAACTAAAAGGGCCAAAGTTGACTGTTAACAAAATGAGTAATTTGGATATATCTAATAGTTATTGAATAAACCATGTTATGTTTTTAAATGCAGTGCTAATGACAGGCAGAAAATGGTCTTCCTGGTCAATTCTTTTCTTTTTTTTTTTTTTAAACATTAACTGGTCTTTATTTTGGATAGTATATTAGATTCCAGAGGGCTTCTCTAACCCAGCTCATTCCCAAAAAGGCAAGACAGATGCCTTCCAGGTTAGTAAAAGCTTTAAGGCATTGAGTTCCTGTTAGAAATGGCTCTTTGGTCTCCCCACTCCCGAAGGGAGGAACAGTCCTGCTAGGCCACAGAGGAGGGCTTTGCAGCCAGTCCTGAAGATACCTGATAAAACAGGATCAGATGAATGGGGAGGAGGTCCCCCCTATCAGTGGACTTGGAAAGGGGCACGGTGGAGATGAGGGAGGGAGGGAGGGACTGGGAGGGAATGAGGGATCGGGACATGGCTGGGATACAGAGTTAATAAAATGTAACTGATAAAAAAAATAATAAAAAAAATAAAAACAATAAAAAAAAGCTTTAAGGCACCACAACTGGGCAGTTATCAACCCTCTAAGCTATTTTGCTATTTCCTGACTACACAGCCCAAGTTACTTGTCGTAACTGTTCCTGGTAGGGCTACATCTGTTTCATCAGCCTTCATGGACACCTGCTTATGGTCCATCCTGTCCCATAGGGACTTCCATCTCCGGTTTCCTCTCCTCTTCCTCTTCTGCCTCATGATCTGCATCTGCCCCTAAACTTGGGAACCTAAGCTCCTCCTGCTTCTCCTCTGCCTGGTTACAGGATGTCAGCACTGTATTTAACCAGTCAGAGAATATTGGCGAGCATCTTATACACAGGATCACTTGGTATAAGTAGGAATGGCTCATCTGGGCTGCAATCAGATCTTGGGGTCCAGTAATTTGGCATTTGAATGCATAGCATCAGACCAACCCCTCCAAAGATATTTATACAATTTAGGGCTTTTCCCAAATTATCACCGATTACATATTAATTTAAATGCTAAATTAGAATGAGCCAAGACACTTTCTCTTTTTCATCACACTTCGAGCTATATATTCCCATATTCTACATGTAAATTTTATAGAGAGGTCTACATATATAGCATGTATCTTCTTCAATAATTTATAAGCATTCACCCAAGTTATTTAATTTTTTAACGTTCAGTTTACTTGATGACTAAAGTATAAGACATTCTCCTAGGTTAGAGAACATTTATTTGTTCACAAACCTGGCTGTGGAGAAGGTATACATGGATGATTGGCTGATCAGGCTCATTGAAATCACTGTGTATGCCAGCCCAGATCAATTAAATCAGAAAAAAACAATGATGGTATCATAAGCATAATTAACTTCAAATATTTTGTTTATTCTAGTATATATTCAAGGCTGAGAGAGCTTTGATACACATCAAATGAATTGACTTTAAAAGCATTGTATGGAAGCCATTGATGAATAGTTTGTGCCTCTAACCATGCAGCAAACTTGAATTATTTTGCATTTCTCTTCCTACCTTTCCTATCTTGTCATATTGGCAAAGTTATATTTTCTAACATTCTCTACATTTTCACCTATATTCGTGAACCTTCTGGAATCATTACATTTTAGGTATGTGATCTGTACCCTGTAGAGACCTGAGAGCACAGATTATGTGCACATTTCTTTACCTCCAATTTAAAGCCAACCCTGTAAGTATGCCTTAGCTCTCATGCTATCTTGAGTTTCATGTATTTTTCTTTTGAGAATATTGATCTGATGGTTGTCCCTTCGAAACCTTGCATCACTATCCTTTTTCTAGTCAATAATTATTGTAGCTATGGGAATATTTATATAGAAACATCAATAGCTATATCTTTCTTTAAAATATCTTAGTTTTCGTGTCACCTTATCTTATATCCATCTCTTTATTTATCTCCTTGCCTTTATAGTAACCAGATACAATGGAAATATTTACTGTTTTTTTTTTTTCAAACTTTCCATGGCTTTGTTTCAACCAATATGACACTTCTTTTCACATTCTTTTCAAACAGCTCTTGGAGAAATCTTTGAAGATTTCCAAATTAGCAAATCACTTACTCTATCTGTAGACTCTATATTAGTTAAGCTATCAAGTTAATGCAAACATTCTATTTATTAAAGTTTGTTTTTTGGTTGGTATTTTGGATTATCTATCTTCTACCCATTTCTCCCATGTCACTCCTACTACATCTCCAGTGCTCTCCATTTCTAGGATTTTCATCTCTGAATTCTGAAAGTTGGAGCTCTATTGACTTCAAATACCATTTCTATGCACATATTTTTCTGGTCCTGAAAAATACTTTGATCTAGTTTTGTATGTATTGCATATTGTAGATACCATTTATTAACTGCTTTCCCAAGGATGGCATGAAAAAAAGCAAAGATCATTACTATGCCTGGTACCTGTCCTGTTGGTCCTAGAATTTTAACGAAATTCATCTTGAGTTAGCTATCAGGGAAATGCCAATCAAAATGTCTCTGAGATTCCATCTTACACCAATTAGAATGGCTATGATAAAAAAAAAAAAAACTCAAGTGACAGCACATGCTGGCAAGGATTGCGAGGAAGGGGAACACTTCTCCTTGCTGGTGCTAATGAAAATTGGTACAACCGCTGCGGAAATTAATATGGAGGTTTCTTAGAAAATATGGGATAGCCCTACCTCAAGATCCAGCTATACCACTCCTGCGCATATACCCGAAAGATGTTCCTCCATACCAAAAGATACCTACTCAGCTATCTTCATAACAGCTTCATACATGGTAGCCAGAAAGTGGAAACAACCTAGATGTCCTTCAACCAATGAATGGGAAAAAGTTTTTTTTTAAAGCTATGATAATATTTGCATGACTCTAAATTTTGTTTTCTTCTTTCTTTTACAATGCTGTACAAACATGAAACTTATTTTGAGACTTTAAAAAATGTGGTACATTTGCACAATAGAACATTGCTTGGCAATTAAAAACAAAGAAATCATGCAATTTGCAGGCAAATGGATGGAAGTAGAAAATATTACCCTGAGTGAGGTAATCTGGACCCAGAAAGGCACACATGGTACATACTCACTTATAAGTGGATATTAGCCATATAGTACAGGATAAAAATTCTACAACCCACAGACCCAAAGAAGCAAAGTAACAAGGAGGGCTTGAATCTGCCTCAGAATGGGAAGTGGATGAAAAGAGAGAACTAGGTTGGAGAGGGGTAGGAAGGGGAAATAATGTGGGGATCAGGTGGCTGGTAGAGCAGGGTGGGATGTGAGAGGACATGGAGAGAGAAAGGAAACCAATGTGAGGGCCATTTCTGGGAAAAGCTGGAGACCGGAGATGGGGTAGGCTCCTGGGAGGATATGGGGGTGACCTGAGCTGAGAATCTTAGCAGCTGGGGATATGGAGACTGAAGTGGCCACCTCCTATAGCTAAGCAAGACTTCTAGTGGAGGGAGGGGGACAAAAACCAACTCAAGACCTGCAGCGATAAAAATGGAGCAGAGATTGAGGGAAGAGCCAAACAATGAGTGGCCCAACTTGAGACCCACCCTGTGGAAGTGAGACAACCCCCGACAGTATTAATGATATTCTGCTATGCTTGCAGACAAGAGCTTAGCATAATGGTCCTCTGAGATTCTCCACCCAGCAGACAGAAACAGATGAAGAGATCCACAGCCAAATATTAGGCAGATCTTGGCGAGTCCTGCGCAAGAGTTGGGGGAAGGATAGAGGGACCCGGAGGATGACAAGAATGCCACAAGAAGACAAACAGAGTCAACTAAGACGATGGGGTCTCACAGAGACGAACCACCAACCAAAGAGCATGCACTGATGGATCTAGGTCTCTACACATATGTAGCTGACGGGTAGGTAGCTCAGTCTTCATGAGGATCCCCTAACAGAGTGGAGCCTGTCTCTGACATGGACTCTGTTGTCTGCTTTTGGATCACTTTTCCCTAGCTGGGCTGCCTTGTCAGGCCTCAAGAGAAGAGGACATGCTTAATCCTAATGTGACTTATGCTGAGGTTGGTTTATAGGGAGGGAGGTTCCCCATTTCTGAGTGGGGAAGAGAGGAAAAAGAAGGGAGGGTGTGATCTGGAGGAGAGGAGGGAGGGAGCTACTACAGGGATGTAAAGTGAACAAATAACTACATTTTTAAAATCGTTTTAACAATTATCTTATTCTGATGATGCAAAAGAAAATTCTTATTAAATTGATTTCTATTTTAACATGCTTTGTTTAGAGTGTGTGCAAAACTCTACAGATCACAGATCTTATCAACTAATTTTTCACTTCCAGTGCTAATTCTCCGGTCACAATGAATAAACAATCATAGTCACACCTTGAAACTTTTTGCAGTAGGATAGCTTTCCATCGATGCCACAAAACACCTGAGATTAAACAATCGTGAGGAGGAGTCAATGCAGGGATCATAAACCCTCTTGCTTTTGGACCTGTCAGCGTGTATTGTCAGGAGTACCAGATGGAGAGTGTTACTCCCCTCAAAGAATCGGTAAGGAGAGTGAGGGGCTGTGTCTTAGCTTCCCCCAGCTACCCAGCTCTGCTGTGCATTAGCCCTCACAGCTTCAATGATGTACTCCAGTTTGCAAAGCGACTTTAAATACAACAGCCTTTCTAAATGAGGATAGATCATCATACCCCGTGTCTGCTTTCTTGATTATCTTCTTTAGGTGTATAGATTTCATTATGTTTATCCTATCTTTTAGGTCTATATAAGCGAGTATATTCCATGTTTGTCTTTCTCCTTCTGGGATACTTCACTCAGAATGATCTTTTCTAGTTCCCATCATTTGCCTGCAAATTTCATGATTTCCTCCTTTTTGATTGCTGAGTAGTATTCCATTGTGTAAAAATACCACAGTTTCTGTATCCATTCCTCCATTGATGGACATCTGGGTTGTTTCCAGGTTCTGGCTATTACAAATAAAGCTGCTACCAACATGGTTGAGCAAATGTCCTTATTGTGTACTTGAGCAAATTTTGGGTATATGCCTAGCAGTGGTATAGCTGGGTCTTGAGGAAGCACTATTCCTAATTGTCTGAGAAAGTACCAGATTGACTTCCAAAGTGGTTGTACCAGTTTACATTCCCACCAGCAATGGAGGAGGGTTCCCCTTTCTCCACAACCTCATTTAGAAAGACAAATGGGATATGCATTGAACGTATGACAGGAGTCTTCCTAGCAGTGCTCCAAAATAGATACTAAGACTCACAACCAAACCTTTGGCAGAGTGCAGGGAATCATATGAAAGAAGGGGAGTTTGATGTGGAAAGGATAGGAGCTCCACAAGGACCAAACGTATCTGGGCACAGGGTCTTTTCTGAGATGGACACTCAACCAAAGTCCATGAGAGGATAAAACCTAGAACCTCTGCTCAGATGTGACCCGTGATAGCTCAGTAACCAATTGGTTTCCCATAGCAAGGGGAACAAGGACTATTACTAACAGGAACTCAATGACTGGCTCTTAGACCTCCCCACCTCCCAAGGGAGGAGCAGTACTGTTAGGCCACAGAGGAGGACTTTGCAGCCAGTCTTGAAAATACCTGACAAAAGGGAGTCATATGAAAGGGGAGGAGGTCCTCCCCTACTAGTGGACTTGGAAAGGGGCAGGGAGGAGATGAGGGAGGGAGGGTGGGATTGGGGAGGGAATGAGGGATACAGCTGGGATACAGAATTAACAAAATGTAACTAATGAGAAAAATAAAATTATGGAAAAGAAAAAATAAATAAATAAATAAATAAATAAATACAACAGCCTTTCAAGCACACTTAGCACCCAAATCACAGGATTATTTCTTCGGTCTCCTTTCCTCATGATATTCACATATGCTGCAGCATAACTGTGTCATATAGACGTGTGTGTGTGTGAACTCTGGATAAAGAAGCAGCACTCCATAACATTGTTCTCCTTTGTCTCTAGCACCTCATTTTACTCCAATATATCAATGCTCTTTCCCTTGGTGTGTGGGGGGGAGCACACTTGCCCGTAGAGAGCAGAGGTCTTGCTCTGTTGATCTCGACCTCCATTTTGAGGTAAGGTCTCTCATTTCACCTGAAGTTCACCAAGTGACTAGCGTTGCTGATCAGTCAGCCCCAGACTCCTTTAGTCTTTCTGCAGACAATGCTGTGGCTGTCAGTGCACACCTTTAGGTCCCGCTTCTGACTGACGCTAACAACTCAGACAGCCATTCTTTCTCAGCAAGGACTTCCCCCACCGAGCTGTCTCCCCTGTCTTCAGATTTACCAATCTCGAAACAACTACACTCTCAATTTTTTAAAATTTTGCTGACTGCTTCCTCATCCTTCCCTGCCACATTATATATCTTCCATGAATCTAATTTTTTTCTTTTTATTGAATGTATTTTATTTTTAAATTTGAAATTTTTCTTTACGTTTGAAATTTTAATACATACATACAAAAATATGATTTTATCTATTTCTCAGTTTCTCCTTTCCAATTTCCCCCATATGCCCCTCAACCCATATAATTTTCCAAATTCTTATCATTTCTTTTTTCAGTAATCCATTAGGTCCAGCTAGAGCTACTCATAAATACAGGCTGTGGGCGCCTCTCTAGGTTGCTGCCAGTTCCTTCTTCATTTTTTCTGACACACCTTGATACAACCTTTGGTATTGCCAATTTCCACTTCACTAATCACATTTTCTTCCTTCCTTTCTTTTCTTCCTTCCTTTCTTCCTTCTTCGTTCTTTCTTTTTCCTTTCTGTAATTAATTTCAGTTACACTGGCTGCTTTCGAGTTCGTAATCCTTATCCATATTTATTTCCACCTGGATACACACATTTCCTAGTGAGAAGCTGAGATCTGCATACGAGGGAAGGCATATGGTCTTTGTCTTGCCAAAACTGCATTAGTGTACATAAAAGAGTCATTTTCCTACAAATTTTATGGATTCGTTTGTCTTTAAACTAAGTAAATTTCCAGTGTGTATGTAATTTATTCCTTACCTGTCAGTGGGTTTTATATTTGCAAGGAAATTCATCTTTATTAGGAAATAAAATCAATCCACATAGTTTTCATCGTGGCTATTGACCTTCCATTAACATGGGTAAAGGATCCCTTTTTACCCTCACCCTCATTTCTGTGTTTTCTTGTTCTTTGGTTTCATGATGGTCACCATGTTTTCTATGGTGGGCTGGAATCTCAATGGATTTAATTTTCTGATGGCTCTATTTAAAATATGTGTTGGCCAATAGTATTCCTTCTTTTTTTTGAAAACTTTTTGTTTTGATCATCTGTCCATTTATTGTTCAATGGTTTTAATGTTTTAATTTTTCAATTATTTTTTATTAAAAAATTTTCATTATTTTTGAAATTTGTACACACATGTACATAGTTAAATATTGTTATATATACTCCCTCTCAGGTTTTTTTTTTTGTTGTTGTTCATTTTTGACAGGCCACTATGTATGGGGGAAGATCCTTTTCCAGTCTGTAGGCTGTCATTTTGTTCTGTTGACAGTGTTTTTTGCTTTACAAAGCTTTTCAGTTTCATGAGGTCCCATTTATGGATTGTTGCTCTTAGAGCTTGTGCTGTTGGTGTTCTGTTCAGGAAGTTGTCTTTTGTGCCAAGGCAACTTTTAAAAGAAACATCTTTTCGGAGCTTGCTTATCATACCAGAGCCTTAGAGATAATAACCATCACAGGTAAGAGCATGGCAGCAGGCAGTCAGGCATGGTGCTGGAGACCATACAATCTATAAGCAAAGGACAGAGATGGCTAACAGGGAAAGGCATGGAAATTTGAAACCTAAAAGCCTATTCTTAATAACATATCTACCCCCAAAAAGCCATGCCTTCAAATACTTCCCTTCTACCAACTAGGCACCAAGTATTCAAATATAGGAGCCTGTGGAGAACATTCACAGTTGTTCTATGACAAAAAGCAGTCTACAGGTCCAATTCAAACTTTATCAACATTCCAATGAAATTCTTCATAGAAATGGATATATATATATATATATATACATATATATATGTATATACACACATACACACACACACACACACACACACACACACACATATATATATACTAACATTCACATGAAAACACAAAAGCCCACAGACATTTAAAGTGATTATAACCAGAAAGAACATAACCAGAGTTGTTCTATTATCTGACTTTGAGTGGGAGGTAAGCATCCTCCTTTGGATCCTCCTTGTTACGTATCTTCTTTGGATCTGTGAGTTGTAGTATGATTGTCCTGTTCTATATGGCTTAAATCCACTTATAAGTGATTATATACCAGTGTGTCTTTCTGCTTCTGGGATACCTCACTCAGGATGATCTTTTCTAGTTCCACCCATTTGCTTGCAAATTTCACGATTTCTTTGTTTTTAACAGCTGAATAGTTACCAGTGATTTTTAAAGTTACATATTATTCATTTTTAAATTTCAGTGATTTTTTTCCTCATTACTGAGAATTTTCATAATTAGTCATTTGTGATTTTTGCTTATATGTATCATTATAAAACAGCCTCTGGTTTTTAATATAGTTAATAAAATTTCCAATTTAAAATATATTTATGAGGCAAAAAGTTCTATCAGAATACTATTTATTTTCCATTTGTGTGACAACTATACCTAATATGAATAATCGTAATAAAATATTTTACATGAGAAAAATCTTTAACAAAATGTCTAAAGCTTGAATTATAAATCATTAACTGTATTGCTAAAATTGATTAATTTAGTTGGGCTAAGATAAGCTGTTGATACCTAACATAGAGCTCACATAACATGAGACTACTTAACGTCATCAAAGTCAGGTGTGGAAGCATGTACCAGAAACCTAAGCACTACAGGAAACAAACACTCGGAAGAGGGGGCTCACTGATCAGCTAGCCTGTCTGACATAAGGTGGCATGTAGACATGGAACCCTGTATCAAACACTAAGATGGAGAAGCACCTCAAGAAGACGCTCTGATATCATCCTATGGTAACCACCCAAGCTCCTACAAGTGTGTGTTTGTGTGTGTGTGTTGTCTGTGTGTACGGATGAATGCATATATGTGAATATATACACATGTATATCATTACACATATTATGATTTAATATTTTCCAAGAAATAAAAAACAAAAGGCACTTAAATTCAAAAAAGGGTGAAGTATAATTTCAGAAATTGCTGGTAAGTCACTCAGTAAGATCATTCAGGATGAGCTAACCCAGAAGCACGCATGGTATATATTCCTTACAAGTGGATATTAGACATATAATATAGGATAAACATACTAAAATTTACAGACCCAAAGAAGCTAAATAACAAGGAGGACCCTAGGGAAGATGCTTAATTCTCCTTCAGAAGGGAAAACAGGATAGACACTGGAAGTGATAGAAGAGAGGGAACAGGATGGGAACCTACCACAGATGTCCTCTAAAAGACTCCATGCAGCAGGGGATCATAACAGATGCAGAGACTCACAGCCAAACTTAGAACAGAGCACAGGGAGTCTTATGGAAGAAGAGGATTATAGAAGGACCTGGAAGGAACATTAGTGCCAAAAGGAGACCAACAAAGCAAAAAAAATAGTAGGGCCCAGGGGGTACTACAGAGACTGATGCATCAACCTAAGACCATGCATAGAGAAGACCTGCACCCTCTGCTCAGGTGTAGCCCATAGACAGCTCAGGCTCCATGTGGGTTCCCTAGTAAAGGGAGAAGAGACAGTCTCTGATATGAACTCTGTTGCCTGCTCCTTGATCACTTCTTCCTGGTGGGGCTACCTAGACAGCCCACAGAAGAAGAGGATCCAGGCAGTCCTGATGGGACCTGATAGACTAGGGTCAGACAGTAGAGGAAGAAGACTTCACCTATCAGTGGACTATGGGAGAGAGATGGAGAGGAAGAAGGAGGAATGGTGGGACTTAGGGAGACGAGGGAGGATGCTACAACTGGGATACAAAATGAATAAATTGTAAATAATAATAAATTATAAAAAAGAAAGAAAAAGTAATTGGTAACTCATGGAAGACAAAATCTAACTGAAATATATATATATACATTAATGTATATATATATATATATATACAATGTAAATACAATGTATATATATATACAATTATTTATTTATACATATATTTGGCTAATATATATATTAGCCAAATGTGGTGGCATACACCTTTAATCCCTCGGGGAGGCAGAAACAGGTGGAACACTGTGCTTTCAAGGCCAGCCTGCTGTAGAAAGAGAGTCGAGGATAGCCAGGGCTACACAGAGAAACCCTGTCTCAAAAAACCAAACAAAACAATATATATATAAATAACATGGCACACTCACATAAAGAACTATAGAATTGATACCATTTTTCATCGGTTTTATCAAATGTTTATTTAATAGCAATGAGATTATAGCAAATAATAATCCTATGGAGAAATGTTGTTGGAAAAACTATTGAAAATAAATACATATATTTATTCTTGGTGCCCAAAACAACTACTACACAAAAATGTAGGATCAATAAATACACATATACCTACAGAAATAAATGTACATGCATATACACATCAGCATGTATGTGTATTCATAAATATTCAGTTACAAATTTTATGGTCAACTGGACTTTTGCCACCCTTCGTAAAATGTCATCAAATTTAAAAATCTCAATCTCTAGAAAAAGTGAGGATGGTATTTTTCCATGTAGTATGCTAAAATGGCACCAAAGCTATCTGCCACCTTCTCATACTGAAATCCAATGGTAAAATTCTCAACCTCGAGTCTTTACATGAATAAATAGTCATCTGTTCTAATCCTGAAGACATCCAACTGATGTTGTGACAAATCCAATGTCTTCTATTTTGTATTTTGAAATTTAAAATGATAAAATCACATAAAATATTTTAGTAAACATGCTTCAGCAGGCTTCTAATTTAATGCAATGTTGAAATTTCAAAACTAATGCTCATCGCACACATATTCCCTATGTGTGGAGACGTTTCTATTAACTTAGAGTCCTTAATAACCCCAAAGATTTTACATTCTGTTTTGAGGAAAGGCAATGGTTAGAAGAGTAAGTGTTTATTACAGACATCTTGAAGAACAGTTCATTTTTTCCTATATTTTATTTGTGAATTCTCTTACAAAATTGTATACACTGGAAATTGTCTTGATATCAAGCTGATATCATATTGCAAATTTTATCTATGATTTTTGCCAAAGTACCCTGTTGATAAGACACTTGCAACTGTTTTTTCTTTGTCAGAATGGAGAATAAAGTTCCTAACAGTTTTCTAAGCATTAAGATAGATACTCAGATATAGCCCATAGACTCAGTCTCCAAGTGGGTCCCTAGTAAGGGGAGTAGGGGCTGTCTCTGGCATGAACTCTGATCACCTCCCCTTGCGAGGTGCAGACATGCCAGGCCACAGAGGAAGACAATGCAGCCAGTCCTGATGAGATGTGATAGGCTAGGGTCAGATGGAAGGGGAGAAGGACCTCCCATATCAGTGAATTAGGGAAGAGCTATCCGGGGAGAAGAAGGAGGGAGGGTGGAATTGGGAGGAGATGAGGTTGGGGGCCACAGCCAGGACACAAAGTGAATAAATTGTAATAAATGATAATAAAAGAAAGAAAGAAAGAAAGAAAGAAAGAAAGAAAGAAAGAAAGAAAGAAAGAAAGAAGAGACTCAGATTCTTTCAGGATCTGACATTGTCTCATTCTCGAGTAAGAACCAAGTGTTTCTTTATCACTGTTTTCTATTCTGTTTTTATAAAAGAAGTTCACATCCATATTCGCAGAGATAATATTGAAATCACAAGAGAACAAATATTATCAATGCTTAGGCTTAACAACTTTAATCATTTAATTACTTACATATATGTAATCATATACATATAGACATATTAAACGTATATATACAATCATTACATATGATATAATTAATTTATAGATACATTTAATTATAAATGTGTAATAGAAATATATTTGAGTTATGTTTTAATATCTCAGATATGGCATAAGTTATGACTTTCTATTAAGGTATGATTGGCTTTACTATCTTTATTATTATTATTTTAGAATAAAATCCATGACCATTATGTCATACACTATATCAAATCTAAGCAACATTCTAATTATTGCTGTTGATGGACATATAGCACTATAATTTTTGTGGATCCCATAATAGTGCAGTATTTGAATGTTGTATTAACTTTTCAAAGAAAACCTCCAATTTTTAAAATGAAGACTATTAGTTTGGGGGCATTTATAGTGAGTAGGTTATTGACATTTTATAATAAAAGTAAGTATAAATGCAAATATAAATGCTGTACTAGTTTCTTCCCCATTTCTGTGATACAGCACCATGCTAAACAAATCAAAATAAAATAAAAGTAAAAGGTGCCTTTTGACTCACAGTTTCAGGGGATTACTATATACTAGCAGGAGCAGCTAGGCAATTGACCTCCTGTGAATGAAGCTGCAAGATTCAGCTTTAACAGAAATGAGCCAAAAGAGCACGTGAACAACAATTTTGATGCAGTTATCTAATATCAAAGATGCCCCTCAAATAAAAGACTTACTTCCTCTAGCAAATGTGTGCTACCCAAAGCACCCTAAACCACACCGCACACTTGGGACCAAGTATTAAATTATCAAAGCCCCTGCCCCCGCCCTTTTTTTTTTCTCATTCCATCCAGCAAAAATCTGTAAAAAAATGAATAAACATAAAGTCTGAGATGCTGTCGTTATTTAGTGATAGGTCACTATTAGAAAATGAGAATGTTCTGTCTCTGTTAGCAAACAGCAACTCAGCAAGAATCTGTTTGTTCTACAATGGTTTCCTGCCTGTGACATATGCTAGAAAAATGGTGATGCAAAGCTACTGGGAGTGAGAAGCCAACAACTGATTTGACTTAAGGCCACTCCAATAGATGGAAGCATACTCAACACTGCCTGGGTTACCGAAACCAAAACCTAGATAGCCCAGGACCAAATAATACTGGTCTAGAAAAAGAGGTGAAGAATGGAAGGAAGAAGAAAGAAAGAAAAACAGAAAGAAAGAAGGAAGGAAGAAGAGAAGGAAGGAGTGATAAAATGACTTTAATGATATTCTGTTACACTTCTAAACTCATTGATCAGTGCCTTGCTCAGTTATCATGAGAGAAGCTTCCTCTGGCAGCAGATGGGAATACAGAGACACACAGCCAGACATTATGCAGAGAGCAAGAAACCTGAAACATTCAGACTTAAATGGGACGTCCCTGACAACCCTCACTCCTCTCCACCAATCCCCCCATCTTCACCCTCCCACTCAGCCCCCAGAACTCAGGGAAGCTTGTGCAAGAGGAGGCAGAAAGAAGGTAAAAGGCAAAGATATGGAGAACACCAAGGAAACAATCTCTCTAAATCAACATGAACAAAGCTCATATGAACCCACAGAGACCAAGACAGCATGCCATGGTTACACAGGTCTGCAACAAGCCCTCTGCATATGCATTGAGGCGTCCGCTTCAGTGTTTTTATGGGACTCCTGAGCATTCAAATGAGTGAGTCTCTGATTCTTGTGCCTTCTCTTGTCCTCTTTTCCTTCAGTTGGTTTGTACTATTTGACTCTAATGTAATAGCTTTTGCTTTATCTAATTATATTTAATTGTGTTATATTTTTAAATGAATGAATGAATGAATGGAAGAAAAAATGAATGAATGGAAACCCAGCCACTAAAGTAAAGGTTAACAAGTGCCACTTATACCTGCTGGGAGAGGGAAAATCAGTTTTCTCCAATAGAATGACAAGTGGGTATATCAACCATTCTAGGAAAGGATTCATATTTAACAGTTATTGACCAACATAAAATGGACTCTTTTTGTGTGTGTCCATTTATTTGGTTATAATTTGGTTATAATATATTGTTTGTTTGTTTTTGGGGGTGTGGTTTTATTTTGTTTTCTTTAGTTTTGTTGTATTGGGTTTTTGTTTGTTTTTAGAGAAAAAACTTAAAGTTGGGTTGGTACGGAGAGGGAGAATATCTGGAAGAACTTAGTGGGAGTGAAGAATATAATCAAAGTATATTTAAATTTAAAAAGCCTTTAAAAAGCCTTATACATAATAAAATATATAATAAAATTAAAAATTATTTTATTTTTCTATACAAATAACTTGCTGCAAAAGTATGTTGTGCTTCCTGTGATGATTTGTTTAGTTTAGTAGTTATAAATGACAATACACTGCCTTCAGACATTTCTCATTTTAAAACAACACTGAATTTTAATTTCCTCCAACAATTTCCTCAGAGCACTAAATTAATTTTAAACAATTCCTCCTGAAGCCTAGGTTCTCCCAGCTCCTCAATGACATGACAAAAATTGAATGATTCAAACTTCACATACCCTCCTAAATTATGAAGGTTCAAGATCCCCAGACTATGGTCAGTGCTGTGATCTCATGAGTCTGAGCCTGGAAATTTGGAATGCTGTATCACCTGCAGAAGCATTAGAAATATAATAAGTAGAATCAGATGTAGCCAGGCTACTAAAAACGCATGTCATCTGTGGCTAATTAATTGCTTGTGGCTACGCCAGCTTGATTTCACAGCAAGGACATTACTCCAAACTTTGTGAGTGTTGAATCAGTAAAAAAACTGATGGATTTATTGATTTATTCAGGTCAGGAGTTTCTATGCAAATTAAAATATGCAATCTAAAAATTAAAACGCTTGACTCGTGTCTTCTGACATCTTTCTGAATCATCTAATTTTGTTTGCTTCATGAAGATGTGACCTATTTGCTCCTGGCCCATAACAGGACTACTGACAAACACCAAGTGCATCCTGTGTATAGTAAGCATAGACGCAGCGTTCAGTCTTATAGGGCTAAAGCTTAACTTTCCTTAGTTAACAGAATATTTTATGTGATTCAATAAAATTGTTTGGGAGAAATACTAATTTAGCTAATTTATATTAAACATATCTCATACTGTCTGACAGTCTCACTGGAAGTTCCAGTAATAACACTTACAGTTATGTACTCAAATCTGCATTGCCCACATGGCATGCTGAGGTTGGCTACCCAGAGGCTATTTAAAGTGGGCTGGCTTTACCCAGGGTCAGATGATTGTTCAAGGTTCCTGAATAAACTGCATTGAAAAAAAAAAAAAAGAAAATGATCCTAAAAAATTAAGTTTGTCTGTACTTAAATATAAACTATAATATTAGTCCTATGGGAAGACTTTCTGCAATACTCATAGGTTAATTGCTGGAAAAGTTAGTGGGGATACGTTAAGGGAAGTATTAAAGGGTTCTTTGGAAATTTTTCATCCAAGAAAAGAAGAAGAAATGACCTTGGGATGGACTTCCTCCATTCTCTTTTTCTGCTCAGTCTTTGCCAGAAAGCTGCCTTGGCAAGTGTGAGAAGCTCGTCACGCGCTTGTAAAGCTCATCAGCTGGGACCCTGGGCCAACTGTGCAGCCTGCGTCAGAGGTTTGAGAGCCATATCCAGTGTCCAACCAAATCCTTTCCCGATGTCACATGCAGCTAATTCTCCACACAAAATTGGGAGACTTACTACTTCCCTAAACTCAGAGAAGGCTCCTTTTCCCAAAAAAGAAGCAACAGAGGTAAGCACATAGCTAAACAACAGACTTCTTGCTGGGAGCCTCTTTTAAACAACAACAACAAAAATATTACCCATGCTACTACTTTTAAAGCGCACTAAAAAGTGTTTTGAGAACAGCATAGGATGAGTTTTGATCACTCCTCCACCAACTCCTGGGGCTACAGCTTTCCTCCCCAGTGAATCCTGCCTTTCAGAGCCACTGTAACTCGAGGTTATCGCCTTTCATTTTGCACCCAAACACCGTGTGCAAACATTTTCAAGTCAAATGCAGATTTTTTTTTTTCTGCTTCAGGTGTTAATTCAAGATCCAGCCTCAATAGATCATAGGTATAAATGGGGGTCAAAGGGTCTGAAATCAAGTTTTTTTCAATAACTCCTTTTTTAATTTTTTCTGTCTTTTTAGTGCTGTGCTATGCTCTCTCTCTGT
Source organism: Meriones unguiculatus (assembly GCF_030254825.1). Taxonomy (NCBI): domain Eukaryota; kingdom Metazoa; phylum Chordata; class Mammalia; order Rodentia; family Muridae; genus Meriones; species Meriones unguiculatus. Next base: position 111,498,860 of record NC_083356.1, read on the forward strand.
CTGTCTGTCTGTCTCTCTCTCTGTCTCTCGTGTGTGTGTGTGTGTGTGTGTGTGCTCCCATGTGCACCTGTATGGCTGTGCATGAAAGCCCTGTGAGAGTCTTCCTCTATCCCCTCCATCTTAGTCCCCGAGGCAGTCTCTCAAATACATTCAGAGGTGTAAATTGCCTTGCCTAGCCAGCTAGCTTTCTCTGAGGGTCCCTTGTCTCTGCCTTCTGAGCACTGGAATTAAAAGGGAACTACTATACCTCCTCACATTTTTATGGGATCTGGGAACCCACAATCTAATAAGAGGAGCCATCTGCCCATCCCTCCTGCCATCATCTTTTAATTTATCAATCTAGATATTTTCCTCAGTTCAAGGGATTTTATATATAAAATAGATGTGAATTCAGTATAAACCTGAGCCAAATCTTGCCAACATATGAAAGCTATGAGGTCCAGTTAATATGACAACCATTATTTTGTAACAAATAATTATGGTTTAAAATAGGTTATTCCATTTTGCTCAGAAATTGTTAGAAAGGAATTTCGCTACTCGATGGAGAAAATGCCCAGAACCCAGCAGGATTCTGTGGATGGTTTCTGAGGACAGATCCGAAGGACATGAGCTTAGCTGTCTCACTGTGCATCGCTGAAAACAGTCACCTTCCTTTTCTGGACTGAACCATGGGCTGTAGAGACCTCGCAGCTCAATCGGAAGCACACAAAGAGCTACCAGCTTCTGTGGAAGGTGAACTGGAGAGGACAGGGCTCTTACTGTGTCACTCAGCTTGCCTGAGCTTGTCCTGTAGTCCAAGGTGGCTCAGACTCCACAGCTTTCCTTGCAACCGAACACTCACTGCTGTTTCAGCTGTGTTCCCTGCCCTGAGGCCCTGAGGCTCTTTGAAAAAAGAAACAACCACAGCAAAGTTTCTTGCATTATCTATCTATCTATCTATCTATCTATCTATCTATCTATCTATCTATCTATCTATCTATCTATCATCTATCTATCATCTATCTCTATCTATCATCTATCTAGCTAGCTCTATCTATCTATTATCTATCTCTCTATCATCTATCTATCTATCTATCATCTATGTTTTGCAATATTCAGGAGAAAAATAAAAATAAATTAAACAGCTGTGTCAGTAAATCCTATATTGCTGAGTTGTCTGTCTTCAAGGAATTTCAATCAGTTTACTCTATACATTCTCATTGGTGAATATATAAAGTACCTAATAGGATGGCAAGACGGCAGAAAAGAAAAATCCTCAGGTAAATTACAAACAAAATAATCAGCAAACATCAGTAATAGGTTTACTATTGAGTTTTATCTCTTCACAGCAATTACAGACAGACTGTGCTACAGAACTTCCTCAATATATTGATTTTATTGCAGTGGGTCCTAGCACCGTTTTACACAGTCAGGGATCCCTGACTACTCCTTAGTTGGACAAATATGATCTTGTTGCCTTTAGACAAAGCAAAAACAAATGAGTATGTCTCATCAGTTCTACTGAGAAGGATGAAACCAAGACACTTAACATTCTTGTTGGCATAATTGTGACAAAAAAACTCATGTTTCCTTAGGCATTTTATTTTCTTAAAATTTAACATTTTGGGGATTGGCCTGGAGAGATAGCACTGTAGTTTTAAGAGAGTAAGTATATTGTTCTTCCAGACGGCTAGAATTTAATTCTAGCATTCAGGTAAGGCAAATCACATTCACTTAAAACTCTAGTCATGGCTAGGGGAGCCATTGTTTCCAACTTCTGTGGGAACTTGAATAAAAACATTAACCTATAGACACAGGCACAGACAAACCCACGTACAGACACACACACACACACACACACACACACACACACTTAATTAAAAATAAATGTAAAAGTTCCTTTTTTCAACAACAAATTTGACAAATAGAACTCATAATCTTGAAAATAAAAAACACTGGGTTGGCTTTTTTTTATTAAAATTTAAATGATGTAAATAGTATTAGTAACATTTACCTCAGAACTATTTTGGATTTGAAATAAGATGGTTGATACAGTAAAAGTTTAATAAATCAATAAAATAAGTTATTTTTCTCAATAAACTAGCATAGGACTTTTAATCTATTATATTCAACTACTGAAAAATAACAATTTGGTAAACATGTCGGTAAAAATGATTATAATTTATTTAATTATCCCATTACAGTATTACTTAAAAGGAAACAAAACTTGAAAAGAATTGTATATGCTTAGAAAACTAGTTTCAGTGGTTAACTCTGAAATACAATATATGGTAGACTTCAGAAGTAGGAATTAATGCGGTATGTGGTCAAGTCTAGTTCCTGAGAAGCTGTATTTTAAAAAGCCATGTAGGACTATGCCATATGTTAAGAGGTCATTGTTACAATGCTTTGTAAGCAACAGCAAGGCATACTGCTAGGGAAATATAGATGTTGTTGGAATCACTTATTGACTTCTCTAAGGTGTTGATCTTGGCAAGATCTTGGACCTAGAGATAATAACAAACATCAAGTCACACTAACCTGTGTTAGAGTCACAGTGACGTTTCTGCTTAATTTTGGTTTTGCCATTTTGAAAAATTTTGTTACAAAGTGTAGGCTTCACCATTTAAATTAGTGTAAACAAATAAGTGCTATCAAAATAGAAAGATTCCAGTACAGTCCAATTTCACTTGCCACTAGGAATTCCTTAATAAAAGGTGTATTATTTTATTTATGAGGGTAGGAGCAGAATATTGATTAAAATATGCATTCTTTTTTATGTCTTGAATGCATTCTGTTATTTATTCTCATAGAAATAATTTATAAATCCACTCTTATCAAGCAATGATGAAGGAAGAGAATCACCTGGAAATACTGGAAACATTAAAATACTGGTACTGGCTATCCATTCCCCATACTGGCGGGATGGGGTGGGGTGGGGGTTGGTACTGGGCATCCATTCTCCATACTGGGGTGGGGATAAAAGAAAGACTGTAACAACGTGTCCATCTTTGATACAAACGAAATGAAGATGCTGTGTAAAGCCTACTGTATCTAAAACCACCACCGACACAATCTAAAATTATAGTCACTCACAAACTGATGGATGTGGATGAACGTCAGAATCATACACCTAACTCAGAAGCGAAGATTAGGAGACACTGGCTTTTTAAACTGCAGACATTGGAGATCTAAGTCACAAGAGTGATGAAAATTGCATGATTACATATATATATACCATTGACATCTGTTTGTTATAGGTTGAGCAAAGTTTATGAGTAAGGCCACGGAAAGACTCAAAAAGGAAATTCAAATTATACTGCTTCCATCAGTGGGAAACTAGTATTTCTTTTAGAAAAAGCAAGGGGTTTTATAGACAACTCCTTATTGACAGGGCAGTCGGTTAAGCTGGTGCTCTGTTGACTGCTTGAAACGATGCAGCACTCTGCTTCTCTTAGCTTGCTAAGATGGCCCCGAGCTTCACACAGCTCTTTAGAAAGATGCTAGGGAAACTCCAGCTGCTTCTATTTGCAGCTCCTGCTACCATAATGCTCCTGTCCTTTCCATTTGGAGTGTTTCTGAAGAACGGCAGAATTTTAAAACAATGGTTAACTCGTGCTCACTCCTGTTATAACAGACTGGATTTATAAAGAGAGCAAATTTGTTTATTCTAAAGACTTAGTGTAAGATGAACGTGTAGGTCATAGAGCCTCTGCACTCCCAACACCAAGGCATTGGTCAGTCTCCCTTGGGTTGGCCTGTCAGAGGACTGAGAGGACAGGAGGACTCCGTGTGCCCTGAAGGAGGGTCACAGGACTCAGGTTTATAGAACTGTTTTATTCCCTTGACATGTTGCCTTGGCTAAATTTTGTCCCCTGACTTTCACTTAAAATGTTTTTATACTTGTGTTTGCTGTTTGAAATACATATAAGAAGAAAGTTTCATTTTCTTGTTTTGGTGTGATCTTAAGATGATCTCTCTGAAATAAAACAAATAAACACTACTTTTCCCAGTATATAATCAGTTTTAGCAATTTGATTTTCTTTTTAGAGCTTTTCCATAGTTTTTTATTTTCAGGGCTATTTGATTTTTAAGGAAACTTTTCCCATTTTGTTTTCGTAATAATTTTTCACTGAGGATTTAATAATGGGAGAGGTTTTTTTCAATGATTAAGTGTGTGGCAAGAATATATTTGACATTGTATTATTAAGACTGAGGCAGTCTTATGGAAGAAGAGCAATATAAAAACACTCAGAGGTGGCACAAGGAGACCAAGAAATCTGGGCCCTGCAGAGACTGATGCATCAACCAAAGACCATACATGGAGGAGGCACAGACCCCTTCCCAGCTCAAATGTAGCCCATAGGCAGCTCAGTCTCCATGCAGGTCCATATAAGGGGAGAAGAGACAGTCTCTGACATGAATTTGGTTGCCTGCTCTTTGTTCACTTCTCCTTGGTGGGATGACCTCACCAGTCTACAGAGGAAGAGGATCCAGGCAGTCCTGATGGAAGCTGATAGGCTACCATCAGACAGTAGGGGAGGAAGTCTTCCCCTATCAGTGGACTATGGGAGAGAGATAGGGGAGGAAGAGGGAGGATTGGTGGGACTTAGGGAGACAGTATCTATTCTTGTCCTCTTTCACATTTATGAGCTACTTTTTCAATATTTCCTGTTACTTGCATAAATGCTCTACATATATATGTGTATGTGCTTGCTCTGTATAATGTTAACTGGATTGTGTCTTCAGGGCTGACCATTTGGTAATGTTTAACCAACTGACATGCTCTTCCTTAGGTAAGATGATTTCTCCCACTCTTAGCTTTCTTTATTTGCCTGCAGTTCTTTGTGTAGGATTAATACCCTTTCTCCACCATGGTTAGCATATCCATTGGTTTTGCCATTGCTCATCTCCCATTTAGGCGGTTATGTTTGTTAGATTTCATAAGAGCTAGCACAGGGTTCAAGTAGAGTTGATTTAAAAGTTAAGAAAAGCAATACAATTAAAGCTCTGCATGAATCTGGCAAACACCTGTCAGCATGTGTCAGCCTTTATTAAATGGCTTCTCCAATCAAGACAGGAGTTGTCACAGATTTTAGATTTTATCCTCTGTAAAGAGAAGAACTTGACTGTTATCCTTTTATACACTGATGTGAATGATGTTAACTCTTATCTAGCAATACAAACATTGATTGGATGCATACTTACTTAGAAAAGTAGGTATAAATTCTAAGTGATTTAAATCTGTATTTGTGAATTGACTAATTTTATTGGTCTTTATTCCATTTTTTTCCAATAAGAGACAAAGAGAGAAGATAAGTGTGTTTATATATCACTGTTAAAAATCAAAAGTGATAATTAGGATTTCTGATAAAATTTTAAAATATTATTGATAATACATAATTATTGATATTTTAAAATTTTTAAATATTATTGATAATACATAATAAAATTGACTATGAAAAACCAAAACCTAAAAAAATTACAAAGCGTAACTTCTATGAATATATGTTGAAATAAAATATTCGCACAAAATTATCAAAGACAAGCATCCTGTACTATATCATTAGTTAATAGAGCACTTAGCTAGCTTATAAAAGTAGTCTATATGATGCAGGCAAGTTTACAGGAAGTAGCTAAAAGGCCGAGGGGATTTCCATCCATATTTACAGAAAAGTCATCATCCTCATACCAGGGTTTTACATGTTACAATGGTTACATGTTACAAGTAACATGTAACATGGTTACATGTTACAATATCAAGGTGTCACATTGAACTTCAGCAGATTTCTTGTTGTTGTTTTTAATAAATTCATTTCAGTTTTTCTTTTCTGTTTTATCATAAATGCTTATCGAACCCTCAATTTAATCTGACTGTTTAAGCAACATAGATGATTAGCTACAACCTTCAAAAAGACTTAACAGTTAGAATACCTTTTCATGGGCATACGCGTATATATCCATGCATGATACATATGTATGTGTCTTATCTACAATGCAGAGTTCAGAAGGCTTTTACTCTTACTCAGAAAGTAACACATAAGTCATAAGCGATAGAAATGTTATCTGTTTTAACAAATGTGATATTACACTTTTATCCTCTTCCTCATCTTTTATTAATTTATTTTTCTCTTTTTCTTTATTATTATTATTATTATTATTATTATTTACAATTTATTCATTTTTGTATCCCAGTTGTAGCTGCCTCCCTCTTCTGCTCCCAGTCCCACCCTCCCTCTCTCTTCCTCTTCTCTAGTCCACCAATAGGGGAGGTCCTCCTCCCCTACTATCTGACCCTAGCCTGGCATCAGGTCCCATGAGGACTTCCTGGATCCTCTTCTTCTGTAGGCTGGCTAGGCCACCTCACCAGGGAGAAAATGTAGCAAATATTAGATATCTATGTGGCTTTGATTTATACTTTATCTTCATCTCATGCTTTATGACACAACATTATTATTTAGCACCATTATTTTCTAAGCATTATATAGCACAGCCTTTTAACCTGTCTTATTATTAAAAAAATTCTTAGATTTATGTTAATTGACTAAGTGGCTAATTGTATAGGAACGATTTGTATATTTTGTAAAATGTCTGTAATATTTATGTTTCATTAAATGCTATTTTTCTTTTAAATCACAAACTCATAATTTTGAGGCTTAATAGAGACTCATTTTTAAATATATTTCATACGTATGTCATCTAAGATGACCAAGTATAGGCAAATATGGATTATTTTTCCTGTTATTTAAAATGTGGTTTGGACAAACGGTTGGTCCAGAATTGGTTTGGTTGGCTGCCATTTCTTATACTGAAATGGTTTGTCCTTTGCTGTCCAAGTTCTCCAGACTGTCAACCACATTGCAAGAGTAAATATATTCTAGATGCCTCGTGGCAATCGGTCACCCATTTCTTGATTTGACAAATTTGGCTTAATCGAGCTAGCCAAATATCAGCTGCCTAAGGAGGCTTTTTCTCTCAAACAGAGATAACAAATTGATGAACAAAGAAAAAAGATGATCATAAGATGCATTTATTGTGCAAGCAGGACTCATTCAGCAGTGAAAATGGTATTCCTAATGCTTATTTATTTAGGAATGAATACCTTGAAAGCCTTTGGAAAATTGTGAGTTATGATCTCTGTAATCTGAAAATAACCTACAGATGAGTTGATGTGAAAAGTATTCAAATTAGCTGGAAGCAGTTACAAGCAAGAAGAGATTATACAATGCGATTGCTCATTTCTTTAATTATCAAGAAATTCCAACACTGAAAGTCACTGTTTTTTGTTGAGGCTTGGATGTTCTGAGACTGTCTTCATGTCCATCACTAAGGGACTGTCCTTAGTGCCGACACCTGTGGGTGCTAGGAATGAAAACCAGCTGCCAGATGGGAGCAACCCAGTGACCGTCTGGGTTGATTCTAGGAAGCTGTCAGGGTAACTGCTGTCAGGGTAACCGGACATGCTGCCGATTTTCCTGTTCTACCTCAAATTGGTGTTGGTTCTGTGCTCACTAGGAAAGTTTTCACTGGAAGCAACCATTTAAAGAGCTGATTATCAAAGCATTTTCTAAGTCGCTGAAGTTCTTTAAGTGGTATCTTGATAAAAGATCAATCAGTTCACTACAGTGAATTATTACATGTTAGACAACAACCAACAAGGCAGCTTTTTTCATGTTTTGGGGTCATGTAGCCAATGTTTTCTACTTGATGAAGTCATACTTCACTACTTTCTATGTGATATCTATATGAAATTTTAGCCATTGGCCACTAGTCACAATTTTTATCTACTACCAATATGGCCAGAAAGATCTTTTGTCCTTAGCCTATGCGATGTGCCAAGAGCATGCTAACACTAATGCCTTTAAATTCTTTAGAATGATAAAGGTAGCATTTGCAGTTCAACCACACACACTACCCAAAAACACATTTTCATTTTTCTCCTTTGCTTTCGTGAAATAAAGTTCAGAACTTTGACTACATATATTTCTTTAGAATCAATACAGTTCGCCAACTGTGACAAATCCTGAAATAAAAATAAAATAATTTATGATCAAATAATATAGTTTATACTTGCAATCCATTTCATTAAGTATAGAAAAGAGCATGGAAATGGCTCAATGGTTGACAGTACTGCTTTTGGTTCTCAGTACCATCAAAGCTGTTCGTAACCATCTGTAAGTCCAGTTCCAAGGGATCTGAAGCACTCTTCTGCTCTCCACAGGCACCAGGCACATACATGGTGCACAGGCATCCATGTAAACAAAACACCAGTGAGCAGAAGATTAAAATAAAATCAAAATGTTAAAGACTGACTAATTAAGTAAATATGAAATATACATGAAAGCAGGATACAGAGCAAGTGTTGCTTGCTGCAAGACTCTTGAGAACATTTTCAGATTTCTATCACTTTGTAGTACAAATCAAATCGTTGCCAATAGCACCTTTCAATCACTGCTTCTTTCACCCATGATAAAATCTACTGGGTCAAAAGGTCTTTAATCAGCTTTACCAGTCTGCTTGTCAGACCCTGCCCCATTTTACCTAGTCCCCAGAGGTCCGTCTTCCCGCTGTCTTCCCACTTAGCTGCTTTGTTACAGGAAGATGATTTATCAGTCTGTCCAGAGCCTCATCTAACCAATATCCATCAAACAATCCTCATCATTTCTAACACAGTGAAAATGATACATGCATGCTTACAGGATGATACAGCTTAAACCCCATTTCACAATTACTTGTTTCTTGGGCTATTTCTTATAAACAAGAAAGAAATGTTCAAACCAATGAATTCATGCCAACTCATTTCTGGGAAGCCCTGAATATTTAATTCAGCAAATGGAAACATTCATTTTTAGGAAGATCTTGTTATCCTAATCTGATACTGAGTGTTTCCTTTAGGAGAAAGCATTCCCTGGGCATATAGAGAAAATGATTTTGACTATCATTTTTCCAATATGATTACAGAAACTTCAATAAAAATTCTTTGGGACTTAGGTGATGTATTCAGAGTACAGTTTTAATGCATACATGGTGTTAGAAAACTGAGATGACCACATGACAATGAAGCATTGGTTGCAAGGACTACATTTCAGTTCCACTCTTCACAATGGCTAGCTGTGCAAATTTGGTGAAATATTTAAGTTTTCTTGGCTCCATTTTCCATCTGTGAAATTACTGAGTTGAAAAACGTGATCTCTACGGGCACTTTCAGTCAAAATCTTACTGACTCTGTTTTTATGATTACCTTTTATACATTTTTTTCAGTTGCTAAATTGGCAAGCAATAAGAGTTTGTGAGATTTTTTTTTGGAAAGCTTTCAGCTCTATTTTGCAAATGCAGATGTTTGGTTACATATAGAATTTCCCTGATGTCTAATGATATATGACCTCCGCTGCCTTCAAGCAGATTATCCATCTGCTAGCTTATGTTGACTCCAGAAAGATAATTTTAAAATGTCTTCAGGAGAGCAGTTGCACAGAGCATGACATGTCATCAGACATGGGAGGCATGACCCATTCGTGTGGGTGGAAGACGTCAGGAACTTCCTCAGCTCAGTGGTGTGGGCCAGATGCCAAGCGGCTGACACACACATTTCTGTGCAGAAACATGTAGCAGCACGTGGAGAACAAGATCCAGAAAGCCCATGACTGAAGCCAGGGAGTAACTGCAGACTGATTTCTATGATGAGACTGAATCCTGGCAAGTGTTTTTCTTTGACTACTTACAGGAGACCTGTCCTATTTCTCTGAAGAGAAAACTGAATTAATATTCAGATGCTATGTATTAAACAAGATTTTAGGAACAACACTCGACCTGAATAAGGAGAAATAAAATCAAAGAAGAAATATTTATGGAACATGCACATTGCTCCAACCAGAGGTGAAGGATGATAGAGATGAGATGATAGAGAAGGATGATAGAGATTAGAATTCCACATACAGTTAGCATTCAAGGGACAATGAAAATATGATGTTTAATTTAAAGGAATCACTTAGAGGTAGCCCCAGAAGTCAGAGCTTAGAATGTATACAACTAGAAATTTGCTTGGAATTGTGTTTTGTTTTGTTCTGTATCTTTCGGAGAATTCTTAGCTAAGCTTCTACTTACAGATGCAAGGGTTCCTTGTGGGGAGGAAGGGAAGATCTCAGAGGACCTGGGGAAGGGGAACCATAATCAGAATATGGTATGAAAAACATCTATTTTTAATTGAAAAAAAAAAAAACCTCTGCTAATAGGACTGGCTTGATCTAAATTTGTCTCATTCCTAACAATGTTGCTTATATTTCCAGGAGTCTATTTGTTATTTGTAATTACTTATAGACAAATATTGAAAAATTCAAAGAGTTTAGTAGATGCTAAAGACATTCATGGATGTTAATAATTAAATATATTTAAAATAATATTTGCTATTTACTCAACACATGCTTTAGTAATAAAAAAGTTGGTAAGTAGCAACTTATTATGGTTTGATGTGAACTTTCCACCTTCTTCCAAAACTCATATGTTGATGCATTGGTTCACAGACATTGCCCAACCAATGGGCCAACATATAAATAGACTCAAAAACTGGCGGGACATTCAGAGGCAGCAAAAACCTGGATGCAGTAAGTCTATGGGATGTATTCCTGGAGACAGAATTGTATGAAGAAGTACCATTATTATATGATAGGTAGGGCCTGCTAGAGGGAGTTAGGAGTAGATGAAATCGTGAGAGCGTGCTCTCTCAAGACATGAATGACTTCTGAGGAACGTCTCAGCCATCATACGTGCTCCAGGGTCAACACACGGCATCTTCCGCCATGTTAGGTGGTAGCTAGAATGACCTGACCAGACCCAAAGATACTCCAACATCACACTTCTCAGCTTCCGAGCCTTCAGTTTCATGTGGTAAAGAAAATTTTAATCCTTAAATTACCCACTCTGTTACTTTGTTATAGAAGTGGGGGTTGGGGGTGGCTGAATGGATTATACACTTGGCGCCAAGCATGATACGTGTTTGATCCCTGGACCACACATTTTAGTGAAAATGGAATTCTACAAGTTGTCTTTTGACTTTCATATGAATGCTGTGGCAAGTACATACCGATCTCATAATAAATAAATAAATGAATGAATGAATGCACTTAAAAACCTTTATAAGAAAGAAGGGAAAAACAAAGTAAGATGAGACCACTTGAGAAAGATTTCTGGAGATTACCAACTTATGAAATATTTAGATAAAATGATAGTAAGGACATAGGGTTATAAAATAGTTTTTTGGTTCAATAGTTTAAGAAGTTTGGTTATGAACTGAATATTTTTTAGGGTGAAGGGTATGATTTTATGTTTAGGTGAGTGAAAGAATTAAGATAGAGAAAACGATGAAGCTATGATGCTATTCTATGCCTACTAGGGTTCAAAAGTTTAGTCATGTCAAAGGATCAAGTAGGGGAGGTAGAGGTGTCAAGGTTGACTCTTTGCAAAGGAAAGAGTTCAGGGTTAGTCCTCAGGATCATGGGAAGACAGTATAGAGGTTTTAATCATATGTTGTTGTTTTTTGGTTTTTTTTTGTAAGGAATGAGAAGTAGGTTGTCTTCAAATGCTTGCTTGGAGAGTCTATTTGCTTTGTTTCTAAATCTAAAACGTGTCCTTTTTTCTTTCCTGGAGTTAATTTGCTCCCCAAAATTACAGTTAACTGAAGTCTCTGATAAGGTGGCTGCCAGCTAATCAGGCTTTTATCTATGTTGTTTCCTCACTGACAGATTAATTGCCTAAATTGCCTTTTTATTTTAAAGTAGTCCTGAGAAGGAAATTTAGCAATTAAAATGATTTAGACTGCTGCTTATGCAGTAGCTCAAATGACATTTGAAAGATAGTGGGGAAATTAATAAATGATTGGACAAAATAATGTAGCAGAAATGTTTGTTGCTATAATTAAACTATGTAACTTAGTGATCCAGGTCAGTTTTACAAAGAGTCAACCAGTAGTGCTTTTCAAATGCCTTGAAAAATCAGTTGCGTCTAATCAGCCACATTTCAACTTCAGACGTGGGTTTGAATATTTAATTGACTGATTTTGAAGTAATATGTTATAACTTCATTTTTATGAAGTTGGTAAGTACCTTCTTGAAAGTATATACTGAGGATTCATAAAAGTTTAATTAACTAGAAATTCCAAGTCACATTTAGAACAGATCTTCATTTTTTAATTAAGAAAGTAAATGTATCAATACTGATATTTATTTCCCATTAAGCATTATATAATCACTACCAGAAATAACTATTAAGGAAATAAAATATTAAGCCTTTAACTATCATAAAATACAACTATCACTAACACTCTTAAAATTGAAGAATGCATTTCAGACAAGCCCCAAATTTAACTACAGCCATCTAGATCATACACTCATACTTGCACGGTATTTCACATAGTGAAAATGTTGTGGTCTACACAATACTGCATTTCTTTTTCGATGTGATTACTTGATTTCTTTGCCATTAGATATTCATTTTCATGAGTGTGTAATTGTCTTATAAAGTTTAACATTCAGTGACATCAGAATTTTCTAAATTTTGGGTATTGAAAACAAAACATGCCATGTACACATTTATACAAGAAAGATTCCAGTGCTTGGATTGTTACCCTGGAACCAAATCACTGAAAGTGAACTTAAGTACGAATGAAAAACAAGTAAAACTTTAAAAAATATATTATTTTTATTTACAGTTTATTCATGTGGAATCCCAGCTGTGCCCTCCTCCCTTGTCACCTCCCAATCCCACCCTCCTTTTCTCTTCTCCCTCTCCTAGTCCACTGATGGGGAGGTCCTCCTCCTCTTCTATCTGACCGTAGCCTCTCAGGTCTCATCTGGACTGGCTGCATTGTCTTCTTCTGTAGCCTGGTACAGGGGCACCCTCCAGAGGGATGTGATCAGAGAGCCTGCCACTTAGTTCATATCAGAGACAGACTTACCCCACTTACTAGGGAGCCCACTGGGAGTCTATGGGATACATTTAAGCAGTGGTTTTAGGTCCTCTCCATTCAGGGTCCCTGGCTGGGATATCAGTCTCTACAGGGCCCCCAGAGCCCAGCATTTTGGGGCTTTTGCTCTCCTTGTGGAGCTCCTCTTCCCCCCAGGTCTTTCTATCTCCCTCCTCTTTCATAGGATTCTCTGCATTCTGCCTAAAGTTTGGCTATGAGTCTCAGCCTCTGTTTCGATACCTCAATCAGTAGTCTTCCAGAGGCTCTCTGTGGTAGGCTCCTGTACTGTTACCTATATTCTCCTGCTTCCAATGTCTATCCTGTTTGCCTTTCTAAATGAGGATTAACCATCTCCCCTAGGGTCCTCCTTGTTGTTTAGCTTCTTTAGGACAATTGAATTTAGTATGTTTATTCTATATTATATATCTTATATGTCTAATAACCATTTATGAGTGAGTATATATCATGTGTGTCTTTCTGCTTCTGAATTACCTCGCTTAGGATGATCTTCTCTAGTTCCCATCATTTGCCTGCAAATGTCATGATTTCCTTGTTTTTAATAGCTGAGTAGTATTCCATTGTGTAAATGTACCACAATTTCTGTACCCATTCCTCCATTGAGGGACATCTAGGTTGTTTGCATATTCTGGCTATTACAAATAAAGCTGCTACAAACATGGTTGAGCAAATGCCCTTGCTGTATTGTTGAGCTTATTTTGGGTATACGCCTAGGAGTGCTATAGCTGGATCTTGAGGAAGCACTATTCCTAATTTTCTTAGAAAGCACCAGATTGATTTCCAAAGTGGTTGTACAAGTTTACATTCCCACCAGCAATGGAGGAAGGTTCCCTTTCTCCACAACCTCTCCAGCATGTGTTGTCATTTGAGTTTTTTATTTTAGCCATTCTGATGGGTTTAGGTGAAAACTCAGGGGTGTTTTGATTCGCATCTCTCTGATAGCTAAGGCTGTTGAGCATTTCTTTAAGTGTTTCTCTGCCATTTGATATTCCTTTATTGAGAATTTTCTGTTTAGCTGTGTACCCCATTTTTTAATTGGATTACTTGGTTTGTTGGTGTTTAACTTCTTTAGTTCTTTATATATTCTGGATATTAGCCCTCAGTCAGATATGGGGTTAGTGAAGATCCTTTCCCAGTCTGTAGGCAGTCATTTTGTTCTGATGACAGTGCCTTTGCTTTAGAGAAGGTTTTCCTTTTTATGAAGTCTCATTTATTGATTGTTGATTTTAGAGCAACTTTTGATATGCGATGAACTTTCTCTGTAGTGAAAATACAGGAAGAACACACTGACTTGATTCCTCTGCCGCTTTTGCAGCCCATTTACCACTCTGGCTAATACCATGCTTTTCTAAGGAAGGGTTTGATTTGCACAGAAGGTTGTTCACATGCTTCCTTAAACCACCTTTGTGATAGCCATTCTAGAGAAAAAATAAAATTGTCAATGGCTGCAGAGGAATTTTAATCCAGCAACATGGCTATTCCGGCAAGGGATCACCCAAAGACCTAAGTCTATGTGATTCAGTTGAAAATCAGACAAGCACTTAGTACATACCTTTGATCTCTCTGGCTAGAATGCAGACACACCTTTATTACAAGCCATTAGTGCCAAACAATAACCTCTAATTGAGGAGCAGAGTGATGAATAAGATAAAGATTTGACGGAATGAGTCAGAGATAGGACTCCATGTCTGACAAGTACATACAGGAAAGAAGGCTGTTTGAGAACAGTGCAGGGAGAGAGACTCGGTTCAGTTGGTGCAGTTCAGTTGAATGCAGTAGAGTTGTTAATGCAGTTTCATTCAGTTCTATTTGTGCAGCCAGTGCTGTTCAGTTTGTGGATTTCAGACGCAGATTTTACAAGCAGAATAATTCATTGAGTAGCCAGTTTGAATCAGTCAGCGTAGAGAGAAGTTTTAAGTCAGAACAGCTGAGTTGAACCAGCCAGCCCGAGTTCAGAAAAAACAAAAAACAAAACAAAGCAACAAAACTAGAAAAGGTGAATTTATTCAGCAGTAAGTCTCAGAGGCCAAAAACATTCTAAGTCTGGATTAGCAGATGGAGGCTGGAAACTGAAGCCTTCAAGGTCCAGGCTTGCAGAAGATTAGATTGTACGGAGGCTACAGGCTTCCAGGACTAGCCCTAGGGATAGTGATTAACATTCTGGGTTCAGCCCAGGCCATGGATTCATAAAGCTTGGGTACAGCTCCCATCTCATGCCCCCATCTGAGGAAATAAATACAATATTTATAACTGGTTACTTTGCAAGTTTGCTCCCTACAGTCTTATAAAACATTTGATTCTCATTTACTGATGTGAAACTTAGGCAAGATAAAAAAGAATAAATTATTATTATTGTTTTGTTTCTTGAATCTGACATATTTTTTCTTTTCTTTTTTGAATGTATTTATTTTATATTCACCTTACATTCTGGTTGTAGCCCCACCCTTCCTCCCCTGCCAGTCTCAACCTTTCTTTCTTCCTCTCTCCACTCTTACCTATAAAATGAATAAATTATAGTATCATTTTTTAATTTACTTAGTAACTGAGTTAGAATCTTTAGACATTCACATTGGCTAAATATGTCTTCTCTTTTGATTGCTGTTTTCTAAGTGCACATTTATTTAGTTTTCTTACATAAGGTCACAGTTTCCTGGAGACTCTAAAATATTATTTGTAACCAGTGTCTATTTTCAATCCCAGTCCTACACAAACACTATTTTTCTAATTTTACTGCCACCGAATAATTGCTTTTGGCATACCTTTAAATTTTTTCATACACTGCGTTCTCTTCAGTAGTTCCTGTGTGTTTGTCACAGCATGGGCAGATGGACCTTTTCCTGGCTTTTGATTTGCAGCTGTTTTAAAGCAGGCTGCTCTCCACATTCATGAACAAAAACACCGGGCAGAGATGAGGAGGCATTCAGGAGAGGATTCCTAGAATCCGTTGTTAGATTTCCCTGGATATTTACACACAGTTTGTTAAGAAGTCCTCAGATCTACGTGAGGTGTTTGCCAGTATTTTGCACTGTCGTAGAGCAATGCTTTAGTCATTCTCTATAGCTCCATCTGATCATTTGTTCACAGGTGTCACTACTTGAATTGTGACAGCAGTTAATCTTGTCTAACCACAAGCAACCAGTATTCTGACAACCTCTCCTGGCATTTATTGAGAATAAATATCCCTTCTTTAGAGAAATATCAAGTCAAACTTTAATAAAAATTTACATGCTTCATTTTTTTCAGTTCTCTTTCTGTGTATTAGTGCAAATTCTTCAACAACACAACATTTCATCTTTGGCAAGTTATAGCTTTGTTTCCCCTAATTGTCACCTTTGAAATAGAGTAATTTTTATTGTGATTTTGATGTCACGTTTAAGAATCTATTGCCAGGCACACAACAACAAAAATTACACCTCTGTTTTCCTAAAGAAAAAAAAAAAAAGAATTTCATAATTGCAGCTCTTGTAGTTGGGTCTCTAATGTATTTTGAGTTAATGTTTGCAAATGTGATGTGTAATTATACATAATAAGGAAAATATGTATTAAATTTAAAAAAAATGGACTCCACTTGCAACGGTCACTGGCACTTTCCTCCTAGGAAGTGATATCATGCAGTTCAGACATCTCGCCAGACCACCCGTAGGTCAGCCTGGAGCACTGGTGCTGATGGAGCAGGTGGTCAGTCAGCCGACACCTTGACCACCTTGGCCCTGCATGCCTCGTGGCCTCTCTTTAAACCTGATGGTAAAGTGGGAAGATATTAAGCCCCTTTATTGTATTTTTTTTCCCAGCACGACCATAACAAATAAATATCCTTTCTCTTTTTCCCCTGCTCCACTGTCTGTTTAATCTGATACTGGAGGTAGGCTGCCAGGCCTACACCTTGTTAGTTCTCCCAGAACCTAGGCCTTGACCCTAAAAGGGAAAATAAAATAACACACTGAATATGATTGGTTGTGCTTTTTAATTTCTGCATCATGGCATAATGTTGGCATTTGAATACAAGTTCAATTTTCAAATACATTCTGCATATTATTTGTTGTTTTATTTATTCTGTGCAAATAATTGTTTTGATATAAAAGCATATATTTTGACACTATTTGAAATTATGTTAGACAGATGGCTTCTAGAATCTTATGAAAAGAGATAAGATTTTTGTGAATAAATTAAACGTAGGTTATTTTAAAAACTTCTGCCTTTTCAAAATGTATTATAAATATCAAATATAAATATTTGCTGTAAGGAGTATGTTGAATGCTCCCTTTCCTTCATGAAGACCGTTAGAAACTTTTCCTTAATGAAAAGTGTGTATGAGGCACTTTGCATAAAGAGTGAGACAATTAGGACATTAAAATGAGTATTAGGGAATGTTAGGTATTGCCATTAGAATTATGCTGTCAGTTCACTAAATATAAATTTATAAACTCACAATTTTTCAACTAATCAAAGGAAAAAATATTGCTTAGAAATATTTTATGATAAGTATTACACAAACTGAGAAAACAAATGATTCAAAGGGGACTGTTTTAGAACATATAAGGTACACGAATGAAGAAGCATATTTCTAGAGTCCTCTGAAATGATGTGTCACATATAATTATAAGGCGGCAAGAAAGTGATCTCTTGAGTTGATAGAATGTGAATTATTGGGAACGAGTCACTGTTAATGCAATTATTGATGCAGATAAAGTATAAAATCTGTTTGAAGCTGGTAATAATATTTATGTAGTTTTTATTTAGACTAAAGAAAGTAAATATTGCAGAACGCTTCAAGTCTATTAAAAAGATGCAGAAGAAATGAAACAACTATGACCTACATGATTTTGGAAATAAAACATTCTTCTAGTAAAATATTTTTTATGTAATAAGTAAAATAAATCAGATAAATTTTAAAAATAAAACATAAATAAAAATTATGTTCTTATTAAATAATCAGTATCCCGTTAATGTTGTCACCTCATAGCATTAATATGAAATATGTCAGGTGCATTTCCTTTCTGTCCCTTAAATACAGCATCTACAAGACGGACCGTGAGGCTGAAAGCTCTGGAAGTTGCACGATGCTGAGAAACATCAGACACTGTTGTTCAATTTCACATGCAAGATTTCTGAAAGCACAGGACCCTTGAGATGGTGGACGCTGCCAGATGGATGATGGGGCCAGCACTCACCACTGCTGTAGATTCAAAAGAGAACTTAGGACGATAATTTTCACATGGATTTTCCCTCAGAGATATGCCTCTCAACAGTGAGAGCTTCACGAAGACATCAAGTCATCTTCCAGAACGTGTTGCTCCTGTCACAACCCTTCTAGCTGGGCTTGGGGGAACTCAGACTAAGGAGACATGTTCACGTGCAGAAGGAAGAGGTGACCTTTGAACTGGTTCTAAATTCCACTGTTTGGTGTCATGATCACTTTGACATCAACAGCTCAGTGTTGTAAGCCACTTAAACCTCCCTTCAGACGTACGTCAAATGACGCAACAAGAGAAATGATATGTTTCCACAGTTACATCCTTGTGTACCAGCAGACACTGTATTTTCACAGTTTATTTTGTTTTTTTACCTTATTTCCTGGCTAATGTTTTGCACCCTACGTTTTTATGACATTACTCTTGACAATTTAGAGAGTGTGTGAGTGCATCTGTATATGTGTGTGTGTGTGTGTGTGTGTGTGTGTGTACATATATTCATGTATATACACCCTCCACACGCATGCAGGTCCATGTGTATGTGTATGGTGTAACAATGGCTTTAGTTCACTTTTTTCAGGCAGTTATGTCTTGTACTTTATAGACATTACTTATTTTTTAAACTATAAAAGGAATTGTTTCTCAGGAGGAGGAGGAGAAATTCGTCCTCCTCCTTATTGTATGCACCATATATTGCCTCTTCTAATAAATAACAGGAAGCCTCCATTGTGGAGGGCTGCTTGGAGTACGCAAACATTTAAACAATTATTTTTTTTTTAATTTTCCTGCATGAGGATGAAAATTACACACCCCAATTCAGAACACCTAAGCAACAGATCTTCATTGCGTGTATATCCTGGGTTAATTCGCCTGCTTCTACTTTGAATTTTTCACCTCTTGTGTACGGTGAATAATTCATTCCAGTCTGTTGAGCTCACATGTGCACTTTATTACCGCATTACGTTAGAGAGTGGCTCTAACATGCGACTAGTTCTGTGGAAAACTTCATCTCCTTCCAGAAATTAAAACAAACACAACCTCATTCTCTGCCTTTGAAACAACTCATGGAACTTCATTGATTGTGGTGCTCCCTTTCCACCCAACCCAGCTCATCTGTGTTTAGATTTAAAACAAAATGTTATCCTCCCTTCTCTGGCAGCACATACTCAACATCGTGGTCAGTCGTTCTCAAGTTACTATCAAGCGTGTTTCCATGACCCAGGGAAAGGTAGGGCTTATTTCACATAACCCTCAGAGCCTTGCCCTAAGAAAATCTTCCCATCCAGTTGTTTCAACCTAGCATTGTTATTTTTAGGATTGGTGCATTCTATCTATTTGGAAAGATATAATTAATCCATGTTCATGACTAAAGCAACCTCTATTATAAATCCTGCCTACACTGAAAGTAGCTGCCTCTCACACAGATGTATTGAAAGAACATGAGCTCCAGTATTCCTAATAATATTTAAAAAAAAAATCGTTGTGAGTAGGCTTTACTAGAGACTGTAGAAAGCTCAGAAATAGCCATGCAGGAATGGATTACCATGGAAACCAATGATCATTTTATTTATAAGGAAATGAAAACTAATTAAGCAATTTAATTTGTATATCATTGTTTGCTAAAGCTTGTGTTTCTTATGGCTAAAAAATGGTAATAATTTTAATTCAGGTTGGAAGGACAACCTCAATTGTACCTGACTCAATATAAGCTCAAATACAGAAAACAATGTATTGGTTAATATTTTTAATTTTCTCTACATATAAGTCAAAGCCTGCAAATTCCACCAGCAATAGTGTTAAAATTTTGATGAAACTGAACACAGAAGAACTTGTAACATGGGTCCTTGTTTATTCTCTGATATAAGCAGTTAATTGCTTTTTCTTTTCATATACTTCTCTTACTCACTGACTATATCTCCAGAGAAACCTAAAACAAAAGAGAGAGGAAACATTAGAGAAAAAGAGAAGCAGGAAGGGAGGAGAGAGGGGAAGTGAACAAAAGAGAGAAAGAGAGAGGGGAACAGAGAGAGAGAAAAAGGAGAGAGAGAGAACACAAATGAGAGGCAGACAAGGGGAGATTTAAATTTAGAGTCAAAAAGCTAAATTTAATGCCCTGTACAAAAATATATGACAAATGGAGAAAATGATAACACTCATCAGGAGTTAACACTCACAGTTAAAATGTCCCATTTTGGCACAATTTTATAAATAACTTCTTAGGAAAAGGGCTTTTAAAAATAAAATTCTCAGGGCATCTGGCAATTTCAGATGTTTTCAATGAGTGTTTCTCAGAGGCTTGAAGTGGCCAAGGACATTTTGATCTTGTGAGTCTTAAAAAATTATCGATGATGAAGAACCAAAGGAAATTTGTTAAAGCTGAGCTATATATTTAGTAATTAAGGATTATAGTTACCCAATTGATACACGGAACTCATTAAAAAGTGTTGTAAATAACACTAGCAGGAGTTTCATGTCAGAAGTCTCAGAGTATACAGGTGAGAATTAGGGAGCTCCCTGTGGCTGTTTATTATTTTTCTACAGAACGAGGCTCTCTGTAATAGGGTATTTCTTTGCTTTTAGTCAATGTAAGATAAAAGATATATAAAGCCCATGTCTTTAACTTTCAGAACAATAGCTAACTTAATACCTTAAAGCACAGAGAATCAACACCAAGAACCACCGCGTGACTTTCTAGATGACTGTATGACTTTGTGCTCATTGTAAGTGGATGAAATGATCCCATCCCGTTAGCATATGGTGTGGAAAAACTGAAGTCCTTTTATTCAGTGTCTGCCACACTGCAAATACTGCTCTAGGCAGCAAAGATAACATCAAAGAAGCAAGTACACATCTGCCCATGGGCACGTGCACGCAGACACACACACACACACACACACACACACACACACACACACCACAGATACAATTATTTTTTATGTCACAATCAAGGCAGGGAGTGGAGAAAAATAAACAGTGTGATAATGTAAGTTACTAAAAATTTAAAATTTGTTGATACTTTAAGAGAGATAATCAGTACACATTGCAGTACCTAAAAATTAGAGAACATAGTAAAATTTTAAAATTGTTGCCTTTTACCTCCCAAAAGCACAGTGCTTCTCTGAGTGCACATTAAATGTCTGCATGTTTATGTATAATAAATAAATATGTGAATTACACTGTCTTCAAAGTAAGGGGAAAATGTTTGGATCACTATAAATATATAATATGTATTTATCCGCTCCATTACCCTGTACATACCTATGTTTAGATATGCATGTTTTATCTTTAATTAACAAATTATTTACTTAGCTTTATAAATAGAATATTTATCATTATTTAGCTTGTTAGAAAAAGTCCTTAGAATCTCTAATAACTTTTATAGTCATAGCTGTGTAATCGCATATATCTATGTATGTATGCATATACATAGAGTGATAATTGGAGAACCGTAATTAGACTGGTTTTCCATGACCATAGACAACGTAAAGGTTCCACAGATAACAGAAAGCTTCTCATTTGAAATTCTGTACAGCTGCCATTTGAACAATGTATACTTTGCCTAGGTCAGTACTGTCCTTTAAAGTCCCACAAGTGAAGGTTTTGATGATAAGTTCCCCCACATTGTCTAGGCACAGCACTCTGGGGCCCTGAGGTTCTGTTCAATCATATGCTCTCTCTGTTCTATTCAATAACTGTTCCATTATCAATATTTCAGATTGCTGTATCACTGTCCTCCTTTTAGGCATTGGCTTGAGCACAAGAGAAGATGTATTCTTCATCGTCCATTCCTGAAAATGATTTAAGAGAGTGTTATTAGTACTGTCGTTATTTTATTCCATGGAAAAGTTATTTTGGTGGTAAAGATCTTGCGATTTTCAATCTCAAATTATAATTTTAAAATTAACCTACCTTTCCTTCTCATGAATTTCACACTGATGAGGATAATTAACAATTGCTGTGACCTTTATAGAAGGCAAAGGGACTATTTAATATCTAAAGCATTTTAAAGTTCCAGACAGAGATAATTTGAAAAGGAATAACCATAGATTCGTATAAAGTTTTACCTCTAAACATCTTTATTCTAATTTCTGGAGAAATTAAGAAACTTACTGTTCCACAGTTTGTCACTGATTGTTAACTGTACTAGGTATTAAAGCAGCTCTAGAAGGTCATTACCAACTTACACACATGTGTGCATAGATGTGATAATCTCTGACTAGATGGCGGAAAATCTACTGCACAAACAAGTGCCTAACCCCGGGCACCAAGGACAAGATGAGCCTTGGGTAGAAGGTGAATTCTTTTGCACTTTATATCGCCTGTTTTCTCCAGTAGCCGTTTATAATATGAAAGTGCCAGCCAAATCCTCTTTGGTGAAAGCAGTTTCAAAAGACTGCTTCCAAAGTAATATTCGGTTCTAGCACAGCATGATAAACAGTGTAGCCCAGAGAGCATTGGTAGCAATGCATGGCTGGTAGTGGTTCTAGAGGCACTCAATATTGTGGACCTCAGAAAGAAGCTGGGACAATTTGTTCCAAAACGTGAGCTATGATAATCACCGTTGATGGTTATGCAGATTTCTTTTTTATTATTAGTATAGAAAGCTAAAAAAACTGTTAAAAGTGAAACAGTTTAGAAGCAGAGAGCTTCGTTTCCGTTGAGGTATAGCTGTGTATATTATAACGGATGTGTTGCACCCCAAGGACCAGGAATAGACTCCGTTGTAAATACATGAGGGTTTTTTGTTTGTTTGTTTGTTTTTTGTTTTTTATTGTATGTGTGCTCCAGCAAGGGAAGCAAACCTCCTGCGGAAACAGAAGGTGGCCCTGTGGTCTAGGAGAACAAGGTTTTTAAAGGGCAAAACCAAACCGTAAGCAGGGACTTACACGCTTTGGCGTCACATGATTGGGTAAGGGAAATTGACTTTTGAAATGATTGGTCCATTTTAGGCACCAAGGCCACCAACAGTTCTGGCCAGGCTATCTGGGCCGGTTTCCTAGCAACTGTATAACTAGTGGTCAGGGAAAGTATGAAGCAAGGCTGGTTCTTCCCCTCAGAGCATTGAGGCTAGTTCTTTCCTGAAGGTGGCTGGACATGTCTCCACCTGGCTGGCCTTAGTTCAGGCTTGTGCTTTAAACTTTAGAATAATGACCACTGATTTTTAATACTTTGGTCTCTCGGATGATTACATGTAATTTTGCCTTTTACCAAGTAATACT
This sequence comes from Meriones unguiculatus, assembly GCF_030254825.1. Classification (NCBI taxonomy): domain Eukaryota; kingdom Metazoa; phylum Chordata; class Mammalia; order Rodentia; family Muridae; genus Meriones; species Meriones unguiculatus. Next base: position 111,522,226 of record NC_083356.1, read on the forward strand.
TGAAATAATTTATTTTTAATCTTTTTCGCAATTATTGTTAAATTTAATTTTTAAAGTGCCATGTAATTACTCAAAGTTTATGTAACCAGCATTTCCACGCAAACATTTTCAAGGATCTAACCATTCAAGATAATAGTTTTGAAGGTCTTGAAGCTGCTATCTGTTTCCCAAACTTAGAGTTTATGGCCGACCCATTTGCTAATGAGGAAATACTTTGCATTGTGCCCCATAGGCAAGAAGGCCAAGTTCATACAGCTGATGTAGAGCCAAGGAGTCTTTTCCAGGACCCACCTCTCCTCTTTCTGGCTCCGAGAGCATCGCTAGGAACAGCGCTTCTTGTCAAAGCCAGGCTAGACAGCAGACACTATCCTCCAAGTCTCATGTTCCACACTCATCCTCTCTCCTTAGCACGGGGTTTCCCCTGCTTCACAGTAGAGACCGTTGTGGTTACGTGAATCTACATACCTGAGTATCAGGATTCCAGCTCAGGCTCTAGAATTAAGTCACTGTGGAAAGCTTCATTCCACAACGAGGCAAGGTTGACACGACCATAATTCGTTCTCCTCAGGAGGCAGATACAAGCGGATCCTGCGAGCCTTGTGACTGAGATCACCCTGAGCAACACACAGACACCACAGCTATTTAGTGCGTTACCGTGATGTTATAGGGGTTTTCTTTCCCCTTTATCCAAATTTTCTCAGGTTCAGAGGACTTCATGTTGAGGGTTTTATGGAACTGTTCATCTGCCTGTCACACATACACACAATGACGTTATTTTATTCATTTCTTTCATTTCAGGGAATTCCTTTAGTTTCTTCTCACGCATTTCACTTACCAGCAAGCCATCAATCATTTTTAATGAGGAAGTGTGTTTCCTTCAACAACTATTTATTTATGAGTATTTTACAGAGCCAGCCGGATACTTGGGCCACAGAGTCGTGCTTCTGGCTAGTGGATGTACCATTTTCTTGAGATGTGATTTCTACATTATTAGCAGCATCTGTAAAAGTCCTGCTCTTGTTTTTTGTGTAAACTACATTTCAAGTAGAGAGCTAATGCCGAATTGCTTGTGAAAATTATTAAAATATTGAAGAGCACAGCTACAGTGCCCGAGTGCAATTTGATCTTCACACATTTAGACTTAATTAGACCTTACTACTCATCATGTTTCTCAGATTGAAATAGCATATCATTTAATGTTGTTTGTAAATTTATTCTTCTCTCATATATTATATCCTGACCACACTTTCTCTCCCTCTCTCCTCTTAGATGAGTCCCACCTGACCCCTGCCATGTCCCCTCTCCCCAAGATCCACTCTCCCAAACATGGCATAACAAGTTACAATAAGACTAGTCACATACCCTTATATCATATCAAGGCTAGACAAGGCAACCCAGTGTGAGGAAAAGGTCCCCAAAGCAGGTAAAAGAATCTGAGACAGCCCTTGATCCCACTATCAGGAGCCCCACAAGAACACTAAGCTACAAAACCATAACACATCTTCAGAGGACCTAGGTCAGCTCTCTAGGCTCCCTGATTTTTGGTTCAGTCTCGTGGGACCCTATGAGCCCTGATTGGTTGATTCTGTGGGTTATGCTCTTACGGTGTCTTTGAACCTTCTGCCTCTCACAATCCTCCCCCACCCCCTTCTTGAGGATTGCAGGATCTTCACCTAATGTTTGGGCTCCCTCTCCCTCTTGTGGCATGAGTCTCAAGTTGGAGCAGTCATTGGTTGCCCTGTCCTACAAGTTCCCTGCCACCTTTACCTAGCACATCTTGTAGGCAGGACAAATTTTAGGTTGAGGATTTTATGGCTGGGTTGGTGTCCATTCCCTGCCCTGGAAGCCTTTCCTGGCAGAAGATGGCTGGTTCACTCTCCTTTTCCCATTTACAAGGAGTCATTACTAGAGTTACTCTAAGATTCTAGGTAGTTTCATTAGTTTTCTACTATGGTTTCCAAATATACTCCAATTCAATTCATCTCTCCCAAGATTCTACCCTGCCCCTTTGTTCCTTTCCTCATCCTCTCCTAGTCTACCTTCAAAGCATATTCTATTTTCCTTTCCCAGAGAGAGCCTTGCATCCTGAAATGAGACCTCCTTATTACTTAGCTTCTCTGGCTTTGTGAATTGTACCATGATTATCCTTTATTTAACAGCTAATGTCCACTTACATATGAATACATGTCATGTTGGTCTTTCTGGGTCTGGTTACCTCACTCAGGATAAAATTTTCTAGTTCTATAATTTGTCTGTCAATTTATGATGTTTTATTTTAAACAAGTGAGTAATACTCCATTATGTAAATGTACTACATTTTCCTTATCATTTCTTTGTTTGAGGGACATCTAGGTTGTTTCCAGTTTCTGACTACCATGAATAAAGCTGATACAGACATAGTTAAGAAAGTGTTCTTGGGAACTTCCCAGAGACTCATACTCCAACCAAGGACTATTCATGGAGATAACCCAGAACCCCTGCACAGATGTAGCCCAGGGCAGTTCAGAGTCCAATTGGGTTACATAGTAATGTGAAGAGAGACTGCCTCTGACATAATCTGATTGGCCTGCTCTTTGATCACCTCCCTCTGGGGGGGAGCAGTCTTACCAGGCCATAGTAGAGGACAATGCAGCCACTTTTGATGTGAACTGACAGACTAAGATCAGAAAGGAGAGGAGAACCTCCCCTATTAGTGGACTTGGGGAGTGGCATGCAAGCAGAGGGAGGAGGAAGGGTGGGATTGGGAGGGGAGGAGGGAGGAGCTTATGGGGGGATGAAGAATGAATAAAGTGTAATTGATGAAAAAATTTAAAAAAAAGGGAAAAAATAATTTAAGAACCTTAAATGACTTTCAAAAGTGGAGGAAAACATGGAGTTAGTCAATTGGCATGGAGCACGTCTCGCCCCTGGGGGCAATGGTCTCCTGAACCTACTCAGACCTCAGACAACACCACTGCTAGTCCTAGAACTGACGCAGGATGTTCCAACGAGGGGGTTAAGGCTTCTCATAATATTTCCTATAAGCCCACACCTGTTTGTCTATATCCCCCATTTTTATTCATTATTAGCCAGATAGAGCCAAGTAATTGTGGTAATGATACTTGCTTTTTTGCCCAAGGCTGGAATGCTAGTAAATTTAGGTGTGCCTTGGTTACTCGCATGCCTCACTGCGTACCTGTGCCCGTTGATGCCCCTCACGCGATGACTCTCTTCAGACAGAAAAGGGATCTTGGAACTACAGCCACCATTGTTACTACCATCTCATTGGCAGCTGTTGGAGCTACCACCGGAGCATTAGCCATGAGTCATACTGGGCAGACTGCTCAGACCCTGAACAATCATTTAGCCAATGTAGCTCATGCCTTAGTTGTACATAAAGGAATTAATGCTCAACTAAAAGGAAGCTTGATGGTGTTCAATCAGAGGATTGACCTCGTGCAGGAGCAAATTGATACCCTATGGCAAATCGCTCAACTTGGCTGTCAATGAAAATATGCTGGACTTTGAGTCACTAGCATATAACATGAGAATTTTTCCTGTGCTGCAAATCTGTCTAAACAATTGTCGAGCTATATTTTAGGTAATTGGACTGGAGAATTCGATACTACGATGGAGCAGCTGAGAGTGGCCATTGTCACAGTAAATTCTACCAGAGTGGACGCAGGACTAGCCACAGGATTATCATCATAGATTGCTGCAACCATGAATCATCTGAAGGAATGGGCGGGCATGGGAGCGTTAGCAGGCCTTCTGGTGTTGGTCTCCTTGGTTTGCCTGTGGTATATATGCAAGATTAGAGTCTCACAACAGTGTGATGCAGCCATGATCATTCAGGCCTTTACAGCCATTGAAGCAGGACAGTCTCCCCAAGCATGGTTGGCTACCATAAAAAGCCAAAATGTTACGCTCAGGATGCGAGGCTAAGCACTGCACTCAGGGTCAGCCACTTTGGACCCAGAGAAGAGCATGTCTGGTTGCATGCGGGTTGATGCCCCAGGTCCCGCCTCTGAGAAAAAGGTATCAGACGGGTCTGATGCTCTTTGGGTGGATGACACCTAAATGAACATCGGTACAAAGTCCCAATTTATTTCTAATATCAGAGATCAGACCTCTACTCTTGCCTGATGCGTCTAAAACAAAAAGGGGGAACTGTAGAGAGCTGCGGAATGCTGTGCCTTAAAGATGGAGCTGGTTTCCGCCTTCCACCTTCTCGATGGTGAGTGTTCTCTGTCACAAACAACTCCACATTTGGCTAAGGCTGAGGATCTGGCTTGCTTCCATGTATGTGGACCTATCTGCATTGCCCACGTGGCACGCCTGGGTTGGCTACCCAGAGGCTGTGGGCTGGCTTTCCCCAGGGTCTGAGGATTGTTCAAGGTTCCTGAATAAACTGCATTGAAAAAAAAAAAAGAAAGTGTTCTTGTGGTGAAATGGAGAGTCCTTTGGGTACATGCCCAGAAATGGTATTTCTGTTTGGGGGTAAATCAACTCTTGATTTTCTGAGAAACTAGCATATTGATTTCTAAATTGGCTGTACAAGTTTGCACTCCCACCAGTAACAGAGGAGTATTTATCTTCTTCCACATCCTTACCAACATCAGCTACCATTTATGTTCTTGATATTAGCCATTCCGACAGGTGGAAGATGAAATCTGATTTGCATTTGCCTGATAGTAAGGATGTTGAACATTTCTTTAAATATTTCTTGGCCATTTCTTGATCTTCTGTTGGGAATTCTCTGTTTAGATCTGTACTCATTTTTAAATTGAATTATTTGTTTTCTTTTTAATTTTTTAACATTATTATTATTATTATCATTTATTACAATTTATTCAATCAATCTGTATCCTGGCTGTGGCCCCCTCCCTCATCTTCTCCCAATCCTTCCCTCCCTCTTCTCCCCTTATGCCCCTTCCCTAGTCCACTGATAGGGGAGGTCTTCCTCCCCTTCTATTTTGCCTTAGGCTATCAAGCCTTGATGTCTAGTTTCTTTAATTCTTTATGTATTTTGGACATTAGCCTTCTGTTTGATGTGCAGTTGGTGAAAGTCTTTGCCCATTGTGTAGGCAGCCATTTTGTTCTATTGAAGGTGTTCTTTGACTTACAGAAGATTTTCATCTTCATAAGTTTCCTTTTATTAATTGCCAATCTTGGTGCCTGTGCTGTTGGTGTTCTGTTCAGGAAGTTGTCTCCTGTACCAATGCATTCAAGGCTCTTCCCTCTTTTCTCTTCTATCAGGTTCAGTGGATCTGGTTTTATGTTAACATTTTTGATCCTCTTGGTCTTGAGTTTTCTTCTGGGTGATGGATAAGGATATATTTGCATTCTTCTACATGCTGAAAGACATCTAGCTAGACAGCACCATTTGCTGAAGAGCCTTTCTTTTTTCCATTGTGTATTTTTTGCTTCTTTATAAAAAAAAATCAGGTGTCCACGGGTGTGTGGATTTACATACGGGTCTTCAGTTCAATTCATATCTTACCCCAGATAAGTTTTTTATTATTATTATTTGTGGGTATTATGAAGGGTCCTCTTTCTCTGCTTTCTTTCTCAGCCCACTTGCCATTCATATATAGAAGGACTACGGATTTCTTTGTGTTAACCTTATATCCAGTCTCTCTGCTGAAGCAGGTTATCAGCTACAGGAGTTCTCTGTTAGAATTTCGGGGGGGGGGGGTGCTTCTAGTACTATCAGGTCGTCTGCAGACAGTAATGCTTTGACTTCTTCCTTTCCAATTTGTGGCCCCTTTCTATGCGTTAGTTGTTTTATTGTTTTAGCTAGAATTTCAAGTATTACAATGAATAAATATGGAAAAAGTGCACAGACTTGTCTTGTTCCTGATTTTAGTGCAATTACTTTGAGTTTCTCTTTATTTAATTTGATGTTGTCTACAGGCTTGCTGTAAATTGCATTTACTATCTTTAGGTATGTGCCTCATGCTGCTCTTCTCTCCAAGATTTTTGTCATGAAGGGGAGTTGGATTTTGTCAAAGCCTTTTTTTTGGCATCTAATGAGGTGACCAAGTTATTAATTTTTTATTTCAGTTTGTTTATGGTGACAGTGGCCATGCAGCCTCTGTAGGAAACAGCATCTGAGTGATTCACTGATGACACTCCACGTGGCAAGACCCACGAAAAACCCTTCCCACTTGGCAAGGGCCTGTGGTGAATTCTGGTGACCTCTATGCTTATTACCTAGATCTTGTGCTCTCCTTGCTTTCTTTGTACTGTTTATACTGATAAGGATATTTAGTTTCACTTTGTCGGCCACAGAAGAAACAAGAATCGCTCAGGCTGAGAGCCTAGTTCCTGTCTCTCTCACAACTCTTTCCAGGGGTAAAGCCCTCCTCTCCTCCTCTGCTTCCCTTGATCCTCTAGCTGTTAGCATTAACGGTGGGTATTTGGAGACACTTAACAGTGGGCTAGAGAAAATACTTCAGTTACACTGAGTAAGCTTGTAGCAGTGTGGAGAGCAGCGGGTCTTGCTTCTTAACTGTTATCGGGAGTCTCTGTCAGATCAATAGACTTAAAGAATGGTTCTTGGAAAAAACGGTATCGGGAATTGATGGGTGCATATCTCAGGAGCTTAAGACCCAATTGAAGAAATAGATACACCCATCAAAGAAACTGTTGAATCTAGAAAATTCATGACACAAAGTATCCAGGATATCTGGGACACTATGAAAAGACTAAACCCAAGAATAAGAGAATTAGCAAAAGGGGAAGAATCCCAGTCATATGGCCCTAGGTGTGTGTGTGTGTGTGTGTGTGTGTGTGGCATTTTAATTATTAGTTCTATTTCCTTAGGGGTCAAAGGACTATTTAGATTGCTAACCTAGTCATGATTAACATTGGTATATCTTTTAACAACCCTTTACTCTTAAGTAATGTCTATCCTTGGTGTTAAGGATTTTTTCTTGTATGGAGGAGGGATGGATCCTGTTTTGCATCTATTGTTAGTTAGCCTTTTTCTTTTTATTGGGGAAATGAGTCTATTGATATTAAAAGATATTACTGGACAATGGTTGTAGAGTTCCCTTATTTTGCTGTTGGTGGTGTGTGTACTTCCCTTCTTTTGATTTTGCTGGTGTGAGATTATTTCCCATCTTTTCTTGGGTGTGGTTAACCTCCTTGGGTTGAGGTTTTCCTTTTAGGACCTTCTAGATTAAGCACGGGTATTATTCAAATTAGACTTTATCAGAGAATATCTTCTTTTCTCCATCTGTGGTGTTTGAAAGTTTCATTGGGTATAGTTTTCTGGGCTGGCATCTGTGGTCTATTAGAATCTTTAAGATGTTTGCCCATGTGTGTATATGGGGGTGGGGGCAGCCTTACCAGCCCACAGAGGAAGACAATGCAGCAAGTCCTAATGAGATCTGATAGTTAGGGTCAGAGGGAAGGGGAGGAGAACCTCCTCTATCAGTGGACTAGGGCAGGAACATAGGGGAGAAGAGAAAGAGAGGGTGGGATTCAGAAGGGATGAGGGAGGGGGCTATAACTGGAATACAAAATAAATAAATTATAATAAATAAATAAATAATTTTTAAAAAGAAAAAACATATGTCCAAGCCCTATGGATCTTAGGGTCTCTGTTGAGAAATCAAACTAATTTTAATGGGTCCACCTTTATTTGTTTCTTGGCCTTTTCCCTTGTAACTTCTTTTTGCTTGTTTTTTAAATTAAATTTTTATTTTTTATATTATTTACAGTTTATGTGATTTTATCCCATGTGTAGACCCTTCCTTCATTCCCTCCCAACCCGCTCTCCCTTATTCATCTCCTCCCATGCCCCTCTCCAAGTCCACTGATAGGGGAGTTCCTCCTCCCCTTCCATCTGACCCTAGCTTATCAGGTCTCATCAGGACTGGCTGCATTATCCTACTCTGTGGCCTGCCAAGGCTACTCCCATGTCAGGGTGAAGTGATCAAAGAGCCAGCCATTGAGCTCAAGTCAGAGACAGTCCCTGTTCTCCTTACTAGGGAACCCAATTGGATACTAAGCTGCCATGGGCTACACCTGTGCAAGGATCCTAAGTTATATCCATGCATGGTCCTTGGTTGGAGTGTCAATCTCAGAAAAGACCCCTATGCCCAGATATTTTGGTTCTATTGCTCTCCTTGTGGAGCTCCAGTTCTCTCCAGGTTTTACTATTTCCTCCTTCTTTCATAAGACAGCCAGCACTCTGCCCAAAATTTGTTTACGAGTCTCAGTATCTGCTTTGATATACTGCTGGGTAGAGTCTTTCAGAGACCCTCTGTGGTAGGCTACTGTCCTGATCCGTTTTCTCCTTCTTCCAATGTCCATCCTGTTTGTCTTTCTGAGTGAGGATTGATCATCTTACCCAGGGTCCTGCCTTCTTGCTTAGCTTCTTTAGCTGTAGAGATTTTAGTATGTTTATCCTATATTATATGTCTAATGTCCACTTATAAGTGAGTATATACCATGTCTTTCATCCTGTTTCTGAACTACCTCACTCAGGATGATCTTTTCTAGATCCCACCATTTGCCTGCAAATTTCATGATTTCCTTGTTTTTAATTGCTGAGTAGTATTCCATTGTGAATATGTACCACAATTTCTGTATCTATTCCTCCATTGAGGGACATCTGGGTTGTTATTGTTTTTTTCTGTATGTTTAGTGTTTTGATTATTCTATGGTGAGGGACTGACTACTTTTGTGCTCTAATGTATTTGGTGTTCTCTAATCTTCTCATATCTTTATAGGCATATCCTTCTTTAGGTTAAGATAATTTTCTTCTATGATTTTGATAAAAAATATTTTCTGGACTGTTAAGCTGGAATTCTTCTCCCTTTTCTATTCCTATTATTATTAGGTTTGGTGTTTTCATAGTGTCCCAGTTATGCTGAACATTTTGTGTCGGGAATTTTTTAGATTTATAATTTCTTAGAAGAGTGTCTATTTCTTCTATTGTATCTTCAACACCTGAGATTCTTCCATCTATATCTTTCTCTTTTTGCTGATGCTTACATTTTAGTTTCTGATCACTTACTTAGTTTCTATTTCCAGATTTCCCTCAGTTTGTCTTTTCTATATTGCTTCTATTTTCATATTCAAGTCTTGAATACTTTCATTCATTTCCTTCACCTGTTTGTTTTCTTATTTTGCTTTGTTACGTTTTGTTTTTCTAGCTTTCTTTGAAGGATCTACTAATTTTTCTCCAATGGTTTGTTGTTGCTTTTTTCCCAAGATTTATTTAAAAGATTTATGTATTTGCTTTTTAAGAGCCTGTATTTTCTTCATTAAGTTGCTTTTAAGGTCGTTTTCTAGTGCTGTGTTGGAATATTCAGAGCTTACTATAGTAGAATATTGGGCTATTGTGGTGCCCTGGCTGTTGTTGATTATGTTTTTACACTGGCATCTAGGCATCTGGTTTGGGAATAATTATAGTCTATGTGCTGATTTGTGTCTTTGTTGGATGGGCGTTTTGTTCCTTTGTTTCTGTTTTCTCTTTGATCTTCTGGTCTTTGTAGCCTAGATATCTAGCAGCTGGAGTGACCTTTGGTCCAGCAGGAATTCTCTATTAACACTGAGTTCTGGTGGCTAGTGTGGCCTCAGGTCCAACATGGGTCTCTGCCTGTTCTTCTTCTAACTGGTGGCTAGTGTGGCCTCTGGTCCAACATGGGTCTCTGCCTGTTCTAACTGGTGGCTAGTGTGGCCTCAGGTCCGACATGGGTCTCTGCCTGTTCTTCTAACTGGTGGGGACTCTGCCTTAGCACGGGGTTTCTGCCCATTCGCTAATTCATAGTTTGAATTCATACCTCCACTATTGCTATCAAATCAAGTCATTTCCTCATACATGAAAACTAATAGTACTTCCAGGAAAAGAAATGACAAAGAGCTATGGACTAAAAAGAACAGAAATTGTAAACCATTAAAAAGAACAGAAATCTTTAGTAGTATAATGATGATGAAAAAAAACTGTTGATAAATCAATAAAGTAAGTATAAATTAAGTGCTCAAGTGACAAAATTATTTATCAAATAATATTGAATAAGCCAGCTGAAAACCAGCCAAAATCAAAGCTGTAAGACATATTCTATGTTATTTTGGGCAGTAGTAGAAGATAAAAAGTTGAGAACAATCAACCAACTTATACATTTATAAACCTAAAAGTAAAAACACATTTTAATAAACTTTGGATTAAAAGGCATTTTACTATTATAAGGAAATTGGCCTGTCAAGCTTTAATAATATTAAAAACTACTTAGGCCATTAATCAGTAAGTATATCATGATTGAGTCAGTTAGAAACATTTCACTTTCAAAAGTGTAAATGCACTGGGAAGAAAATGGGCTCTAGAAAACAGCAGATTCTAATCAACTCACATCAAAAGTCAAGGAAGCAAAATATACTTCTTGATCAAATATACAAACGTTTAAAAAGGTCAATTTCATGAATATATACATACAGCGTGGTTTGTTGAATTTTGTCCTCTACATGTATCAATTTATTATATGTCAGGTAGAGTATTTCCAAAAAGTTCAAACAGTGTGATTCAATGTTTGTGTTGCAGGACTGCAATTGGATATTTAAGCCAACTGAGATAATTATCTCTTTCCTGTATCCAACCCTTTTCATAGTGCTATGTGAAGCTGGCCTTATGAAGAGCAAGATATGCAACTGGTTCACACACACACACACACACACACACACACACACTCCTCAACACAATTCATAATGTTTTGGCTAACTGCAGGAATTATGACACACTCATAACTGTCACGGGCAGCAGTGTGACGAGTCTTTCCATCTCACGCTGGCACGTCCCTGTATTTACTCTTTCTCTGTTGTCCAGGTGTCAAGGGCTCTCACTGTTCTCATGCCCTTACATTCATGGCTTCAGTTGTATTTGGGTTCTCCTAGAGGCTTCTTACATGACAACTGAACTTTAATTTGAAATTTGTTATATCCAGAAGGCCTACTGGTGTAGAGTATAGGGGAAGACTGAGCCCTATAGGTCTATAATTATGTAGCCCTTTGTTCTGAGACTGGGCCTTGGATAATGGCCTCCACGTTGCTTCCCGACTGGTTTCCCACTGTGGCACACAGCGCCCGGTGGAAGCTGGGACTGTCTATTTACATTTATCACGTCTGTTAAACCCGCAGCCATTATGTTTTGGTAATCATTTTCCTGTGAGAGAGGAGGTATATATAGAGAAGAAAATGTACTAGCTATTCCAGAGTGAGTCAGAGAGTTAGCACTAAGGGGATCTTAGACCTTTGCCCTGAGAAATTGGATAGCCTGCTATAGGTTATATTTGAAGAAATGGTGATTTCAAAAAACAAACTAAAGCAAACAAACAGACAGACAGACAAAAGCAGCCCTGATTCCCCAACTACTGTAGCCATGGTTTTAATTTTCAAGTTTGTGCACAAGCAGCTCATTGATTGTAGCTTACCTTTCCAGCCTTGTCCTGAATCCAGCAGTGGGCTGCTGGCTCTGGCTGCCTCTCACGTAACCTGTAATTCTCGGCAGTTACCTAAGTCTCCAGTTTGAAGGACAGTAGTTCACCTTTGATAGATGAGAAAAGTTGTTGACACTAAAATTTTCAGTATTTTTTTTTTCTTTGAATGGCAGTTACGGAGGTACATACTTTCTGGTGCCCTATCTCACTGTGGCATAAGACCATGGTAAAAAGACAGACTTTGCACTCCAGACATGAGTCCTCATCACAAACTAACCATGGCTGCACCGTGACCTTGGCCTTTTACATTCTAGAATGGTAGTAAGATTTTTCTGTTTCTTCTGCATAAGGATCACTGGGACATACTTGCATAGGTTTTTCTTCCTAGACCAACATTATGGCATTGTTTAAAGTTCTGAAATATGATTATATCCTGATATTACATAAGATGCACTTTCTAATTTAAAAAAATATGAATACCAGTGTGCAAAACTATAATAATATATATTATTTTTTACAAAAGAAAATAGTTTTATTTGCTGTTCCTTCCACTAGGTATATTTAGAGTTAAGTGGGTTCTTTCTTTTTTTTTCTTTCAGTTTTCTTCCCTTAAAATTAGAACACTTTCTGCTTATTAAGAATCACCTCACAGATAAAAAAGAAAAAAAATGCTCCAATTATCATTTGGGAATGAGTTTTCATACTACATGCACATCAATTCTTCTCAAAAGGAGGCATACCTATTTCAAGACTTCTTTTAAAATTACAATTTAGTTCATATTTGTGTCAGGATTGTTTAGTCTGTCTGAATTGCCCTGAGAAAAAAATATGCTAAGGAGGCTTTATAAAAAGAAAACTTCTTGTTATTCAACTCCTATGTTCCTCCTGAGAATTTCTTTAAACACATCTATTTTAGGAACCTGTGGGGAAATTTACATTTTATCCTGAGCTGTTGTAAACAACAAATATAAAAAGATTCAAATAGAGTTGCTGGAGCAAGAGTGTGTTCAATTACTCCAGTAATTCTTTAGTGTCTATTTATATATGTTCCAAATATTTCCCTCAGAAATATTTACAGAGAGAAGAAATAGAACGTTAGAAGCAAGAATTCACTGGTCCACTAGTGCATGTTCCAACAGATAAATCCTTGTAATACAAATTCACATGTATCTATGCATTGCAGAACTGCAGCTGGGTTAATAAGAAATGATTAACAACAAATAAATACAAACAATTTTAACAAAAGTGAATTTAACAAAGTCCTTGACAATATATACTAATGTAACTACCAATTAAAGAAATGAAGGAAGGTAGTTAATAATATAATTTCTTATGACTATTTCAGACATCTTTATTATTATTTTACCTCCTACTCTGCTTATTTTTCTCTACACTCCATAATTAGACTCCTCTTGTTTTTCATTTTCCCCAGTAAGATCACTTGCATCTTGTTATTTGTTCTCTTCTATCCCATTCTCCCACTCCATCAATGATCTTTCTCTCTCTCTTTGGTTTTACAGTTACTCTAGAACATGCACTCACATCTCAAGATTTGGATTCAGGAGCCTCAGATGAGAAAGAACATGTGAATTTTTACTTTCTGGATCTGGGTTACCTTACTCAATATGATCTTTTCTACCTCCATCCATTTGCCTGCAGATTTCATTTCATTTTCTTTACATCTGAATAGTATTCCATGGTGTATGTGTGTAGTTTTTTGTTATCCATTCTTTAGCTGAAAGACATTTAGTTCATGTTTGTATCTTACCTATTGTGAATAAAGCAGCAATGAGCCTGGCTAAGAAGGATCTAAAGTATAAGGCTGAGTCCTTGGGTAGATGTTAGGGAATGGTATCTCTGAATCATATGGTGGAGTTATTTCTTTTCTTTTTGGGAATTTGCCGCACTTGTTTCCACACTGGATTGGTTGCAATCTCTCCATAGCTACCAAAATACTTATAATACACATAAATCACTATATTGATATACGTGTACAGTTTAAATAAAAATCCCCCATCTTGGCTGACAATGCTCTCTTCTAGAGTCAAAGACCATGTAACAAAAACTCCAGCATCTGGGATAAAAATCCCTCCTTTCAGGGTGCGCCTTTACAAAACTTTCCCAAATACTGCAGATGACTTCTACTTCCCCTGCTTGCCGACCAAGGTGGAAGACACCATGAATTCAGAGTCATGGTACATGGGCTCCTGAGTTCAAACTACTTGAAGTCCTTCTTTATGAGAGTTAGCTAATGGAACTAGAAAGAATCATGCAAGGAAAGCAACCAAGAATCCTACCCAGCTACGACACCTATAAATGATACTTTTAGCGTGATATGAGATCCCTGAGGCTGTAGCAGCACCACACATACATTGCTGTTAACCAACAGTTCTCTAGTTGGTCCTTAGACCCATTCAGTAAGCCAGAAATTGTGCCTGGTACTGGAAGTCAAGCAAACTCCTCAGGGTTTCTGAACTCATGGACCTGAGAGAAGAACCTACAGCAGCCACTTTACAGAACAAGAATAACTCCTACTACATTCAAATATTTGTCCTCAATCAGAGAGAATTATAGCCAACACTTGTTCATCAAGGAGAGCTCTCTTTCCCTGACCGAGACCACTACAGAGACTAGAGTCCAGTTTCAACTGGCACATACAGCACACAACCCTGCACCTCAGGATTAGGGAACATTGTGAAACAGGGGATGGAAAGGTTACATTAACCAAAGGAACAGGGAGTCTACCATGAGACTGCTTCTCCTAAGAATATCAGAAGCTGCATCTATAATGTCTCACCATCATGACTGTCTAAACATGAGCTAAACAAGGGTGATACCAAAATGGATGGAAACTTGGACAGGGGAAACCTCACAAGGCCTCAATCCTACCAAAAGAAGTAGAGGCAAGTGTGAAATGTTGAGAGCAGAAGAAATCGCCTTCTTCAGGGAAGAGCATGCCAACTGGGATATGTATGTATGTAGGTATGTATATATGTACAGATATAAAAGTAATTAATGAAAAAGAGTGTATGATTTTGAAAAAGTGCAAGCAGGTACAAATGGTAGATTGTTTGAAAGGAAGAAAGAGAATGATGTGATTACATTATAATAGTTTAAAAAATAATTTTAAAAGGAATGAAAGAATGTAGCTGGTATGAAAATGGAATGTGACATGTAAGTACTACATAAACACATCATTTAAATGTTTACATGTTTGTAAATGCTAGATCTATTATTAGTATCTGTAGCCTAAGTACGCACGTATAATGCCACATGTACATTGTTTGAATGTGTGTATACACGTAGTTGTAATCTCAAGTATACTTTATATACACATATATAAAATATTTTAATTGATAGACGTATATTTTTATACAATCATTGCCCATTATATAATCATTCCTACATCTACAAAAGCTACAGGCATCTGTGGCTTTCGGAAACTCACGAAATTAAAGGATAAATCTCATTGAATTCTTGAGAACTGAGATGATGTAGTGGCATTTCAAGCTGCAGGAAGCTTAGATATCAAAGAATCTTGTAAAGCAGCCTTAACCAAGGGGTTTGCCTCAAGAGAACAACGGGCACTCATCTTATGAATGAATGCGCACATCAGTGCGGGGGTGGCAGCCAGTGCTTGCTCAGCAACTCTCAGGGAAAGAAACACAGTTTCAGCTTCTCCTAAGAACTTACAAGAGGCTCTCAACATCCACATTCGACATATTCTGTCGGATAGAGAAAACAGTGCTCACTCTCACTGTGGGGTGTGAAGAACCTCTCTAGCAGGACCTCATCTTCCTGCGTGTTTACTTAACTGAATTAATACACTTAGCCCAGCTCTCTCTAATTACACCCCAGGGAAGCCTCCCAGATGCTCGCTTTTGGTTGAGTGGCCCTCAAACTTTAATAGGCAAACGTATTGCCCAGAGATATTTTGAGATGTTTTGAAACTGTACACTGTATTTCAGAAGACTCAGAGTACTGCCTCAGATTCTGTCTTTCATAAACTGCCAGGTGACCGCAGGGCGTCTGCCTTGCTGCCATATTTCACCCCAAATGTCAAAGGAGTCTCAATCCCAAATACTCATCTGACACATAGGAGAGCAAGTTAAAAGCCTAAGGTTCAGTACCCAGACCTTAACACACCCGTAGTTGAAAAATATAATGCTGGATCTGTGCTGTTAAGCATGTAACTGGTATGCTTTGGAGCTCCTCTTGAGTTACTGTGCTTTGGCACACACAGATTACACAGACACACACACATACATACATGCTCATGCACACACATGTACATACACGCTGGCAGGCACACACATGAAACACTAGGTAGGAAAATCTGCAGGGCTTAAAAAGTATTCAGTGGATATAGAAATAGTCTGTAAATCAAAGCATGGTATGAAACTTAGTTCTGTACAAACACACATTATAAACTTTCTAAATTGTTATTTTCATTAATGATTCAGATCTACTGAATTTTAAAATTCTTGTACACTGCCTGTCAATTTTATTTACTTCCAAAATACTGGTATTCCCTTTTTTTAACAACTCATCCCTTTGAAAATGAGTTGCCTTGAGATAATAAGTAGATTTTTCTAAGTCTTATAATCATAAATCCACGTCAAATATATGAAAAAATGGACAGCCATGTTTCATTTTACAGAAAGGTACTTGAGGTGGTTTGAATAGCAATGGTCTCCATAGGTTCATAGATTCGAATACTTAGTCACCGGCAAGTAGTATTGTTAAGATGTGTGGCCTTCTTGGAGGAAGTGTGTTACTGGGGATGGACTTTAAGAATTTTAGTGCTCAAGCCAGGCCCAGTGTCACTATCTTTCTGCTACCTACCAATCCAGATAAGGAACTCTCTCTCTCCGTCTTTTTTTTTTTTATGGGAGACAGGTAATTTTTTAATTTTTCTTTTTAGATTACAGTTTATTCACTTTGTATCCCAGCTGTAGCCTCCTCCCTCATTCCCTTCCAATCCTACTCTCCTTCCTTCATCTTCTCCCATGCCCCTCTCTAAGTACAGTGATAAGGGGAGGTCCTCCTCCCCTTCCATTTGACTCTAGCCTATCAGATCTCATCAGAACTGGCTGCCTTGTCTTCCTCTGTAGCCTGGTAAGGCTGCTCCCCCATAAGGGGGAGCTGATCAAAGAGCCAGCCACTGAGCTCATGTCAGAGACAATCCCTGTTCCCCTTACTAGGGTGCCCACTCCGAGACTGAGCTGCCATGGGCTACATTTGTACAGGGGTTCTAGGTTATCTCCATGAATGGCCCTTGGTTAGAGTATCAATCTCAGAAAAGACCCCTGTGCCCAGATATTTGGTTCTGTTGCTCTCCTTGTGGAGCTTCTGTCCCCACCAGGTCTATCTCCCCCTTCTTATATGAGATTCCCTGCACAGGAGCTCTGAGCGACCTCTCCAGCATCATGTCTGCCTGCAGCCACCATGCCTCCACCATGACAATGGACTAGATCCGTGGTTCTCAATATGTGGGTGGTGACCCGTCTAAGGGTTGCATATCAAATATCCTGCATATCAGATGTTGACATTACAAAATACAAGAGTAGTGAAATTACAGTTGTGAATTAGCAACAAAACAATTTTATGGTTGGGGGTCACCACAACTTGAGGAAATGTTTCAAAGGGTCTCAGCATTAGGAGGACTGAGAACCATTGCATTAAATATAAGCAAGTGCCAATTAAATGCTTTCTTTTATAAGCATTGTCATAGTGTCTCTTCACACCAAGACAACATTTACTGAGACAATTATTTATGTTTGTTTGTTTGCTTCCTTGCTTGGATGTACAAATATAATTCTTTTTTGTTGTTGATATTATTTTTTCTTTTATTATTATATTACTGTTATTATTGTTGTTATTATTTTACAATTTCTTCACATTGTGTCCTGATTATAGTTCCCTTCCTCATCTTGGTCCATCCCTCCCTCCCTCTTTCTCCCACACCCCTCCCCTAGTTCACTGATTGGGGAAGTCCTCTTACCCTACTGTCTGACCCTAGCCTATCAGGTCCCATCAGGACTGCCTGCATCCTCTTCCTTTGTGGACTGGTGGACTGGCTAGGTTGCCCCACCATGGAGAAGTAATCAAGGAACAGGCAACCAAGTTCATGTCCGAGACAACCTCTGTTCCCCTTGCTTGGAAACACATACATTTATTTATTTGTTTGTTTGTTTGTTCATTCTTTCTTAGGGTTTCTCTGTGTAGCCTTGACTCTCCTGGAACTCACCCTAAAGATCAGGCTTGCCTCTAAGTCCCAGAAATCTGCCTTCCTCTACCCGGGGTTAAAGGCACGCACCATGACTGCCCAGCTCAAATCTTTGCCATAAGATGGGAAACATATCCACAAATAGCTAACAGATGATTTGAGTTGTGCTCTTTACAGACTAGTTGGTAACTTAAAAATAAAAATAATAAAATTATTCTGTTTATTATGTATTACTTATCTGCTTATATTTTTATTAATTGCACATGTTTTATATAAAAATATTTATGGCAATTGAGGTATAGAGCTATTATTAGGAAAATGTAAATAAATTAAACTAATATTATCTAGTTTAATCATCCTATCTAGATTATCTAGATCTTTATGTCACATCAGCAGGCAACTTCTGATCAGATTGCCTAGAAAGTTAGGTTGACCAATGCAATTGTTACATTTTTGTCTCATTTCCATGGCCAGCAAAAATGACAGCAAGATAACTTGTGTGGTTTGTGCCCTTTATTCACTAGTCATTCCTAAATTCCCAAATGACCATAGTATTCAAGGCATTTCTAATAAAACTCTAATAACCTCGGCCCACGGTGTGAAGTTAAACACTGAAGAAGTAATTGCTGTCTGTAATTCATTTTACACTGTAG
The DNA here is from genome assembly GCF_030254825.1 of Meriones unguiculatus. NCBI lineage: Eukaryota > Metazoa > Chordata > Mammalia > Rodentia > Muridae > Meriones > Meriones unguiculatus. The sequence goes on from NC_083356.1 coordinate 111,540,534, forward strand.
AAGATGAGCTCTGAAACAGCATACCTCTCAATATGTCAGTATCATACAATACAATTATGTCACAAAAACGTTAAAATTAAAACTTACCGTCTTAGAGAATGGCTGACTTATCAAAACATATCGACCTTTCCAAGGCCACCTCTTCTGGCACTGCTAAAATCATCCCTGTGGCAAGAGACACACGCAAAATGATGGAAAGTGTAAGCGTGGAAACACATGATGCAGGTCAGCTTCCTCTCGCCTAATGTGATGTGGTGTTACATTCCACTTCTATGCTTTCTGTTCCCAGGAGATGCTCATTACCAAAAGTTACTTTTTTTCATTGTTTTCTCCACAGCACTAACCATAATTTAAAATGTTTTGCTTATCATTTTATGTGCTTCTACCTCAGAATTAAAGTCATATCCAAATGAGAATCTTACTTCTCATATACGTCTACACTCTATTGTCACACAAATCTCTCTTTGCAATGTTTTTAACAACTGAATTGAGCTTCCTTGGCTTCCAGAAGGAAAATCGAATAATTCTAATTCCCTTTGCTAGCTGATTGCAATATGACCCTGTCTGAGGTCATTTAGTCACACTTTCACTGTAAAAGTTCCTCTCTTTACTTCTAGCGCGTACATTTTGTTCCCTTGTTCTTTGTACACTCACATTCAGCTAGTTTGTTGACTGTCCACATTTGTGTCATGAGACAATAAAAAATAAATATTTTTTTCCTGTCTCTAGTAATCCTTATTTAATTTTTCACCAAATCTGTAATGAGAGGAGGTTGCTGTCAAGCCTAAACACTTGAGGTTGATCCCTAGAACCACGAGGTAGTAGAGAAAAGGTTGCACATGCCACCCTTTGAGCAGAGTCAGGAAGTGTGCATGGTCTACATTTTCATTGGTGTCAGCTAAAGGAAGTGAAAGGCAGAAAACGCAGAGAGCAGCAGAGTGATTGATGTAACAATTGCCACATGAGTCCGGAGAAGGGGCGTCCCTGGGCTGTCTGTGCATATCTGAGATAATGGCAAGTCATAGGAGAGTGAGATGCGAATCGAAATGTGCAGTATTTTTATTTTTTGACAAGGAAGTAATGACAGAAAACAGAATAGATTTTTTTATACTTGTCTCTATACATGCGTGAGATTTTAATTCAGATTTTAATGCAACTTGAATGACAATAAATAGTCAATTATGTATTTATAATGGTTGTATTTATACAAATACACATAAATATATATGTATGTATACATATAAATAGAGACAGAGTTTATGTGTTTGCAAGAAAGATTATAAATGAGATTGACCTGTGAAAGAAGTTTACTCTAAGATATTTACATTAAGTAAAGTTGTTCTGAGAGAACAGGATGTTGTTAAGAACACAAAGATAATTTAATGAAAATGAACAGCAACAACAATATTCATGACTCTGACAAGAAAAAAGCAACACGGGAAAGACGGGGAGACGTTCCATGCTTCATAGCTCTTGTGTCCTGTTTCTACTCTGGACCCCATATGAGAAAAGAAAAGACCCCATATGACTCCCAAAGGTTTCCCTGTGACCTCCAGACCAATCCCATCACACACACACAGTTTAAATAATGACACGGGATCTGTTGGATCCTACAGTAAACTAAATGTTTCTGCTCAAAATTCAAGATAAACACAAAACCGAACTCACTGTGTTCTGAAAACATTTTACTCCAGAAGAGGTATTAGCATGCCTGGATGATTAAAATGTGGTTTTGTTTTAATTTTATTTTCTCTCTTCTTCTAAAACCACAACATTTACTATCATAAAATAAGAGCAGTTTAACGGATGTAATTTTTTAATTAAAAATTTGATGAAAAATTAGTTACACCACTTCCCCCTTTTCTTCCTATGCTCTCCCACTCCATCTCAATTGAATATAGGACATGTTTTTTAATAATTCTTAGAGTAATCTGTATGCAGGATATGAGGGGAATAAAATACATTCATGGTATATACCAAACGTTGAGAAAAGTGAAGGAAGAGACTACCTTAAAGTTTTATGCCATTCTTTTACTATTTACAAACTTTTTTTTTTCCAAGTTAAAAACATTCTCCTGGTAAAAGGAAGTTGCTTTAATGATTCCCATGTGGTCTGATACTCACACCTGCAGTATAATGTATGCACTCAAATATAACTACATTTTTCATAATTAATCCATCAGTCATTTGATATTTTAAAAACTTATTTCAAATGCATGTATTTCAGTTCCCAAAATAAATCTTTCTAATGATAAATTTTGCATCAAAACATCCTCTCTGACTTTTGTCACTGGAATATTATTGATTTAGCGTCTTCAGTGAGATTGCATTTGCTCACGCCGAACACAGCCTTTCTCACAGTTTAATAGAAAAGATATTTTATAAGAAGATACTTTCAGTACTTAACTTGTTTCCAATAATATATTTTATTTCTGGATTTTTAATTTCTATTTTAATATTAAAAGAAAATGTTATTACAGTTGAACTCAATTTGAAAATTCTGTGTATATGATAAGAATAAAATTTACTGTACCATGTGTCTTATTGAACACAAAGATGAACATTATAAGTTAGTACATATAAGAGAGGGCATCTTAGCAATGACTTTATCATTTGTATTTTTGTATCTCGTAGAAATTATAATTGGTTACTGAGCTACCACAGGCTACATCTGAGTGGAGGTTCTAGGTTATATCCATACATGGTCCTTGGTTGAATGTCAGTCTCAGAAAAGACCCTGTGCCCAGATATATTTGGTCCTTGTGGAGCTCCTATCCTTTCCCCATCAGACTAACTCCCCTTCTTTCTTATGATTCCCTGTACTAGCCTGTGGTAGCTCAGTAACCAATTGGTTTCCCAAAGTGAGGGGAACAGGGACTATTTCTAACAGGAACTCAATGACTGGCTCTTTGGTCTCCCCACCCCCGAAGGGAGGAGCAGTCCTGTTAGGCCACAGAGGAGGGCTTTGCAGCCAGTCCTGAAGATACCTGATAAAACAGGATCAGATGAATGGGGAGGAGGTCCCCCCTATCAGTGGACTTGGAAAGGGGCACGGTGGAGATGAGGGAGGGAGGGAGGGAGGGAGGGAGGGAGGGAGGGACTGGGAGGGAATGAGGGATCGGGACACGGCTGGGATACAGAGTTAATAAAATGTAACTGATAAAAATAAAATAAAATTAAAAAAAAAGAAATTATAATTGCTAAGTACTGTAATTTAACTTTTAAAATAAATCCTCTGCTTCACCTAGTAGTTTTGGAGGGCCTGACTTTAAAAAAAGTTTATTTATGTAGAAATGCAACATTAAACTTTTATTTTTACAGGTATACCTTTTAGTTTGAACCAAGAAGTTCTGAATCTAGTACAGGTTTTAAAAATGCATGTTTTGCCAAGGTGGAAAACCTCAACATTTAAAGAGAACAAAAACTGATGTTAAATGACTTAGTCCAAGCTGAGTGCCACTCAGCATGTTCTGTAACACCAACCTCGTGGCTCTGGCACACTCCACTTGTAATAGTTTTGTCATTGTCTCTCCCCAAACCTAAATATCCTATAAGCTATTCTCTCTACCTACACATTTTATCAAAACTTTTATGTCTCTAAAATATACCAAGTTTCTGACTCCATATTATCCCCTCAATTTGGTTTCAGTTATTATTATTTGTAATGCAGAAGGATGAAAATATGCTCCAACAAGTCTCTTCATTCCTTCTTTATGTATACCTCATGCACCCCACACACAGTTCAGCCTGAAGGAAGCAGCTAGAATAATCCCTCTACATTGAAGTGATCTTGCTACCTTAGTCCACAATGGTATGGTGACCCCAACATTTCTTCAATGTTAATTCAACTATCTCTAAACTTCCTGTACTGTCTTATGGACTCTCTGTACCCAGGAAGTGCTATTATGTTGTCATTAGAGTCTGTGTCCTCTGAAACTGACTCATTAGGCTCTTTGAAATGCCTTTATTACGGAGGGCACATTTCCACTTTTAGGTTTTCGTTTGGTCAGATCCCTTCTCCTCCTGAAATGCCCTTCCCTTAGACTTCTATTAGACTAATTAACTTCTATTTCTCTTCCTTTCATGATATATTTTATTTGTGTGTTTTCATCTGTGTGAGTTAATACCTCATGTGTGGGGGCAGCAGAGGAGGGTAAACCAGGTGCCCTGGAGCTAACGTTGAAGATTGTTGTCAGCTGTTTGACATGAGTGCTGGGAACCAGACATAGGTCCTCTGGAAGAGCAGCCAGATCTAGCAACCATTCAGCAGTTTCCTCAACACTCTGTTCTTCCTTTAATGCAGCTTTGAGATGAGACTGCCTGAGCGCTTCTGACCTGCGGCAGTCTGTCCTACCTTCCACTGAGAATGCCTCTCCACTCACTTTTCTACGCACAAGACTTGACCTACCAATGCGGTTTTCAGTGTCACTGTAAATCTGTTTCTCTTCCACAGAAGGCTACATGGCAGCAGAAAATGTAATCCTTATTTGTTTGTGACCTTACGTTAGGGTAGTATCACTTGTTAGTCTGAGTTCAAATAATTGAACAAGTAAAAGTTTCCATTTTGATTAATGAATTTCCTTTACCATTATTCACAGGAAGAATAGATAACTGACTAATTTCATCAACTACTTTTGAGCATGATCCGGTTATCATCTGTTGAACTTTTCTTTCTAGACTCTGCTAACAGGCTCTAGTTCCAGTTTAACAGACAGCCTTCAGTTGCATAACCCTTGTATTTTATACCTTTCATTAAATCACAAGAGTTCAATTTACTTAGAAGATTGCAAAGGACAAAAAGTTAAATCATCTTGTTGGATTTGATCTTACTTTGTGAAAGAAAGGTAAAAAGAACATTCTCAACCTGATATTAGAAGCATGATCATCTGTGGTAAGATAATTAAGTATATTAATAAGATAATTACTGATAAAGTTTTATCCATGCTTTTATATGAATTATAATCAACACCAAATCACAGTAATCGCTAGCCAGCAGGATACCGTAAAATAACATCAGGATTAATTGTAAGTTCCTATCCCTGTCAGGGGAAGGTATAATATATCCTCCACAGGGACTTCCACGCAGTCATTAAGGGTATTGAGTGTTTTATTTTTCTGAGAATTTAATTATTTATAAACAGCATGAATATAATTCAGCACAATTGGGAATAAAGAAATGTCTTAGCATAAGGACCTTTTCCCAGAATAAACCAGTTAAGGAAAACTAAAATCCAAAGATGTTTTTTAAGTACAGAAAGATTTTTATAACATGAAAAGCTTTTTGAATATCAAAAGGTACTTGAATGAGAAAATAAGTTCTTAGAAACAATTGGTACTGTGATAATTGAAAATAATAACAAAGCAGCAGAAGATAATAATGTCAATACAGGATTTTTAGGGTGTAAATTTGGAACAAAATATCTCAGTAATGTATGTTGAATTTCAAAGGAATGTAGTAATATCTATGTGTATACAAACACACATACACATACACATTTGTATATATGTACACAAATGTAGAGCTACAGATACACATATACCTAAACGTATTTGTTATAACTTGTAAATTTATATATTAATAGGTCAAAAGGGGAAATATATATATATATCCAACATAGTTTCTGAATAAGTAAGGACAAGATCAAAATCTATGTAAAAAAAAATCACCATAAAGTAACAAAGGAAAGTTAATTAATTACTATCAACAAGGATGTTTTACTGATATTATAGAAATATAAAATTCTTCCTGAAATTATTGAGTTTAAAGAAACAAGGGAACTATGTGTCCTGGAGTTTTATTGAAACAAGAACCTTTAATACAAGTATGATACCTGTTATCCTAGAATATTCATCTGACTTTTTTCTGCACCTCAAATCACCTATCACGTAGTCCTCCTGTGTTCAAATGCTATTCTAATCATGTTTATTTTAAACTATGTTGACATCTCCTCATGTATCAGATACCTTTTTTTCCAATTTCACAATCAGACTATCCATTTCCAATATATTCCCCTGAGTACGAAATATCTCATCACCTACTTCATTGTGCTGCCTGTGTTCAGTTATGTGTTTAGTATTCACTCAGATCATTTTGGACATTCTAATCTCTGACATCCATTGCAGTTAAATGTTCAATCACTGATCTAATTTGTTCTTCAAGTTTTCTCCATCACATGCTTTCCAATTTTGGTTTTAGTCTTTTTTTTTTTTTTTTTTTCAGAAGATCTGTGCATAGGTGGTGTCAATGTCTGATGGGGAAAAAAATGCATTATCCTTCACAGTTCAAAGTGAATTTTAAGACTAACATATCTAAAACTTTTCTCTCTTTTTGTAAACTTAAAAAAATTTCCTATAAGCTTCAGGAAATTAACTTGAATGCACCTGTCACCTGTCCATTGGATGCCTCATAAGTACTTCTGAAAAAAAAAAATCCTAAACAGATGTACAGCTTGGTCATCATGTGTGTCTCCTCACAACTGATGTAGGGGCTGTCTCTGATGCCTGCCTTTCGGTCCCTTTCCCCTATCTGTTCTGCCTTGTCTGGCCTCAGAGGGAGAGGGATGAGCTTAGTGCTGCTGTGGCTTGATGTGCCAGGGTGGACTGGTACCCATGCTACTCCCTTTACCCAAATACCAAGACCATGAGCCTAAAAGATTCAAATACAGACCCCAGATTAAAACAAAACAAAACTAAACCAAACCAAACAAAAAGCTCTGGGTTTTTTGTAGCTTTACCCTCTGTCCCTATCCTATCTGTCCCATCAAATTTCAAATCAACCACAAACTGTTCTAGCAACTCAGCACCCCTAGATCGTAGGGGTGCTGCATCGTAGACAGCTCCAGAGTGAGCACGCCCAAATGTGCCGTCCTGAAATCTGCGCGAGGCCAGCAGAACGCTTCCTAACCCCAGGTACGTGGTCTTGCAGAGCCAGGACACGGACTAACACGCCTGCTCTTTCCAACCCTGACCAACCTTCCCGCTTTCTTGGGTCTGTAACAACGATGCGCCAGTGTGAGCATGAAGCAGGGAGAGAGAACGCTGCCCATCTGTCCAACACCCAGCAACCCAATAATAAAACAAAGGTGGAAGGAAGGGCCGAAGCATGACGACACAGACACATGGCAAACGTGGTGCCAACAGGTTCGCCTTTTACCTTCTCCTCTTTGCTAAAATAAACGAAATCATCAGCAAGAAACAAACAAAAACAGAAACCAAACATCAAACAAACAAACAGAAAAATACTAGATTATATTCTGAAGCTAGGCCCCAAGGTCGGTTTCTGAGACAAAAAAAGTCTAAAAATAGAAATTAAGTATTTGACTAACACATCCAATCAAGGTTACTAACTCAACCTAGCACAAATGCACCTTGTTCTCCTTAAAAACCCAGTGTCACAAAAGACACCTGCTGGCTTGCTAGCCTGCTGTTTGCCTGGTGCTGCGTAATGTCAGCCTTCACCCCCCCCCCCAACCCATGCTTTTCCCTCCTGGGTAATAAATCTCCCCTATACCTAGAAATAATAAGTCTTTAAGATCATAGGAATTTGCATCAAAACAAAGTCCACCTTTAAATGTTGAGGAGCTAACCATAAAATGCATGTAAATCAGTAAGAGAAATAGACAAACTAGAAAAGAGATAAAATAGTAAATGGAAGATCAAAGAACACAACCAGAAGGATTAACCTTCAGGAAGTGAGGTATTTTGTGCCAATTATTTAGGACAGTTAATGATAAAAGGATTGACAATGAGGTCATGGATAGGGAATAGACCACACACAACAGCAACAGCCACAGCCATGGCTGATTAATGTTTGTTTGTTTTTCAACACAGGGTTTCTCTGTTCAACTGAAACTCAAACATGGAAGGGCAGGCTTTTCAACAGATAGGCCCGAACTGACAAGACAGTCTTAGTCAGGAAAATAAACCTTATCCATTGCCATACACAAATTCAACTAAATTAAATCACAGATTTAAAGGTAAAACAACTATGGATCTTTACAAAAAGTAGGGGAAAATGTTTGTAATAAAGTCTTGGTAAAGCATATGTCAGCAAGCTGCTCTGTGGACAATATCCTACAACGTACATTAACGAAATAATGTTGACAAGAAATAATATTGACAAAACTGCATGACACAAAATTAACATACAAAATCAATCATTTTTATGCACTCCAGTAAGTACTGGGGAGAATATGAGATTAAACCAATGATGGTTTGCATTAGCACACATGCTGATGAAATACCAAGGTGTGAGTCAAGTGCGAGTTCATTCTTTATTATGAAATAAGTACAGGGCCAAGAGTGACACTGAAACTCTGGTAAACGTTAGCAAAAGGACTGCAGTTATGGGTGTTCACAGTCACAGACAGCAAAAGCCAACAGCGCGGAAGTAGGAGTTCTTTGGAATTCATCTGTAATTCAGTGCAACTCCAGGCACAGTCTCTGCAAGATAATTTGTGCATATTCACAAACTGTTTCTAAAGTTTGTACAGGCAGGCCAAAATTCCAAAATAGTCATCTGAAATTTACATAACAAAACTGACACCAGACACCAGTGCCTTAAAGATTAATACAAAGCTACCAAGCTACCTTAGTTAAGAAAGTGTGGTATTGGAAAAAGGACCATCAGGTACAGAAGAGAATCAACTCAAAATGATACTTGGGAAAAGCCAAAGACTGCACAGGAGAACAAGAATCTCTTTTCACCATGTGGTACTGATTTAACCAGTCATGTATACTGGAAGAGCATGAGCTGGAGAGACATTACACTTTATAGAAATTAACTATAAGTGAATAGCAAACAGAATATAAAGTGGAGGAATAATATATATAGTATCATATGAGAAAACAGGTGGACTTGGTTTTAAAATGACAATTTAGAGACACTACCCAAAGCTTCTTTCATAAAGTATTGATAACCCGGATGGAAAATTGAAATTTTAATTCTAGGCAATAATACTCAAAATGTAAATAAGATATAGACTTGGAAAAATATCTGAAAACAAATAAACAAACAGAAAAATATGTACCTGGAAGAAAAACAACAATACTAAGACTGTAAGAATTCTTACAGATGTGGTTTAGAAAGCATATAAGCCCTTTTTAAAATGGCCTATAGAACCGAATAGATGTCTCACTAAAGAAAATGTATGGCACAGAATTTAGAGGATGAGAGGATGCCTAACTTCGTATGTCATTAAATTATAGCACATTATAACCATGTATTATAATTAAGCCATCAAATGCTTATCAGTATGTAGAAGCAGTAAGGTATTGCCAGTCAGAATGCAATCGCTTCGTCAGCATTTAGGGCAGCAGCTACAAAACTAACGGAATCCTCACCACAGGCTTCGGTAATCATACAGCTTGCCATTTACACAACTGAACTGGATTTTATTCCTCAGTATAGAACTTGAACAAAATACTCATAAACAACTTATTAATAATTGCCAAGACTTAGGAGCAAATTAGATATACTGATGTAAATAAATGGACAGTACATTAGGCTGTAATAAGACATGATCAGCACGGAAGATGAGCTTTTCAAGCTAGGAAGAAACACTAAGGAAGTTTAAGGACAAAATACTGCATGAGAGAATCCAGTGTGGAGGCAGCCATATTGCCTGACCTCATCTCTGACACTGTAGAACGGCATATCCATGGAGAAAATGAAATCATCAGTAGTGTTTAAGGATTTGGTTAAAAGTGGATGGGCAGGAGAGCACAGGTGAGTTTTCAGGGCCTGGGATTATTATATGAGGTGCTACAACAGCAGTAGATTTCATTTGTATTTGTTAAAATATAAAAACTATGCCCCAACAGTGAGAACTGATGTGAAAAATGGTGTTGGGTTATAAAGATTTATCATTGTTGTTAATATTGATTGTTTAAGAAATATCCCTTGATTATATAAGATGCTAATATTAGGAAGGGGATGTGTGTGTGGAGGGAAGAGAGAAAGAGAGTAAGAGAGAGAGAGAACACAAGTTTTCTGTACAGTCTACTTGATTTTTCTGTGACTATAGAGTGGGCGAAAGTTTATTATTTTTATAACATTGTGCTGTTGATATAGGCAGAATGCTGTTTAATCTCATCTGAATTACTCGTGGTAAAAAAGCTAATCTCAAAGGGTCATGTTCTAATAACCACACTCATAAAACATTGTCGTCAGGACAATATCAAAGAGATAAAAATATCTGTTTTTCCGTGATGATGGGGGTAGTGCAAGAAGAGGGAGGCCGTGGCTCTCAAAGGGCAGCTTGTGGAGACTTTGGTGTTGAGAAAATAGTTCTGTATGCTATTGCTGTGATTATACGAATCTATACATGTAATGAAAAGGCATAGAATTCTCTAAGCATTATACCAATGTCAATTTATTTCTTTGATACTGTATTATTGTTCTGAATAATACAAACACTGGAGGAAAAGTGGCAGAACTGTGTGTACTCTTTTTTCCCAATTCCTGTAAAACTATAATAATTGCAAGAAAGTAGTTTCTAACTATGTTCTCTCGGTCAAAGAACAGAAGAACTATAATTTAGAAGCCTCCTCGGGGGTTTTGTTTCTAGGTATGTCAGAGGTCCTCAGGACCGAAAGCTTGATATTCCCTGAGGAGAGCTCAGCCGATCCAGCAAACAGCTACGTTCATTGCTGTGTGCCTCACAAGGAAGCTCCAAGTCAGCACAAAGAAAAGTCTCACGGAACAAAAGCTGGTGAAATGAAACACAGTTATCCAAGGTTCTCTTCCCAGAGGAATCTCCTTGCTTTTTTTTCCAGTATGGGTGCATATGAAATGATGTCCACTAGGAATCTTGTTATAGAATCAACACACACTGATTTTTTTTTAATTTTTTTAAAATAAGATCAGTGCATGGATCCAGCTTCTTCCTATTAGGTATAAAACCCTCAGACTCTCTGAAAATAAACAGGTATATGAAGCATGCTGACCGCTGAAATGAGTTGTGACATAGTGATCAAGAGTTTTTACTTATTAAATTACTTTTTACTTCTCAAGATCAGCATCTGCTCTTATGGTATGTTGAAGAGAGTCCTACTCAGGGCTTTCACTTGTGTCATTATCCCTAAGAAGCTGGATGTGTGGGGTTATCCAAGCTGTTTGGAGTCGAGTTTAGTTACAAGTTTTAGATGCTGGATATTGGAACTATAAGACTCAGTGTTTGGCTGCTGGAATGTGGTTTTATTTTGATGTGATTGTTCATTGTGATGGTCTGATCTTTCGTTTTTACTATATGAATGGTTAGTCTGTATTATTATATGTTGGAAGTATGCAACCTGGATTGCCTTGTGTAGGGGCTCACAGACATTGTGGACTTTTAAAATATGGAATTTCTTTTTTCATATTATATTCTCAAAATTATCTACTACAGTCGTTTCCAGGTGCTGGAGGGAAGGGAACTGAAAATAGGCAAAATATAAACCTTTAAAGCAGTGAAAGAATTGTTTGTTTGGTTGTTTTTCATTTTCTTCTTTTGTTTTTCGAGACAGGGTTGATCTGTCTCATCAAGAGTTGTAGGCCAGCCAGGGCTACATAGTGAGGCTCTTAAAATGTGAACAGACAAACAAATAAACAAACAAAACAAGCCACGTGTGTTTGCACACACCTTTGATCCCAACCCTCAGGGAGGCAGCGGCAGGCTGATCAGCTATGGTTTGAGGCCAGCCTGGCCTAGAAAATGAATTTTCAGGACAGCCAAGGCCACACGATATTGAAACTTTTAAAGGCTACAAAGACTGAAAAAGTGGATTGGATTTTACATTATGAGAAAAACATGAGACTCTAGTGACAAGGAGTGGAAAGTTATGGTTTAAAAGTTGTAGTTTTTTTGTGTCAGGTTGACAGAGGGGGGAACGTGACGGGCAGATTTAATTGTAAACTTGATGCAACCTATAATCATCTGAGAGGAAAATCCCAATGTGAAATTGTCTACACTGAGTTGGCCTATAGGCATGTCTACGGAGAAATCGAGTTAATTGACATGGGAAGACCCAGGCCGTTGTGAGTAGCAGCCTTGGTATGTTATTATAGCCATAGGAGCAAAACTAGAACAATTGTTATTTATTTTCAAGTACTTACTCATGATAAAGCAACAGAAAATCGTGTTTATCTACTTATCTCTGAAGTTGCAAGCTTTTCAACCAACTCCGCCAATGTTTCTTCCAATGTCCAATAATGAAAGGAACCTCTGAACATCCTTAGCATGGCTTCTTATTTATGAGTGCGATTTTCTGTTTTACATTTCAACGAAATTGTGTGGTTACTTTAAGTCCATATGCATGTGGTTTTTCTCAAAGGATATTGAATATTGTTGTTGATAAATAACACTCAATACACTGATGTATAATTTTTGCTTTAACCCGTGTCTGTATTATAATGTCCTGTAGCTTGTCACTAAGGTCTCTGAGGAACTGATCAATTTTGGGATGGGAGATAAGTTATGCAAAACAATGAGAATGCACACACACACACACACACACACACACACACTTTAATAATAGCTAGGCCTCCAATATTTTCATATAAAATATACTGAATCATTTAGATATTATTGCAATGTTTGGATGTCAAAGTACAAAATATGGCTCTCTTAATACTGAAGATTACCATCTTCTATTAAAAACACCACAGAAACCCAATAAGCAAATTTCCTTTGAAGCAACTTTTTCAGAATGAATATTAAGATTTGATGAATGTTTCATTCTGGGTTTTTGTTTGTTTGTTTTGTTTTTAATTTCAAACCATCGTGGCCTGCCTGTAGCTTTCCTGGAATACAGGAAAAGGTAAGACAAGAACTGGAGAGAAGAAAATAATTAATGAAAGACAAAGCATCCAGTTTTACTATTGTTTTCTAAAATTAATATTCATTTCTTTTAAAAAATTATTTTTATTAATTACAGTTTATTTACTTGGTATGCCAGCTGTAGTCCCTCCCTCTCAGGAAGAAGCATTTGAGGCACCTCATACAAACTGTTATTTTCAAAAACACAGCCTGAAATAGAATATTAGCCTCAGTCAAAGTGATACTTGTTTTGTTTGTTGTTTTCTTTACTGATTTCTTCCCATCTTCACTATACCAAGAGGCAAAACCTGGATTAATTTAACTTTACTGTTTCTTCTATCTTTATCATGTGTGTTATCCTAAATTCAAACCACCTTATTTGCTATGGCAAAATGCACTTTTGCCCCTCATTGATCTATTTATCCATCTATTATCTCTTTATTTTCTACCTATCTGTTATCTATCTGTCTGTCTGTCTAATTATCTCTTTGTGTGTGTAATACAACACAACGGTAGTTTAACTGTTGCTCATTTTAAGGTCATTAGTCATCTTGATAACCCTAAACAACACTGATGTACATTGTTACTGTAAACAGCACGTAGAGCAAATAACATTTTACAAGTTGCTGACATAGGCAATGACCACACACATTACTGCAAATGATACAGATCGTTTGTAATAAAAAACAGAATACATACATGGAAAGCAACACACTTACTTCCTTAGCATGATTTTTTTTCTTGCAACAGGACTGAGCAAAGATTTTGATAAATGCCATGTTCAATTCCAGATTATTAGTCTGGCAGACAAATTATCATTACAAAAGATGATTATTTGTGAGCGCAGTTTAACAAGGACAAGCCAACTATCAATGACATAAATTCTAAGAAAAGTCAATTGTTTCTGAGTGAAAATTATAGTAAACCTGATGGGAACACTGCGTATTATTTTTATTGACTCTCTGTTTCTGTAATTGCTAAGACTCATTTATTCTGAGTACTAGTTCACCTTCCTTTGCATCCAGAAGCAGAACAAAATTTACCAAACTGTCCTTTCACAACATGCCGCAACCCTGAACATCAACATTAATATTTCATTAGCCATGCTACTTAGTATTTCTAGGCATTCTGTGGCTTAACATGACATGTCCCATCAAAGTTCAAAGTGCGGTGGACTAAGTTAAGAAGAAATATTATTTCATGCACTATTATTGTAGTAGGCATGAAAGACCACAGCTCAGGTTGAGTTTGACTTCATTAAAACCAAGACCTGAAGTTTGCTGTTGTTGCTGTTGTTTGTTTTATGTTTTGTTTTGGGTAATCATAAAATTTTATTTTATTATTATTGTTATTATTATTTCACAATTTATTCACTTTGTATCGAGGTTGTAGCCCCCTCCCTCATAAACTCCCTTTCCACCCTCTGTCCTTCTTCCTCCCCTATCCCTCTCCTCTAGTCCACTGATAGGGGAAGTTCTCCTCCCCTACTGTCTGACCCTATCCTATTAGGTCCCATTAGAACTGCCTGGATTCTATTCCTCCATGGGCTGGGTAGGTCACCCCACCAGGGAGAAGTGATCGAGGAGCAGGCAACCTAGTTCAAGTCAGAGACTGTCTTTTCTCCTCTTACTAGGGCACCCACATGGGAACTGATCTGCCTATGGACTACATCTGAGCAGGGGGTCTAAGTTCTCTCTATGCATGGCCTTTGGTTGATGCATCAGTCTCTGTAGTCCCCCCTGAGCCCAGCTTTTTTGGCTTTGTTGTTCTCCTTATGGGACTTCTGTCCCCTCTGAGTCCTTCTATATCTCTCTTTTTTTTTTTTCCGTAAGACTCCCTGCACTCTGTCTGAACTTTGACTGTGAGTCTCTGCAATTTCTTTGATTCCCTGATGGGTGGAGTTATTTAGAGGACATCTGTGATAGGCTCATATCCTCTTCCATCTCTTCCACTTCCAGTGTCTATCCTGTTTTACCTTCTGAATGAGGATTAAGCATCTCCCTTAGGGCCCTCCTTGTGGTTCAACTCCCTTAGCTCTGTAGATTTTACTATGTTTATCCTATATTATATGGTTAATATCGACTTCTAAGTAAGTATGTTCTGGGTTACCTCACTCAGGATAACCGTTTCTAGTTCTATTCATTTACCTTTGTTAATAGCTGAGTAGTATTCTGTTGTCTAAAATTCCACAATTTCTGTATCCATTCTTCTGTTAAGGGACATCTATATTGTTTCCAGATTCTGATTATTATGAATAAAGCTGCTATGAACATAGCTGAGCAAATGTTCTTGTTGTATGGTGAAGCATCTTATGGATATATGCCCAGGAATAGTATAGTTGGATCTTCTAGTAGCTCTCTTTCCAGTTTTGTGAGAAAGCACCAGATTACATTCCAAAGTAGTTATACAAGTTTATACTCCCACCATCAATAGAGGAGGGTTCCCCTTTTTCCACATCCTCTCCAGCATGTGTTGTCACTTGAGTTTTTGATTTTAGCCATTCTGATGGGTGTGCGATGGAATTTCAGAGTTGTTTTTGTTTGCATTTCCCTGATGAACAAGGACATTGAGCATTTCTGGTTTTTTGTTTTTTGTTTGTTTGTTTGTTTTTTGGGTTTTTTTCCCATTAAATATTCCTCTATAGAGAATTCTCTGTTTAGCTTGTACACCATTTTAAGTGAATTATTTGGTCTGTTGATGTTTAATTTTTTTGAGTTCTTTATATATTCTGGATATTAGCCCTCTGTCAGGTACAGGGTTGGTGAAGTTCCTTTCCCAGTCTGTTGGCTGTCATTTTGTTCTGTTGACAGTGTTCTTTGCTTTACAGAAGATTTTCAGTTTCATAAGGTCCCATTTATCAATTGTTGCTCTCAGAGCTTGAGCTGTTGGTGTTCTGTTCAGGAAGTTGTCTTCTGTGCCAATGAGTTCTAGGCTGTTCCCCACTTTTTCTTCTAACAGATTTAATATGTCTGGTTTTATGTTGAGGTCTTTGATCCACTTAGACTTTACTTTGTGCAGGGTGATAAATATGGATCTATTTGCACTTTTTTTTCTGTAGTTATCCAATTAGACCAGCACCATCTGTTGAAGATGCCTTCTTTTTTTACATGGTATGGTTTTTGCTACTTTGTAAAAAATCAGGTGTCTATAGGTGTGTGGGTTTATTTCTGGGTCTTTAATTACATTGATCCTCCAGTCTGTTTCTATTATTATTATTTCTATTATTCTCTTATTATTATCAACATTTACAATTTATTCACTTTGTATCCCAGCTGTAGCCTTCTCCCTCATCTCCTCTCAGTCCTACCCTCCCTCCTTCTTCACCTCATGTCCTTCCTCTAGTCCACTGATAGGGGAGGCCCTTCTCCTCTTCTATCTGACCCTAGCCATCGAATCTCATCAGGACTGCCTGGATTCTCTTTCTCTGTACCTAGGTAAGCCATCTCACCAGGGCAAGGTTATCAAAGAGCTGGCCAGTGAGTCCATGTCAGAGACTCCCCTGATCCCCTTACTAGGGAACCACATGGACACTGAACTAACAATGGGCAACATATGAGCAGGAGGTCTAGGTCCTCTCCATGCATGGTCCTTGGTTTATTCATCATTCTCTGCAGGCCCCCGAGCCCAGACTCAGTGGTTTTGTTGCTCTCCTTGTGGAGCTCCTGTCCCCTCCAGGTCTTCCTATCTTCCTCTCCTTCCATAAGATTCCCTGCACTCTGCCCAAAGTTTGGCTACATGTTTCACTCAGTATCTCCTTTGATACCCTGGTGGGTAGAGTCTTTCAGAGGCCTCTTGTAGAAGGCTCTTGTCTTATTCCCTGTCTTTTCCTACTTAGGATGTCTAACCTGTTTGCTTTTCTGAATGAGGATTAAGCCTCTTTCCTAGGGTCCATAAGGAGGAAAGAAACAAAAATAGAGATCAGCATGGACAGACAGGAGTCTGGGCTTTCTCTGCCAGTACTATGCCATTTTTATTACTGTTGCTCTATAGTACAGCCTGAGATCAGGGAGGGGATACCTCCAAAAGATCTGTTATTGTACAGTATGGTTTTAGATATTCTGAGTTTTGTGTTTTCAATATGAAAAATTGTTTCAATATGAGAATTGTTCTTTCAAGGTCTGTAAAGGATTGCGTTAGTATTTTGATAGGAATTGCATTGAATCTCTAGATTGTTTTTGGTAGGATGGCCATTTTCACTATGCTATTCTACCAATCCATGAGCACGGGAGATCTTTCCATCTTCTGATATCGTCTCCAATTTCTTTCTTCAGAGACTTCAAGTTTTATAAGTCTTTCCCTTGCTTGGTTAGAGTTATACCAAGATACTTTATATTATTTGTGGCTATTTTGAAAAGTGTTGTTTCCCTAATTTCTTTCAGGGCTGGAGAGTTTTTAAGAGAATAGGTGGGGTATGGTGGATTAGTCATCATTTGTGTTTACTTAATCTAACCAAAGTAAGAATAAAATTTTCTTTCTTTAAAAATGAAATTTTGTTGTTGGGTTTTAAATCTAATCAAATGATTTTAATGTATATTAGATATCTATAATCTACATAAAGCATTTCTACATCTTCTGGCTCACTTATTACCCTTAATTATTAAACAAATGAAATAATATTTTAGACAAAACTTAGTTTCACAATAGATTAAATCCAATTTATTCCTATCTTTGTGCTTCCAGGGAATGACATAATTCATTATTAAGAGAGGTGACATCAGACTTCCCTAGGCACAAGCTCCTTTATTGCTCCTTTAATACCAGGTGGACTCCATTAAAATCATTTACATAAGAACAAGACTAAATGAACTCAGTAGGTTACATTTATATGTTTACTTGTGCATATATATATATATATATTTATATATGGGGGTTTATGTGTGTTAGGGAGAGAGAGAATAGTAGTTTGAGAGTAGGCTAAGTAGAGAGAGAAGAAACTATGTAAATAAGCACATATAAATAAAAATTTTCAATGAGTGGGGGCCTATACTTAAACATATGTGGCAATGTGCTCTTCTTGGAGGTATTTGGAAGGGATTTAACACTTTCTAGGACTCTCATTAAATGATCTAAAGTGTTATGAAAAAGTTATTCTATCTCTTAACTTCTTCGGGGGACTGCAAATTACTATCTTGAAAATAATGTTTGTGATTGCTGTGGATAATATTGCTGTTTTTTGTTTCAGGCCAAGCTGTAGTAGGAGTTATTTTCTGTCTCCCTGTGGATATAGAAAGATAGAGTCTGCACACCTGAATGTTTATATTTAGAAGAAGTAGCTCAAGGTCATTGAGAAAGTCACTGGCGTTGTTAAGAAGAAAGCTTTAAATTTTTTACATCTCAAAGAAATAGAGCACTAACTTAAAATTACAAGACTCCTAAAGTCTGTGCTCTAAGTAATAGTGCCTGTAGCTCAAAGGCAAAAAGAAGGTCCTCTACAGTGCTTTCCATTAAGGAGCCATTAAGGCCTAGATTGCTGTCTTTAATCTATAATGGAAAAATCTCCAATAGTTAGAATTGTTAGTAGTTAGAGCTATTTACATGATCCTATCGAAATATAATAATTTCAGCACTTACAGTTACTATTCTGTCTCAAACACAATATGAAGATACAGACAAAATTGTCTTTCAGTGTCATCCCAATTTTGACATTGGATTACCCCACAATTCTGAGATTCTAATCTCTTTCTACATTATGTAAGCACAAGGTGAAACACAAAGATGATATGCATTCACCCATGGCTCTTTTTGGTATAAGCACTAGCTAAAGAAGAAAAGGGTGGAAACAAAAAAGCTTCAACACAAACGACAGAACGTGCAGTTCTTCAAGGAAGTGATTAGGTGGGTGACATGTTAGGGCTGTCTGTCCGTAACTCAAGAGTTAAAGCCAGTCATTGGGGAGCTGTTGGTAGAACCTGGGTGGATCTTTTCCATAGGTGTTGAGATCTTCTTTTATTCCCTTTTCAACTTTGCCATCAGACACCGGGTCTTACACTGGTCCATTAATCAGGAAGCTGACACACTTCCGACTGAACTAGATTGTCACTCACTCCAGAATGGCTGTTTGCCCTGTTCATGAGCTGCCACTTAGCAGCGTAGGATATCAGCTGCAATGCTCCTCTGAGTTCCGCAGCCTCTTCAACTGGGTATGATGTTTATTTTAAATTTGAATAAATTCTTTGAAGATCTGTAATTAAAAGCAAGTAATAAACGCTAAGAGTTTAATTTGGTTTCAGGCAGATTCTAATATAGTCAATCTTTTTCTTACTTTAAATATACATCAGATGATTTGTACCTTGGTCTTTTTTCTTAATATATTAAAGTGAGTTTCTAGAAGTGCACCAAATAGTGGAAACTGCCAAGAAATTAGAGGTTTATATTCAAATTCAAATGTCAATTCAACTCTGAGAGCTTAGAAAGATGCACCTGCTTCCAGCGATAAGGCGTTAAATGATACCTGATGGTAACAACTAAAACTATGCTTAAGATCAAAAAGCCCAAATTACTCCAGCACCAAAAATGCCTGCTATAAAGATAAAAAAGTAGCAAATGCAGTATTTTTTACAATTCATAATATGTAACGTATGAATATATCGTTGGTATTTTCTGTGGAGCTTTGGTCTACAAATATCAATTTAATTTAAAGTTACATTCCACACTGGTTTTGGGTGCTTAACCAAAATCTGTCATGTGATTATTTTAAAACAAAAACAAACCATCACTAGGGTGCAAACGTTCTATTTTTGAAACTGAAATAGAGCTGAGCCACTAACAGCGTTTATGTTTCCGTCTTCCTCAATGCTGCCCCTATCTCATCCATGAAGACTTCAGAACATACAGCGTGCAGAGCAGAGCACTGTGCCATGGTGATGCCTGCTGCACTGTTGGTAACAATCCAGAGACGTTAAACTACAGAACTGTGAACGCTGCACATTCAGACTCAAAGGAGTTTTAGAGACACTTGCATGCCGCGAACATTAAAACTGAACTGAGAAGACAGCAGCCTGACCACTCTGCTTTCAATACCTGTGAATGTTGGATGGGAGGGGATAGTAAGGGGGAGGGGAGGAGTGGAAGGAGAGAAGGGAGGAGAAACTGTGCCCAGAGTGTATTATATGAGAGGAGACTCTCTTTTCAAGATGACGTAAATTTAAAAAATCTTGAACAAAGAAAAACTCTATTAATCCAATCAAGAAACAGGAATACATATAACGAATAGTAATAGTAACTGGGGGAAAACTCAGAAAATGTGATGGTGGGTTAAATAAAAGTTAATGAGAAGGAAGTCCACACACAAACTCAGTGAACAGTACATAGAAACCGGCCTTGCATTGCCTTAGATCTGGTATCGACCTCCACAGCACTTCTCATTACCCACACTCCACCGCTCCTGCCCAGACGCCTCCTGCTCCCGATGGGCCTTTTCCAAAGCTGCTCGGTCTGTAACCTGGAAAAACAGAGTGATTAGGTTAAGATGCTCCTGAAATTTTTGGATTTGAGTCTGTGCTGATCTTTTTTAAAAAACATCCATATTTTTAATTTTTATTAATTACAGTATATTCACTTTGTATCCTACCTGTAGCTCCCTCCTTCCTCCCCTCGCAACTCCACCTCCCTCCCTTTTCTCCACCCATGCCCCTCCCCCAGTCCACTAATAGGGGAGGTCCTCTCCCTTTCCTTCTTTTCCTAGTAAATCAGGTCTCATCAGGACTGGCTGCATTTTCTTCCTCTATGGCCTGGTAAGGCTGCTCCCCTCTTCAGGGGGAGGTGACCAAAGAGCAGGCTAATCAGTTCATTTCAGAGACAGTCCCTCCTCCCATTACCATAGAACCAACTTGGACACTGAACTACCATGGACTACATCTGTGCAGGGGTTCTAGGTTATCTCCATGCATGGTCCTTGGTTGAAGTATCAATCTCAGAAAAGACCCCTGTACCCAGGTTTTTTGGTTCTGTTGTTCTCCTTGTGAAGCCCCTGTCCTCTCCAGGTCTTACTATCTCCCACTTCTTTCATAAGATTCCCTGCACTCTGCCGAGAGTTTGGCCATAAATCTCAGCATCTGCTTTGATACCCTACAAGGGCCTTTCAGAGGCCTCACCACTCGGTTTCTATGCCAGTACCATGCAGTTTTTACTACTGTTTCTCTATAGTACAGCTTGAGATCAGGGATGGAGATACCTCCAGAAGATCTTTTATTGTAGAGGATTGTTTTAGCAATTCTGGGTTTCTTGTCATTCCATATGAAGTTGAGAATTTTTCTTTCCAGGTCTGTAAAGAATTGTATTGGTAATTTGATGGGAATTGCACTGAATCTGTAGATTGCTTTTGGTAAGATGGCCATTTTTACTATGTTCATCCTGCCAAGCCAGGAGCATGGGAGATCTTTCCATCTTCTGGTATCTTCTTCTAGTTCTTTCTTCAGAGACTGGAATTTATTTTTTTCATACAAGTCTTTGACTTGCTTGGTTAGAGTCACACCAAGGTACTTTTGTGGCTACTGTGAAAAGTTTTGTTTCCTTAATTTTTTACTCAGCCCTTTTTTCTTTTTTATACAGAAGGGCTACTGATTTTTTGAGTTAATTTTGTTTCCAGACACTTTGCTGAAGGTGTTTATCAGCTGAAGAAGTTCCCTGATAGAATTTTTGGGGTCACTCAGCTATACTATCATATCATCTGCAAATAGTGGTGCTTTGACTTCTTCCTCTCCAATTTCATCCTCTTGATCTCCTTTAATTGCCTTATTGCTCTAGCAAGGACTTCAAGAACTATGTTGAAGAGATAGAGAGGGAGTGGGCAGCCTTGCCTTGTCCCTGATTTCAATGGATTGATTTAAGTTTCTCTCCATTTAGTTTGATGTTGGCTCTAGGCTTGTTATATACTGCCTTTACTATGTTTAGGTATGTGCCTTGTATCCCTGATCTCTCCAAGACTGTGTTGATCTCTAAATGGACTAAGTTTAATGGTGCCATGGGAAATGATCCAAGCAGTATAACTGAATGAATATGAAGAAACATGAACTTGTCAAATCCTCAATAAGAACAAAAGTCTTTTTTTCAAAATTAAATATTGTTTCCAAATACTAGCTATAGTCTTATTTATTTATTTTATTTGTGATGTAGTTCGTAAAGCTGCATTTAATCAAACTTAAACACTGATATATTTATAATGTATGCTGTAGCATCTGACTCTCTTAGATTTTAATCCCATAAACCTTTCTAAGTATATTTGTATGTAATTGCACCAACAACTCTGGAGATGGCTCCCCTGCTGCCCTGGACTCACTAAGCACACCAGGCTAGCCCCCAAGTCACAGAGATCTATCTGCCATAATCACTATGAGTTCTTACGTGTACCTTTCCTGTTATGTCTGGAAGACACACTCCAGTCATCTACCATCTCTGGTTCTTCTAGTCTTTCAACACTCCTTCATGCAAAGATCTCAGAGCATTGGTGGAGCTGTAATATAGATACCCCGTTGAATGCTGAGCCCTCCTACTCCACATTGTCCTACATTTTTTTCAGTTTTGGATCATGTTTTACCCCATCAGTTCCCTTCCCTTTGCTGTCATTCTCATTATAGTCTTTTTTGTTCTTAGGGTGTGATGACATTTGTATATAGACTTTCTAATTCCATGGGGTTAAAACATCAAAAAGAGTCAACTTACAGTAAAAACCAATAGAATCTAGTGTTCAAACACAACCGATTTCCTGAGAACTCCTAAAGCTAATGAAAAATGAAACATTAATGTCTTTTCTTGATATTTATTTATTCACAAACTTATTCTCCTAAATTTTACTTTCATTAATGAAAACAGTGGCCAAAGGATTGCATAGACAAGAGTTTCTTGTTGGTTAGGGAAAGTAACAAGTTCAGGAGCTTTTCTACATGTCCTTTGACCCAAAATAATGATTACTATGTCTATGCATAAAACTCTCCAGCAGAAAGCTTGCAAAACCTTTGCATGGCTGAGATCAGCATTTTGCTTTCACTTCATTATCTCTGCAGGAAGCTGACCACGTGTGTGCATTTGTCATCACTATGGCTAGCACAGACCTGCCGATGGTTAACTTAACACGTACATCCGCTTTAACACTCTTAATACAATAAGACCTCATGACACTTCTGGAATACTTTATTTTCTTGTTTTACACGTGCTATCATTATCTGTCTTTGACAAATACCATTTTATTGTTAGGAATTCATGAATAAAAACATCACAGCTAAGGTAGCCAGTCTTCCAGGCCCAAACTTTGCATCCCAGCGAGTGTCTACATAATTACTATCTATATATCATCCTTCTTTCTATATTGAATGAGACATGAGACACCTGTATTAGTCATATTGGAATTGCTGAAACAAAGATAAGCAATTTGTGAAAATTGCTCACAGTTTTGGAGGCGATAGAAAAGAAATATGAGCTCTTGGTTTTTGTACTGTGAGTAGACAATACACTGTGGTGAGGTTAGAAGGTAGAATAAATCTCCCATGGCCTCATCATGGAGTCTAAGTCAGGAAGAAGGGAGCCAGAGCGCCTTAAAAATCTGCAGAAGCATATCCACAACGATCTAAGCCTCACTGGATACTCATTATTAAAGGGTCTTCTTTCTCTGATAAGAGCACTCTGGGATCCAAGGAAAAGTCCATTTATTATCTGGGACTTTGAGAGACTTCCCAGATCCTTATTGCATAGAAAAGCCTAAGTGTAGTAATAATTTTGTGCTTCTTTATTCTATAAGTAATTTCACTTCAAAAAACTTTTTAAAATTAATTTTGTTCACATGCATTGGAATTTTGAATAACGTTATAATATGTAATAATATGTCTTTATTTTTTCTTTATTATTATTTATTACAATTTAAACACTTTGTATCCTGGCTGTAGCCCCCTCCCTCATCTCTTACTGGTCCCTCTGAACCCCATCCTCCCTCCTGCTTCTCCTCCCTGCCCCTCCCCTAGTCCACTGAAAGGGGAGGTCCTCCTCTGCAACTATCTCCCTTACTAGCCTATCAGGTCTTATCAGGACTACCTGGATCCTCTTTCTCTGAAGCCTAGTTA